>NC_134402.1:365838572-366479961 GCF_038048845.1 Mixophyes fleayi | reverse complement strand
GCCTTTCTTATAACCACAACTTGTGTGAATTCATCTAATTATGTTTTCTGTAGAGACTATATGTGGTATATTATTCCTATAATAGTGTACTGGGGAATATAAAAAGGATTAGTTTGAGGAACAGTCTCAAACCTGTCATTAGGTACCATCAAAACTGTTTGTGTGGGGCACTTACTGACTAAACCAATTAGTGAGATAATTATATTCTTCAAGTGGATTAACCCTCATGAAAACTGGAACAAGCAATAGCAGGTCCACTTTATAACACAAATACAGTACTACTGTACATAAAGTAGTAATTTCCAATCAAGATATTGGGACAACACTCATCATATTTATATAGCGCCACTAATTCTGCAGCGCTGTACAAAGAACTCACATCAGTTCCTGTCCCATTGGAGCTTACAGTCAATTCACCAACATACACACAAACACAGACAGATAGAGAATAGGGTAAATTTGATAGCAGCCAATTAACCTACCAGTAAGTTTTTGGAGTGTGGGAGGAAAATGGAGCACCCCGAGGAAAACCACGCAAACACGGGGAGAACATACAAACAAGAATCTAACTAATGACCCCAGTGCTGTGAGGCAGAAGTTCTAACAACCAAGCTAACGTGCTGCCCTATATAGAAGGTTGGAAAGCTTGGCTGGGTGTGTGTCGGAAAATGTTAACGGTAAAATGTAAAGGACCTCAGAAGAGGATTAAAAATTTAAAGTTGAAGGCTAAATCAGTCCTCCCTGAAATGATAGCCATCCAGTCACCTGCATCAACATGTTTCCTGGACTCATGGTTCTATTAATACCTAGCAGGGTGGTTGATCTATATTAATATATTATTGCAATATGCTACCAATCTAAAATCCTACCTGTCCCGAAAAAAGAAATACATAAATCTGTTATCCAGAATGCTTGATTTACAGGATAAAAGTTTAATGCAACATCAACAAAAAAAGTCTACAGCTGAAAACAGACTTAGCGTTTGCAAAAATTCCAAAAAGGAGATTGCTTATTCAACAAAATATAATACAGGCACGACATATAGGGTATGTAGCTCATTCCTCTGGTCCTCGACAGAACGCTGGTGCTGTATAACTAATGGGTAACATCAAGAAGGATGGAAACCATTCATGTAAAGTGGCCATCTCTATCCTTTGGCTGTATTTACTCTAGCATCTCAACTGCAATGTTCTCTGTAAGGTCCACAGAAACACAACTATTTGTGACCCTGAAAGATCACTGGCGACAGCAGCGGTTACAGGCACACTTGCCATCCCCTCCACTGTTACTGTATCAGGGTCATTCAGATCTTTGTACACGTTCTTCCTGCAAGTATGCCCCAATAAAAGGGGTGCTCACCGGAAAACCGGTCCACTCAATCCTTTCACACATTGCTCTGTTACTGACTGCAGGTGCACTGTTGTGGTATGTCAATGGGTGTAAAGTTAAACTTTAGAGAACAGATGGCAATTTATGATGTGCTGGCAGGTACATCTTGTACTTGTATATTAGTACTGACAACCCCTTTGTCTTAAGAAGTATTTGCAGGTCATGCAGGTTGTACATACATATAACAAAGAATAGAAATATATGCATGTGTCAGAACAGTTTAACCCAAATAATCACCACGCTCTATGGTAATGATCCTTACCAGAGAAGGTTCAATAGCCATTGGTTGCTGTGCTTTCCACGTGTAGTGTATCAGATCTATCAATAAAGAGGAAATAAAACAGAGCTGTGCTGTGTATATGAAGAAAATCACTCAGTTCGGACGATATAACAATCCAGCATTATACTCACACAAATCTAAGTAGAAAGCTGAGGATTGAAGCAAGTTTCCTGGGAGTGGTTGAGGTGAAGGCAGAGTGACACGTTACCTGAGGGAGCCCTCCCAGGTGCTTAGACCAGACTACAGTCTCAGTGACGTTTGTTTGCACTTCAAGGTTTCTCATAATACAACTTTAAATTAAAATAACAATACTGCTGCTGGTACCTATACACAAAGCTATACTGCTGCTGGTAACCCCATTGCTGTTAGCAGAACCTACAGCACCGGCCTGAGTTCTGGTGACAGATAAGAAACCCACACAGCTCCTTCCTTCCTTATGTTCCTACATGAAAGGCTCCACTGTGCAGATAAAACTACATAACTGTACAGGATATCCTGGGAGCTATAATGGGTGTACAGTGACACGCCCAGACTTGTCTTTATGGAACTTAGGGTCTGCACCTAGAGTTCTAAGGACACTTTTATTCACACTAATGATCTGCAAATAGTTGATGGGATTCTAGGTCCTTGTGAGACAGCGCTCACTTACCCCCAGCACCTTCAAGACCACGCAGTCAGGTCTGAGAGACACTATTACCGTATTACCTAGACAGCCGCGTCATGGCGCCTCTCTGCTGGTGAGGTCGGTACTCTCTAGCATCTGTCATGCGCCTCTCTGCTGGTGAGGTCGGTACTCTCTAGCATCTGTCATGCGCCTCTCTGCTGGAGAGGTCGGTACTCTCTAGCATCTGTCATGCGCCTCTCTGCTGGTGAGGTCGGTACTCTCTAGCATCTGTCATGCGCCTCTCTGCTGGAGAGGTCGGTACTCTCTAGCATCTGTCATGCGCCTCTCTACTGGTGAGGTCGGTACTCTCTAGCATCTGTCATGCGCCTCTCTACTGGAGAGGTCGGTACTCTCTAGCATCTGTCATGCGCCTCTCTACTGGAGAGGTCGGTACTCTCTAGCATCTGTCATGCGCCTCTCTACTGGTGAGGTCGCTACTCTCTAGCATCTGTCATGCGCCTCTCTACTGGTGAGGTCGCTACTCTCTAGCATCTGTCATGCGCCTCTCTGCTGGTGAGGTCGGTACTCTCTAGCATCTGTCATGCGCCTCTCTGCTGGTGAGGTCGGTACTCTCTAGCATCTGTCATGCGCCTCTCTACTGGTGAGGTCGCTACTCTCTAGCATCTGTCAATCACACTAGTTCTCCTATCATGCTGTGGAGGTCACAAGGCTCCGCCTCATGATTTATGCAGTGTTAGCACAATGGGAAACAGCAGCAAGTGTGTGGCTTAGGTAAAGGGCATTTTTTTGGTCAAGTGTTAAGCAATTAGCAGTGTCTGCTCGTTTTTGTGACTAAGGGGTCTATATATCTGTGATACCCAATTGTTACTGCAGGAATACTTCATTGGGATGCCAGGATTTGGTGTGGTAACCCACCTACTGTATCTCTCCTCTTTAGTTCCAACGATGGCCTGTGTATGGCATCCTCCAACAGAGTCACCTGCATGCACAGGTGTTTAACACAGGTTAGGGGGGAGTGGACACTGATGTGGTGCAGTGTAAAGTCATACAAGTAATTGTTGGGCACCAGACTCTCATGATAACAAAGAAACTTTTATTTAAACTTCTCCTGCACAATAAGCTTAACTTTTATGCAAAAAATTACAAATAATACTGGGGCACAGAGAGGGGTGGTTACTACATAGTGGGTCCAGGGTATGCCTGGAGACGTGGGTCGCACCGCATCCCTTTTTTTACTTATTTTTGTGCCACGGAGAATAGGGTGGTGGTGCGATTGAGTTGGTGTTGTGATATCTGTTTTTGGCTTTGTCATCTGTGTCTGCTCCTCCCAAAGCGGAGCTAGCAAGATGGTGTAAGCGTCATCTCACAAGACTGTCTCTAGGACCAGTGTGGCGACAGGTGGGCCCAGTAGAAGGTGAAAGCACAGGTGGCTATACATGTTATTAGATGTTATACTCAGGTATGTTAATATATTTTTTTCATATGCGGTGTATGTTTTATTACTTTTTAATCATCCTTTTCTGAACTAAGGGCACCACTGTGTGGCTTAATATGAATTGTGGGCACTATGGTGTTGCGTAATATGAACTTTGTTCACTACTGTGTCATAATATGAACTAGGGGCACTACTACTACTACCTAACGATATTTTCTGGTGCATTACCTGCCAGCTGTAATGGCAGTTTACATTGTATATTGGTTTGCCTTGGTAAAACAATGAAAAAAGAGCCTTTGTACTATACTTTATCAACACAATGTGTAACTGGGGATTAAGGCACTTACACATGGTTGGAAATGTCTGTACTTTACAGTAGCACTGATTATTCTCACCTAAATTGTTTGGATATTTATGCATAATGTTTAACATGTCAAAGTTAAGTTTCTCTATGGGGCGTATTCAATTGTCGTTGGAAACGCCAAAAATCCTGTGACGGTAATAGTGCGCGGAAAAAACGTTATTACGGTAATTTTCTTGCTGGATGTTAGCTCGCAGCTCCCTGAGCCGCGAGCTGAAATCCAGCTAACTACTACCGTAATAACGGTAGTAGTTTTAACGCCGCAGGACTTTCGGACAATTGAATATGCCCCTATATGTCTACAACAAAAATTTATGTTATTTATTTTGATTTATTTGTTGACATCAGAAATGTATAAAATATTTTTTCATATTTGTCTCTTTCATTATAACATCTACAAACCTTCCACTATAAATGCTGATTTTAGGGCACTGTCCCGCTGTCCTATAGTCATCCGGGAGATATTCCATGCTCTGGGGAGCTAGTGCTGCACACTTCTGCTAATGGTGTGCAGGGTTTTTTCCTTAGGAGGTGGCCTATTGCTTTTTCACATGCTAGGCATGCCACCAAGTAGGCACAGCCACACCTCCAGTGGTCTAACCACATCACCTTTGACGTTGCGTCGCCACTCTACAGCTGCGGACAATCGAATTGGACTATGGAGGGGGCACCAAGAAGTTGCTGTACTGGGGCTCAAAATTCATCTTGGCTGCCCTGGTTATATATCAGCTGATGCTACTACTGCTGGGAATAGTAGTTCCACAGACCCACAATTTTCTCAGCTTCTGAGGCATCCTCACAATTTTTCATGGGCTTGTCTCAGCACCTCAGTTTAGCCGCACTGTCTCTATACAGCACCTCCACCTCACTATAGAAGCACCTTTCGGAGCTCTCCAACTGGTGGCTCTTCCTCTGTCACAAATAGCCTTACTATATTCAGCAGCTCTCCCAAATAGTCACCCCCATCTCGGTATATGGGGCATGTTCCAATTTGGCTATCTCCATGGGACTATTTATGCTTCCTTTTCCCTGTGGTGTCAGTTGCTGTCTTATGTTGGGGTACCCCTGAAGGTGGGGATCCCCCTTGCTGGTCTCTCATTCTGAGACCTTAAGTTGACGGGGTTCTCATCCTCTGTTCCTTTATAACTGGCTCTCATGGCAGTCACCACACACTCGCATGTCGGGGGAACACCCCTCTGGTGCCTGTACTTTGGGGGGCCATTGATCCACCTTAATGAGGTCAATGACTTATGTCGCTGAGGCACCTGGGGGCCCTAGCTACAGGGTCCCGGCGTGCAAGATAGTCACTTCTTGGAAATCGCGGGTTAACTAGATTCTTTATAGACTCTGGTCCCGCTCGTGAGCATGACAATTTTGTGCTGCGCTGCTAAATTCCACCCACTCCTTGTGACATGGCTGCCCATGTTATTGGCTTCAACCATCACAAAGCCCACGCCTTGCCTCTCCTGATGTGCCTCTCAGTGACATTGCCTGCCGTCAGCAGGGGGTGCATGTGACAATCTGGTAACGCATCCAAAATAGAGATTTGATCACTGCATATCACAGAAAATCTTATCTCACTGGAATGTATCAATAAAATGTCACCAGGGGAGCTGAGTAATGCACAGCTCCCGGTGATTCTGGCTGGCAGCAGTTAGTCTTACAGCTCGCCAGGCCAGTATACTGTCATTCTGTGTATGCATAAACCTGCTTACCCAGATTTGGGCTTCTAGTTTCAGATTGAAAAAAAAATAAAAAAAAATACAATAACATTACCTTAAAAAGAAAATGTTTTTTTAATGTTACAGCATGTTTTTCTTTTTCAGCACACCAGCTATGACCATCCTGAGATAGCGATAGCAGTAAGTAGTACATTACAACTAGCTTTTCTCCTGTGAAAAGGACCTAAGGCTTATTAAACAGGTTCCTTAAGGCAATTGTCCTAGGCTGTGTGTAGGCTGAGCGGCAGGATCAGTCCTAGTGTGGTCATCTTAATTGTTTCCACAATGCTGTGCTTACATGTATATTTCAATATTTGTTTAGTGAGATGATTTTGTTCATTAATACAGGAGGGCATTTACAAAAGGCAAAGCAGCCGCTCAACAGTACAAACACAGCTTTCAGCCTACTGTGTGCATCAATTTGTGCTAATTTCATGTCAGGACTGTGCGGCCCTCAGATAGCTTTATCCAACTTAACGGGGAGGCATGTCCTGTTCCCGGAGGTCTGCATAGTTGGGCAATTGTGATCGGATGCCACTGTTTTGAGGGTACGCTGGACACACACCCGTAGTCACCCCCCTCCTCCTGAAGGCCCAAATTCAAAAGTTGAGAGATATGCATGTGTTTACAGAGCAAACTGGCCGCATATGCGGAGGAGCAGAGGGGAGACATAGTATGTACCACCTTTCCCACGGATGTATGTATAAGTACATAAACAAGACATCAATTTGTGGCAGTAGCTTGTTATATCGAGATAAAAAGGTGGAGTGGACATATTTTCAGGGACATTACTTGCCATACACGGCCATTCCTATTTGAAGACTTGAATTTGGCACCAACTCAGAGCTGGCGGTGCACTTTATAATAAAAAATAGTTAAAAATTGGCAGCATGTCGCCCAAATTCTGCATTTTGAAATCAGTCCTGATCCCATGGTCATGCTGCTCTGTTCTCCAGTCAAATCCCTTTCTACATATAGCGATAAATTGGTTCAGCATGTTTGTGCAGCAACCTGAATGGAGATCACCAGAGACTGGAAGTCCCCCAGGCCTCCAGGGGGTTATCTCCTGTGTCTGGTATATAGCTTCAATGTAGTATATTACAAGCCTCCTTCGGGATCGGTTTACTAAAGTATGGGAACCTGCGTATACTTTTCACCAATCCATGCCTCCTGAAACTCAGTGATTCTTTACTCTTTTCTCTTCTTTTCTGTAGCTGAAGAGGGTCTGTGTAGGCCTCGTCTCTCCCCGGCTGCTCCTTCACGTTCTCCCTCTCCCCCTTCCCCCTAGGGGTGACCATGCTTCCCTACCTCTCCTTCCTTCTCTTACTTGAACCCTAACCCCCTTACCTGTCATACCTTATTTCTTCCCTCCCTAAAAAAATGAAAAAATCCAACAACATTTAGCTGTTAGAGGGCTCACGTCATGAGCTCTTTGGGTTTCTCAGAGCTAACTCATTCCTTGTCTCCAGGAACTTGTGTGTTTTAATTGTACTGGATGTTCTTAAGGTTGTATTATTTTATTTTAGTGATTATTTGTCGTTTCGAAGATATTTTGCTGTCATGTATGATCCCTATATGTACCGGTTAATTGATCCTTATTTATTTTCTGTACAACCATATCTCATGTTGTTGGTGAAAAAAAAAAAAAAAAATGTTCAGCATGTGCCCCCTCCACCCCAAATCCTCAACCAACTCCAGTGCTTTATTTGGTTTCCACTCTAGCAGGAATACCACAAGCATGAGGTAATCCTGCTATAGTGAAAGATAGCCCCAGGCTGATCACTGCTGGACTGGTGCAAAATACAGTAAGTCGTAAACCGACCGCTCCAGGCTACAAGCACCACACTGAATGTCACTTGTGCCATCCTCAAACCCCATGGGTTGTAAAGACCACCAAGTAACAAGATCAGGAAACCATAAGGGGCAAAAACTTCACCCCATTGGTTCTAGTATAATGGATAACAGTCCCTAAGCATAAAATATAAACTTTAGTTGAATAAAAAAACTCATCAAAATTCGTGTTTTATTCATAATTTTTTATTTTACATTCTTACAAGATGTATGACACTCTATTCAAGCATTTATAGTTTATATGTGTTATGCAACTCTAAATATCCAAAATGCACTGTACATGGACACCCGAACGTTATATCCATATGTGCTTGTTAAACACCTCATTCCAAAACCATGGGCATTAATATGGAGTTGGTCCACCCTTTGCTGCTATATCAGCCTCCACTATTCTGGGAACGCTATCTACTAGATTTTGAAACAAGGCTGCTGCGATTTGCATCCATTCAGCCAAAGAGCATAGTGAGGTCGGGGTACTGATGTTGGGTGGTAACACCTGGCTCACAGTCAGCTTTTCAATCCATCCCAAAGGTGCTTAATAATGTTGAGACCAGGGAGTAGATTTATCAAGTTGCAGATTTGAAAAAGTGGAGATGTTGCCAATAGCAACCAATCCGATTCTAGTTATCATTTATTTAGTACATTCTGCAAAATTACAGCTAGAATCTTATTGGTTGCTGTAGACAACATCTCCACTTTTTCAAACCCACAGTTTGATAAGGTTGCCTCCAGGGCTCTGTGCAAGCCAGTCAAGTTCTCCAACACCCAACTTATTTTGATAACCCAGGCTTTGTGCACAGGTGCTGTCATGCTGAAACAGGATAGAGCCTTCCCACAACTGTTGCCACAAAGTTGGAAGCACACAATTTCCTAGAACATCATAGTATGCTGTAGCATTAAGAGTTCCCTTCACTGGAACTAAGGGGCCCATGCCAAACAATGAAAAACAGCCCCAGGCCATTACTCCTTCTCAACTTTATAGTTGGCAGTACTAAGCCACAGAGGGCAGTGAGAGACTGGAGGGCGCCACAGAATGAAAATTACTTTAAAACTGTGCGGCGACTGCTGACCATACCTTTCACGGCCGCCGCACAGCATTCAGATATATCCACGGGGAGGGGGGGAAGAGGCTATTGCTCTCCACCGCCGCCTCTCTGCTCTGTCTCCTCCCCTCCACTCACTGACTGTCGGGCCGTGACATCATCACGGCCCGACAGTGTCAGTGAGTGGAGGGGAGCAGAGAGGCGAAGGCGTTGAGGCAAGGTAAGGAAAGACGCGGGGAGGAGGGAGGAGGGAGACGATTTTCAAAGTGTTCCTGCGGGGGGGGGCGGGGGCGCCAATTTTGACAAAGTGCCTAGGGTGCCATGGACCCTAGCACCGGCCCTGGAGAGACCTCGGCTATTAAGGGCAGTGCAAATGTTGCCTATATGCAGCATGGAGTGTCAGATATTCTAGCTGTCATTTTGCAGAAAGTACTAAATAAATGACAGCTAGAATCCGATTGGTTGCTCTAGGCAACATCCCCACTTTTTCAAACCCGCAGTTTAGTAAATATACCCCAAAATGTTGGAAATGTTCTAATCCAGAATAGTCTGTAAACAGCCAACATAAAACATCTCAATTACTAATGTATGGATACTTGGGATTACAATCTGTAAGAGCAGCAGGAGGAGAGTCTCCCTGGAAAGTCCCCCCCTACAGTGAGGGGTGGGGAGCTGTATTTAGGCAGCGTGGGTAAATATTGTAGAGGAGGGTCCATGGTGTAGGGCAGTGGTGGGCAAACTCAGTCCTCAAGGGCTACCACCAGTTCATGTTTTTAGGGTTTCTTTAATCACAGCTGAGTTAATCTATTTGGCTGGGTCAGTAATTATCCCAGCTGTTTCTACAGACAGAAATCCTAAAAACATGAACTGTTGGTAGCCCTTGAGGACTGAGTTTGCCCATCACTGGTGTAGGGGATGGAGTGCACAAAGGAGGAGAGTCCCTGGATATTGGGATGATAGGGGAAGAGTGCAAGAACCTCTGGTCCATGTCTACTGTCTGCCTGTATGTGTGGTTAACTCTGATTGTTTGCTGTGGAACAACACTGGTATGTGGACTGCCAGTATTGTTGTATATCTGCTGAGCACGTGCTGGAGGAGTTGGCATTTTCTAATTAAATGTTACTGCTTATGTGCTGGAGGAGAAGGAGCTTTTTTAAAGACTTGTCTTCATTTGAACCCAGATTGCCTGACACCCAATTTTTATTTAGTTTTCACCGCTCCACCACTAGTGTCCAGTCCACTGTATCTGTGTATAAACACCTTTGAATTCAGGGGTCCCTCTGGTTGCGGATGCCACACCTACGGCATGCTGGAGCAGAAGCGGAGACCGACAGCGAGTGTGGTACCACACGACAACAGGACACCCCAAATAAGTGACTGCTCCAGTAGGATTTCACGGTACACATTTGGTTAGGAAGCACTCTCCTGGCATCCGCCAAACCCAGCTTTGTCTGCCAGATGACCAGATGGTGAAGTATCATCTGTCACTCCACAGAATGTGTTTAAACTGCTCCAAAGTCCAATGCAGGTGTGGTTTACACCCCTCCAGTTGATGTTTGGCTTATCTGTGATTGCTCAGCCACTAAAACCCAATCCATGAAGCTCCCGATTAACTGTTCTTGTGCTTATGTTGCTTCCAGTGGCGTTTTATAACTCTGTAGTGAGTGATGGAACTGAGGACAGACAGTTTTTATGCTGTGCATGCTTTACCACTCTAGGTTCCTGTTCTGTGAGCTTGTGTGGACTACCACTTAAAACTAAGACCAGAGTTGGAAACATATGAAGGCACTTGTCAGGCGCCGTCCGCACGGCCGCCTGACTGCCTGACCGCGCGTCTGGTTGCTAGGCAACCAGACGCATCACTTCCGGATTCCCCCTGCCTGACCCCTTGCTGTATGACGCGCCCCGTTGCTAGGCAACGGGACGCTATGTAGGATTCCCGGCGGCAGGTATGACAGCGCTGCAGCGCTGATGCTGATTGGACCTCCACACTATTTAAACCTCTTCCTGCCCTATAATCAGTGCCAGAGTATCAGGTCTTCCTGTCTCCAGCGTTTGTGTGTTCCAGTTGCTGTATTTGTCCCTGACATTCCTCGTGCTGCTTGTGGCCCTTTTGACCCGGACCGTTTGACCACCCCTATCTGGATTCTGCCTTTGTACTGCACTCCCTGAACGTTACCGACCCGGCTTGCCTCACCATTCTTCTGGATTTCCCTTTGTACCTCCTCTACCTGAACGTTGCTGAACCGGCCTGTCTGACAACCCCTTGTATCTCGCTGTGGACTCTAGGAAGGACAGCGACCTGCGTGTCCCTGCAGCGGAGTCCATACTTCCTTGCGGGGGTTCCTGGTGAATACCAGGGGCACGTTAGACTCCGCGCCTTCCTCTGAGTTGCGCCAACAACAGCAGGTACTTTCTACCAGTCATACACCCACTATCAGTCGTGACAGTATACTCTGGCCATGACAACGGAGGGGTCTGGTGAACCGTCTGCTCGTGACCTACTCCTGCATTTGGCTCAACGAGTGGAGCAACAAGAAGCAGCCCAAGCGCATCTTCTACAATGTGTCCAAGGGATTGCTTCCCGCTTCGATACATTTCAGAATGCTGCACCCGCTACACCAGCCATAACCTCTGCGGCATCCACAGCATCCAGTGTGGTTACGGTCTCTACAGCGGCCTCCGGTGTACGCATCCCGACACCCGAAAAGTTTGACGGTGATCCCAAGAAGTGCAGGGGCTTTTTGAACCAATGTGCCATTCAATTTGAGTGCAACCCAGGGGCCTTTTCTTCAGAACGCACCAAAGTAGCCTTTCTCATCTCCCTCCTCAGTGGTCAAGCCCTTGCCTGGGCCTCACCTTTATGGGAACAAGGGGGTCCACTTCTTAATAACTCCAACTCTTTCATTGAAGCTTTCAGGAAAGTCTTCGATGATCCCGGAAGAGTTGCTTCTGCAGCTACCAGCTTGTTAAACCTCCGCCAAGGTGACCTGTCCGTGGGGCAATACGCAGTTCAATTTCGAACCCTGGCTTCCGAGTTAAAATGGAATAACGAAGCACTGGTGGCAACCTTTTGGCAAGGTCTGGTGGACCGGATTAAGGATGAGCTAATTTCCAGAGAACTCCCGGCTGAGTTAGATTCTCTCATCTCCATGTGCATCAAGGTGGATTTGCTCTACCAGGAGCGCACGCAAGAACGCTCTCCCGGCAAACGGTTCATACCACGGCTAGCACCCCAGTTCCAAAATCCCATCCTGCCAGTGGACGAGCCAATGCAAGTAGGCCGCTCTAAATTATCCCTTGAAGAGAGGGAGAGACGCTTCAAACAACGCCTGTGTCTGTATTGCGGAGATCCGGGACACCTGCTAAGAGTTTGTCCCAAGAAACCGGGAAACTCTTCCTCCTAAACGGTGGCGGGGAGGCCGTTTTAGGAGAATCCACAGTTGCTCCCTATTCTAAAGAAAATTCCCCAGAATTTCAGATGGCTGTCATCCTGAGCACCCCCAAGGGTACCTTTTCCACCACGGCCTTTGTGGACTCCGGCTCCTCCGGGAACTTCATTTCGGCAGATCTAGCTTCGCAGCTCCAAATACCCCTAAACCCATTGCCCCAACCGTTATCTCTGACGGCAGTCGACGGAAGTCGTGTCACTCACGGCTCCATCTCCTCCGTGACGTCTCCTGTTCGGTTGAGGGTAGGAGTACTTCATAGCGAAATGATCCAACTTTTGGTGTTGCCGAGGTCCATTAATCCCCTCATCTTGGGGCTACCGTGGCTGAGAAAACATTCTCCTCAGATGGATTGGAACCACGCTCAAGTTATGTCGTGGGGTTCAGGATGTCGCTTTGAATGTCTGTCTAGAGTCTTGCCTCCAAAATGTCAAGTAATGGCTCATTCCGAGCTAACCCACCTTCCTGAGGCCTATATAGAATTCCAAGATGTATTCAGTAAAGTGGAAGCGGAGATCTTGCCTCCTCATCGTCCCTGGGATTGTGCTATTGTTTTATCTCCTGACCAACCCATCCCCAAAGGAAGGACCTACCCTTTATCTCGTCCTGAGACGTCAGCCATGTCTCAATATATTTCAGAAAACCTGAGACGGGGATTTATCCGCAAATCCACTTCCCCAGCGGGTGCAGGGTTTTTTTTTGTTAAGAAGGATGGGTCTCTTCGGCCTTGTATTGATTATCGTCCTCTCAACCGCATCACTGTCAAGAATCGATATCCACTACCCCTCATCTCCGACCTCTTTGACAAACTCAGTGGATCTCAAATCTTTTCCAAACTAGATCTCCGTGGGGCCTATAATTTGATTCGCATCAAAGAAGGAGACGAATGGAAAACGGCCTTTAACACCAGAGATGGACATTTCGAGTACCTGGTGATGCCCTTCGGCCTCTGCAATGCCCCAGCCATCTTCCAAACCTTTGTTAACGATATCTTCCATGACCTGTTGTACACTTCTGTGGTAGTGTATTTAGACGATATATTAATATTTTCTAAAGATCTGAAGACTCATCGGGAACAAGTAAAGGAGGTCTTACGTAGACTCCGGAAACATCACCTCTACTGCAAGCTGGAGAAATGTGTGTTTGAGATTAGCCAGGTACCTTTTCTTGGTTTCATTGTGTCGGGTCAAGGTCTTTGTATGGATCCCACCAAGGTGTCAGCTATTCTGGACTGGCCTCAGCCACAAGGCCTTAAAGCTATTCAAAGGTTCATCGGCTTTGCAAACTATTATCGCCAATTTATTCAGGGATTCTCCACCATTATAGCCCCCATTACAGCTTTAACCAGGAAGACTGCCAACCCCAGGGTTTGGTCCTCGGAAGCCATGTCTGCCTTCATAATGTTAAAGAAAGCATTTTCTTCAGCCCCAGTTCTGTCCCAGCCAGATCAAGAACGACCTTTCTTCTTAGAGGTAGATGCATCCTCTGTAGGCATTGGGGCGGTGCTTTTTCAAGAGTCTCCGGCTGGCTCACACAACCCGTGTGGGTTTTTCTCCAGACGATTTCTTCCTAGTGAATGTAATTATGGAATAGGGGACAAGGAGTTACTGGCCATCAAGGCGGCTCTGGAGGAATGGCGACATCTGTTGGAGGGGGCTATATTTCCTGTTACTGTGTTTACCGACCATCGGAACCTAGTGGTTATTCAAGAGGCTCGTTGCCTTAATCCTCGGCAAGCCCGCTGGGCATCCTTCTTCGCTCGATTTAACATGAAGCTCACATTCTGCCCGGGAGCCAAGAACGGACGTGCCGATGCATTATCTCGCTCATTTGACGATTCCGATCGTTTAAGACCGTTGGTTCCTCAGCATATTATTGATCCTGCTAATATCGTAGCCCTTACTAGGACCAAAACGTCCTCTCCTCCTCCAGGCCGGTCATTCGTGGAACCCCATCTCCGGCTCAAGACCCTGCAGTGGGCTCATTCATCCCGCATTGCCGGCCATGCTGGAATAAAGAAGACAACATCGCTGCTTTGCCGACGCTTCTGGTGGCCTAATGTACGTGCCGATTTTGGTAAATTTATTGCTTCCTGCACTACTTGTGCTCAACACAAAACTTGTAGAAGAGTTCCGGCAGGCCTTCTTCGTCCACTCCCTATCCCCGATGCTCCTTGGGAAAGTGTGGCCATGGATTTTATCACGGACCTACCCCTCAGTGCAGGGTTTACCACTATCTGGGTGGTTATTGATCGATTTTCGAAGATGGCACATTTTATTCCTCTAACTGGACTGCCCACGGCCAGTCGTTTGGCAGATATCTTCATCAAAGAGATATTCAGATTACATGGTTGCCCGAAGGAGATCATTTCGGACCGTGGAGTCCAATTCACATCCCATTTCTGGAGAACCTTTTGTAAGAGATTGAACATAGAATTGAAATTCTCTTCGGGATATCATCCGCAAACCAACGGACAGACGGAGCGAATCAATCAAGATCTCGAGACATTCCTCCGCTGTTTTACCTCCGACAACCAGAATAAATGGTCTCAATTCCTTCCTTGGGCGGAGTTCTCCCATAATCAACACATTCATGAGTCTACCGGATTCTCCCCTTTCTTTATTGTATATGGAAGTCATCCTGTGTTTCCGGATCCTTTTCCAGTGTCCTCTTCACCGGTTCCAGCCGTAGATACTCTTTATCGGGAGTTTTCTCTCATTTGGGCTAAGACTAAGATGGCTTTACTCAAGGCTACTCAGCATCACAAAATCTTTGCAGATCGTCATCGGAGGGCCACTCCTCTCTTAAAGGTGGGAGACCAAGTATGGCTATCCACCCGGGACCTAAGACTAAAGGTTCCTTCTATGAAGATGGCTCCTCGATTTATTGGCCCGTACACCATCATGCAAGTCATTAATCCTGTATGCTTTAAATTGAAACTTCCCCCTTCTCTGAGATGTCATAATACTTTTCATGTCTCATTACTACGACCAGTGGTACTCAATAAATTCTATCGACCTCCCTGTCGTCCCCCACCAATACAAACCTCTTCTGGAACTGAATTCGAAGTCAATCGGATCTTGGCCTCTCGCATTCTTCGTGGCAAACAGCAATTTCTTGTCCATTGGAAAGGATTTGGCCCAGAGGAGAGATCATGGGTGGACAAGCAGGACCTTCACGCTCCTAGAATTCTCAAAAAGTTCCTTCAAACAGGAGGAAGAAGAGGAGGGTATACTGTCAGGCGCCGTCCGCACGGCCGCCTGACTGCCTGACCGCGCGTCTGGTTGCTAGGCAACCAGACGCATCACTTCCGGATTCCCCCTGCCTGACCCCTTGCTGTATGACGCGCCCCGTTGCTAGGCAACGGGACGCTATGTAGGATTCCCGGCGGCAGGTATGACAGCGCTGCAGCGCTGATGCTGATTGGACCTCCACACTATTTAAACCTCTTCCTGCCCTATAATCAGTGCCAGAGTATCAGGTCTTCCTGTCTCCAGCGTTTGTGTGTTCCAGTTGCTGTATTTGTCCCTGACATTCCTCGTGCTGCTTGTGACCCTTTTGACCCGGACCGTTTGACCACCCCTATCTGGATTCTGCCTTTGTACTGCACTCCCTGAACGTTACCGACCCGGCTTGCCTCACCATTCTTCTGGATTTCCCTTTGTACCTCCTCTACCTGAACGTTGCTGAACCGGCCTGTCTGACAACCCCTTGTATCTCGCTGTGGACTCTAGGAAGGACCGCGACCTGCGTGTCCCTGCAGCGGAGTCCATACTTCCTTGCGGGGGTTCCTGGTGAATACCAGGGGCACGTTAGACTCCGCGCCTTCCTCTGAGTTGCGCCAACAACAGCAGGTACTTTCTACCAGTCATACACCCACTATCAGTCGTGACAGCACTCCAGTCAAAAAGAACTATTTTGTCTTAATTGTTATTTAAAATCATTTGTTATATTTATTGCGACCTGAATTAATTCATTAGAAAAATACTAACCTAAACAGTTTTACCCTAATTAAGAGTGTAAAAAGAAAATTTGTTAAAAAAAAAATGCTCTTATCAATCCCTAGGTGGGGCCACTCTTTGGAATATTTATATGAGAAAGCAAAGGTCCCCTATAAGGGTTAAATGTGTGATATAGGACTAATATATAGAGATGATGATGATGACATGTAGTGAAAATGTATTTCACTACATGACTCGCCCTCAGACATAGATCCATTGGATGAATTTGAAGCTTTGTTCATCCTTTAAGGTGGATTGCTGTGAGTTAATCCTGCCACTAAAGGTTGTACCCTCTACAAGAACCCTTTAGGACAGTGCCCTGTGTCTAGCCTGGAACAGCAATTGATAGCCAGGCTGAATCAGTTATTTGTTTACAATAAGATGGCCCTGAACGTAAAAAACTGTAAATCAGTACATACCTCCCAATTGCAAATTTAGGCAGGACAGTCCAATTTTAAGGGTCTGTCCTGCCATCCTACCCACAGACAGCTGTTCCAGTGGTGGGAGAGCTGGGAGCTATGTCCCGTTTACTGATGCTCTGGTAGTAGAAGAGAAGCACCACTCGGAGGCGTGGCGCACCACCAATGTGATGCGCCCATGTCCGCAATGTTGGGCACACTGTCCTGAGTTGTGCAGGGCAATGTTCGGAGGTATGTATATGGTACAGGAAAAACATGAAGCCTGTGCTGCTCTGCTGCAGACATTGTTAATCTTAAACTAGGTACACACTACAGGGTTTTCGTCCAATAATTGGCTCAACCAGCCGACATAAGACCTCTCGTTCAAAAGTCGGGTCAGTGTGTGTAGTGACACGATGGTCGAAAGTCTGCCCAAACGGACGATTGTCGCCTCATTTGGTTGATCGTACCGTTAATATTTTCGTTCCAATCTCGTTTCCGTTGTGTAGTGTATATAAACTTCTGACCGATACACAACAGTGAGTACGAAATTACAGTCATTGCTCACGACAACATGGCTGTAAAAAGTCGCTAAAGGGACATCCGCTCTTCCCTTTATCGTCTAAAACAAGGCTAGTATGTATGCAGCCCATGGACCGAGCGATCGGACCATCGATCGCATGTAAAATCGATCGGCATAAAAAGTTGGTGGAAAATTCTATAGTGTGTACCCAGCTTTAGTCAGGGCCTTATCAAGTCAGACATAATTTTTACTGGGAAGCAGAAAACAAAACTATTTAATGTATTAAAAAAATTTGCAAATCCTGGTGAATTTAGACATTTTAACCCCTTAATGTTCAAGGTAATCAAGAATATATATATTTTTTATTTGAGCTTGAACACACCTGGGTTAAAAAGCACGCTAGTTACACTTGTAGGCAAAACCTTGTACTTTGTCCTCACTTTAACAGAGCATTAGAGGGGTGATCTCACAGTGCCCTGCAGCATAGTGTACTGTGTACTTGATGGTTGTCCCCAAAGAACGCCATTATATGTTACCGAGTGTCACTGCTTCTTAATGCTGTAGACAAGGGTGAAGCTTGTCACAATGAGCATGTGTACAGGTCCAGTCGCTTACATCATTTTTAGATGTTTTAACACTTAAAATTACCACCTGTGTGGATGAGATCTTAGGATATCCCAGTATAGATTTATTTCACAGATTGTTTATAGAGCATAAATATATTAGACTTTAATTTTACTGAATATTTTCATCCAGTATGTGCTCATCTATTTCTCATGTTTGTTCAAATACCATTACCGCAATTTATTTTATTAAAATTATTTTTCATTACAGTACTTCCATCATGTTGAGCCATTGTAAATATATTGTTACTTTTATTAAAGTCCTGTGCTCCAACTGTGCTGCATATAATTGGAGCAAAGACATGACAACATGCAAAACAGAAATGCTTTGCTCCAATTACCTTCTTTTATTGTTATCAGAGGGAAAAAAGCTTTATCAGTTTAAGTTAAGCAAAGTGGGATGTACAGATGGAATTGAGCTCCCTCTAGACCTGCCAAATCATCCCTGTCAACTGTCCCTATTTTAGCGGGACAGTCCCGATATCGGTGGGACAGTCCTGATTTTAGGGGGACTGTCCCACTCTGGGACATGTTTCTCCCGCACCCATCAAGGAAAAGCTATACATTTGCTGCATACTGTCTCTGTTCTTGGTTATATTTGCCAACTCTCGGCAGGTGTATTCCGGGAGAGGGGTGTGACTAGGGGGCGGGGGGGCAAACCCGTCATTTTTTCCCCGTCCCCACAACGGAAATGCTGTTTAGTCGCGAGGCGAGGCCAAAATGACGTGATTCACCTCGAATCACGTCATTTAGGCTAAGCAGGTTCGGGATGCGGGAGAATTGCCTGCTCTCCCAGGAGTCCGTGAGACCTAGCCGAATTTCGGGAGTCTCCCGGACATTCCGGGAGAGTTGGCAAGTATGTTCTTGGTGTGTGTCTGTTTCTGTGTGTCGTGTGTGTGTGTGTGACATGGCAGAGGTGGGGGACACAGAGGCGTGTTGTAGATTCTTTTTAGCACTATTTAGTAAATACAAAGACATAATAAGTGCTCAAAATATGCAGCAAAGGGTACGTGGACGACTGGGATATATAACTATTGGTGTGGTGGAAAGCAGCCTGAAATCATTTACATGCGGTTATAAGATCTTTTCATTGTAAGTGCATCATTTACTTTACTACAAATCCTATTAAAACAATCACTTTCTATTTATTGGGAGTCTTTATTTCCCCTTTTCTCCAGTATCTCTATTTATGAATCATATATTTTTGCTTATCTTCCATACTAGACAGCATTATGGGATATGTTGCTGTTAGGTCAATAAAATCTAATAACAATTAATGATGATGACTGGAAATATATTTACAAATGATCTTTTCTGTTTAAGGATAAAACAAGTCCTTACTTGGTATATAATGATGTCAAAGCACATTTAAGCATGGAGAGAATAACATCTACTACTAAAGAAAACACATCGGAATGAGGAAATGAAGAGCAACATTTTCCATCTACAATGGCAGCTATAAATTGTTCGCCTTGTGAATATATTATGACACATAATACTTATTAATGCAAGTGATGGCTGTAATTGCAAACTCTTCTCAGTGTCGATGACTACTTAATGCAGCAACTGCTCAGTGATCTTGAAACAACCCTTTGTCTGTAATCACAAATTAGTATTTCCACTCTAAAATAGGAGATCAGCTGCTGCAACCCTTACACTTTCTGTGGAATTTTCCAAGGCAGGTCTTGTGGTAATCCCACACAGTAATCTGTCAGACATTCTCAGAAAAATAGCCCTTCCCCTTGTAGTGCCAAAATAACTGCTAGCTGTGAGAGCTAATACACATAATCTTTTAAAAGAACTCCACTCAAAAAGTCGCCCCACTTCCAAAGACACATTTCCTTAACCCACAATCTCTGATGCACAGACGTAGATATTATCCCATTCCTGTCGACCACCATTGAAACAGATGTCAACGAAATTGTGCACTGAAAAGGGCACCTGTGACAGGATGGACCATCTATGCCACTCTGTCTGTTGTTGCTAAGAACCAGTTGGGCTTACTTTGTCACCGTTCCCTTTATCCCAAATGCGCCCTCTAACCGCAGTAGGAGGGGCTTCAGCTGCTACCACCACTGGACTCCTTAACGGCATCCAGAACTGCGTTCCTTTCTAGGTATCTGTCGCTGTTAGTGTACCCCAGTGTCGGACTGGGACATGAAGGGCCCACCGGGGGAAATGCAGCGGTAGGGGCCCACTACAATGGGGTGTGGCCAACTGTAAGAGGGGTTGTGGTCAGTCATTAAAGGGGATGGGGTCAGGCCATGGAGGACAACGTATAGCACCTTAGTATGGTCCATAAAGAAAAAGAGGACATTTGCAGTGAGGAGCCGCGAAGGAAAAGACAGAAGAGAAGAAAGAAGTCAATAGGAAAGTAAGTGAAGGGGAGCAAATGCAGCATGGAGGGCACTGTGTGAAACAGGGGAGACAGGGAAAGGGGAGGGATGAATTGAATACAATCAATCATCATCAGCTATTTGTGTGCTGTCCATTCTTTGTGGTTAGTGTTCTCTCCCCTCATAGTGTACACAGAAAACAAATGCTATACTACAGTACTAGAGATCAACCGTTCATCATATGAAAACCACAATATAAGGGTATAGACTAAAAATTAATATATCCATGAAGCACTATGGAGACCACAAAATTATTAGCATAAAAATATATGCACATTTAAAATATTACATAAATCTAATTACACTCTAGACACTGGCAAATAAAAACAGGACTCTAAAAAATGATCTACCCACAAAATGTACACTCAATAATAATCCAATGCCACTACAAAGGACAAAAGCAAAACATTAATATTAAAGCATATAGCAGATGCAATCCTATAAGGACCTGTCTGAATGTGTTTTATTCTGATTAAGATATGCTTCTATAGGGAATAGAGTCCCACAATTGATTGAAAACAAATAAACATGGAACATGATATAAACAGTGAATTTGGTTACTAGTTTATTAGGAATCCATTCATTGGTCAGCTGCAATAGGATCCTTTTATAGAGGCACTGAAGACGTATATTGCAATGAAGCCATTCTAATTTATCTCCCTCCCTCCGAGGTCACACAGTGGAGAGCTCTAGAGAAGTTTGCACGATTTATTACTTACTGATTACACGGACTCACACTGCAGTTAGGATGGCAACTTTATGACTACAGGACGCCTGCAACTACAGCAGAAGGAGTAATCTGAGATCTGTGTCACTGTGAAGCATTTCTGCCTCTCTCTGTCTCAGGAGCAGGAAGTGTTCTCACGTGCTGGCTGTAGGCAGGGATTAGTTTGACAGTCTCCGTTTCATATGTAGACTGACCGCAACTCGGTAATTCTCTGCTCTGCCTCACCAACAAAGAGGGCGGGGTTATCAGGCAACAGGGCCTCCCGGGGGATACCCCGGCTCCCCGGCAGGCCAGTCCGACACTGGTGTACCCCGTTGCTGGTGTACCTGGACTAGTACCCTGTACCTCTTCCTATGGGTCAGGGTTGCTGTGGATGGATCCCCCTTGTCCTATTACACTGGCCAAAGCTTCTAGGTAGCGGGCAGAGTGATGGTACTGGAAAGCTGGGTCCAAACCACAGAACAGCCGGAAACGGATTAGAGCTGGTTCTAATCTGTAGGTCACAGGAATTTCAGCATGGAAGAAGTCGTCAAGTAGGTCTTTGAAGCAAGTGATGTTTATTTAGCTACAGTAGTCCTAACAAGGACAGTTCATCAGAGTTTTCCCTTCACTTTCATGAGCATACAGATAACGACTCGCTGCCGGGCCTTCAGGCCCGAACAAGCATTTGACAGTTTACATCAAAAGACTTAGTTAGCATTTCCTGTTTCAGCAAAACAGCCTCCCTCCCCACATATGCCTAATTGGGGTTTCCTCTAGAAAGGTTAAAACAAAAAATCAATTTTCTCCCCTGGTCTCAGAAATAAAGATATTTCCTATACCAAAATATACACAATATAAAAAAAGTACATTTGCAGTTATATAAATGCGCTATTTCCTGTAAATAAATTTATACCAAGTTATTTATAAGTGATCCAGCCACACTCTCAAAAAATATTCATTCCCCTTGTAGGGACAAAATAACTGCTAGCTGTGAGAGCTAATACACAGAAGTTTTTAAAAGAACTCAAAAAGTCACCCCACCTCCAAAGACACATTCCCTTACCCCACAATCGCTGACGCACATAGATATTATCAGATTCCTGCCGGCCACCATTGAAACAGATGTCAACAAAATTGTGCACTGAAAGGTGCACCTAATTAAATTGCTTCTGTCAGCAGACATTTCCCTTTGCAATTGTTTAAATTTTGCCCAGTGGTTCTACTGCTCTAGCCCCTGTAGGACTCAGGACATGGTTCTAAGGATGATCATGAGGTAATTGCTGACTTTTCAGAACTCCCCTTTGGGAGATAGGAAGGGTAACTCTATGAAGTTGGAGATGGATGGACTTGATGATGTGGCTTGTGTCATAATACAACACCCACAGCAGCTCACAAACACTAATTTTATTATGGTGCTGAGGGAGGAGTGTGATGACGTAGATCATGTAACTACACTGAGTTCCGGCCACCACTTCTCTGTTCACCTGGCTTCAGGAAGATTGTGACTCAGGCGTCCAGGCAATCATCCACTATCTTTGAAGGCTCATGGACATTCTGGGAAAGCCAGTGAGTATGGATAATAGACGGGGTCCCGCAGTAGTGTCCTTCCCTCCCGCAGTGAACTACTATCCATGGGGAGGTTTACGTACAAACTAACAAGGTGAAAATAGCACAAATATGCTGTAATTCATAACAGTTAATTGGAAATTAGCCTAATTTGCACACCTCCACGCCCTCCTGCATGATACATGCTTCAAGAGAAACTCTAGAGAGTATATTTACTAAACTGTGGGTTGGTAAAAGTGGAGATGTTTCCTATAGCAACCAATCAGATTCTAGCTGTCATTTTCTAGAATTAACTAATTAACTAAAATCTGATTGGTTGCTATAGGCAACATCTCCACTTTTTCATACCCGCAGTTAGGTAAATATACCCCTAGGTTTGTATTTAATTTTTTTGAAACAAAATCCTGCTGTCAAAACTAGTAAAAATGTCAGGGTCCTGCCTCTGGGACTCAGGGTTTGCAATACTGTGTGCAACGGTATACTGCTTCCCCTGCTGATACAGAGTGGATCGGCTGTCGTTGGGTGTCATAAAAGTTGACTGAACAAGTGTCCCACAGCTTGTTCAATTATTTTGCTGCCCACTCATCTAGAATCAAAATTCTCCAGAGCTGGTGCCCAGCAATTATTGTCCTGACATTGGGGAGTATCCAGTGAATTGATGGAGATCCATGGTTGGAAGCCCTACAGGTTATAAGTTGGTTGAGATGGACTTTGTATGAAATATTAAAAATAGAAATAAAAGTATATTTACATATATGGTGTAAATATTTTTATATTATGAAACAATAAAAATACCACCAAAAATCACACTTCAACCAGTAAGTAAAAACATTTGTATTAATTTATTCATTTTTAGACCTTAAATAAGACATACACGGTAACAAAGCTATGGTAGGTGATGATGGTTACTTCATTTACCATGTACTTTAGAAGTTGCACACCTGGTGACTCTAAGATAGTATCTTGTGCTTTGGGAGTTAATGCATTTTTGTTAAACTAAGCATCTGTGTATGTAGATGTATCAGCCGTATACATTTCTGAATAGCAGAATCTTCTCAAAACACAAATGAAAACGATGTAGTGATTATGAAATCTGCAGGTGAGATTGTTGCTATAGCTAAGGAGTGTAATTTAGCAGGGGATTGGCTTGACATGAACATCAACAGAAACCACACCAAGGCCTTTCTTTCAGCTACTTGACTTCTATGAATTACCGAATTACGAAAAGCAAAGATGTCAAGGTCTTACAAAGTGCTGCACCACTAGCTATTGTCCATGACGAGCAGAAACCTGGGACTAAGAACATTCCCCGATTATTACAGGTTAACTGCATGTTATGTCTGACTGTTCTCTTATAGCCGCTGATTGCTGGCTCTCTCACCTCTCTAATTGGCTCTACCTGCTGCTGTGACATCACAGGAGCAGCCCCTGGCCAATCAGCTTCCTGCATTTAGCTGCAATAAGGGAAGCAAGCACCCACCTTGTGAGAATGCTGAAGAATGTGTAGCTGCACCTCCAGCACCTCTGCTCGCTCATGGGCACAGAGCTTTGTGAAGGAATTAGAGCGCTTTTATAGTAAATGCTTTTTATTTCTACATTCATCCCATTAACTGTCAACAAATGTGACGTGTTCCCAATTTGTCTTTATGTTGTGTATTGTAGTCCAATGTAACACTCTATGTGTAAAAGCAGACAATAATGTAAGATAATTTAGTCTTACATTTAGCTGTTTACTGAAATACATTCCGAGAGCGGTTATGATGCAACTTTGGACAGGGAAATTCTACACAATGATAATTGAATATACAAGAATGACATGTATTAGTATTGCTTGGAACTTGCTTTTTCACCAAATCTAAATTTGGAGACATTTAGAAATGATCATGTCTTACCACATGCTGCCTGTGGCAGTTTCTTCCTTTATAAAAGTGTTTAGCAGAGCTCCTCATAGTAACTCATAGAGACACTTGATAATCATGTCTGTGTGTAACAAAATCACAAAAGAGCAGCAATTATTTGTTCCCTTATTATTTTTGGAACTTTCTGTATAACAATTTTCCAGGTAAGAGCCCTCATACCTGTACTGCCTTTCCAAATGTAAAATAATGAACATAACTAACATGGCTATCAAAATATATTTTCGTAAAGACATATATGTATAATATGTATTTTCAGACAAAGTTACATGACTGTGTATGATGAATAAGACACTTACTGCATAATAGAGAAGACAGTAAATTTGATGACTTGCCATGAACTGTGGCACTAAGTACGATAATACTGATTAGATAAAACTACTCTACAATAACTTCAATTCCACCAGGACACTAAATCACAAAATATACAAATGTCTTTTTATATAGAGAATAATCACAGTTCTTAAAGTTTGTACCTGGATGAGAAAGCCAGCAATATATAGACCACTGTGACAAAGTGACGCAAGGTAAGAAAATGGGACTTTGACATTTACCTGGAACCGACTGTTCATTCTGCTGACCTATGGGGAGCACCACTCAGTACTTCCCACTCTCAGGTATGTATACAGCTCACCATGTATTTTTATGGAGATATAGAAATTTATTGTTTGCTCAGACTAATTGTAAATTGTATACCTCAATGTTATTCAGTCTACCAGAAAAAGTATGCTTCATATAATGTTATTCTTGACCCAACACTGGGCACGTGTATCTGGGGGCTCCCCAGTCCGAAACTATTATGTTATATTATGTAATCTTCTTATGGAGCACATCAAGTGGATTTAACCAATGTCATACATCCACCTATGCTTGCATGATGAGATGTATATATATCGTGCACTGGCTTAAGATATGGGCATTGAAAATTGAATCATGGGGGTAAATTTATTAAGCTGCAGGTCTGAAAAGTGGAGATGTTGCCTATAGCAACCAATCAGATTCTAGCTGTTATTTTCTATAATGTACTAAATAAATAATAGGTAGAATCTGATTGGTTGCTATCGGCAAACCTACAGCTTGATAAATTTACCCCATGGTCCGGCTGGCATGGGAGCTCTGTACTGTGAACGTTCTTCAATCTCCAGCAACACTTACCAATTAAAGTATTGTTTTAGTGCATGAATTGAGACATAGCATAGCTACAAGGCTCATATTAGAACAGGAGCTATGTTTAATTTTGTATTGTGCTTTTTCTTGAGCTATAGTATAATGTAATGACAGTATTCATAGCCCCCATGGGGATTACAAGGCCTTACTGAGCGTTAGGAGTATGGTATATTGATATAGTGGACATTAAGACAACTCATTATTACCACATAAATGACACCATTACATTTTCTACTGATGACAAGACAGAGATTAAATCCTGGTCACCGTAGCAGTCAGCTAGTTTATGTTTGTTGGCTGTTTTTCCAGTATAGTTACATGGTTTGCGGCAGTGAAGACCATTGTAAGAAGTACAGATAAGAAAATATATTATCCTTTGAAAAACCAGAGAGAACTAAGAGGAGCTATAATGATATTAATATATTGTTTCTTCAAAGAAACATTCAGTCACCAAGGCATTCTTCTTGTGTTCTGACTCCAGAATAGTCATTTTCCTATACAAATGTGACATTGAAGGCTTCATTAATTCCCCAGCACTTGTCTTCATGTTGAATCACTCAGCAAATACAAATATATGAACATTCTGCAGTGCCCTCATTATACTGCTTATTATTTCACCTCGTAGCAGATATTGGTCACTCAGACTTCATACGTCTTTCTGTGGTATGGAGAGATCGTCTAGAGCCAATATATCTGGCTATAAAATCACAGTTGTGATACATAAACATTCCTGCCAAAGTGAGAGCGATGCCCATGTAACTAAGCACGGTCAGATGGCTTCCAAAGAGGACTCTGGATAGAACTAGATTCCCAACCACATTCAGATTGCCTAGTACGTGTATGGTGACAGCAGAGGTCAGGGTGATGACACAGAAGCTTGCAAGGTTATACAGGACAGATCCCAAGCAGCTGAGGAGAATGAAGAGCCACAGCCTATTGTCACAGTCAGGGGGGCTCTCCCATACCACCCCCCTCTCCAGCAGCACCGCAGCCACAAGCAGGATACAGAAGCTGGGGATGGACATCAGGTACAGCAGGGTGACTGAATGGATGTTCTCCTCTTTCAGAAGTAAACCTGAAAAATATAATGGAATTGTTCATTCCAAATGATTATGTCAGCAATCATATACAGCCAGAACATATGTGACTAAGTACAACGTGTCATTGTCTGATTAAGAGGACGAGCTACATTTACCAAATGACTAAAACACACCACGCAAGTTCATAGGTTTTCTTAGTGCCCACAATCACGATGGAGATTTCCAACACTTTTTGTGAATTTAGCCCTCAGAAGAATTAAAAAAAAAAAGTGGTTCTCAATTCCTAAAGATTATTTTACAGTATTTGGTACTTGCATGAAAGCAGGTTTATGTTTTATGACTGGTGCTGTCCATGTCACCAACTTGATCTGTTTTTATGTTTCACAAACATCTCTTCAAAATCTTCTTATTCACATGTATTGAGGGAGTTATTTACATTGTTTCCCGTGAATCATTGTAACAAATTAATCGGTAGATTGATGTTTTAAAGGCTTGCAAACTTTATTAAAGACAAACTCTGTACAATTTGCATTGCCATCTTTTGTTTGTATATACAAGGTATTCCTCACTTAACGACCGACCTATTTAGCGACCATTCGGACTTGCGACCCGTTGTTACGTCCGGCTCCACCGCTCAGCAATAGGGGAAATTAATGAGCTGTGCCCTTGCGACGGGACGTAACCACGCCCGTAGTACCCACATAGTTTCTTTCTGAGCTGAAGAAGACAAGACAAGACGCACCTGATACCCTTGCAGTCTCCATCGTGCGGTAAGTTAGCTCTACAGTACTTGAAAGCACTTGGTTCTGAAGTAATACTGCAAGGACATTAACTAAACATAATATCTTTTTACTAAAGGGAGGAATATAAAACTGCATATGCACATGCTGATTTTTTTATTGCCATGCATATGTATACAGTACTGTACTCACTTAGCGACCAATTCGCTTAACGACCTGGTCGTTGGAACGGAACTAGGTCGTTAAGTGAGGAATACCTGTATGTTTGAAAAGACTGATCTCTATTTCTGGTTGTATATCTGTTTCTACTTTGTGACTGTAACCGTCACTTGTGATGCCTTCAGTAATTAGTATTAAAAAAGAAAAGAGAAACTCTTTAGCAAAAATATTTTTGCCTACTTAAAATTCTTATGCTGCTAGATACGCGTTTCTGTAACCATTACTGTTGGCATTTTTAGATGTATTCCATTGCATTTTTCGGACCACTACTTGTCATATTTTTTTAAATGTATATTTTTAAACACATCAGGAAGTATAGGCGGTCTCTAAAATACTATTAAAAACAGATAAGCATTTGATATGCATTTTTATTAACTCTAAAAACACAAATAAAATGCCAGAGGGCGTGTGGCCTTAAGGTTACTTGCAAACAACAAGTTAGGCTTGGCTTATATTCACTGCGACACCCTGGATCAAAACAAAGTGTCTGGTCTTAGTGATCTCTTTTGATGCCATATGACGGGACATATAGCAAGTTCTGTTTTATATTATCCTGTAATTGAAACTTTGTAGAGGTGTTCGCATGTGTCTAGGCTTGCAAGAGGGGCCCCCCACCTACAGAGCATTTTCTAGCATCTCATGCTTTTCATTCATGTCTTTATATTATCAGAGTTCTTTATTATTGCGGAATTAGTGGCGCTATATAAATAAATGGTGATGATGGTGATTGATGCCCTACAATATGACACAAAGCTGCTCTCTGGATAAAACTAACAAACTCAGAGCTGGGTATTATCCCAGGGGAACAGAAATAAGCATGATCTCCTTATGATGTAAATACATGGTTATAGTGACTGAAGAAAGAAAGATAATGCATATAATTAGATAGATGCTTGACATGTTTTTCGTGTGAAATAGGGTGCACTGCAGTAAGTGTCACAAAATGTCATCTGCACCTGGGTCCCGCAGTTTTCCAAATAACCTTTGATGCATTTAGTAAAGGATGCAGGAAGACATGGGCAAGCAGATAGGATAAATTATCTGAAGGTAGACAACACTTTAAGTGCCTCCCCTTGGTACAACACTGTACACACGTATATATATATATATGGATGTACAGTAACTATAAAAAGTTTTTTTAAAAAAAAATTCTTTCACATTACAGAGTATTTTGTGTTGAGTGGGTAAAGTTCTCAAAAAAGTAAATTTTCATAAAATAAGAAAATAAAATGTGAAAAATGCCAAAAGGCGTTAAATACTTATTATAGCCACTGTCATTACTGACAATGGGGCCCAAAATGTGCAACAAGCATTTGAGTTAACACAGAGGGGTAAATGTATCAAACTGAGAGTTTTCCGGCGGGTTTGAAAAGTGGAGATGTTGCCTATAGCAACCAATTAGATTCTGGCTTTCATTTTGTAGAATGTACTAAATAAATGATAGCTAGAATCTGATTGGTTTTTCAAACCCGCTGGAAAACTCTCAGCTTGATACATTTACCCCAGAAACATTTGTACAAATAACAGATACACAAAGACTACACAAATGTTCTTACAACAAATATGTTTCCTAAAAAGTCCAGCTGTGTCCTTATGGAGTCTGGAGAGTGTAGTGGAAAATCTTTTCCAGGGTGTTTCTTATATATGATCTTAGCATAACAGCAGAACAACAGGGTAGGCTTACAGTATGTCACCTAAATGTCAGTTTTTCAAAGGAAAATATCCGTTGAGCAACTAAAGTACATAATAAAGCATATTGGTACATTTTACAACAATGTGTCATGCTGGTTAGATTTTACCACCGTCTCCAAGCAAATGAAGATAAACCTATATTTATATTACTAATTGATGGGAGTGAGCGATGTTTCCAGTTATTAACTCAAGTTAAACCACACTTGCTGAGACCTCTGCTAGAGCTAAAGTGACAAAAGCACTGCATTATATATATATATATATATATATATATATATATATATATATATATATATATACATACAAGTTAACCCGTGCATGATACTCATGCATTCTAGTCAAATCAAGCTTCCCAACGTAAGCGCCCTTTTTTAACGTGGTTTTGTCCACATGTCACCACCTCATCATTCTTCTCCATCACCTCATCCTTCATTTTCATCGCCACATCTATCCAGATGTCTATCCAGACACAGGGATCTCTCTCAGCGGTCCTGAGTATCACACTCCTCTCGCTCTGTCACCCCCGGCAACCACCAACCACTCCCCACTGTCACCCCTGGCAACCACCAACCACTCCCAACTGTCACCCCCAGCAACCACCAACCACTCCCAACTGTCACCCCCGGCAACCACCAACCACTCCCCACTGTCACCCCTGGCAACCACCAACCACTCCCAACTGTCACCCCCAGCAACCACCAACCACTCCCCACTGTCACCCCCGGCAACCACCAACCACTCCCAACTGTCACTTCTCCTTCAAGAAATATCTATATATTTTTTTAAAATATTTATAAACACTTTTAACAATTAACAAATTAAATTAACAAATTAAAACCATCTTAGTATACCAAATTTCAGCCCTTTCTGAATTTTTTTTTCCACACACACTAAGGGGCATATTCAATTCCGATCCGATCCGCGGTAACGCGGGTTACCGCGGAAAATGCGCAGTACCGGCGGTAATACGGTATCGCAATAACGCGGATTTTCGTAGCTTGGTTTTATTTTTTCCACACACAGACAGACTAACACACGCCACTAGACATTTATATTCTAGATATATACACACACAAATATATATATATATATATATATATATATATATATATACACACACACACACATACAGTGTGGGCTGGTATGTGGTAGTATGCCATACAGCCTACTGCCTAAAATTATTCACTTCCAAATTTCAGCATATAGTCAGAGACACAGTGGTCAAGGAAGGGGTGTACACAGTGGTATGCCATACTGCTACTTTAGTAATTGTAAACCTATCACGTTTTATTTGCTTACATTCCATATTACATATTACATATTACCTGCCACTTTGACCACCGTGCTACCTTGTACAAGATGCCATCTTCTAGCACAAACCTGCACAAGCTAGTGTAGAATGCAAGTGCTGTAGCCTGTAGGAAGTAATCATACTGCAGTAGATTGAATAAAGATGATTCTGATTGGTTGCTGTGACATACAGCACATCATTACTATTTACTATGTCGTGAAGTGATCACTAGATGCAAATTATATTATATTACATATAATATATATTCCTACAGGTTTTATGCTAGAATGGGGTTGGGAGAAGTTTGTCATCAGTGTAAATACAATACACCATACTTGCCAACTCTCCCGGAATGTCCGGGAGACTCCCGCATTTTGCGAGAGTCTCCCGGACTCCCGGGCGAGTGTGGCAATCTCCCGAATTCTGCCCACTTCACTAGGAAGTGCCCCACTTCCTAGTGAAGTGGGCAGAATTAGATCCCAAACGCCGCGATTCCCGATGAATCGCGGCGTTTAGCCCCGCCCCCCGCTGTCAAATGACGCAATTTGCGTCATGACGTCACAGGGGGCGGGGCCTAAATGACGCGATTTTGGCCGCCCCGCCCCCTCACGCCCCCTCCACTGGCTGGCTCCCGGAAGAGAGCTGAAGAAAGTAGGTAAGTATGCAATACACACAATTATATACTGTCACTTTTTTCAGTTAGACATTGCTTAGCTCAAGCATTTTGCAACGTTACAAAATCTAAACCTGTTAAGCTTGGTTCAAATGTAATAAATATACTTTGTACATTTCCTCAGGCATTTCCCTAAATACAGCATAGGAATATGTCTGTGTATACAGACATACAATGCCACCCTGTTTTACATTCCTGAAACCCTTGCCAGATATTTCATCATTTATAATGAAATTACAGTCATGAGTTGAAGTGTTACAATGTCTGTGCCAAAGGTAAGAGGACAATATGAATGATATACAGTATAGTTTTATGACTTAATTGTCTTATTGTATGGTTAAATTTAGAAAAGTATTTGATCTTTTTTTATATTTCTTGCAATTATTCCTAAAGCCTACAGGAGCTCGACTATTCACTAACTTTTAGTATAATATACCCCATAACCTAACTAATTGGGGTTGAAGGCGTCGAATGTTGCAGGATCCAAGTACGAGCCACTGCCCTACGAGAAAGGGGGACTCAATCCGCATGAGGGGAACTGAGCGAGCCAGTGAAGGGCATTGAAGGGGGGAGAGAGGCGGGCGCAGAGGATAACGTCACTCAAAGCTGTGCTGCAACATAGTATGCTATAGTCCTTTCACAGGAACTAAATGAGCATTTCTATAGATCTCTATTACATATTAGTCAGCGTTAGCGATTATCACACTGTGGGCAACAGCAAATGACGCCACACAAACACTTGCCAAAAAGAGCATTGTTACCTCACAGCGCTGGGGTGGTGGGTTCAATTCCAACCACAGTCCTATCTGTGTGGAATTTGTATGTTCTTCCCGTGCTTGCATGGGTTTACTCCGGGTGCTCCGGTTTCCTCCAAACACATACTGGTAGGTTAATTGGCTTCTAATGAGATTAACCTTAGTGCATGCTTGCCAACTCCCAAAATTCGGGTAGGTCTCCCGGGCTCCCGGGAGAGCAGGCAAATATACCTTATATGGCATCTTGCTCCTCAAAATGACGCAATTCGAGGTGAATCTCGTCATTTTGGCCCCGCGACAAAAACTGCATTTTTGTCACAGGGGGCAGAGCCAGAATGGCACGAACTACCGCACCCCGCCCCTCCCACCCTCCAACCACGCTCCCCTGCCTGGGATCTCCCAGAATTAACTTACCAAAGGTTGGTAAGTATGCCTTAGTGTGTGTGTGTCCATGTGGTAGGGAATATAAATTGTAAGCTCCACTGGAGCAGGCACTGACGTGAATGCTTAAATTACTCTCTGTGAAGCACTGTGAAATATGTATGTGCCATGTGAATAACTGTTACTAAAGTCAGTGTGCGGGTGTACCGGTCCAGTCAGTGTGCAGGTTTACCGGTCCAGTCAGTGTGCAGGTGTACCGGTCCAGTCAGTGTGCGGGTGTACCGGTCCAGTCAGTGTGCGGGTGTACCGGTCCAGTCAGTGTGCAGGTGTACCGGTCCAGTCAGTGTGCAGGTGTACCGGTCCAGTCACTGTGCAGGTGTACCGGTCCAGTCAGTGTGCGGGTGTACCGGTCCAGTCACTGTGCAGGTGTACCGGTCCAGTCACTGTGCAGGTGTACCGGTCCAGTCAGTGTGCGGGTGTACCGGTCCAGTCAGTGTGCGGGTGTACCGGTCCAGTCAGTGTGCGGGTGTACCGGTCCAGTCAGTGTGCGGGTGTACCGGTCCAGTCAGTGTGCGGGTGTACCGGTCCAGTCAGTGTGCGGGTGTACCGGTCCAGTCAGTGTGTGGGTGTACCGGTCCAGTCAGTGTGCAGGTGTACCGGTCCAGTCAGTGTGTGGGTGTACAGGTCCAGTCACTTCTATCATTTCTGAAGCCCTTGTGTTAGAGAATGTTTACCAGTGTTAACCTTTGTTGACATGCATTAAACATGCTTTGCATGCTTAACTTAAACACATGTGTATGAGCCCTTACTGATGGTCAGCAGTTGTTACATAACTGCGATTGTGTAATGTTTGTCTTTTGGTTTGTCAGACAAATATAAACTGGTAAAATTCCGCCTAGAAGGAGCAGGTAGGGTGGAAGAAGTTAGTAGCTAGGAGTGAAAAGAAGAAAGTGTAGGATATAATAGAAAAATAATGTAGTAATAGGGAGAGGTCACAGCAGGATGTAAACTAGCAGAATAATTGCTAAAAAAGTAATGTGAAAACAAGGCTCAGATCATACAACATACTACGTGGTCAATAAGTAGTCAAGCCCTAATTATAGTATATCTTAAGCTAGGTACACACTACAGAAATTTCGACTAACTTTTTATGCCAAACGATTTTACATACGATCGCTCGGTCCATGGACTGCATATACACTAGCCTTGTTTAGGACGATAAAGGGAAGAGCGGACGTCCCTTTAGCGACTTTTTACAGCCATGTTGTCGTGAGCAATGACTGTAATTTCGTACTCACTGTTGTGGATCGGTCGGAAGTTTATACACACTATACAGCGGAAACGAGATTGGAACGAAAATATTAAACGGTACGACCAACCAAATGAGGCGACAATCGTCCATTTGGGCAGACTTTCGACCATCGTGTCACTGCACACACTGACCCGACTTTTGAACGAGCGGTCAGTGTGAGAGTCAATGCATAAATTATATCTCTCTGCTCCTATTTAATTAGCCGATTATCCACTTATTATTGCACTTATCGAGTGAGTCACAAGATGGGATGGTACAACTCTTCCACCTCTGTATTTCTCTGGTTATTTAACGAGCCGAGATGAACCACTAAAGGGACAAGATGTTATCCTGCTTGAATGGTGAGTCAAAATGGGGATTAAATCACCTGTGTAATAAACTGGGATGTCCTAAATTTCTGGAATATTAGTGTTTCCTAATGTCTGATGTTAGACTTATTACTGTCATAGGTGAAGATCAAGGTCTCATATTTACTGTGTGACTTTTTTCTACAACATAACTCTTATTACGTCATAATCTTCAACTATTTTATATTGTCTGTTCATTTTCCCTGCACCTGCAGATTTGTGAAAATATAGTTTGTGATTACCTTGAATATTTTGGTTTCAGGATTCATACATTACAATAAATTTAAATCCAGCGTGCAATTACTTACTTTTACTTTGACTAGGGCTCCCTTTTATTTTAAACAGAGAATCTAACACCATGCAGAAGCTTACGCAATGCATGAAACCTACTAGTCACTTCTTCCTTTTGCAATCAAACTACAGTAAAACAATTGTAAAACTCTATTTTTACAAATTCTGGTAATCTCAGGTGCATAAGAAAACTGAGTTGTAGTAAAAAAAAACAGTTTAGATCTAAGTGGTATAACCCTATGTTTGGCAAAATGCTACCTTATTACAAGTGAATACAACTATCATACTGCTACATTATTACAAGTGAATACTGCTATCATACTGCTACCTTATTACAAGTGAATACAACTATCATACTGCTACATTATTACAAGTGAATACAACTATCATACTGCTACCTTATTACAAGTGAATACTGCTATCATACTGCTACCCTATTACAAGTGAATACTGCATTCATACTGCTACCTTATTACAAGTGAATACTACTATCATACTGCTACCTTAGTACAAGTGAATACTACTATCATACTGCTACCTTATTACAAGTGAATACTACTATCATATTGCAATACACATTTGACTTGAGTAATAAGCACACAGTGTGTTATCTGCCTTCATTGGTGAAGTTACTTACTCTGTTGTATGGATTTCAGTCCCCTGAGAAACGTTGATGCAAAGATGTAGATGCATCCTGTCTGATCGTACTGCACCTCACCGATAATACTAAAGCAAGCTCCCAGACATATAGGTATCATGGCAGTGTACTTAAGGACATGGTGCTTGGTGCCCAGGAAGAGCTTAGAAAGAGCCAAGGTGAAAATAGGTGTTGTTGTGTAAATCATCTGTGCAAAAGAGAGCTGAACACAGCTGAGTCCAAGATTCCCAAAGGCAATGCTGGAGCAGAATGTCAAACTCAGGAGGAACACTTTCATACGAGCACTGGTAGTCAGGGTCTGTTCTTCCTCAGTGTTTACATGTACCAATCCAAACCTGAGAATGGGATAGTCCAACAGGATAGCAGTGAGCATGTGAAGCGACGACAGCAACAAGGGGTACCTGAAGTTGTAAACTGCAAATATCCATTTGTTAAGACTAGAGATGGTTGTACCTGTTACTAGCCAGGTGAGCACTGCAGCGATTAGGTACAGTTTGGTTGTTCCTCTTTCCTGGGGTGACTGTTCTGGCTTGGGGTGTTTGATAGAAGTAGGAGACGCTCTATCAGAAGATTCCATTTCAACCTCATCTTTCCTGCTGGGTGCTAAACACATGGGGTTTTTTGGCAATATTCTCTGTTAGATTTCTTTCACTGTCTGATATACATGTTCACAGCACAACTGAAATCATTCCTGGGGGTTTTCTTAAAATGCCACATTGGCTTGTTCACTTTCCTTCACTTACGTATGACTTTTACTGTAATATCAGTTTTTCACATATAAGTGTTCTTGAAGAAGTCTGCTATATTAAATTTAAAATATAAACATTAGCTAGCAGACATGTGAGCTATTAATACAAAGACATCTGAGCTTTTCAAACACACAGACTCAATATCACACACACACAACCACACTGCCTGTCCTGGATAACCAAGAAGACACCTACCTCATTGTTCTATAGATTAGAGCTTTAGACAAGCACTGGTTCAGCCATTGTTCACCTTCACACGTCCTCTCAGGCTAGCACAATGCAATAGTCCGACTCATCAGCTGAACAGCAGACATGTCACAGTGTTATATGTATGTAAACATCTGAGCTGCTGTTAATGATGTGAGCAATGATCCTTAACTCCTCCTTCCCAATCCCTTAGCTATGGATCCACCAGCAGCACGGCTCCTGTCTGCGAGAGAGAGAAGACTGTAGCAGATCATTCAATGCTGAACACAACTCTACACACACAATAATCTTTTTATTAGTTACTGTCTCATAGCAACAAAATACTCACTACTAGAACATAGCAGCTATGTCGTCTGTCTGTGCTTGTGATTCATGAGCAGGGTGACTAATGTGTGCCTCCTTTCCTGCATATTCCTTTAAAGAACAACAAGCTGGGGCGTAATTGAGGAGAAAATGCAAAGGACTGGCACAGCAAGGCTACCTCCCCCTGCACATCCCGTCCTTAAATGTCAGCTTTCCAAATTTAGACCCCCATGACCTGGAAAAGTAAACACTTCCCAGAATCAGGTTTCATCTAATACATACTGACCACTAATATTACACATCTAATACATACTGACCACTAATATTACACATCTAATACATACTGACCACTAATATTACACATCTAATACATACTGACCACTAATAGTACACCAAAAATATCTTTACAATCTAGCAAATAGCCAACATGACAGCAAAGTGGGTGCGTTATTATCACTGGGTTGTGAATGTTATTGCAGATCAGAAAGATACATTAACATTAATAGGAACCAGTGCTGGCTTACACACAGCTCCATACTGACGTGTCAGTAATCATGACGTTAATGATCGAGGTAGAGATTCCTACATCTGAATTGACATTAATTTCTGCTTGTATATCTGTAGTATCTACAATACCAGTATTGCACGGTGCTGTATAGAGTAAGAATATTGTACAGAACACAGTGAGCACAGTGGTGCTGAGCCCTGTATTACACTGTATAATATACACTGTATCACACTGTGCAGTGCCGGGCTCTGCACGTCAGTCTGTCCATCATCATCACATGCTCAATACTGAATGGAGGAGGGAAGTGACGCTGGGATAGTCGTAGCTGAAGGGTGGAGGGTGTCACCCTGTCAGTGTCACTATTGGTTCTCTTATGTCCATAGGCGTAGTCAGTCAGCTGGACCACACAACACGGCCTTCTGTTGCCAAGGGACATAATCTGTTGTCATGGTGACGCTGACCAGAGGATGCTGTAAGCCTAGTGATTGAGGCCTATAATATGTGTGTGTGTGTGTGTGTATGTATGTATGTATGTACACACACACACACACACACACACAAAATAAGTGGCTTCGGTGGAAGCTGAGGGCAGGACATTATTAATTTGAGATCAAATAAATGCATTAAAGGTATAAGAGCAGGGATGGGAGACCTGATGCACTTCAGGGGTTGAATGTTGAATGGTGCAACCCTCTAACCTTCATGAGGGCTACATATTACCCTCAGTACTAAATTAAAAGAATACATTTTATCATAGTGACACCTATCTTTGTCTGTATCATTGTGTTTGTCCTATGATTAACATTTGTTTATGAATATGGAAATTTGGAAATATAAGAGGGGATTGATGTTAAAAGTATCTGTATTTTAATTCATTCTAATTAATGTAATAGAAATCTCTGCAAGCAGTATGTTTGAGCATAGAAGTAACTGCCTAGTACTGTTGTTCCCAGCCGGGATCAGGTCAGCCGTCATTGGTGAGTAGAGACTGCCTGTTTGTTTTAGGAACTAGTAGGGAAGAAGGTATATTAATTAAAGGAACACTACAAAATATAGCAGTTAGGGGGCCCATGTTCACTGTGGGCTGAAATGGAGACACACAGGGGGGTATTCAATTGTCAGCGAGTTTTTGTTTTTGGACTGCGTTGTCTGTTTTTTATAATTTTCGAGTGGGTTAACTTTACCCTTGATTCAATTCCATTTTTAACACTCAGTTTTTTTTCATGAAACGGTCCTATTGTGGTCCAGTAGAAGGTCTATTGAAAGTATAGGGTGCACGAGAGCAGGGGCGGATCCAGACTATTGCTATACCCCGGGCGATTTTAGGGGGGGCGATTTAGGCCCCGCCCCCTTTCTAATTTCTAAGGCTGCCGGCGGCTGCACAGTATGTGCAGGTCCGCTCGGCAGTGACAGTGTGCTGCCCCGCTGCTCTGATTGTGTTTAAAACACAATCAGAGCAGCCGGGCATCACACTGTCACTGCTGAACGGACCTGCACAGTGTGCAGCCGCCGGCAGCAAGCCCTTGCTAGGGGGGGCGATCCGCCACTGGATCCGCCACTGCACGAGAGGGACCCGTGTTAAAAGCTATTCAATTGTTTTTTTTAACGCAGCGCGTTAAACAGGCAAATATGCTGTTTTATCTCGCACCTCTTTGGGGTGTGCTAAAAATATAAAACCTCTGAAAAGTATTTGAAATCATGTAATAATGTGAAAAAAGGTTAAACTTATGTTTATCACTAATGCCTAACATGTAAAAGTTGATTTTTTTGAAAAAATAAACATAAAAATAAATAAATAAATCACAAATTAATTACATTTATATATGTTTTTGGTACAAAAATGAATGTAGTAATGTGTTTTGACTTGGTATAGATGATTCTATGCTAAAACATAGTTAAATTAAAAAATATGCTAAAGAAAGTACTGTAATGTGGATATTATCAATGTGTAATGCAATCTAATGTATGAAAATGTATGCAAAACCTTTTTTGGTGTTATACATGACCGCCTTAAAACTCCCCTTCACTCCCCTAAAAAACTTGCAAACACAATGTTTAACGTGCAGAGGGCAGAGTTCCCTCTTCTTCAATTATATTACACGAGTTTTCGTGCTGCGCTAACTAAAAACGGTCGATATTGCAGTTAAAAACCGGCGGGAGATTTTTTTTTGTTTGTAACACTCCGGGGAAAAAAAAAAACCTCGCGGACAATTGAATACCCCACCTTGAGATGGTAAAGCCACCTGCACAGGCTGCTGAACTATCAAACTGCTACCATTATGTGGGAACCAAATCCGAATAAAACAAAACTGATATGAATGAGATAACTCAGGTGCTGACTAAGATAGTGACCAACGGTTTTCTCACAAGGGTTTTGCTGCAACACTCTGATAACTTATCTGTACATTACAGTTTCTGTTTAGTTACCTATCTGATGCTGCATTGCTTGTGAAATTTAAGCATAGACAACCATTGAATATGGTATATCTACAAATTACATTCATTAAGGAAGTAAGAGTGAAAGATGTAACGTCAGACATACTCTATTGTGAACACCAATAAATCAGGTTACTTGTGCTTTTCAGCGCACCAAGCACTCTTTTGCTCATAGGACTTCTGCACTGAGATATTATTTATTACTCGTTGCAGAGAACATGATAGATAAAAAGCAGGGAAGACAAGTTTAAAATGAACAGGGTCGGAAATAGATGAGCAGTAACCATACAGAATCAGTAGGCATATGCAAGGTCAAATAAACCGGGGTCAGGAACCAGAATGTAGCGACAGTACATATTCAGCAAGGTCATATAGGGCACAGGTCAGGGCTGGAGCCATCCTAGACATTCAGAAAGAGTAATTTATAACAGACTTACTAGAAATGTAAGCTAATTTAGACCAAAAAATGGAGCAAAACGGAGTAATATTCAGATGATAGGCTTATCAGAAACTATACAAGACCACTATAGCTCTCATTTGAGAGTTTACATTTGAGACACCAGTCGAGAGACTAGTTATTGGTTAGGACATAACCCGATGGCCCTCTGTGGGATATTGTAGACTACTACCATAGGAAGAGCAACTTATGTCATCACAATACAATTCGCATATTACACTTCAAAATCACTACTGCAAAACTAAGAACTCATCGACCTTATCTGCAAATCTTACAGTCCCACTGTTAGGAACAGCAGGTAACTGCTGTTTTCTTTTTGGCTGCTGCAGTGTTATTTCCAGCCTGAGTGTGATCACCTGAACTCCTCTCACCTGCAGCTCTATCTGACACCTGCCCTGATTGGCTACTACTGGTTTAAATACCTGTCAGCTTCACTCTGCCTTTGCCGGTTATAGTGTTCACACGCTTGCTTCTCTGTGTTCCTGGTTCTGTGAAAAGTCTGCCAGTTTCCTGATTGATACCTGTTGTGACCTCTGCCTGGATACTGACCTTGCTTGTTTGCTTGTGACCCTGACCTCTGCCTGGATACTGACCTTGCTTGTTTGCTTGTGGCTCTGACTTCTACTTGGATTCGGACTCTGCCTTATCATCTGAGAGATCTCCTCCCATCCGCAGGATCGAGGTGCCAGCTATTTGCTCCATCAGACTCACCTGTGTCTGCAGTGTTTCACAGTACAGATTTACTGCTCAATCTTGCTCCGGCATTTTCCTGACACTGTGCTGGTCTCTAGCTCCATCTCACACAGGCCACAGCTAGTACTACACCATCCTCTACTCCACACTGCCAATCTGTAATACTGGTGGAGGTTGGTACTGCATCCTGTTACTACTCAGTGTTCCTGCTTTATCTGGTCCAGGAGGATCTCTGCTCAGCATCCAACTGTCAAGTCCTCTGTGGTGCCTACCTACCGGAGTTGAGATATCACTACTCGAGAATAAGTCCTGAGGACAAATGAGTACCGGCGAACATATCTGGTTCTATGGGAAAGGGGGAAAGGTGAAGCTCTCGTCAACAACAGTCTGATAACTCAACTCGTAGGGTGATTCGTGACACCCACCACATTTGTTATCAATAGGATTTGCCCTATAAGCTGTAATTCCTACATGATAATTGCATGTTGTTTCTACCCCATGAGAAGCAAAGGAATGCCTCAAGGTACTATGCTTGATGCAAGCAAATGATTCTTCACAACACAATCAAACTTCCCAACTATACGTCAAATGTCCCTTTCTCTGCCACTCAAGATTGTATAGTATTCAAGTTATACATTTCCCTCTCTCAGTCTTCTATCACAAGCCCTACTTGAGCCCACTCCCTTTGAACATGCGTCTTAAGTCCCTTACACACAAGGCTATTATATAATCTATATATATATTATTTTAATAGATAACTTATTCTCCTCTCATGGAAGAGAAGGGAAAGAGATCATGGTCCACCTCTTCATGAGGATGGTTGGGAGGAGATGACAATGGGAACAGCACCCTGTTCAAATTTCCACCTTGATTAAAGAAACAACATACAAGTTGTAATATAGATAGTACTATATCCCAGGTATACTATGAAAGATGTATAATATGGCTCATTCTGCTTCTTGGCAGGGAACACAGGGGAAAAATCTATTATATCTGTTGGAGCTGCCTTTTGGGATAAGATCCATAATATACTTAATTCCATGTTTGAGGCACCAGTCCCTAGAGACCACTAGATATTCATTTTAGGGCTAGATTTACTAAGCTGCAGGTTTGAAAAAGTGGGGATGTTGCCTATAGCAACCAATCAGATTCTAGCTTTCATTTATGTAGTACTTTCTACAAAATGACAGCTAGAATCTGATTGGTTGCTATAGGCAACATCTCCACTTTTTCAAACCCGCAGGTTAGTAAATCTAGCCCTCAGCCTCTCCAACTCCAGACTTGATCCTCAATCAAAAAATTAACTACAACCAGTATGATTTATTTTGTCGGTATTCTCTTTTCCAAGATTTTCTTTATTTTATGTACAGACTCTACCCCAGCTTATCTTACCATTTTTTTTCTTCTCCCCATTTTCATATCATCATAATGATAAAGACGACCATGACCTCTTTACATCTGAAGGTTTCTTAAAGTCATTTATTTTATGTTACAGTACTAATATACAGGATACATCCTTGAAAAAAAACTGGACAATATGTTCTTGTTTATTTTTTTGTGGTATTCTACTGTTATATATCTGTATATTATCTTTATTAAATAAAGACTTAAAAAAGAATCACCATGGTATATACAGAATATTATAAAACATTTTATAGTTATAATGTATAATGTATAGATATAATTAAAACAAACAAGAACATCGTGATTGGCATGGTAGAAGGGTTGTATCTTTGATGCAATAAAAAGAGGCATGGTTTAAAACCTTCAGTTATACACTATGGAACAATCAGTGCATTTCTGTCCCATTGTATAACACAAGTAAGCATTTATTGGCAGATCCAATGGTTTTGGCTAAGACTGGGTGCACACTACAGGAAAACTCTAATGATACAATATTTATAGCAATTTTACCAACAACATGAAAAAAAAAGTCCCATGCCGATTGATGTGTAAACACTATACATGATTTAGCTTTAGATCTGTGCTCTTCATCTGTCATAACCATCAGCTGAAGTAGCATAGTGTCAGTGATGTCACTGTGAGAGCACCTGTTAACGATGTGTGACACGTCTATCAGAGATCATGAATGAGACATGTCACCGAGCCTTGAACCAGGGACACCTATCCAGCAAGTTGTGTGCAGCCCTAAAGAATGAGTTTGCGGTATTAGTTATGTGTCGGGAACACAGAATTAATCAGTATAATAATTATATTTGGCGATGTACTAGGTTTTCTTTCTTTTCTTGTGTTCTAGTTGGTTGCAGCAGGAAGAAGGTAATATGTAACTTCGTACAGATATCTGTAACTCTCTGTTCTGTCTTCTCCCTCAGCAATTAAATAACACAGCACTTTAATTACATTTAGAGTCCTCCCAAAAAATACAGGTGGTTGCTTATCCGGGCTCCAACTTTTGTCATTGCCACAGGTACTGCCACTTTGGATTGTATCTGTCATTCTGATGGACACCACGGCAGGGCCATCTTTTCCATTGGGCACGATGGGCAGCTGCAAGGGGGCCCCATAGGCACGGATTTAATGAGAATAAATAATCCTGCAAAAGAAAAAAACCTGCAAAAAAAACCTACAAGGGTCACTGAGCAAGTACATCTATCTATCTCTATATATCTATATCTGTATCTGTATACATCTATATATCTATATCTATATCTAGGGGCCCCGGTGCACTGCTTTGCCCGGGGGCCCATAATGTTGTTAAGATGGCCCTGCACCACGGCACTTAAAAGCTACTGAAGCAATGTTGACAAAACAGCTGGCAGAGTGGCACCTCCTCTGTGCCAATACTGACACAACACCTGGAACGTTCAGGCCTTTGATAACAGCTGGGCTGGTTGTGCAGAACTGACAGCGCTGTCAATGGCTCACGCCAGAGTTTACATATATCTGGCACTTACAGGGACAATTTCCATACATTCTCTCTATTTTTGCCTCATTCATGAACACACAAGACCTGGTTTCCCCCTCATCAGCAATTGGTAATCTCAGTTGGTAAGGTATGTACTTTTACTGGGTATTGGCCAGGTATTTAGACCTTGCATAATGGATGATGTGGCTTTGTAGCAGAGACTCAGTCCCACATAACTCAGTTTTATTAAGTATTGACATTTGTCCTCATTAGTGAATTCAGTACATGTTAACAGCTCAATTAAACATCAGCAGTCCAGCTAAATCTTGGTAGTGCACTGCAGGGTACAGTGAGAGACCACCAGAGGCCAATTCATCCCAAATCCTTGTCCTAACACTTAACTCTCTGCCGAGCTACCTTCTATCATAAACCACATCACCCTCAACCACAGTTATTAGTGGGACAGACCTATACGTAATAACTTGGCCGCAGGCACAACCCCTGTAGCTAATGTACATACTGTACGTACTGTGACTTTGTAGTACTAGTGTTTTTAGCCCTATGACCTATTAGGGTCATCAAGGCATTGCATGCTGGAATTGCCTTTGTTATATATCCGTCTTGTGTGCAGCATGTGTCTTAGGACCTGCAGCCGCAGGAGAGTGACAGGTGATGTCAAACACCCTAAATTGTCGTTCCAATTCTGTAGAGTGCACACACACCATCGTTCCTTCATTGAAAAATAATTTTAGTTCCCTTTAAAATCCTCTTTCTACAATATGAAATGCTTTGGAACAATAATTGTTCTTCGTTGCAGGGTACAATACACACTACTGTGATATCGGGCCAATCAGTAGTTTATTATCTGATTGGCCTGATAATTGGCTGAGAAGCTTGTAGTGTGCACCCAGCCTAAAACTGGTCATACATGATAAGATTGAATCAGCCTGCTGAGCCATTTCAAACAAATTAGCCTGATATCAATCATTCTTCCCAATTGGATTTTAGATCGGGCAGGTGGGGAAATGCAGATCAGAATGCATGAGGTCTCGAGCAATACCCCATAAATCTAGTCAAAGTATAACTGTCCTGTGTGCTCCAGTCCAGCCACCCAACCACATGCAGCCCACTACTCTCCAGGTTAATCAATCATCTGTCACTTTAATGGAAACAAAGGGACATCTCAAACTTTTTTTTGAATATTACCACAGTGATGAGTAAAACTCATGGGTTTTATTTATAGCGGTGCTAGAAAATTTGTGAACCATTCAGAATTTTCTGAATTTCTGTATACATGTGACTTCAAATGTGTTTAGAGCTTCATCTAAGTCATAAAATAAATAAAGGGAATCCAATAAATCAAATAACACACAAAATGATATGCCTTTTCATTCACTTGTTGATCTAAAATGAAACGTATTTCTCAGAAGGGTATTGGAACCTATGCTTTCAGTAACTGATGTGAACCCTTGATCAGCAGTGACTTCAATCAAAAGTTTACTTTTATTGTTCCACACATCAGCTTGGAGGAATTGGCCAAAATTCCTCCTTCCAGAACTGATTCAACTCATGGGTGTTGATGGGCCTTTCTGCATGAACACCCACCTTCAAGTCCTGCCACAACATTTCATTTGGACTAAGGGATGGGCTTTGACTCGTCCATTCCAAAATGCAAAATTTGTTCAGCTTCAACCAATTATTTGAAGACTGGCTTGTTTAGGGTCATTATCTTGCTGCAAGACCCTCCTGCTAGTTCACAGACAGATACCCCGACATTCTCCTTCAGAATTCTCTGGTGCAATCCAGATTTCTTAGTTCCATCATTGTGGCAAAGCTGTTCTAGTCCTGTGGCAGCAAAATAGTCCTAAACCAGTGGTGTCCAATTTTCTTCATTTGTATATAATTTTCCTGAGTGGATTCCTGAAGCGCAAAGTCTTTAGAAGTTATTTTGTAACCTTTCCCAATCTGCTGAGCATCAAAAACTCTTTTCTAGAGGTCTTCAGAAGTCTACTTTGATCTAAGCATGACATGCGTCCACAAACCTGTGCGGTGAAGACTAGTCTTTGGAAGTGAAGATTCAGGTTTATGATTATTAAATAGAGCAGGGCCACCCAAACTCACACCTGATTATCATCCCATTGTTTGACACTCCTGACTCTAATTGTCTCCTTAACTAAACTAAGAATCCTAGAGGTTCACATACTTTTTAAATAGATCATTTGATTTATTAAAGAAGGAGAAAGCAATGATTTTAATGTCATTTGATTTATTTGGTTCTCTTTATGTATTTTTATGACTTAGATGAAGATGTAAACACATTTAGGGTCATATGTATGCAGAATTCATAAAATTCTAAAACTTTCAGGCACCACTGTAGCAACCACTTTACTCCTGGCCATAAACAGTTAAAAATCTTACGTTTCCAGAGATCGGCATAACTGCTCTGAACCAACACTTGACACCTATAAATCATACTTGCCAAGTTTGGTAGCATGATCTCAGGGAGGGGGCTCCGTCATTGGGGCGTGGACATGCGTTAGGGGCCAGTATGGCGCATTTATCCCCGTTCTCACCCACTTCACCAACGAAGAGGGCAGGATGCGGGAGGTTGCCTGGCTCTCCCCAAACTTCAGGAGTCTCCAGGACATTCAGGGAGAGTAGGCAACTATGCTATAAATAGCAACTATTGTGTTAATGGTGATTTGGCCTTAAAACAACATTTGCCTTAATAAATGCCAGCCAGAATATTCATAGTGATGTACTGTATAGAGGTCAAACCTGGATTTGTATGTCCCACAAATGTTACTTCACATCAAGACGGATGTATAGAGCTGTCTCTTTAACACTGTGTTATGTGCTGAAAGAGCAGAGTCATTCTGTGTATGAAGCAGTAATGGAAGCTGTCTGTACAAAATCTTTTCCACCTCTTCTAGATTACAAGACAGAGAAATATGTGCTGACTAAGAACAGGAAGATTGGTGTGTTTCATCGCCTGCTTCATCTTGGTATTTTATGTTATATTATTGGGTAAGTAATTTTATTGAAAAAATGCTATTGGAGATTCTTACATGAGGCTGTGAAAAGAGATAATCTGATGCAGGGAATATATACATGGGGTATTAATAGATGACTACATAGTAGGAAGAAATGCCAATCTACAGAGCTGCACTGGATGTAAAGTAAGGTCTTGCACATTGGGGTACAAAAGCAATGCCATTTACAATGACAAAATCCTATACTTCAGCTTTGCTTTTAACTGAGCATTAGAATGGTGTTGTGAAAACTTTTGTGCAGCATTATGTGAGCATCCCCATAGAAATCAGTTATGTTGTACCGTGCAATCATGCTGCTTAATGCTGAAGTAACGTTGAAACTGACACAAAGCAAAGCAAAGGCTTGTCACATGGTGTATGTACATGTCCTTTTGCTTTTATTATTTATTGGACTATCAACTTCAAACACATTCAATTGGCTTTCATAACACAGTTTCAGAATACTGGAGTTCTTTTAATTATTACCTCAAGGTGCTCAGTCTGAGTCAGGTCCCAGATTTGCAGCTATAGGGGAGAGGGGGCAGGAATGACCAAGGATCCTGGTCTGGGCAACCCAGAATTCTCACCATTGCTGTGCTTCCTGGTGACTGGCCTTCCCCTGGGGCTAGCCACCTATGATCTGCAATTCATTCCTCAACTTCCCTCCTCTCTGCTGCCTCCCTCCCTCTCACCACACCTCTCCCCCTACTTCACAGCCCCCCTCTCAGCCACTATTATGCCCTCCACACCCTTCACATCGTGACTAATATTATGTGTAGGGGGAAGTATTAATATTATGTGGGGGCTGGTGTAAGAGGGGTATTAATGCTATGTGGGGGCTGGTGTGGGGGTATTCATTTTAAAGGGCACTAATTTATAAATTGTAGGGAGGGGTTCCAAACATCCCAGGACTGGCCTAACAGGGACAGTCTAATTTTTGAAGATTTGCATTAACAATCTGCCTGGTTTTAATAATGACTAATTGTCCAGAGATGCTGAAATACTATTACCAAAGAATAAATTTTAGAATGATGTGGAGTTGTTGATTGTGTCATTTTATTAGGTGTTTCTATAGAATATCACAGACTTGCATTCTCATCATGTTCAATGGTCAGGTCATATTGGTACGGTAGTTGTATATATAGAATATAATGGGATTATACAACAATCATGTCCAGTTGTCATATGTTTTTGGGAGGTGTTGTGTTATATGGCTGTATTTAGAGTAATAAAAATGTATCAGGTTCATGTTCTGTGGTCTTGTCATTTTGGGTAGGTTCAGGGCCGGATTAACCATAGGGCTAACTGGGCTACAGCCCAGGGGCCTATGGCATCCAGGGGGCCCTTGAAAGTGCTCAGCAGCAGTATTGATCGGTCGGGGGCGGGGGCGCCCCCAGCCTGATCAGTGCTGCTGAGCACTTTCCCTGCAGTCCTTCCCCGGCGCGCTGTAGTCTCCTTACTGACGAGATCTCGTGAGTCTCACTCTCACGAGATCTCCTCAGTAAAGAGCGCACAGCGCGCCGGGGAAGGAGGTAAGTGCCGGGGGGGGGGGGCAGGCAGCTCGGATCACGGGGGGGGGGCCCTCACGGGGTATGGAGGCCCACTTAGCCCAGGGGCCTCCATTCCCTTAATCTGGCACTGGGTAGGTGCAATGTCCTATGTTTGTATAGAGTATAATACAATGTGCATTATGATCATGTTGAGTGGACATGTTATGTTGAGTAGATGGTATGTACTATCGCTGTATTGAGTGTAATAGAATTGCTCTATGATCATGTGCAGTAACTATGTGATGTTGGGTAGGTGTAGTGTTTCACATCTCTATAGAATGTAATGGAATTGTATTAGGATCATGTACATTGGTTATATTATGTTGGGTATGTACAGTGTTCTTTGTATTTATACATTGTAATAGGGTAATATTATGATCACCTCATGTTGGGTGTTTAGTGCCTTATGTTTCTATAGAATGTAGTATATGGTTTTAAGATCATGCCCAGTGGCCATGCTACACTTAGTGTTACAAATTCAAAACATAGTTATCTTGCTCTAGCGATTGCTTTTTATATAGCTTGGTGAAAAATAATCCCCAGTCTTTGTTAGGATTTCTTAGCATGTGTGTAAATATACTGTAATGTACAGCCCTGGGAGAAGATATGAAAACTGTTTACTTCATTAAAGGACAAGTACATTCATTTTGCTAATATATTGCTTCTTATTGAATTGAACAGGTGGGTTTTTATTGTAAAAAAAGGATACCAAGAAAGCGACTCTGATCTTCACTTTGCTGTAATAACAAAACTCAAGGGAGCTTCTGTTACCAAGAATTTCTTGGACTTTCAAGAAAGACTATGGGATGTAGCAGACTTTGTGAAGCCTAGCCAGGTGAGTTTGTTCATTACATGGTATGACGGTTAGAATTGGTATTCAGGTGGTCCATTGCCCGTTTTCCCTAAAAATGCCATAGCTTGGGAGGTTATTCCTGATTCTCTTTGAATGTTTGGGTGCCATTTTAATCATACAGGAAAATGGTGGCCTCAATAATGAAGGACAAAATAGTCATTGTTCCTAGCAAGAAGCCCATATGGTTAGGGCCGCCGAGAGGGGGGGGGGGAGTGGGTACTAATTACCCGGGCCCTGGCCTGGGCCCTTATTTTTTTTTCAACTGTTTTTTTTCCCCCCCGCAGCGGGGGGTGGGGGAGCTGGCTTTGGCGCCGCGATCATGTGTGTATACAAATACTCACATGATCGCGGCGCCGGCGTCCCTCTTCCCCTCTCTGTAATTGCAATGAATGTCGGGCATCGCGTCATCACGTCACGCCCGACATTCAGTGAAGAGCCGAGCACAGAAGAAGACAGAAGAGAGAAGAAAATAAAGATGAAATAAAGCAGTACAGAGATAAGTGAAAGAGGAGAAATGCACAGGCACAGGGGGATAAAGAAAAGAGGGACAAAGGCAGCATGGCACAGGGGGATGATGAAAGGAGGGGGCAAAGACAGGATGGCATGGGGATAAAGAAAAGAGGGACAAAGACAGCATGGCACAGGGGGATGATGAAAGGAGGGGGCAAAGGCAACATAGCAAAAGGGGATAAAGAAAAGAGGGACAAAGACTGTATGGCACAGGGGGATAAAGAAAAGAGGGACAAAGACAGCATGGCACAGGGAGATAAAGAAAAGAGGGACAAAGACAGCATGGCACAGGGGGATAAAGAAAAGAGGGACAAAGACAGCATGGCACAGGGGGATGATGAAAGGAGGGGGCAAAGACAGCATGGCACAGGGGGGATGATGAAAGGAGGGGGCAAAGGAAGCATGGCACAGGGGGTTGAAGAAAGTGGGGGCAAAGGTAGCATGGCACAGGGGGATGAAGAAAAGAGGGACAAAGGCAGCATGGCACAGGGGGTTGAAGAAAGGGGGGGCAAAGGCAGCATGGCACAGGGGGATGAAGAAAGGGGCAAAGGCAGCATGGCACAGGGGGATGAAGAAAGGGGCAAAGTTAGCATGTAGGACACAGTGCGATCATAAGGGGGCATAGCGTGGTGATGATGAAGGGGCACAGTACTGTGTGTGTGATGGCACAGGGAGCTTTTGGCAATGTAGTGTGTGTGAGGTAGATGGTGGCTAATTAATGGTTGCTATTTTGTTTGCGGGGTAATGGGAATACTATTATTTTAATGTTGGGGCTCTAGGAAGGCCTAATTATTAATCATGGGTGCTATTGATTTAACGGCGGGGCTGGTTGTAGTTTTCTAAATGTAGCCATTTTTTTCCAAATAGGGTCCCCCAACATTCCAGGATCCAGACAAGCCGCAACTAAAGAAACCTGCGGCCACATAGGGTGAAAGTGAGAAGAACAGGTAGGAGAGAGCAGGAGAGTGTGTGAAATGTTGTGATTCTAGTGGGACAATATAAATTTTTGGTGAGTGTTCTGCCCAATGTAAGGTACAGGCCAAGACTGTGAACTCTCTTTGTACACAATGCATTCTTTCTGTACTACACTGTGGTGCTAGATGTCTTGAAAGTCAGGAGTGCTTGGACATATGTCACGCTCCGGTGAATTCAGGGCCTAGCACTTTTCCCCCACCAGCCATGCCCCCAATTCTACGACCACACCCACTAGCAACTTTGGGCCGCCGCAAAATTTTTCAACATGCGCACCTGTAAGGGGGCCCCATGAAGTTGTTGTACCGGGGCCCTGAATTCCTCTTGGCAGCCCTGCATATGGTAACAATTCCTCATAGATGAAAAGCTAAAATCTGCCAAAAGAACAGACAGTGTCATATTACTCCCTGTTTTACAGATCATTTGGCATACCCACCTCTGTCATACATCATGGGCACTGCTTTCAAACAATATATTCACTCTCCAGGGCTAACTCTTACCCAAAGAAGGGAATAGAACTACAGACTGCATAAGAAATTACAAACCACTTCCCTTTTACAGATTTATAGCCAATCTCAATCACAAAATCATATACCCTAGGAAACAGAGCAAGCAAACTCCTAGCACACAAACTTAGAGGGAAGAATTAAAAGCTTGACCAATATGTAGGGTCCTCAAATCTAGAAGTCTATAGATATTGCAAATCAATTTGCTGCATATCATGAACAACTTTATGATGTCAAAACATTGGCTCAACCTTCCAACCTACAGCAGATTCCACTTATATATTCCTTGATTCACTGATTGGATGGACGAGAAAATTAAAGGTGAGATTAAATTATTGAAAAGGGGTAAAGCCCCTGGCCAAGATGATTTCACTAATGGTTTTTATATCACCTTCCAGACCTTACTGACCCCAATCTTAACTAATCTGTTTAATGATGCCACTCTGAAACTATTACTATTCATGAGCCTTGCAAGGACCCAACACAGTGTCAGAACTACTGTCCAATTACCCTACTGAACTCCGATATAAAAATCGTAACCAATTAATAGCTAATAGTCTTGATCCGATTCTCAAGATCTTGTGTTCTTTGCTTTGGGCGGGCAGGCCCATGACAACACAAGAAGGGTACTTAGCAGACCACACTACTGGAGCTAAACCCTTGTTACTGTTTTCTCTGGATACAGAGAAATTATTTGACACACATTACTGGGAGTATCTGTCCTCAGTTCTTGTTAGATATGGTTTTAAAGGTCTCTTCCTCTAGGTGATCCATACTCTATACAAAAACCCTCAATGGTATAATTATGTTCCTATATCTTCAAACTTTGAAATATCACAATGGAACGAGACAGGGGTTCCTCCTATCTCCGCTTATGTTTGACTTGTGAATATAGCCCCTAGTCGGAAATGACATATCTACTGCGCTCAGATTGGAACTATACATAAGAAAATTTGTTTCTTCCTGCAGAGGCCTTTCCTGCCCTGCGAGTGATCCAAAGCTTCCTATTATAAATTAAACACATCCAAATCAGATGCCCTAGGTTTTCAATTTGCTCAGGATTCTCTCCAATCACTCCAAACTACATATAAATATAACTGGTGTTCCACTTTGGTGGTAATCGGTATCCTGATGCTTGGGATACCGACAACCACTATTACTACAAAAAAAAAATGAATTGTTAAATAACGACATGATGACAATATACACTTACCTTCACAGTGACGGCGTTGATTTATGAAGAGTCTGCTGTGCAACGCCTGGTAATTCCCAAGATGCTGCATTCTGGAGCTGGATTGTGACGTCACCGAACACATTTAAAGAGGTATGTTAATCATGCCGTCCGATACTTACCCAACGTCACAATCCAGCGCCGGCATGCAGCATCTTCGGAATTATCAGCCTTCACATAGCAGACTCTTCGGAAATCAACGCCGTTGCTGTGAAGGTAAATGTGGTGTATAAGGTGTATATTTTCATCATGTTTTTTAACTATTCATGTTTTTTTTTTTAGGATTAGTGGTTGTCGGTATCCCAAGCATCGGGATACCGTACCCCACCCTTCCACTTCACTGAATTGTTTAGGAATTCATGTTACCTTAAACCTATTAAACACCATAGAGTGTAGTCACCTAATCCTGATGAAGCAATTTGAGTCATTAACTATGAGGTCTTGGGGCAAATACGCTTTATGGCTGTAAAGATACTGTTCCTTCCAAAGATAATATACCTGTTCTGCTCTATCCTATACACAATCCTTCAAAAACGAATCAATTCATTTTATACAATATTATTAAACTTTGTATGGAGAGGTAAACGCCCCAAGATTTGCTAGAGACTCTCAGGCATTTATCTCTCCATACAAGTTACCTCTCCATCCAAGTTAAAAGAAGGTCTAGTAGCTCCCAAAGTAGAAATTTATTAGCAGGCATGTTTGTACGACCAATGTAAGGACTGACTTGACCCCGTACCCTCTTAAGCCATGGGGTGATACTGAAAAACATAAGTCGCACCTCTTTCCATTAGAAGACGTTATCTGGATCAATAAGAAACATAGATCACTGAACAAATTCCCTTTAAAAAGTATACTTGACTCTATAGATGCATGGGATAAAAAGTTAACACCTACCTAGGATTGTACCCTCCCCTCTCTAAACTAATACAAAATCTATACTTGTCCTGCCGGTATAATGTGTGCATTATCACAGAGCAAGATCTTTATGAAAATAACTTTATTGTGTTATTTGCTCAACTGCAAGTTAAATATCATATTCCCCCAAGAGTTTAATAAATATTTATAAATCCAGAATTGTCTTCAATCACAAGACTCTCCTTCCCCTACTTTGAAATCCTTTCCCCTTTCTATAAGTTTGATTTTTCTCATCATCAAATTATAAGGATGGAATTTAATTTCGGTACAAAGCCCTACTCTTACTCTTACACTAGAAAATGAACTACTGATGCAAACTAAATGGGAATCAGACCTAAAACTTGTCAGACGAGGAATGGGACAACATTTTTCAAAATGTGTATAAAATGTCTCAATGTATTAATCATTCTAAAATGTTACTTAAATAATATAAAGATTATACCTCACGCCAGGTAAAATATACATTCTGGCCTTCTGTCTCTAAATTTTGGTAAAGGGACTGTGGTGAGGTTGAGACCCTTATACATATTTTCTAGAGTTGCCCATAAATTCAAAATCTCCAGACAGAAGTCTTTGACCTAATAGACCAGGGGGTATATTTATCAAGCTGCGGGTTTAAAAAAATGGAAATGTTTCCTTTAGCAACCAATCAGATTCTAGTTATCATTTATTTGGTACATTCTACAAAATGACAGCTATAATCTGATTGGTTGCTATAGGCAACATCTCCACTTTTTCAAACCTGCAGCTTTATAAATTTACCCCCAGGTCTCTAAAAACATCTGCACGTATAGTATATTAATTTATTGTGCATAGAAGTGGCTGTACACCTTTCCTATTTATAAATGCCAATACTTTTGATAGGAATTGCCAATAAACTTTTTAAAAAGGATGGGTTCATTAATTGTTGTAGACGAGGCCTGGCCAACCTGTGGAGCAGAAATGCCTCTCAAGAAATCCTGCATTTGTCCCTGAATAGTGAATGCAGAATTTGTGTTTATTAATTTGCACAAAGTGAGTGTGTGTGCAAGGGGCTGTAAAGTAGTAAGAGGGTATTGAAGGGGGGCGGTTGTCTGAAGTTTTGCCAAGGGTGCCAGGAAACTTTGTACTGGACCTGCTGACAGAGCATTCTGGGTGCTGTAGTTTCACAACAACTGGAGAACCACAGGTTGGCCAGGCCTGTTGTAGATGGTGACGAATGATTGGTTGGGATGCTCAATACTAATCAGCTAGTCATATGCCATCCTCTACAGTAGGGAACTCTTTTCCCCCTTTGCTTTTTCTCAGTACATTTTTATTAAAGATTTTTCCAAAACAATACAAGTCATCTGTCCCCCCTTTTCAAAGACTCCTCTCAAAAGTGGGGTCAGCACGGAGGTTGTACAATGCCTTAGGATTGCAGTGAAACAGAGCCCCCATGAAATGTGTCTCACATAGATTGTCACAATTATGTGGGCCATTATTAATGGGAATACAACCTATCTATTCACTAGGAACCAGTGACATCACTGAGACACCAAGGGGCACATTCAATTGGCCGCATTACTGCCAAAGTAACGCGGCCTGCGCACTATTATAGTTAATAGGGTAATAGTGCGCATAATTACTGTTAGTACGGTAATCTTTAACGCTGGTTTCTGCTCGCGGCTCAGGGAGCCATGAGCAGAAATCTGGGTTAAAATGACCATATTAACGGTAATATAATTAACGTTCCGTTGAACACAGCCCAATTGAATTCCCCCCAAGCTGCAAAAAAAATAAAATATTATCAGAAATAAATGCCATATACCACAAAATAGCACTGTGGCACGGTGATTAGCATTGCTGCCTCACAGCACTTGTGTCAGGGTTCAGTTCCTAGTCTGGCCCTATATGTATGGAGTTTGCATTCTCTCCGTGTTTGTGTGGATTTCCTCTCACACAGTCCAAGAACATACTGATAGGTAATTGGCTGTAAGCCCCAATGGGGCAGCAACTGATGTTAAAGATTCCTTAGAATAACAACTGTGTGCACACAAGATAGCTGCCTCACTCTCTGCAACAAAGTAGTTTTGAGTCCTTTTGGGAGAAAGGAGCAATATAAATAAATAATTATTATCATTATAAAACTATAAAGCTATTTAAATAATAGACAAAATAAGGTGGTGCCAGAAGCAGGGCCTGATCAACCACTAGGCTGACCAGGCTGCAGCCTGGGGCGCTGGGTCCCGGTGCGCGCGGCACTGTGGGTATTTTTTTTTTTATTTTTTTTTTTAAATGTTTTTTTTTTTTTTTTTTTAAAATTTCTTCATTCATATTTTTTTTCGGGGTGAGGGGGGGGGTCGCCGCGGGGGGGGGGGGGGGTGGAGGGCTCGATGATCAAAAGCATTGGTGGTCAGTGGTTAGCAACACACAGCCAATCGCCAGGCTGCCTGTTGCTGTGCAGCAGACAGGAAGCAGGACGTCTTCACTTCCTATCTGCTGATCTGAGGAGAGGAGCGACGCTGGCACAACTACAGGTAAGTGAAGGGGGGAACTGCCCTGCATATCTATAGGGAGGGGGGGAACTGCCCTGCATATCTATAGGGAGGGGGGGGAACTGCCCAGCATATCTATAGGGAGGGGGGGGGAACTGCCCTGCATATCTATAGGGAGGGGGGGGGAACTGCCCAGCATATCTATAGGGAGGGGGGGAACTGCCCTGCATATCTATAGGGAGGGGGGGAACTGCCCTGCATATCTATAGGAAGGGGGGGGAACTGCCCTGCATATCTATAGGGAGGGGGGGGAACTGCCCTGCATATCTATAGGGAGGGAGAGGGGGGACTGTCATGCATATGTATAGGGAGGGAGAGGGGGACTGTCATACAAATCTATAGGGTGGGAGGGGGGGCTGCCATGAAAATCTATAGGGGGGTAGAGAGGTTGATATGTATGAAGGAGGGCGGAGGAGGGAGGCTGATATATGTGACTGGGGGAGTTTTGATGTGACGGGGGGATAGCTAGCTAGCAGAGTGGAGGTAAGGAAAATAGCTGCAAGGGGGATGGATGCAGGGTGGGAGGTAAAGAAAATGCCTGCAGCAGGGGTTAAGGAAAATGGCTGTGGGGGGGGGGGGGTTGTGGTTAAGGAAAATGGCTGCAGGGGGTATTTAAAAAATAGAGTAGCTTTGGGGGGCAGAATCTCATGATTGTGTGGTGGTCACATGGGTGGTCTCAGCAATCACTAGAATACTAAATATTAGTGAGATGGGGCTGGTAGAGGTTTGTATTTGATTGACAACAAATATTCAGATATTGCTTATATATGCCTGTCCAATGGGATACTTTTAGCTGGCCATAATGGAGTGTTTTGTTTTAACTAAAGGGCCTAATCATTCAGGGTTTGCATTATAATACATTTTTGCATTTTCAAAAAAGGACGCCAACTTTCCAGAAGCCAGCGAGAGGATAACAAAGTTGCAAGAGAGAAGAGCAAGGACAGGTAAGAGACAATGGCACAATCTGTCTAAATTTGAATGCTGGAGAATACACCTGAACATTCATATTCAGGAGTGTTCCTATACACCTATATATTAGGAGGAGGGGGGGGGGGGGCGCTGCGGCCGTATTAGCCTAGGGCGGCCAGAACCCTTAATCAGGCCCTGGCCAGAAGCAAAGTAAGCTGTAGAAATAGGGATCAGGGCCACAAAGAGGAATATCGGGGGACCCCTTCCTAGCCTCCAATGGGGGCGGGGTCACACCAGGTTGGTGACTCCTCCCACTATAAATACAGGGGCAGGTCCCGGGTGATATAATAACTGTAATAGCTCACATGATAATAAACAAGGATGACTTTAATTATTACACTTAAATATTTTGAAATAAATATATTAATATACTGGTTAATAAAACCAAGTGAACAAACCATTTGGTGAAACTATTAAACGCCTAAAAATAGACTTACAGAGTTTACATTTAAAATTTATCATTTATATAAAATATTTAAGAAAACATACATATGACATGACACAAATGCTGTGTTCTGTTGTTTTCTTATCCTGGACAATTCTTCACTTTTGAATATGTATTGTATTGAATGAAGAAATGTATTGAAAATGTATTTATTGCTCTTACCGCCTATAATCACTAGGAGGCTTCCTTTGAATATTGTTATCTTTATTTCATACATATTCATTCACATGCAGCTTTTCCTTTCTTGATTTCCACTGTGGAGCACCTAGATGCTCTGTGTGAGCGCTCAGCTCTTCATGCCTTCCATTGCGGAACAGACATTCACATAGTCTCTTCTGTGGCTAGCCAATCACTGAAGAGGTTCTTCTCAACATTTGTTCTTAGTCACATGATATGCTGTTTTCGATATTGTTTTTAACTTTTTAAATATATTGTGGTATATAGTGTTTTTTTATAAGTATAATAAAATTATATATAACAATATGTGCTTCTTTTTATCACCTATTTGTTTGCGAGCTAATGATAATACATTTGTTTAATATCTATGTTATTGTTAAAACATCTGTATGATACTTGTTTCTACATGATGAATTTTGTATCATAGGGAGAAAATGTTCTGTTTTTGGTAACAAATTTCATCTCAACACCAGGACAAGTGCTCGGTGTGTGTCCAGAGGTAAGACGACAATCTTTTTGTGTAATTATCATTATTCAAATCACAGTATGCGGAGGGTGCTGCAAAAAGAGGAGTGCTCCAATAGATCAAATGTAAACTTTTATTTAGGTTAAAATAATGAAATCACATATACATTTCCATATTCATATGTGCACCTTGGAAAATTTAGGTTGTTCGGCCACCAACGGGAAACCCCTCAGTGCAGTCCTACCTGTTAGTAAGGTTGCTCTTTCTTCCTCATAATATGGACACTCTTACTAAGCAATGTTGAAATCTGAATATACATGTCCTTAGACCCTTCAATTCAATAATCCATTGTAAATCAACTGGAAGCAGCATTTTACAAACACCTTCTGGTCATTAAAAGTACCACATCATAAATAAATGACAGATAAACTAACACATTATTATTTTAAAAACAATCATTATAAAGCATATTAAATCATTACCATCAAACTATAGCAATGATCTGTAACAAATAAAAAAACATTGACAATATATATATATTGTAAGGCTCTTTTCTTTTCAATTTATTTAGATGATCACGCCCCTCTGAGATCAGACTGCACTAATTCTATAAACATAGCAGTCAAGAATTTAGGTGCCTGATTGAAATACATATATAACTGATTGTTACTATCTTGTTTTATCTTCCATTGATGTTCACATAACCATTTTTTAAAGGGTCTGTGGGTCTGACCTATATTGTAAGCCACAGCTGTATTGAAATAAATAAACCACATAAGTAATTTCCATTACTAACCTAACTCTATAGGCCTGCTCCAAACCAACTACACTCATTATATCGTCTGCACCTCTGTCCCAGAGCTCTTGTAGTCCTGTATAGATTTCGTGGTAGGGACCACATCAAACAAAGTGATAGGAACTCTATTATGAATAAAACCTAGTTTATCAGCTTTTACTTGTGCTAACACCAGATCCAAACTAAGGATTCTCCAATATTTCGAAAAAAAAATGTTCCACACGCTTGTCATCCTAATGTAATCTATAAATAAATGTTATTTCTGGTATAGGAGTTGGTTTCTTAGTACATTCGTAGGATATAAAAGATGTTTATGGTCCATCATATCTCACTTTGTTTTAACATGAAATAAAAAATATTCAATTCATTTTTTAATAGAAGACTAACCTGTTTATGATACATAATAATATCACTACAATTATGTCCAGTGGTCACAATGGGCTGGTATACGGAGGTATGCCATTCCGCCACTTCGCTTCCTGTTTTGATTGTAAAACAATCAAATTCCATTTATTTTCCATACCGCCACTTCTAACTTTCCATCTTGCCACTTCTTCATTTCCACTTCAACCACTGATTCTGTATACAACATTGCTACTGTATTTTAGGCATAGTCTTCACCCAAACATCCCCTCTCCATATTATCAGCAGATTGTCTATCTATCTGTACCACATAAATAAAGGCATTCTTTTCCTAGCTGCACCTATTTTCCATAAGAAGTAGTAAAGTCAAACTTGGGGCAGCCAGGCTCCCAGTGCTCCCAAACATGTTGTATATAGAATGTATTCTCAAACTTAAAATAGTTCCTTTCTAAGATAAATTGAATAGAATCCCTGAGCAAAGATACTTGTCCATTTGAAAGGTGGGACTTGTTAGTTAAAAACACATTTTACTGCCTCACGGCATTGTTCTGCTAACTGATATCATGTCCTTTTCCCATTGTATGTTTTCACATATTCTAATCACATTAGCGGAATACTTCAATCCAGATACAAACACATATTTAGCATTATTAGAGGAAATTGAGTTAATCCCCCAAATAAGCGGTCTACTAGGGGCATTTAACAATGTCTTATGGATTTCAGGTAGTTTATGGGATCATAGGTTTTTATTAAGGACACATTAAAGGCTTTATCAAGTAAACATTTAAGGTCATCATTAAAACCATACAGTATATGAATATTTAGAATTAAACATCTACATACACTTTTGTCATCACAACTCTTTCTTCCTTGTCAGCCTCACTTATTACAATATAGGGGATATTTTTAAGTTGTCTAAAAGCAATTCTTTCTAGGTAAATCAAATTGCAATTTTTCTTTATATTGGATGGGATCATCTTATTGATATCTCCTAAAGCTAGAATAAACAACAAATAACAAAAGCATCAAACATAATGTAGTATAAAGTAATGAACAAAGATAATTAGTGTGTAATATAACAAGTGGCTGCGTACCAAAGGTGAAGTGAAAAAGAGCTTATCTGATTCATGTGTGGAAATCAGAATGATGTTATCTTCCTCAATCTTTTAGTAATACAGCCGTACAGGAGACTTAGGGGTAAACTCCTCTCTGGAAAACTAAGGGGTAAATTTATCAAGCTGCGAGTTTCCAGAAAGTTTGAAAAGTGGAGATGTTGCCAATCGGATTCTCGCTATCATTTTCTAGAATGTAATAAGTAAATGATAACTAGAATCTGATTGTTTGCTATAAGCAACATCTCCACTTTTCAAACTTGCCGAAAACTCTCAGCTTGATAAATGTACCCCTTAGTCTTCCAGAGAGGAGTTGTTTATTCTAGAACTCACACTTCCAAACAGGTGCTAAACAAAAGAAGCAGCCTGTGTGTTTTTTATGTATTCACACGTCACAATTTGCTTTGGGTTGCCACTTAGGGGCATATTCAATTGTTGGCGTTACACTGAAAAGTAACGCGGCTCGCGCACTATTACCATCCTTACTGTAATAGTGCGCGTAAATACCGTTATTACGGTACCTTTTAAGCTGGATTTCAGCTCGAGGCTCAGGGAGCTGCAAGCTGAAATCCGGCTTAGTATGATCGTAATAACGGTAATACTTTTTATTCGGCAGAAAACGGCAACAATTGAAAATGCCCCATAGTGCCATAAGCCGTATAATAGTTTGTTTCCCCTAAAACTAGATTGTAAAAGCAATTAAGAAAAAAAAAAACTTTGAAAAGGAGGGATACAAGTCTGATGGATTTTTAAAAAAGGGTAATCCATTTCAGGGAAGAATGCAGGTCAGGCTCAATGTGATAACATGTATAATGTCAGAGTATACAAATAGATTTATGTTTAGAAATACGAATTTAGAAGATGCTTCACCAAAACAGAAGTTCATAAATTGTTACCAAATTATTCTCATTGGAGTGTGTGTTCATATTCACTTGTCCATATTAAGCCAAATTGTCTTGATTCCAACGGTTGAAAGAAGAGATTCCCAAAAAGCTTACACAGTTTGCACATAGCATAACCAAAATTATTATAACAATATTTAAAATGTTAATAGAAAAAACTACATGGCTGGGATAACATTACATTTTCCATATTAGGCTCTGCCTCTTCAGTATATTGCTATATGTTGATAACAAGTGGTCATTGACTCGACTTTTTAAAGGACACCCAAAGGCTTTGAAACTGTTGATAAGTGGAAATTACATTGCTCCCAAACTGCAGTAATTTTGACTAAACGAGTATGGCCCATTATGTTATTGACATAATTGGTTACACGTATTTAGTGTTTCCCGGACATTTTTTCCTTGCGTTGGAGAAGAGTAAGAATGCCATTCAGAAAAGTGATAAGGTATTGGATTTACTGTACATTATTGTCCTTACAGAGCCCATCCATATTAGATGGCAGATGTGGTGAAGACTTAGACTGCGCTCCAGGAGAACCTGTGGTGAATGGAAATGGTAATGCAGTTTTACGTAAATAAGTAATGCAGGGACTAATATACTCTTGGAGCAATGGTTCCCAAATAGTGAGTTATGTCATCTAATAGTCTGGATGTATCACAAGAATTTAGGTAATATAGTAAAATTATACAAAGGGTATGATATGTCAAAATGTGTTCATTAACAATCTAGACTCATTTAAGCATTCTCTTGTTTTTATTTAATATATATGCTATTATATAGTTTTGTTATTTCAATATTTTAACATTGTTTAGTCAAGCAAACATTAGCCACATTGTACAGTGATTGAAAAGGCTGGAAATTACATTTCTAGAGGTTATACTTATATCTTGCACATTAATGTGGAAGTGCTAACTTTCATATTGGTTAACAGGGGGATATGGTAATGGTGCAGGATAAGACAGGTCAATGAGGTGTGAAAGAGACCTAGATTTAGGTCTACTCATTACTGCAATATTCTAAATTCTGTGTACCGAGAATAGACTGTATCCAAAAGTGGTGTGAAAAGGAAAGCGCAATCATTCTTCTCTAACTTTTCAGGGTTGTGACAAAATTAGGGGTTAACTTTACCTCACCATGAATGTGCTGGTTTCATACAGAGTATGGACTTTGGTCAGTCACGTTTTACGAATATCAATGTTCAAAACAGGTTAGGCCTACCAGAAAACGCCCTCCTTCTGATAGCCCCACTCATGTTTAACTGTATGCTTACATTTTGTCTCAATGTATGTGCTGATACTATGTTTGTAAAAGAGCTGTATCCATGCTGGGGAAAGATTGTGGGGCAGCACAGTAGCTAAGTGGTTAGCACTTCTGCCTTACAGCGCTGGGGTCATGAGTTCAATTCCTGACCATGGCCTTATCTGTGAGGAGTTTGTATGTTCTCCCTGTGTTTGCATGGGTTTCCTCCGGGTGCTCTGGTTTCCTCCGACACTCCAAAAACATACTGTTAGGTTAATTGACTGCTAACAAATTGATCCTAGTCTGTGTCTCTGTCTGTCTGTGTTTGTGTTAAAGAATTTAGATTGTAAGCCCCAATGGGGCAGGGACTGATGTGAGTGAGTTCTCTGTACAGAGCTGCGGAATTAGTGGCACTATATAAATAAATGGTGATGATGATGACGATGATGATTGACCCTGCAAAGACGGCTCTTAACGCAGCCAGCCCCATACGTGCACCAGGTCTTCCAAATGTTGGTGGCAGAGGGCCAGCTAAATCACACAGGAAGTACTATTCACTTTGAAGCTGTAGATCTCACTAAAAGACTGGAAGGAGTTAAGTCAAGGAGGTTACCAGAGCTATGTTAATCGTCAGTGATTAGCCTCACTTTGTAAAGAATCATTGTGTAAGTTTTTTATCTCTAAGCTTTTTGGAGCCAGTGTTGGCAGGGGGTTCAGGAGTGAGATAGGCAGCTCTGGGAGATAAGGGCTGCCAATCACATAACCAGCCGAGCTAGCTCCTTCCCTGTACCCAGAAACCTCAAGTGTGGGAACCAGAGCCAAGATAGAAGACTGGTCCCGAGACCAGGGGGTAAATGTATCAAGCTGAGAGTTTCCCAGCGGGTTTGAAGAACCAATCAGATTCTAGCTGTCATTTATGTAGTACATTCTACAAAATGACAGCTACAATCTGATTGGTTGCTATAGGCAACATCTCCACTTTTCAAACCCGCCGGAAAACTCTCAGCTTGATACATTTACCCCCAGGAGTCAGATTCAGCGGTGAAGATGATGGAAGTCAGGTTTGGATACAGGTTATGGCTTGCGGCGCACTGATCCAGAAACAGGGGCCACAGTGAAGGATTGTGAGGACCAGCAATATTCTTCTTTCATAATTTTTTCCTACAGGTCTTGTGGATATGTGTGTCTGCAGGGAGACAATGACGTTCACAACAACAGTAGAAGAATCTTACTTCAAAAGTTAAGTCTGAAGCGTATACCCCAGTGTTGTCTATAAGTTGATTGTTATTATACTATAACAGGTTCATCTTGTATGTGTCACAACCCGAGGGCTAGTAAGAACCGCAGAATCTGCTTGAATTGACAGTACCTTCAAAGAGGTGCGTAGTCTAACAAAGCAGGTGGTGTTTGCCAGGGACCTCCGCATGCGGTGTGTGGACTTCCCGGCTTCGGCTCCGCAGGTCGTGGCCCTCTAAAGGAATATCAAGCGAGATCCAGAGGAGAACCCCAGAGATGGTGGTCCGAAGAGATATGCGCCAGATACAGGTAAGTGGTACTGGAATATGCAAAGATGAGAAATTCAGTAAGGTGCAGTGTGCATCTGGGTCCTGGAGTAATAGGCAGAACCTGGTGATGTGATCTACAGGTGATTGATACACAAGAGGTCTTGGGGAGCTGGATAGCCGAGAGACAGAATCGGTAGATGGTGTAACAGTCTGCAGGAAACAGAGGGAGCAGAAAGGTTTGCTATAAGTGGTATCAAGACACTTGTAGGTGCGATGCTCTGCGGAGTGCAAATACACAGAGATCCTGGGAGCTGGGAAGCCCTGAGTAAGGATCACTGAGGAGTGCAGTGGTCTGTGGGCAGCGGAGACACCAGAGTCCTGAAGTAACTTGATAACAAAGCGAAGAGGTGATCTGCAGAAGAGTGAAACAATATAGGTCCTGGGAGGCTCAGAAACAGGATCGGAAAAAGGTGTAACAATCTGCAGGATACAAGGAATGCAGGAGACCCGATACACAGGTGTATGTTAACAGAAACACACAGAGGTAGTTTGTAAGGACCAGGAGCACAAAATCCAGGTAACCAGGAGACAGCGCTAGGAGGAAGGAGTAGCAGCTGGTAATACTGGAGCCAGAACAGAGCACGTCCAAACAGGTAGGAAAACCTGAAGAACTGGCACCCAAGGTATGTAGGAGGAGCCTTAAATAGAGAATCTGAGCTGCTGATTAGAGAATGGATTGAATGAAGGGAGATTACAAAAAGCCTGTTCACGCATGCGCAGAAGAGTCGACAAGATGGCACCCGGTGAGAGAGCCGCAGCATCTGACAGGAAGGACAACAACTTCAAACTCCTCACCTTGCGAAGCGGAGAGAGGGGACAGAGATAATTGTTGTAAGAGAATCGATTGATAACGAGAGGTTTGAGCAATGAAACATGGAACATATTGGAGATGCGGAGGGAAGCAGGGAACTTTAGTTTGAAAAATACAGGATTGATGACCTGGAGAATTTCAAAAAGACCAATGAACCGAGGTGCAAACTTCATACACGGCACTGTCAGGCGGATATTGTATTTTTGGAAAGCCACAGCTTATCTCCGACTTTCAATGGAGGAATGGCTCAACGTTTCTTATCAGCATGCGCAGGAGAGTCGGCAACATGGCGCCCGGCGAGATAGCTGCAGCGTCTGACAGGAGAGGAGAACGGCAGTGGGAGAGGCAGGTGAGAGTGCCGGACCTCGCCAGACAGTCAGCGGCTCAGTTGTGTGACAGTATGTTATGGTACAACTGTTATAGTGTGGTTCGTTTAACCCTTTTACAAAAGGGTTGGTTGGTGATTGTGTTACATAAACTTAAATGTTCTTTATTCAGATATTTGCCTGGGTGTAAAAATATGTTGTTTTTTTTTACAATAATGGAGGCGAATGATAGGCTGTGAGGTATTTGTTTGGAGTTAGAATCAGAGCCCAATGGCTTGAAAGGAAGGCAGGCCAAGATTCATCAGAACAAAGAATAATCAGAGGCAATAGAGTTCGGTACACAATAAGTCAGATCTGTACAAAATGTTGGACAAGCCAGTAATGGTACAGAATGGATGCAGCAGGAAACAGCATCAACTAGATTACTGGGCAGGAGCAGAATAATCTGGCAAGGAGGAAGTGACAGGGTCTAACTTATATAGGAAGTCAGGGGGATGAGCTAGAACATGGTAGAACATTGTGTTACAGAGCTGGACAAAGGGCAAAAGCAAGGATCTGTCCAACAGATAGAATAGCTCAGTCAGAAGAGCAGCAGCCCTGAGCTTGAATCCTGACAGTATACCAGTAAACTGATGACTTGGTCCTGGACTCTTTGCTGGTTAACTCTGGGTATACTCTACACTGGGTAGCGCAGGCAAATAGCCTGTGGGTGCCCCGGCAAAAAAATGATATAAAGATATCTGGAAAACTTTTACCTAAACATAATATATAGAGATGGGCGGGTCCGGTTCTCCGAGAACCGAACCCACCCGAACTTTGGGTATCCGAGTACCGAGCTGAGCAGCTCGGTACTCTCCCGCCCATTCCGAATCCAAATCGAGGCCGAACGTCATTATGACGTCGTCGGGGCTCGGTTCTCGCGATACTTCAACTTTATAAATACACGCCTCCACAGCAATCCATCGCCATTTGACAGAGGGAGAGAGCAGGGTGTAGTCATAGGCTAATTAGAGCAGGGACAGAGAATACAATATTGTTCTTGCAATTGCTCTAACCAAAATCGCTAGTGCAGAGAGGAGGATAGAGGTTTATTATTTTTTCTTCATATTTGGCACTCCCCAGCGCTTTTGGGGTGTCCCCCATAATTGTGCATAAATATTTCTGGCTGTCAAAAGTCATATCTGTCAGCAGTATCTACTAAATAATTTTTAGCACTCCTCAGTGCTTTTGGGGTGTCCTCCCTAATTGTGCATTAATATTTCTGGCTGTCAAAAATCATATCTGTCAGCAGTATCTACTAAATAATTTTAAGCACTCCTCAGTGCTTTTGGGGTGTCCTCCCTAATTGTGCATTAATATTTCTGGCTGTCAAAAGTCATATCTGTCAGCAGTATCTACTAAATAATTTTTAGCACTCCTCAGTGCTTTTGGGGTGTCCTCCCTAATTGTGCATTAATATTTCTGGCTGTCAAAAGTCATAACTGTCAGCAGTATCTACTAAATAATTTTTAGCACTCCTCAGTGCTTTTGGGGTGTCCTCCCTAATTGTGCATTAATATTTCTGGCTGTCAAAAGTCATATCTGTCAGCAGTATCTACTAAATAATTTTTAGCACTCCTCAGTGCTTTTGGGGTGTCCTCCCTAATTGTGCATTAATATTTCTGGCTGTCAAAAGTCATAACTGTCAGCAGTATCTACTAAATAATTTTTAGCACTCCTTAGTGCTTTTGGGTTGTCCTCCGTAATTGTGCATTAATATTTCTGGCTGTCAAAAGTCATATCTGTCAGCAGTATCTACTAAATAATTTTTAGCACTCCTCAGTGCTTTTGGGGTGTCCTCCCTAATTGTGCATTAATATTTCTGGCTGTCAAAAGTCATATCTGTCAGCAGTATCTACTAAATAATTTTTAGCACTCCTCAGTGCTTTTGGGGTGTCCTCCCTAATTGTGCATTAATATTTCTGGCTGTCAAAAGTCATATCTGTCAGCAGTATCTACTAAATAATTTTTAGCACTCCCCAGTGGTTTGCGCTCAGAATGGATTCAAAGCAGTCCACATATGATCTGAATGAGCAACCAGGTTCTGTCACCAGTCCTGATGTTAGTGTTCCCAGTACGTCATCTGGCCAAGGCGATGTCAAACAACAAGTATTTTCAAATTAGTGCAAAAAACAAAAACCAAAAAAAAATTTACTGTATTGAAGCGAAAAAGAAGTGTAACTGAGCAAAAGTTAAGTGACGATAAAAAAAAAATTGCAAGCATGCCATTCTACACACGCAGTGGCAAAGAGAGAATGAGGCCTTCACCTTTGGCTATTAGTGGCAGATCCCAAAAAGTTACCCAGCCTACAATTGGTGCACAACTACTGTTACGCGTCAAAGCCGAGCTGCAAGATAACAGTGAGGCATTACAGGAGAATATTTGCTCTGATTCACAAATGACAACAATCCCTGTGGAGAGTCCATCCAAAAGTGGGATGTCTAATCGTGAGCATTCTGCTGATGTGTGCCTTAATAGCCCGAGTGTAGCCGGTGATACCCAAATTGAGGATGCCACTTTGGAATTAGAAGAGGATGAGGGGGAGATTTGTGTAGGCGACGAGGGCGCTAATGATGATGTTGATGATTATGATGCAGACAGATACCAAATTGCCTTTCTCAATTTCTATTTATATTCTAGATTATATAACGGCTGAATAGTTTTCTATTTTACTCCTAGTGGAGAGAGGATCTGATGCAGACAGATACCAAACTGCCTTTGTCCATTTCAATTTATATTGTACAGTATATAACGGCTGAATTTATTAGTATTTTATACAAGTGGAGGGGGGCCTAGAGAGACAGAAACCAAACTGGCTTTCTCCATGTCAATTAATATTGTACAGTCTATAACGGCTGGATTTTTTTGTATTTTATACAAGTGGAGGGGGGCCTAGAGAGACAGAAACCAAACTGTCTTTCTCCATGTCAATTAATATTGTACAGTCTATAATGGCTGAATTTTTTAGTATTTTATACAAGTGGAGGGGGCCTAGAGAGACAGAAACCAAACTGGCTTTCTCCATGTCAATTAATATTGTACAGTCTATAATGGCTGAATTTTTTGGTATTTTATACAAGTGGAGGGGGGCCTTGAGAGACAGAAACCAAACTGGCTTTTTCCATTTCTTTACATATTTAACTATAAGTATAGGGTGTAATATACATTCAAAGACGATGGCTGCATTGCCAATATGCATAGATGGAGAGGAAGACAATCTGTTTTGTGTGTAGAATAGGCCTACCAACGAAGAATTAAACTGTTTTTTTGGATGATTTATTACCTCAATAATTAGATTACTTGTCTCTAAAACAGTTGGAGCACTAAATTGGGTTAATTTAGGCCCAAAAACATGGATTTTCCCAAAAAATAGCAAAACAAAACCAAAACCAAAACCAAAACACGCAATGGCAGTTTTGCAAAACCAAAACCAAAACACGACGGTAATCCAGATCCAAAACCGAATCCAAAACCAAAACACGGGGGTCAGTAACCATCTCTAATAATATATAGTAATAATTTAACACAATTAGAGGTCCCCCCAAGCAAAATTCTTTCTGCATAAACAGATTAGTGAGTAAAATAGCCGCCCTAGAGACCTGAGTGTTCAGTCTTCACACCCAGTTGAACTTCATACTACATCCAGTAAGTGTTCAGTACATCCTTTTATCATTGTGAAACCAGTGGTAAAGTTAGTTACACTTTCTTCTGAGCGCAGTGCATGTTGCAGAGAGTATCAGTGACTACAGTGGATCCAGAGACCCAGGATTATGCACCTGGACTATGGCTTTGGTAGCTCACAAAGTTATATGTAGGTCACATAAAGCTTTCGGGAGGCAAATGAGGCATTGTGGTGGCATGTAGTGACATACAACAGCACTCAAGACTATATAGGGGCATTTTAAGCATAGGAGCATATGAGGCTATATGATGGAATGCATGACTATGTGATAATATGTGAGGACATATGTAGTAGGGTGGGAGTCTGCCATATAAAAGGTAGGGGTTTAATTATCTAGGGGCACGTGGTAGCCCCACTCCTTCCTTGTACAGCGAGACTCTCACCCTCCACATAACACTATATGGCCTCACATATTATCACATAGTCTTGCATTGCATCATAGCGCCTCATATGCTCCAATGCTTAAAATGCCCCTAGTAGGCCCAGTATAAATTTGCATACTAAGAGGAAGGAATGCAGATTGCTGGCTCATCTGTTCTATCCTTAAGCCAGTGTTAGTATTGTTTCTATTGTATATAGTCCATTCACTCCCAAAATTCACCGTCCTCACCCCTTTCCTGTGTTGCTGTGTTTAGTTTTCCTGCACTTGGTCCTTATAAATGCATTGTTGAACCGTACACCTGTCTCCAGAGTCCTGTCCTCCACATAGGATATAGGGCTGTATTAGGGCCTGGTTGGAAGATTTTAGCCCAGGAGGTGAGACTTTTGCTCAGCAGTCTATTAGGAACACTTTAAAGGAAAGAAATGCAGGTAGCCCAGTGGCCCAACCCAAAGTAGCCCACTATGGGACCGGCCCAGTGGGCAGATGCCCCCTTGCCCAGCCAGCCCCTGGGCTATAGGGTTGCATATGAGGGGGAAGTCAGGTCTGATGTACACTGTACTTGTTGCCAACTGTGCACAGTAAATATTAAAATTTTCACTGTGCTAAATAAATTGTATCCTGTTCCCCATAGCGTGCAAGCTTGATATTTACTTTTTCATCATACTATACACACCGGTATATTGTTTTGCTTCACTGGTGTGCTCATATTTCTGCAGTGCATTTGTTTCCTCAAGGAAATCACGCTGTAAAAGTCGACGTGGCAGGTCTGCTGAACTAAAGGAGGCCATGTCCGTCTGACTGACTGCCAACACGCACCTGTAAAAATAGTGCCTCCGGTAACAATTGTTCTCTTACCCCACTGTGACACTTCTTGATATTTAGTAGAGAGAACACAATAGAGTCTTTTGTCTTGCAGGAATGAAAACTGGGAGGTGTCGACAGTTGAACAGTATCTATTCGACTTGTGAGATCTATGGCTGGTGTCCTGTTGAGAATGTATCCTTGATTAGGTAATTTAACCAAGTGCAAACTAACATTAACATATTGATCCTAATTGTTTAGTACATCAGTAGTATGAGTCTCACTGTGCATACTGTCAGACACAGTCCTCCCATGTGGGGAAGAGAAATCTTTGTTTCAGGTGGCTCCATCCTTGGGGTGGTAAAGTTCCTTCCTTTCCTGCCTATGCTCCTCTTACCATGACAGTCACCAACCTCACTCCTGCACCGAGTGACTGATGTCCAGAACGATGAGGAAGGCTGGTTGAGGTAAGCTGATGGTCAGCAGGCGAGCTGGGCAGTGGGTTTGAAGGAGCAGCCTCGGATGGCAGAAGGAAGCACAATGCTCCTGCATATTAGTCTAGTAAGCACTAGGATGTAAAAAGGAATATAAAAGGCGCTCTACGGTATTAATACCGATCAATAAATAATTATTAACTATACTAGCTGCTACCAAAAAAACATCCTACTGGAATGTATTGTGCGGTATATTGAAAAGGGAATAGGAGCGCTGGTATGTTAATTCAATTTATTTCTAAATTAGCACAGTATAAAAGTAAAAATAAAGTATAATTAAAATATAAACTATATAAATGGACTTCGGTATAGACAATATATTAAAACAACGTTGCACATCAATTTCAATAGGTAACACAAGTATACCCCCCAAAAAATAAATAAATAAATATCAATAATATAAAGATGTATTATACAGTCACTTGATATTCAGTTATCCTTATATTTCACATAAGCACAAGGAGGCTGTGGTGTTGTCCTACCTGTCGGGGTGAGTACGTTTACTGTTGACACCAGTTGAGAATCTGTGAATAGGACACAAAGGCCCAGGCCGGGGGCGGCAGGTGGCACCCTGCTTACTTTATTTATTTTTAAATGTTTTAAATAATCATTTACAATCTACTGTTTGACTATTTTAACAATTAATTAAACTGAATTCGTCCTGAATTATTTCCATTTACTTAATTTTTAAAGATTGGATGTTGTCAAGGTTTGGATCATGGAAGATTATGGCAGTGAAGGAGTGGGCACATGGGGGGGGCACAGAAAAAAATAGCTTAGAGTGGCCAAACAAATTCAATCTAGGACTAGATTTACTACACTGTGGTTTAGTAAATATACCCTCTAGTCTTGTTTTGTTTATCCAGTTCACCTGACAGATACTTTATTTACCTATATTAAATTTACATTTTACTATGTGTTTAGATCCCGTCTGTTGTAAGAATACACCATAGAATATGTTGTATATATTATGCAAATTATTGATCCTGGAATTCTTATGTTTTTATTTATTCATCCTTTAATTTGCTTTGCTACTGGTAAGTTATGCAAAGGAGAAGGGGAAATAGTCACTACATGGAAAGAAGTTTAAAAATAAAAATGATCTGTACATTTTATCAGATGAATTAATAAGCAATTACACAGTTCTTGTCTGTTTTTTTCCACACCATAAATAACTCATTTCTTTATGTGATGTGTTAAGTATTTTAGGTGAAAATAATTATTGTTCTTCTCTGTTTAGGAAAACACCTTTAAATGAAGCAGAAAACTTCACTCTGTTAATAAAAAATTCAGTTTATTTTAGCAAATTTAATTTTTCAAGGTAAGTATTTTTATTTACCAAAACTATATACTTACCATATATTGAAAGATCTAAGAGATACAGAACCCTTTATTATGTTGTGAACAAAGGAGTTTAGCAAATTGCCAGGTTGTCAAAGACCCCGTCCTACAGCTAAGTTTGCCACAGTCATAGTCCTGTTGTTGCTGATAATCAAATTGAAAGCAGTGGCGGATCCAGGGGTGGGCGATCAGGGCAATCGTCCCCCTAGCGGGTGCTTGCTGCCGACGGCTACACGCTATGTGCAGGTCTGCCCGGCAGTGACAGGCAGGGACAGTGTGCTGCCCCGCTGCTCTGATTGTGTTTAAAACACAATCAGAGCAGCCGGGCAGCACATTGTCCCTGCCTGTCACTGCCGAGCGGACTTGCACATAGTGTGCAGCCGCCAGCAGCCTCAGAAGTCAGAAAAGGGGTGGGGCCTAAATCCCCCCCCCCCCCAGATCGCCCGGGGTACAACCACTTTCTAGATCCGCCCCTGATTGAAAGATATATATATATATATATATATATATATACATATATATATATATGAAACAAGCTACCATAAGTTGGTACAAAAAATAAATAAATATAGTAAAATACTAAGGTACTGTGCTTGAGGCCATAGCGCCTGGGCATAACAGTGCTCCATATTTGGCCACCTGGCTGTAGCTCTGTCTCTCCCTCTCAGGGCAATGTAGGTCACATTAGGTGAGTCCCCGTACATGTGTGTGTGAGATAGATGGGCAGGTGTGGATACATGAGGCAGGTGAGATGATGCACAAATGGAGATTATTAGAATAATTGCTAGGCCATCATATGTAAATAAATTAATTTGCATTTATTTACATGGTAGCTATGTACAGTTACTGAGCACACAAATCACTGGTATGGGGGTAGCAGCATGTTGGTGGATGGGGGCCTGTGGCATTCCTCTCCTGGGATATATCTCTCTAGCCCTGCTTTCGCTAGTGACCGCTATTTGAGTCCACATGGGGCTGAACCCAAGTTCTACCCTGTATATCGCGCCACGCACATTGGCGGCAGTTACGGTAGAAATCTTCGCTTATTTTCCCTTGCGCCTCTATGGAGTGCAAGGAAAAATGAGCAGAGATTTCAGTCAAATCTCCTCCGCAATGTGTCTCACGGACGTTCCAGGCACACTTTGCGGCTAATTGAATTCCCACCATAGCGCGCACCCATGCTCTCTGATTCGGCTCTCACATAGGGCTAGCAGCTTTCTGAGCTTATCAGTTTTCTGCATAACACTCGACTTCTCTCCAACAAACACACTTTAGGCAGTTATCATAGAGCAACACTTGGAATATGGTTACCAAATATACAATTTGTCATTGCTGTGTTCTTCTTTGTGCAAGTTAATCACACTGTTATCTCATCTTAAAAGGGCAAACACGCTGAAGACATCAGACGAAACGTATTTTAAGAGCTGCAAATACGATCCAGTCTCCAGTCCATTCTGCCCAGTCTTCACAATCAAAGAAATCATAACAAAAACCAGGCACAGCTTTGAAGAACTATCATTTCTGGTACGTTTCCTCAGTTTTCACTTAAACCATGTACAAGTAGCTATTAACTATAGTATCATTTAAGCTACTATATTCAAAAACAAACAAGTGATGAACAAAATACCTATATGTTCAATACATAGGCTTCAATCTTTGCATTAAGCAAACTATTTATCAGCCTGCTTGGAAGCTATTTGAAAATGTCGAATCTGTGAGCACACAAATGAAAACACCTGGGGGTAAATGTATCAAGCTGGGAGTTTTCCGGCAGGTTTGAAAAAAACCAATCAGATTCTAGTTATCATTTATTTAGTACATTCTGCAAAATGAAAGCTAGAATCTGATTGGTTGCTATAGGCAACATCTCCACTTTTCAAACCCGCCAGAAAACTCTCAGCTTCATACATTTACCCCTAGATTTTGTTTTGCAGGAGAGAATATAATAATGAGCTGCAAAGAGTGGAGCTTGCACATTTCAGTAGGCATATGGCAGATGCTCTAGGTGTGACAAAGACCTACACAAAGTACCTATACCAGCAATTTTTGGAACGTTTATAAAAACTGGTGCATAGGAAAAGATGTTGTAAATAATAGCAATCATTTAGATTATGTAACCTTTCAGTTTTGGAAATTAAAGCACATGATTATTCTGGGTTATAACACCTTTTATTTGTAAATCAGTTTTCATAAATGTCCCATCGTGTGTCCATGTGGCAAACCATGAAGACCCATCTTGTGCCCAGTGCTCCATAAACATGACAAGAGATAGCCCACAAAACCCATTACACATCCACACTTGGCACTTGTATGGCACAGCCACACCCAATGCCTCCCATGGTATCACAGAACAGTATTTAATGCCACTAGATCTCACAACATATGGCATTAGATCAAAACACATATGCCATCTTATGTGAGGGAGCAAAACACACTCCTGCTTTCCTGCCGTTACTCACCAATGTCCCTTTCTCTTTTTAGATTTTTCTTATTATATAATACAATTTACCAACAATAACCTCCTTGGTGTACTTCTATACATATACATATTTCACTCATACTTTCCCTTATTAGCATACCTGCTCTGACTTCTTCAAGACTCCTGTCAGTCCACCTGCCAGTCAACCTGTCAGTCCACCTGCCAGTCCACCTGCCAGTCCACCTGCCATCCCACCTGCTAGTACACCTGCCAGCCCACCTGCCAGCCCACCTGCTATTCCAACTGACAGCCCACAGGCCAGTCCACCTGCCAGCCCACCTGCCAGCCCACATGCCAGTCCACCTGCCAGCCCACCTGCTAGTCCAACTGACAGCCCACCTGTCAGCCCACCTGCCAGCCCACATGCCAGTCCACCTGCCAGTCCACCTGCCAGCCCACCTGCTAGTCCAACTGACAGCCCACAGGCCAGTCCACCCAGCTTAAATGTTTTATTTCCCTCAACCCAACATACCAATGTGTACTCTTTTCTCTATATTGCTAGTTTATGTTATAGAATTCATGACATAAGGAATTGCCTTTTAAAGGGCAGTTTTGGACTTTAACAAATTAATATCACTACCTCTGAGATGGTGCAAAATGTGCCCATTTTCCTCAATTTAATAGCTCTGTAAACTCCTGCTACACCAGGAAACACCTTCATATGTGAACTGTCTCCTCCCGCTTCACCTCATTATAATATTACACCCCATTATATAATACAATTTACCAACAATAACCTCCTTGGTGTACTTCTATACATATACATATTTCACTCATACTTTCCCTTATTAGCATACCTGCTCTGACTTCTTCAAGACTCCTGTCAGTCCACCTGCCAGTCAACCTGTCAGTCCACCTGCCAGTCCACCTGCCATCCCACCTGCTAGTACACCTGCCAGCCCACCTGCCAGCCCACCTGCTATTCCAACTGACAGCCCACAGGCCAGTCCACCTACCAGCCCACCTGCTATTCCAACTGACAGCCCACAGGCCAGTCCACCTGCCAGCCCACCTGCCAGCCCACATGCCAGTCCACCTGCCAGCCCACCTGCTAGTCCAACTGACAGCCCACCTGTCAGCCCACCTGCCAGCCCACATGCCAGTCCACCTGCCAGTCCACCTGCCAGCCCACATGCTAGTCCAACTGACAGCCCACAGGCCAGTCCACCCAGCTTAAATGTTTTATTTCCCTCAACCCAACATACCAATGTGTACTCTTTTCTCTATATTGCTAGTTTATGTTATAGAATTCATGACATAAGGAATTGCCTTTTAAAGGGCAGTTTTGGACTTTAACAAATTAATATCACTACCTCTGAGATGGTGCAAAATGTGCCCATTTTCCTCAATTTAATAGCTCTGTGAACTCCTGCTACACCAGGAAACACCTTCATATGTGAACTGTCTCCTCCCGCTTCACCTCATTATAATATTACACCCCACAACAATGGTGTCTCAATTTTGCATATAGCCACATAATGTACTCTATTAACACATTTGTTTTTTTTTTTTAAATCTTTTTATTTTCACACTTTGTTCAACAGACAACATTGTGGAACAAGTACAGTGAAAGAAAACAATATGACATAACTATTGGTTCCACGTTATATAATGACAAAGAGGTTTAAATATAACAAAGCAGCTTTTTCAATGATTTTGTAAAGGAGAAGAGACTAAAAGGAAAGTCTGTAAGAAAGGGATAGGAAGAGGTATGGGGGGGCGGGGGGCTAAACGTTTTCATTCACATGCTACCCGATATGGGAGAGCCGTGTCGTCTGTACCAAGGTACTGTATAATTTCTGGTTTGGTAGGGGAAAGTGTCTTTTTCCAAGCTCAGGCTATCAGTAATTTACAAGCATGACTAACCTGAAGTGTCAGACGATCCGTTGGTTTGCTTATAGATGGGGCGGCTTTGTTGAGCAAAAAAATTGCGGGGTCTCTGGGGAGGTGAATGACTGTGAGTTGGTGGAGAAGGGTCAGTACAGTGTTCCACAATGGTTGGATAATTAGACAGTCCCACCAGATAGGTGAGTACCCTGTCCGCCACAGCCTCGCCAGCATCTGTCTGGTGTTATTAGGAAAATGCGATGAAGTTTAGTTGGGACTAGGTACCATCTCAAGTACACTTTATAAAGCCGTTTCCCTGACACTCGCAGTGATGGATGCCTTGGCCACTCGTTCCTGAATTGTTGACCATCCTTCGCTATCCAGGACCAGCGCAAGGTCCCCGTCTCATGCCTCCTCGTGGGGATCCAAAGGAGGCAAGTTTAGTTTAAGGAGGAAGCAGTATAGCACTGATATATTTCCTCTGCGCCCCACCGAATAAATAGAATTACGCACAAAGGGTAGTAATTGTCGGAGTTTTTTAGTATGCGTTTACGAGTATATAAAGCTACGGATCTGTAGATATGAAAAATGCAGAGATGTTGGAAGGGTGTAACTCGCCGAAAGACCTGCGAATGTTGTAGGGCCAAAATTATCCATTATAGGGAGAAACTGATCTATTTTTCTTGATTTTCAGGGTAAAATCATGGAATCTACATTACCTGGAGGAAACTGGGGGTGCCTCCATATTGGGGTTAGAGGAGAGGGATATGGGGCCAATTTGAAGAGAGTGTTTACAGAATCCCATGTCAAAAGAGTAAATCGGATCGTGAGACATTCATATGCCAAGGCAGGTCTGTACGATCCGGACAGCCAGGGTAGATAGTGCACTGGGGCCTCCGGGGTCATCGCGTTCTCAATATCCACTCATTTTTTCAAACCCGGGTTAATGTGCATGAAATCACATGGTGTAATTGGGTGGCATAGTGGTAGTTAGAGACAAGAGGGAGACCAAGCCCTCCCTCGTCAGCAGGCTTCGCCAGGGTAGTGCGATTGACTCTGGGCCTCTTGCCTAACCAAATATAAACTTGCCACATGCCGTCTGCAGTGCCACCAGAATGGAGGGGGGAACCCGGACCGGTAATCTGTATTAACACATTTATCTTGCATACACCCTGAGTGCCCATCGCTCTTACCAGATATATGTACTTCCTGCACAAAATGTCATCTTCCTACATGTACTGTCCATAAAAGCAGGAGCAGATGGGTAAAACTATAGACACCTTTTACCCAGTGGTCTCCACTGTGTTTATTTTTATTATTATTCCAGGGTGGAGTTATTGGAATTGACATTGAGTGGAGATGTGACTTGGATCACTCAGAAAAGTCCTGTATACCACAATACTATTTTAGATTGCAAAACAAGAAAAACAACTTTAGGTGGGTATTACATATAAAAATTCCTATGTACTTAGCAGTTTTCTATAATGAATTTCATGTGGTGTGCGTTGATATCAAGTGGCACAAATAGATAAACAGGAATTGAGACTATAACATGCTTTGGTTTTATATTCTACTAGCAGGGTCACCTGGCCTTGCATGGGTCCCATTTGTAATGTGTAGCAACTTTTATATACTAGCAAATTATTTGGCAAATAGACCGAAACATGCTATTTAGAAAATAAGATTTGTTGCATTGTCGTTATGTCGTGTTCTGGTGAGGTTTCCCTCCAGCAGTCAAACAATTGATTTTAACCAAAACATTGTTTTCAATATTTGTCACTCTGTCGCGTTGTCGCTGTGTGGTCTAATACGTTACTTTTTTACTAAATAACTATGTAAATAACTATGTAAAATTTGGCAGCTTTACCTTGAGAGCTGTGGAAGATATTCGCTAACAAAGAAGCTTCTTCTTTTATATATATATATAGGTGATAAGAGTTATCACTATTGTAATAACAGCTGTTACGTATTCTTCATTTGTAGAACAGCTACTTATTACTGGGATAGAGAGAGACGTGAACGCAGAGACCTCCTAAAGCTGTATGGGATCCGGTTTGAGATATCCGTGACAGGAGAGGTTTGGCTTTGTTAAGTAAATATCACAATGCACTGATCGTGTATTTCCTGATTTAATTCAATTACATGTTGACTTCTATATCCAGGCAAGAAGATTTGGCCTTGTCCCAACAGCTGTCAGTCTTGGAACTGGATGTGCCTTCTTGGGTACTGTAAGTAATAAATATATCAAATACATTAAGGATTATTTACTAAAAGTGCAGAGGTGTGCCCCCAGAATGTATGTCTATCATCATCATCATCATCATTTATTTATATAGCGCCACTCACATCAGTCCCTGCCCCATTGTGGCTTACAGTCTAAACTCCCTAATATAGACACACACTCACACACACACACACACACACACACACACACACAGAAAGATAGAGAGTCTAGGGTCTATTTGTGCATATGATCCTACTCAGAGCCGTAACGAGGCCGGTGCGGGCGGTGCCGCCGCCCCGGGCGCAGTCCCAAGGGGGCGCAATGGCCGCCCGCACCTGCCTCTGTGTGAGGAGTGAAAAAAAATAAAAATTAAACAGACCTCAGATTCAGACTGCCGGCCGCCCGGCGCATCCAAAATGGCGGCCGGCACCCGGCTCCACCCCCTTCTGAACTCTGCCCTCTGCCTCAGCGTCTGATGTCATGACGTTGCTAGGCAGCAGAGGAGCAGAGAACCAGAGAGGAGCCAGGCAGCGACGGCTGGACAGGAAGAAAGAGGAAAAAGGTAAGTTTCAAAGCAGGGGAAAGGGGATGTGTGTTGCTATTATGGAGGGAGGGGGGGGATGTGAGCTGCTATTATGGAGGGAGGGGAGGGGGGGGATGTGAGCTGCTATTATGGAGGGGAGGGGGGGATGTGAGCTGCTATTATGGAGGGAGGTGGGCATGTGAGTTGCTATTATGGAGGGAGGGGGGCATGTAAGCTGCTATTATGGAGGGAGGGGAGGGGAGAGGGGCATGTAAGCTGCTATTATGGAGGGAGGGGATGTGAGCTGCTATTAGGGAGGGGGGGTGTGCTGCTATTGTGGAAGGGAGGAATGTGTGCTGCATCTTGCTATTATGGAGGGGGGATGCTGCTATGCTTTATGAGGGAAGGGGGGGTATGCTGCCATAATGTGTGAGGGAAGGGGGGGATGTATTAATGTGTGATATGAGGGTAGGGAGGTTAGGTGTCTTAGTACATGGGTGGGAGGTAGGCTATTAATTTAATGGTGACGTTTAGGTGGGGGCTAACTATTTAATGGGTACTATTTTATTTGTGGGGTGCTGGTGGGTCAATTAAATTTATTGTTGGGGCTTTTTAATTTAATGGTAGGGTCTATTAATTTCAGGTGAGGTATTTATCTGTTTTGCAGTCACAAGAATGCTCTCTGTATTGTATGGTGGTCATAGGAATGCTCTCTGTATAGTATGGCAGTCATAGGAATGTTCTCTGTATAGTATGGCGGTCATAGGAATGCTCTCTGTATAGTATGGCGGTCATAGGAATGCTCTCTGTATTGTATGGCGGTCATAGGAATTCTCTCTGTATAGTATAGCGGTCATAGGAATGCTCTCTGTATTGTATGGCGGTCATAGGAATGCTCTCTGTATAGTATAGCGGTCATAGGAATGCTCTCTGTATTGTATGGCGGTCATAGGAATGCTCTCTGTATAGTATGGTGGTCATAGGAATGCTCTCTGTATAGCATGGCGGTCACAGGAATGCTCTCTGTATTGTATGGTGGTCACAAGAATGCTCTCTGTAAGGTATGGCGGACACTAGGAGGCTCTTTATATTGTATGTGTGTATGTGTATATATATATATATATATATATATATATTCATTTCGTGCGATGGTGATAAGGGGGCACGATGGGATAAAGATGGCTCCATGGCACGGTGTGATAAAGAAGAAACTGTGATGGAGGGCACAGTGGGATGAAGGGGCAGTGTGATACAGATGGTACTGTTACATTTGTTTTAATTTGTTTCAGTGAGTTTTATTTCAATAACCAATTCATTTTTTATACAGCTAGCATGTGATAGCTGCATTTAAAGTACTTTGATCTATGGAGGCTTATTACATAAAGATCCTTACAAAGCCAGACCGAGAAGAATGGGGAGGGAGGTGGTTTCAGTGCGGTCTAGAACTTGTAAAGAGCTAGCTACGCCCCCCACAGTAGGTTGACCACGCCCACTCGACAATTGACACTCCCACTTAGATGGGGGGCGCCGCTTCCCTATCTCGCCCAGGGCACTAAAATGGCTAGTTACGGCACTGATCCTACTTATCCTCCATACATAGGTGGTCACCCACACCCTGGAACTGCCCCTGTATAATCAGCTTGTATCTACGTGTCCATGATTGTAAGATGGTTAGAAGTGCACAAAGTAGAAAGAGGACAAATGGGACCTTACAGTCCTGCCTAAAATGTTAGGACCAACCTCTTCCACAGTGAGTAGACATTGGAACAGCCTTCATTATTTGTGCACAAATATCCATGTAATAAAATATTCAAAGACAGAACCCTGCATTGAATGCACCTAAATGGTCTAAAAATATTATATGTATAGAGTGACTCCTGTTTGCCAACACACCACCTGAGCATGTGTATATATGCATATATAGGAAATGTTTTGTGTATCACACATCATACACATGTATGATGTAATATATATATTATAGTCATCAAAGTGGAAATTTAGGAGTGGTGGTATGAAAAGCAAGTGAATGGGATCTGACAGTTTTAAATATGACAGGAAAAGTGAATATGTTCTCTTTACAATTTCTGATATATTTTCAAGTGTCTACAGAAACTTCCAGTGATTACAGATTTCACAATACTATTATTTTTGCTGTTTTGTTGTAGGCGACACTTTTGTGTGACCTGATTCTCCTGTATTTGGACAGTAAAGCCAATTTCTACTGGGATTGTAAATATGAAGAGGTAGGTAGCAGGATAGGTGCATTAGAGCACAGGTGTGGGTTCTGGACTTGAATAATGTTTTACACACTTTGGAGAATTGTTTCCCACCTCCAGCACTATCCTTGAGTGCAGGTAGTTAAATCAAAATAGCTGAAGCACTGATTAAGTCACCCAAACTCAAGTACAGATATACTTAAAACCTGGACTATTAAGGGGCTCGAGGAACGGAGCTAGAAAACACATTGCTGTAAATTTTGTACACCATGTGCCACCAACATGAAATGATCACACGGAATGAAAATAATAATTTTGCTCTATTAACAAGTCAGCATTCATTCATTAACTCTCGATTTCCAAGAAAAACAGGACTATGTGTATATGAAAACAAAATGTTAAAAATACTATTGTTAAAGCAATAGGAAGCATATCCTGTATTTCCTGTCTTACCTGCAGATGAAAGCAAACCCACAGGTGCCAATTTCTACCTTCATGAGCAGCTTTTAAACCTTGGTTGCAACTGGTGTGTCCTTGTTGTCTAAATAGAGTGTATCCCACTATCCCGCTATCAGAAGAGCCCAAGTCATTCCCTGTGGATTCAGTTCAGTAAGATAAGGAGCATTCAGCCTTTGCCATTGCACCAGAGGACTGCCTGACTAACTGACTGTACATGAATTGCTTTCTGTTCCCTTACCCTGCTGTTAAGTGGACTCCTTTAGTTGTCCACCTGGACTTATTGTGACCTAAAGTAATTAGAATTCTTGTTGATCAGATCTGGGCCTGCTCAAAAAGTAGTTGTTGACCGATTGCTGGAGATACGGCATAAAGAGTTTCTTATATTTTCACGAATCAATTTGGTTTTGTAGATGCCATCTGGAAGGAGCATGAGCTGCAGTGACCCTGTATTTGTTGAAGACTTCTGAGATAGATTCTCAAACCGAGAAATGTTTTGACTTGGATTAAGAATGGAATTGGGAATAATCATGTGTTAAACTTATCTATTGCTAATTTACCTCCTCAGTTTTGACTTACTGACTGTTTAGTAACTGTTATATAGCTGCTGTCCATTTAAAGTCCTTACCATGGAAGGAATAACCGGGGCTTTCTCAATTTCTGTGGCATGTCTTCCTGCCGTTTCTTTGTGTGTGTTCAAATGTCTTCACCTTGCCAAACTTTGATGTCAAAACTATAATCACCTTATCATTATAATTTTGAGTTATCAATAAGTGAGGGGCTGTAGCCTCTAACGCTGGCTACACAAGGGCAGATCCTGCTGGTCAGCACAAGCGCTGGGCAACCAGACCAATATAGATTTTGACCACACGTCACTTTCTGTACGAGTGGGGCCTCTTAGTGCAACCAAAAGATGATTGGACACCCAGGCTGAGAGCGGCAGTCTATGGTCTCCTTCCAAGCTTATTTAAATCATGACTGATAATGAGCCAAACAATTTTGGTGGGATTGTTAGTAGGGATTTTGGCGTTTTTTAGGCCCTACATGATGTGATATTGGACTAATTGGCTCATACCAGATGCAATATTGCAGCAGGTGTGGTCAGTATTAAGCATTTTTTATGGTCCCCACAAGTACTAATAAAACCTCTAGACTCTATTGAATGACTTCAGTTTTCTAGTAATATTTGGCCCACGACCATATCATACAACTCTCTTAATACTACTATTTGGACAGCACTGAACTAGCATGATGATGTTTCAGGGGAATGCAGCAACAACTATATTCAATTTTGTGTGTTTCATTGAACATTAGTGTTTTGCCATGAACGTGACAATATAATCTTTGTAATGTAGATGTCAATAACAGTGTGATTTTGTTTTTTCAGGCTAAGCCACCAAAGAGCCAACAAGCTTCATAAACCAAGTAAACATCTAATAACAAACATAAACACAAAAAGAAGATGATATGCAATTTTTTCAGAGGCCTTGAGAGTCTATTAAAATGAACAAAACAAATGTGCACTATCCTAAAGAAGACTTGTTCCCTAAGCGTTTTTCTTACAAGACTGTTTTTTCCCATTATGAATGCAACACAAAGATGCATTAATGTCCTATAAATGGAATATTGGGTAAATAGTAACAGCACAAGCAAGCTCAATATAAAAGAAAAACGTGACTGAGAAGTGTTAATACAATGTATAGTTTACTCAAGATTGTTTTGAAGGTTTTGGATTTTTTTTCTACTTCCCGAAAACTACAGTGACATAATTCTTCCATAGACAGTATAAATCTGGAAGTGAAAATAAAGCGCATATAGTGTTAGAGTGTGACAATTGTCAAACAGCAACTTATTTTGTATTAAATCTTTTTTGCTACATCATTGCTGTGAATCCTCTGTCACTTTATTGATTTAGCTGTGGATTAAAATTTCAAAAGTAAATTAATTGTAAAAATATCCATGAAAGCTTTGTATAATGTCATGGTGTGGCGTTACGACGACCTTCCATAGGACAACAATAGCCTGAGCACATCACAAATCTGTTGGGGTCTTCCACATGCTTTTATGATCACTGGGAAGAATACCAATGGGATGAATGCTCTGTACAGCCACTGTATACATTCCTCAAAGTTCGAGTTTCAGGGATAGGAGAAATATTATGCTTTTGTAAAGGATTATTTTAATGGTGTTACTTTAGTAGGTCTCCATTAATTATTAGCATTAAGAGATGCAATGCAAATTAGATCTAATAGTATCATACAATTATTACTAGTAGATTCATTTTGCACAATCTATTAGTATTTCTCGGGATAGGAGGCCTGTGTCAGGTCCTACATGGATCTAACAGGGCCTTTCTGCCCTGATCGGAGGCTCATTTATGACAGTGCAACCCGGCAGCACAAGTGCTCTTTGTGACGGCATGCGCCTACTTTTGTGCAAATTCCCCAAGCTGGTAAGTGCATTGATTTGTCTGCAGAGGTGGCATCTGATGGGGGGATTTGGACATCTATTAGGAGCAGGAGTTTGCCTACTTTTGTACTTAAATGCAGAAACAAGATTTGATTTTGCAGGAACAGATTATTTGAGATAAATGGGTGGGGAGATGCATTTAGAAGTAGTTCCCTGTTCTGTCACGGTCATGTATAGTTATAAAACTGACACGATTAGTTCCACCATATCGAGTATGTTTCATTGAGTGCTTTCACTACAACCTATACCATGAATGTCTGATATTCCCAGGGCTTTATTTTATTTATGTGTCAGTTTGACTACCAGTATTACCATTTATAGCATCACCATATTATACATTGCTGTACATAGACTACTTAATGATTAAATCAGTCCTGCCCCAGGGGAGCTTACCCCACACACTAGGGTCCAATTAACCTACCAGTATGTTTTGGACTGTGGGAGAAACCACATAAACATGGGGAGAACATACAAACTCACACAGATAGGGCCCTGGGTTGAACCTAACCAATGGCCCCAGCACTGTGAGTCAGAACTGCAGCCTTCCCTGTACTGGGTAGTTTTGGAACATTCCCACGATCTGTGTCCCCAGAGGGGAGCAGGAAATATTCCTTGATTGATAGTATATTAGGCGACACATCACACTCAGGAATGTCATTCTTGGGGGCTCGTTCACAAATATGTACAAGGACAAATATGTAGAAGGACACGTAAAATCCCAAGAAAAATGATGTGTGCTTTTGTGATTTATTATTAACGTGTTCTCCGTGCACTTTTCGCATGTTGCACTTTCACCAATAATCTATTGTGGTGGAAGTACACCTCAACACAAGACATGATGTGGTCACACTGAGATCTATATTAGAACGTAATGATGGGCATGAGCCCATAAGAAACCATTCATCCTATTTTTACTGCACTTTTTAGGCTTTTGTTAACAGTGGTGGGAACAAGGCGTCAATCTTGTATCTTGGCTCCAATTTTTACAGACTTTGTTAGTAGAAGACTAAAGATGGACTTGATGGAAGAGGGCTACAGAGCAGTGGAGCTGCTGTGTCACCCACTGGAAGGACAAGCTAAGACTTGGACTGATGCCTCCTGCTCAGTCTAAATCCTCTGCAGAAAATGCAGCTTCAGATAATGAAGCCAATAGACCTCTGGCACATTGTTCCTGTATGTACTCTTGCGCTTTTGGAAAAAAGTCAATTATTGTTAACACTTAATTGTGCAACACCTGGTAACACAATCTGTACAGATCCCTCTTCGCTCCTGTTCTCATTACCTATAACATTTGCTCACCAGCTACACCGTGCACCTCCTCCATGGTCTCTCTGCCCATCGACTCCACTCCTTTATTGTCTTTGCACCTCTTTCAGTGGCTCTAAACATGTTAGTTGTGCCCACACTAATGGGCACAGGCACAGCCTGCACTGAATATAGCCCTTGTACCGCAGTAGCTGTGTTGAGAGTTGTAGTGTTATTGGTTTACTGTATTGTACTACATGTGCTGTCTGCTTGTTTGCCCTTTGTATGGCTCTGTGAACCTCATGTGGCGCCCTATAATTTAAGGCTAATAATAATAATCATCCCTGGGTAGGAGAAGCTCTCATGTAATAAAGTTACTGTCAGTTGGTGAGTTCAGAGTGCAGGTAACATTGGAACCCCTGCACTGCCTGCAGATACACGGCTGGGAGAACCACATTAGGTAAGTTACAAGCAGTTATCAGTGGCTTTGCAGGCAGGATATATTCAACTGTTTGGTCTACACCTATGAGAAACGTATCTATTTAATAAAGTTTACTTAAGCTGCAAAAGAAACATTTAATTGAGGAACTGTGGGATCTACAGTGAAGTTATTTTTCCCAAATAAGAAACTTATCGCCCCTTATGAAACAGGCACAATAGTCACAATGGGCAGCAGAGTAGTAGTTTCAGTTGTACCTGCCTACAACAGCTCTTGCCTTTGTTAACCAATGCCCAGCATTGTTTATTTTAACATATTTCAATGTTCTTTAATAAGGTGGCTAAATTACCCACATTTGTCCCCTATTGATAATAAACCAGGTGAAGGGACCTTAGGGATTCCCTACAGCTTACTATTCAAACGGATCATTTTTAAACCACTTGTTATTTTTTGAATTTCAAAAGCTCTCTACCAGCTCCAACACAATTCTGTCTTATTGGAGGTTACATTGCAATCGTATTACTGCAGGTGCAACATTTCAAATACATTCTTCGTGTAGCTAAATACACAGATACAGACACAAGGTAAAATACATGATTTTTTCAATCAGAAATAATATCATTGCAATAATAATAATACAAATTTAATTCAAGATGACAAGGTGTATGCAAAATCAGTTTGTAAATATTCTTACTATGAATTATAAGAGCATAAATAATACTATGTTAAAAAGAGTCATTATTAGTTCTGCGACGTTCCTGGTGCAGAGCACTGGTTCTCATACTGGGCCTTCCAGGTACAACTCTCGGAATGTTTATATAGTTCTGGAATTGTCACACGAGGAAAATGACAGCTGCACAGAACAGTTCTGATTGCAATGAGGTACATCAATATCAGTGTGATAACAATAACCAGCTTATAATTATGAACATACTAGTTGTTGTGATCAACCATTCACAGGACAAATACGCAGCCAAAGTTTACAGACTGATGCCTCCTGTAATTAGTAAGACTTTCATTCCTGCCAATGAAGCATTCATGTAGCCACCTTAGAAATCTATATATTTGTGGTCATGACAGCATTGATGTGTGATAGCTCTCAATATCCTGCAAATTACACGATTCCATAGAATTTATTTGTAGCCACGTGTTTAACAGATCCTGAGATTTGCACAGATTTTATATTAGCTTGATACAGACAACAGTGAATGTTCTTCTAATTCAGTCCTAATTATAATTTAAAAGCTTCAGAACCTTAAGCACTGTGACCTTGAAATGCAGATAATTAAATCAAACCTTCATTTAATTTGCATTGCTAGCAATATAATAGTGGTAAACCACTGAGAATAATAATGCCTGTGAGGCAATTTCCAATAATTATACAAGACAATTTAAAGTAGATCTATATGTGAAGAATCTAGGGAGGGACACAGTTTTCTACCATATATCAAATGGTCACAAAACATTCTACCGGTCTGGAATGTAGGAGCTTATTTTAGATCATAATGTTCCGGGTCGCAGGATGATCGTTTCATCATTCTCAGGCCTGTAATCAGCAATACCTTAGAACCAAAACAGACAAACCAGTCAACAAAACCAAGCAGAGTTGGGAATTAATGCAGCACAATAATAGACATATACCACAGTTAGAGGGGCAAGTGTAGACTGTCCCCATCAATCTGATAAGACAAGATGCTACACTTCATCTTAGCCAAAAGATAGAGAAGAGTAGTTCATTTATTTTATAATATACAATTTTTTGAATGCGTTCTGATATGACCTTACATTGCACATATGCTTGTGCGTATTCTGCTCTCTGTTCTGTCTGATAACATACGATACGTAACATTTAGGCAGAGCCTACTTATACCCGGACTTAAATAGTAACGCATCTTGAGATCCGCTTGGATTTGAATACGGATGGAAATACGTTAAGGTTCCAAGCTCTTTTTTTAAGTTGAGTGCAAGCTGCGTTCGGAATTGAATCAGGACCACAGTCTTTAGTCCTACCCAAAGTCTCCGTCATTCTGCACCTAAGTGGCCCATTCTCTCTTTATTACAAAACAGGTTAGTGATGTCAGCTGCCAGTTTCTTCAATGATCCAAGCTGGAAGTTCCCTGATGTGAATATGGAACCTCTTCCCGCTTGAAAAACTTTGTAGTGGAACTTTAATGTGCGCTGCATGCTCCTCCTATCCCCTAATAATCCTCCTCTTCCCTTTAGAACTCTGGTTAGATTTTGTTATCACTTATGTACTTACTTGCTTGGCATAAAAATCTATAAACTACAGAGAGTATCAATATTATCAAATAGTATAAAAAAAGTCACCTAAAATTAAATAATAGAACTTTGCACTGTAAGTCATTGGAAATAAAATATTATTGTTTTATTATTGTGCTTTTTATTATGTTAAGTAATACATTGTTAGTGATAGTATTTCTATAGCTAACTTTCCATGAAGAGGTTTAGTGGATGATTTAGTAGCTTACTACACAAAAATAACATGCCCCAGCTGCCCTAGAAGTCCTGTATTTGTCCCTGGGGAATCCTCGCAGATATAGAGCACAGCACTCTCTGGCTCTTCAGGGACAGGGAAATTAAAGGCAGAGTCTATCTTTGGGTTTCATAATTATTATCAAGCTGCTCCCACACTTTACCCCTCTATACTCTTCACAGTCCTAAATGTACCTCTCTACAAGTATACAAAACAACCTCAAACATTACTAGTTCACCAAGAACTATGATGTCATATTATATATATATATTTCCATTGTAATGTTACAAATTGTAAATTACACAGCACATTAAGCCCAATGACAAAGAAATGCTATATAAAGTGCTGTATAGATATTATTATTAGTTTTACAAATAATTGCATTTTATTAATTGATTGAATTGAGCATCCTCCTCTACAGATCTAACACGTCATTGGGCAGTCCCAAAATGGAATCTATTATGAAGTAACTCCTAATACTAAACTCGTGAAGGAAATGTTAAATATCATTTACATAAAGACAAAGCGCGACTTTGACTGTACATAACTGTGCCCTTGTGATACATCGCTGTCATTTATACGCATCGCAAATACGTAGATGCATGTCCAAGTTAACTGCCCCCATAAAATCAGTCTGCACCTATTTAAGCTGGATTTCGGGTCCAGCTGGAAGTGCGCACGATGGGAAGAATAAAAACATCAAATTAAATGTTTTTTCATTTTCCTCCTACAACACTGCTAATTCCACCCTCTTTTATGTCTTAAATTAAGCATTAGAGTGAGGGGACTTTGAGACTTTATTAAATGGTACTTTGACGTGTTTCAGTATTTTTTACATATGTTATTACTGTACAAAGCCAACAGAGATCATGAACATAAGTTATTTAAAGGTCAGATGAAATGATTAATATTGGACTTGATATATACTTGAGGAACCATATACCATCTAGAGAATGCATTGCACTGAATAAATCTTGTGTTAACAGACTATATATTGTTAATCTGTTTAAAGTGCACCCGTTCCAGGTATGTAATAGAGGCAGCCCTGCTAACCTGGAAGTTACACCCTTGCCGATTGGTTAGTTACTTATAATGGACATTAAACTTAAAATTAATATGATAAGAACAAAATCTTAAAAACACTATTTAATCAATAACTCCAGAAAAGGAGAAGGGGTTCCTGGAGCAGTCTGGAGATTGGAGTTTGCACGGTCTCTTGCAGCCATAGCTGGCAAACCCAGACCAGTGCCAATACTACTATGAACTTACCTTCTAATAAATAAATATCTGGATCCTTAAGAAGCTGCCAGTAGCCTGCGACCTTATTGATTGTGGTCAGGAAAGGTCCATGAAGTGAATCTTTTGTTTGAAATCTATGGGACAGAATTTGCAATGTAACATCTGCAGAAAGTAAGGTGATACCTATATAAAATATTATCTAGAAAGCAAAATCGGAAACGGATAAAGACAAAATGGACATTTCACTTCTCCAATTGTTTATTCGAAAGACAGATCTTTTTTTCCCCCCATCATGTTTATGTTCCATTACTGTTGTTTCTTACATGTGCTGGAACCTCAGAGAATCTAATTATCTTGTAGTTTAATAATCTTGAACTTTCATTGCACCAGTTTGAGAGAATAATCCTTACGGGTAACTTTACCAAACCTTCTAAAAAGGAAAAGTGAGGTTATTGCCCATAGCAACGGCTCAGGTTCTAGCTATCATTTCTCTAGCACATTCTAAATAAATCTACTCCTTAGTCTGGCAAGGAATCTGACAACAACCCTGCTTCTTGAGGATAGTTTGACCCTTGAAAGAAACTCCAGTTATTGTATTTTTAAATTCAGGGATTAACACCATCTTCCCCCAAGTATCAGTAATGAGGTGGTCTCGTACGTTAATCCCTAAAATAAATTTGGAGGACTGGAAGAATTACAACAGCCTGGAGATTGTCTGCACTATGAGTCAGACAACCTCCACCTTAAGGTGGGCTTCCCCTTTAAGGTCCACAAGTCTTTTTTGGTAAGATATCTGCTAAAGATGCTGCACAAACCCTGCAGGTCATGTTTGGAATCTCCATAATCCAGGAGAAGTCATGCAGAAGTATACCAAGTGATGCTTCTTTGAAGGACTAGTTCACTAAAAGACAAGACATGAAATCCATGATCTTACGTGAAATCTGAATTCTGTCTCTGTGCGCTTTTCAGTATGTCAAGGAGTGAGGAATCTGATGGCACCTCAATAATCTTATTGAACTTCTGACCTTCTACCACCAACCGGACCTTAATCAGTTCTTCACCAATGGTAACTTCATGTAGGGTGGTGATTAACAATGGATTGTCTGGAGAGAGGGAAGGTGCAAAATTAATTTATATACAAGATAAGAAAAATCATGTGTATATATCAAACACCACAGACAATGGACAGTAGGGTTTGCTTAGGGTGTGCCAATAGACAGGAATACAGCTTGATTACACTTAGACTATATCCCATTAGCCCAATCTCCCCCATTAAATAGCCATTATTTCAGAATGAAAGCTTTCCCCCAAAAATTAATATTAATTCATGGAAGAGAATACAATCAATGATTTTAATTAACATATAGATATGTGTCTATCACTATTACATAAGCGCAGATTAGAATATATAAACAACGGACAGGCAGAGAAAGAGCTGGTTTATCAACAACGGGGCGTTGATAAATTGACACAGTAAAAGGATGCCCAAAACCCTCCTTTCAGTTTATCTAAATATGAGACGCAATTATACGCCATGTTCCAAGTGTGCATTTGACTAAGGGAATGCACAGAGAAGACACTAAACTAGTAATATGACGTTATGCAATACTGGTGCAAATGAAGCGGCAATCAGCTACATGCAGAAGCAAAACTCAAAATCACAGGCAATCGGCAGCAGTTGTGGATGGTTACGCTTGCACTGTGCGTAGCCAGCTATCAGGTGTATGTTATATGTTTAAAGCACTTCCAAATCCTGCATGTATGTTATTTTAGTACTGTATCTTTACCACACATCGGAATAGGAAATCACTGTAAGCTTTAAGATACCTGATCCTCATCCTGAGCAACACAATCAGTGGCCACGTAGGTGGCCAAATGGAATGTGATCCAGTGGTTGGCGCAGAAGCAGAGAAGCCAGATATTGCAGCAGGTACAGTGCACTGGGGCCCATAGAGATAATGGGGCCCGCTGCATATCAGATACAGAGTGGTCAGGGTCCGCGGTTCCTTCCTTCCCCGCATTGGGGCCCACAGCTTGCTAGTTCTGCATCTGACTAGCGGTAGTGGCAATCTTCTAACCACATTTACCAAGATGTTTGATAATTATCCCAATGATTACGATCGTAACATTATCAGGCATATGGCATGATTGGTGCCATACATTCAATATTAGGCCAGTTGCTCGACGATGCTGCCGATACTGCAGCAGGTATGGCCAACAAAGTAACACTCTTTAACTGATCAACAGACACAGCTCTCAGAACAATAATATTGCGTGAATTCAATGTATGCAACAGCTGCTTATTCACTTACTTTTGATCTCTTCACACTGTACATTAGCCACATCCGTGTAAGATTTAGAGTGCAAAACAGGCATTAACTGGGACATCATCATAGGGTTAGAGAACTTTCCTTGTTTCATCGCTTCCAGTAGGGCAGATATTGCCTTGGAACAGGACTTTTTGTCTTTTTTGCCACCAAATTCTATTAGAAACTAGGGAAAAGGAGATTTGTTTGGCTAACTGGCTTTCATAAGTTCCTATAACCAAATAAAACAGGATAAAATTTCATGCAACATCAATAATGTACTCAGTGTGACCACACTTATGTATTAAAAATGGAAGTGGTGTTTCTGTAAACTTACCAACCAGATAAAGCCTATAGCTGTCATTTCCCTATTTAAAAAACGTGTGTTGTATTGCACTATGCAAACATAACCCACGTTTATTACAAGTTTTTGTTCTTGCCATATTGAAACGTTACTCAGATATAATTTCCCCATCTTGACTTCTATTTAAAAGCATTTATATGGCTTTAAAGCCGCTAGAGCAACTTTGAAGGTATGGAAAAAAAATATCCTCTTTTGAGGGAACCCCTCACAACAAATTCTATAACCAGCCACAACCCAGACTGGGCTGATTATCAGTGTCACAGAAACACCAGAAGCTGGGATGTCACAGTCTTCATCACAAACAGACTCTATTAGAGGAGGGGGCACCCCTCTTCCCCCCAAAGACAGCAAACCATCCTTTTACAGGTACAGAAATTTAGAAGTGGCGAAAAATGTAATAGGAATATAAGTGAATGGAATTTGATAGTATTACAATTAAAGCAGTGGGAGACGTGGCTGTATGGCATACCACTGTACACCAGTCCACCTACACCACAGATCAGGTCTCCATCAATCCCCTATTCCATCAATGCCTCATATCACAATGTCTCAAATCAAACGTATTGTCATGTCCATCTACAATCCTCCATATCATGATGGCCTCATCAACCCCTTTCCTTCCCTCATCGACCTTTCTGGGTGGCAAGCCCCTTCTTGCTATCTGCTGTTCTGCTGTGCACCAATGTGCATATTCATAGAGGAAGGGAACATTAGACTTCCCTTCCCCTCAGAGCAGAATTTAATTTTGCACCCCTAGAATGCCAGCTCTCATTCTGGCATTTCAAATTCAATGCAGTGTCAGTGGCGACACATGTAGTACCCTGCTGACAGTGGACACAACAGAGCGGAGCAGCGCCCCCTAGCAGCATGGGGTAGTAGACTCACCTGCACAGCAAGCGGGGTGCTGTAAATGTTCCCAAGCAGTCCCTCAGGGCTCTGAGATGCCAAAATCTTTCCTTTAATATTTTTAACCTCCTGCTTGATTTCCCCGATGAGCTCACGAGGATAATTAATACGTCTCTTCACACATAAGAGTGCTAAGCCGGCCATGGCTTCTGTATCTGCAACAGTAAAGTATAAAGGATGACGATACAGTGCTCACATTATAATATATATTATTAAGCTAGTCAGTGAAATTGTGAAAACATGGCATAAAATATTTGTTGACCAAGAAAAAACACTGACAATCAACCCAGTGTTTTCTCTCACCAAAATAAACACTGCAATATTCAGTATAGGCATACTGTACTCCTCTCTCATCCTGGAGACCCCAGAGAGGAGGTCATATGGCAAGAGTGGCGGGGGGACAGGGGCAAACGCAGAATTCCTGGTGTGGGGTTTCCATATATGTGCTTCTGAAGAAAGCTCTCTCTCTCATATATATATATATATATATATATATATATATATATATATATATATATATATATATCTAAAAGTAAACTGTTCTGTGTTTGCTCCTGATGAAGTCTGTTGTACAGACGAAACGCGTTGAGTTACTGCTACTACTACCATCTTTGATCAGATAGGCTTGTCATCTGCTTCTGGATGTGTAAGTTACTACTGTTTTTAATAAACTTGAATTTTTTTGGATACTATATCTGTGTACTTCTATATTGAGGTAACCTATGGGATAGCCAAGGGTGGCTGAAGATTGAATACATCCTCACAGCCTACGTGACATCCTGCAGATAAGCCATTAAACCATTGGCTTCCGGTACGAGTACATCTGTATTGGTGTGACCTGTTTTTCTACCTTCTGAATGCCATTTGGCCGTGTGTGACTCTCTAGTCTATGAGTTTTATTTATCCATCTCAGATATAGGCGATACCCACTTGGTGGGAAGCTCTCACTCATTTCTGGTGGTTTAGTTCTTTTTCTGGTTTGGTTCACCTGGCTCCATTGACTTGCCATATTACACTATTGTGCGCCTCCTCTCATTTACTTTTAGATTTTTTCCTGCTACACCGCTTGCTACGGAGGATTGGCAGCCGCCCGCACGGGGGAAGTGTTACATAAGAAGGAACAATTACAAGATTTTGGACTATAATATTTACATACTGGTGTTAGTATCTTAGCGCCTTCTGTATCAAATCTGTGATATATATATATATATATATATATATATATTTCATCTGTCTGCAACACAGTTTCAGTGTAATCAGTAGAATTACGATTTACAAATAGGCTGGCGATGAGCATGAAACAGGGACTCCCCTAAGTGCGTGTCTGGGGGGTGGGCATGGTGCAGACAATTGCCCATTTTGGCCCTGTCCCTGCTGAACACCTAGGAAATGTAGCATTTGTATGACAATTGAGTGGTCAACAATGTTAAACATAGTTGCCTACTCTCCCGGAATGTCCGGGAGACTCCCGAATTTTTGGGAGTTCTCCCGGACTCCCGAGAGAGCAGGCAAAAATCCCGGATCCCGAAGTCGCCGCTGTTGAAGATGGCGGGGGGCGGGGCTAAATGCGGCATTGTGGCCCCGCCCCCTGCTGTGATTGGCTAAAATGGGCTAAGATTGCCAGGGGCGGGGCCTAACGGGGCGCCACGCGAGGCTACGCCCCCTCGACGGACCCCCTCCCGGACAGCTGCCTCTTAAAGTTGGCAAGTATGATGTTAAATGCAGCAGAGAAGTCCAGGAAAATTAGAAGTGAACAGTGGCCTTTAGATTTAGCAGTGACCAAACCATTCACCACTTTAAATAGGTGCAGTATGGAATGTTGGGAACGCAAGTCTGACTGAAGCGGGTCCAATGAGTTGCGTGAGGAACGGAAGCACGTGAGGCGAGTGTAGCTCAGCCTCTTGAGAAGCTTGCAGGGCATGAGTGTGGAGAGACAGGATGGGAATAAACTAGAGAAGCTTTTTTTCTTTTTTTTAGTGCATACATTTTGTCGTATTATGATACAGGAGTTACAGGGCGACGCTTATTTACAAACTTATTTCTTTTTTTTTTTCTTTTACAATTGCAAGTAATTTTATTTTAGGATATACTAGCATATTATTCATATTGCATCATAATTGACAGAGGCTCCTGAATTTGGGGTAGTTCTCCCAGACCCTTGGGAGAGCAGGTCTTTTTTCCAGACCCTGCTTGGGAAAAAGGTCTGGGGGGCAGATGGGGTGCTCAATCATGCGATTCTCCGAAAATCATGTCATTTTGGCCTCGTCCCCATGCTACATACTGTGATGGCATCAGTGCACTGCAGGGGAGGGCCAGGAATGACACGCCCCTCCTGCACGTCCACCTGACCTCCCCTCTGGGATCTCCACCACATTTTGCAGCAAAAGGAACAAGCTTTCTTGCCTTGTGTCCATGTAGGGTTCACTGAAACGTCCCTTTCAATATTCAATTACAAATCACATTTCCATCCACTCAATTATTTCTTACCTATAGAGATCGATTCTCCGTGGCCCAATTGACTACGTTCTTCAGCGGCGATGAGCTTGTGTATCACGTGTCTATCCACCATCTTGTTGCTGACACACATAGCCAGAATCCCCAGGCTGTACTGATAGTAGCTGGATAATGGTTTGCCATATAGGGCTGTTAAAATGGAAAAGGAAAAGCAAAACAATATTTTGGATTTATCTACTACTTAAACAGTAAATGGTAATTTCCATGGTGTTTAGCTAAGAAAATGAATGTACTAGCGGCATCTTTAATTACTAGAAATAATTTCATAGATCAAACTATACATTCTTCACTGTATATGACCATGTGCTTTCTGTTAGTTACCAAAGGATCCACTGTGCTTGTATGTAACTCCCAGTAGTATATTTCATACAAGGATCCACTGTGCTTGTATGTAACTCCCAGTAGTATATTTCATACAAGGATCCACTGTGCTTGTATGTAACTCCCAGTAGTATATTTGATATAAGGATCCACTGTGCTCTTATGTAACTCCCAGTAGTATATTTGATATAAGGATCCACTGTGCTCGTATGTAACTCCCAGTAGTATATTTGATATAAGGATCCACTGTGCTCGTATGTAACTCCCAGTAGTATATTTGATATAAGGATCCACTGTGCTCGTATGTAACTCCCAGTAGTATATTTGATATAAGGATCCACTGTGCTCGTATGTAACTCCCAGTAGTATATTTGATATAAGGATCCACTGTGCTCGTATGTAACTCCCAGTAGTATATTTGATATAAGGATCCACTGTGCTCTTATGTAACTCCCAGTAGTATATTTGATATAAGGATCCACTGTGCTTGTATGTAACTCCCAGTAGTATATTTGATATAAGGATCCACTGTGCTCGTATGTAACTCCCAGTAGTATATTTGATATAAGGATCCACTGTGCTCGTATTTAACTCCCAGTAGTATATTTGATACAAGAAAAGCATGATCTTATTGTACTTTGATATCACAATATATTTTACTAAACCAGTTCACATTGTAGAATATTGTGGTTAAAATGATATATGGTACATAAAATACATTATTTCCAGCTCTACTATGGGTCCTAGAAACTAGGTTTAGGGAGAGGTGCTGTGTAACCTATTCAGACACTGTTTGTCATAGTAGTCAAAAATTCCAAATTGGTTAATATTCTACTGCTTTCTTCCTGCAGCTAATAGAACGTACATAACTAATCTCACAAGTGTGTTACTAATCACTGAGAACAAAGAAGAAAGCAATGTAATATTTTGTAAACTATCTTAAAGATTTCAACCTCATCAGTTCAGTGGTGCACAATATGATATTTATTAGCGTCCATTTCTGCAACGATACTACACTATAACGTACAGAGAGACTCTATATTATATTACAATAACCAGAACATCGAGTCAGCCATTATACATCTACCGTTTACTCTTCATTGTGATGCCAGAATGACTAGGAAGAGGCCTAGTCAGGGAGTTTGTAAATAAATATTGTGCTGTCAAATTGTCACCACTGAATAAGACAATAATGTCCCTCAGTATAACAACCTTATTGCTTTGATTCAATTACTGTTTGATCATATAAATGTGTCAATATGTAAGCATTATAACCGACAGTATCATTGGTCTATATTGACTAAAGAGCAAAGAACAGACTTATGGCCGCTCATGCTGCATAGTTACCTATATTTTCCTTTTCCTGGTGAAGGTGGTATTTCAGATGTGTGATTAACCTGTTCCTCACAAGCGTGTCTGTATCCTCACAAGAAGCCTTCTGAGCCAGCACATGCAGAGCAAGTAGTCCAGTTCTTGGTTCCCCTTCCTTGATATATAAGCCACTATATAGACAAATAATATGTTCAGTGACCAACAGTTCCACCTTAATATCAAAAGCTCATCAAGTAACTGAATACTAAACCCACCGGTCACTTCTTACAATGGGTGCAGCCGGCAGTAATCGGGGTCTTGCAGAGCAAATTGACTGGGAATACGGGGGAGAAAGCCACTATTCCCCATTCTACTTCTTCTGTATAGCACAACCTATTATACAGTGCTGTACATTGAGGGGCGCATGATACAAACAAATTGCATGTAATGCCATGGAAACAGAAAGTAAAGATGGTACTGCCCAAGTAAGCTTACAATCTAATCCCTAAACGCACTCTTCTCTGAATAGCAGAACTGCACTGGTACCATAACCAGCTCCCCAGCTGCCAATCACCAGTGGTTCCTCAACAACCATAATGTCAGCTAGATGAAGCACAAATACAGAATAAACAGCTCTGTACAAGGACATTGTTTTCACCACATTGAAGTTATAGTAAAACAGGTTTCTTAACTCTTGAAATACATAAGGGAGAATAAAACAGCTAATGATAAAATTATAAAATACACAAATTGATCAAGCATTATTGCACCATTTGACTGAAATCAATCACTATTGGCTCAGATGAATAATCGGTTTCCCTCAGATATACTCATAATATAAATTAAAGAAGAGGATTGTAGCCTGTAATACACATTGACCTACCTAGTGTCCAAAACCCCTGTGTTGTGTAATCCTAACCCCAAATTAGTGTGTTCTGATGATACGAAGGACCAAGAATGTGCCAAGAATCTACCTATAAGCTCCCCACATGAAGTCCCTCAAATGGCTTTCACAGGTCAGTTTTAAAGTGGATACTTTACTCATTTTATTATTAATATATACAAGATAATAATAGATTGATGCACTTGCATGGGATTTCCTCCCAGGCGCCTGGCTATCTGTATATTTATTCTAAGTCTGGACCTTCCAGTCTGTTTTCCTGTGTATGACCTCGGTTTACCCCGACCAGGATTCGGATTCCCTTGGTACTGCGTTTATAGTTCTAGATTCGTCTGACTTCTTGTGCTCTACCTTCCTGATGACGGAGCCGGATACTCCCTTTGTACAGCACTGACAGGTAGTGTACCAGACCTCGAACCGCAGACTACTACTCTCAGTCCCTGCCTCCTATCTTCCTTCCCTATCACGTCAGTGGGCTGATCTGAGGGCTGTGACATGCAAACCCTTGGCAGCAAAGAACATACCACCTTGTGGCGGTTCCTGGTAAAGACTGAAGGGTTTGTTATACTCTGTGCCTCAGTATGGCTGATGTCACCCCTTACTGATAGTAATCCTGGGTCTGCCACTACAGGCATAAAAGCACTTGAGCTAATCTAAAATAACTAGCTATATAACTCGCTCTTGGCTTTTGATGGGGGCCACAGGTTTATCATAACATAGCAGTTATAGCTGTACTATCCCCTAAGTGACCTCCAGAAGTGTGGCTTCCAATTGGTCCTACAGCTAACGCCCCCCTTCCTCGTCTCACAGACCAACCCTCTGCTTGAGGCAACAGTTGAGTGACTGGATCATGATTCCATTTTCCCACCCACAGTTTCCCTGTGGACTGTCAGTGATGGTGGACCACACATACAGACATCTTCTGACTGCATGGTTAGCACTTATGTCTTACAGTACTGAGGTTACGAGTTCGATTCCCGTTCATGGCCTTTTCTGTGTAGAGTTTGTATGTGCTGCCCGTGTTTGTATGTGTTTCCTCCGGGTGCTACGGTTTCCTCCCACAATCCAAAAACATACTAGTAGGTTAATTGGCTGCTATCAAATTGACCCTAGTCTGTGTGTGTGCTAGGGAATTTAGACTGTAAGCTCTATTGGGGCAGGAATAGATGTAAGTGTGTTCTCTGTACAGCGCTGCAAAATTAGTGGCGCTATAAATGATATGATGATTATTATGATTCATTGTAGTGGTTTTGATGTCAAACATTTTGCAATATTAGGTCAATTTCCCAATATCAGCTGTGGTATCCCAGCTGGTGTACCCACCTCAAGAATTTTGACTTCTCTAAACATCTTTGGTAAACAGTATTTCATCTATTATAGAGTTGCAACCATCAAAGAAAAAGGAGAAAACTTAAAATGAAAAAACAAATACATTTTATGTTACCTGCTAGAAAGAGCCTCCATTGAAGTTTTTAGTCTCTGGAGGTACTCATCCTCTTTTTTCAGATTGTGATCTTCAGAAAGACGAAGTCCAACATAGATACTGGGATTGGCGTCCTGAGATACATCCAGTGTTGCTCTTAATAAGTTTAGATTTAAGGACCTAATCAGACGTGTATTTCCTTCAGGAATTTCTTGAAGAAAATAAAAAGTAGAGTATCAGTAAGCAGACACATGAATTTAATGACTAAGGTGTAAAATAACACAGTGTGATCAAATATAATAAATTATATTGATCTACTACAAGTCATATATTGCTATTGTATTCAGGCCCGGCGCTCCCATTAGGCAAGGTTAGGCACTTGCCTAGGGCGCCGGGCTCTGGAGGGCGCCTGGAGGGCGCCACAGAATGGTAAATGACTTTAAAACTGTGCGGCGACTGCTGACCATACCTGTCACGGCCGCCACACAGCATTCAGATGCATGGGGAGGGGGGAAGAGGCTATTGCTCACCACCGCCTCTCTGCTCCGTCTCCTCCCCTCCACTCACTAGTGTCAGTGGAGGGGAGGAGACATAGCAGAGAGGCGGCGGTGGTGAGACAAGGTAAGGAAAGACGGGGTGAGGGGGGAGTAGGGAGGAGGGCGCCGATTTTTGCGGGGGGGGGGGGGGGACGCCGATTTTTGCAGGGGGCGGCGCCTATTTTTGCAGGGGGTGCGCCGATTTTGTAAAAATGCCTAGGGCGCCATGGACCCTGGCACCGGCCCTGATTGTATTTCCTGCCTGCACCTCTTGATCTAGACCATCACACACATTATACTTATGCATATTCATCAATATACGCAAGTAGTGTTATTCAATGAGACATATCTCTGTATTGTATTTCAGGCACTAAGATCCTCTGGGTATTGTGTAGAGGTCAGTAAAAAGCTTTCTCAGTTGTAACTTGGTCACTAGGAATCACTCTGTGTTATCTGCTACAAGTCTGTATTGTATAGATGTCAATAAATATTTGAATATTTGGAGGGGGATGTTTGTGTCTGATAATTAAAATACCAATTAAATATGTTTCATTGGCTGGGTAAAACCACGCTCATATTACACAAACCAGGCCCACTGGGATTTAGGAACACCCTGTTATCCATTGTGGCAGGCTGCTAGAAGCGCATCTGTCACTTACTCGGTTTAACGTTGGGACCCTCCTCTTTCGCCCAAATGCAGTTGTTGTAATTTCACGGTCAGAATAATTATAGCGAGGGGTATTTTACTCACCACATAACTTCACTTGTACAATAAAAGCCTGTAGCAAAATACCCAGGACAGGCCAGCTGATAGCCATTATCTGTAAGAATAAATACATACATTCAATCATTTGAAGTACAATTCTATGTTTTTTGCATTGTATACACTCATTCCATATACATTAACTTACAAGGCCCAGAGGGTAAAAACAGAAAAATTGCTACTCACAGCAATAGAAAATCAGTTATAAGCATGGTGTGCTGTATGTCTGTGTACTGGAGTTTATTGCAGTCTGATTTCTATACTTTTTCCATTTGTGATATTAAATAATGGCCAATTTCAAACATGTATAAGTTTTGGTGTAATAAAACCATTAATATTTTATATTATCATCATCATCTATTTATATAGCGCCACTAATTCCGCAGCGCTGTACAGAGAACACACTCACAACAGTCCCTGCCCCATTGGAGCTTACAGTCTAAATTCCCTAACATACACACACAGAGAAGTACTGTTTTATGAGTTTGGGAAGAACTCCACACAAACACAGTGAGAACATACAAACTCCACACAGATGAGGCCATGGTTGGGAATTGAACACATGACCCCAGTGCTGTGAGGCAGAAGTGCTACCCACTGAGCCACCGTGCTGCCCTGTTATAGTAGTTCCCTTTGGAAAAGGATTTGTATACTTACAATTTTGTAAATCTTTCTTTAGTGAGGAAGTGAGCAAAACAAAGCTTGCAATATGTAGCGACGCAGGCCTCAGTATCTATCTTTTTAGAACAGTACAACAATACACAAATCTATTCTAGTGAAAGCAACAATTCAACCAAAAGATGGAAAGAACTAACTTGGGGACAGGAGGAAAGACGAAAACGGAATTTCACTGAAGATACAGGAGAAATGAGGCCTACTTCTAGTCTAGTCTAGGGATGACAGAAGCTAATTGGGTATTGTAGGGAACACTAAGGGGTGTATTTACTAAACTTCGGGTTTGAAAAAGTGGAGATGTTGCCTAGAGCGATCAATCAGATTCTAGCTGTCATTTTGTAGAATGTACTAAACAAATAACTAGAATCTGACTGGTTGCTATAGGCAACATATCCACTTTCTCAAACCCGCAGTTTAGAAAATATACCCCTGAATTGTGCTTGGAACGGGCAATGATAGATCGAGCTTCCCTGTAAGAGTCCTGGCCATCCACTGATCTTCTTAGGAGGTGTTGATGTCCTAGAACTGGGACTAGGCTACTTTACTTCAGGAAATGTGGGATGTAAAGCTTAACTAACTGGGAGCACAATCGGTAATAATGAGGGATTTGGTAGTAGATGTATCTTTTAATCTAGCCATTTTAGCCAGATAGCTGTAAACTCTTCATAGAAATAAAGCCATTCATCATCATCATCATCATCACCATTTATTTATATAGCGCCACTAATTCCGCAGCGCTGTACAGAGAACTCATTCACATCAGTCCCTGCCCCATTGGGGCTTACAGTCTAAATTTCCTAACACACACACAGACAGAGAGAGACACACACAGACAGACAGACATACAGACTAGGGTCAATTTTTGTTAGCAGCCAATTAACCTACCAGTATGTTTTTTGGAGTGTGGGAGGAAACCGGAGCACCCGGAGGAAACCCACGCAAACACGGGGAGAACATACAAACTCTACACAGATAAGGCCATGGTCGGGATTCGAACTCATGACCCCAGTACTGTAAGGCAGATGTGCTAACCACTATGCCACCGTGCTGCCATTCAAATATCATCCATATTCATCTAGACAACTATTTTAGTGAACCATTATATTATGTTTGCACAGTGTGCACAGGGATCACTGTTTTCGTGGCCCTATTTAGATGATTAAGCTCTACTTGACTACTTGAAGCGAGAAATTGGGAGATTTGTGAGATTAAGTTGTCAGGAATCTGGGCCCTCCAGGACAACTCCCCCTAAAATTACAGATACACATTGTTTCATTTTCTGACAAAATTAGACAATGTGAGGGTCCTTCCACCATATGTGGAGTACAAAATACATTTTTACTACAGGACTGACACATCCACAATGTTTTATTGTAGCTTATCAAAACAGAATGTTCATATTAAGCATACACCTTGATATTTACTAATAACTTAAAAAGCATCAATAAGAAAGAGTGAACGAGTCAGTGAGTTGGGTTAAAAAGAGAATCCAGGAGATTGTTTTACAGAATTGTATAATTGTGCTTCATATTTTACAATTCTGACACTTCCACTGATTACATGCTGTCAGCAAAACACAGAGAAGCACAGTCAGCACTTATAAAGGGGAAGCAGAGGCAAAATCTGCAATGTCTGCAATAAACTCCTTCTAGTTATCTAGTCTGTGGCCTTTGACTTCATGTAGCATGCTGAACTGTGAACATGCTAAAGGAGTTTGTAATGATACCATTTTAGCACGGCATGGGAAAAGTCAGAAACTGCACAATGTCAATCAGAGCAAAATACACCATATATATTTTGTTACAAATTAAAAAGAACTAGTCACAAAAGGAGGGAAGAGAGAGAGGAGGGGGAATTGGCCCTATATTTGTGAATTGCTTTGGAATTGGCCACCCAAGTGTGCCCAAATTGGTAAATGATCCTGGAGATCAATGCTCGACCCAATTACCTGGATTGACATTTGTGTGGTCAGCTTAAACGAAAAAGCCCAACACAATGAATAAGTGTAATAACCAATATATGGGGTAGAGGAAAGGTGTGGATATGTTGCTGTGCAAACTCTATGTCAAGTTGTTTCCCCCCAAACCTGAGGTTGCAATTATCTTGATAACTTTCATACCAGGTTTATTGTATGCATTATACATTTTTGGGCTGATTTATTGGGGATTCTTCTGCTAATTATTAATTTTTCCACTTTTTATAAATAGATCAAAATATGTAAATCCATTGTCCCAACTTTCTAATATGTCAAAGAGATTTTCATCAATATAAAAAAATAAATAAATTATATTCTAAAAATATGCTGCAAAAATGCACTATATGTAAGAAACCCCATTGAATGAATCTGAAAAGCTGTCATATTTATTATCTTTATCATATCACTGGTTTTGAAGAAATCTCCAAGTGTCTTAAACCAGTGAAAACATTTTAGTGACTTATACAACAATTTACTGAATTAATCTTTCATATGTTCCCCCAATATATGTAATACATAGAAATTGGTCATTGAAGTGATTTTTCCTGATGTCTAGTGATTTATTTTATTTTGGGGAGCAGGAGGGGGGGGGCTATTTGCTTTTAATAGATTTGGTGATTAGCAAAGCGATTTGTTAATCGCTAAAGCAATTTTTATTACTATTTCCGCATATCAACGTTTTAAAGATTATCCCAAAATCTGACATTATTCAAAGTTGCTTGACTAATCTATGACTACCTGGATAATGTTGACATAATTGACATTCCTTATATGTTATATAACACTTGTGTGAATTACTAAGTCCGTTACATATAGCATTATATTATTTTGTTAATAGGGTCATACAGATTTTTTGAAACATATATCCATGTGCGTCTGCCAATGGTCTGCAGATCTCTGGACAGGTTAGGCAAATAGCCTGCAAATTATTAGTGCAGAAAGTAAAGGTGACACTTTGAAAAGGGAAAAAAAATTCTGGATGCAATAACATTGCAGAATCTGTACAGTACAGAAATCTAACACCATTGTTTGCAGAAACAAATGTTCTCACAACTCAGCCTCACAAAGATTTGTGTTAACATTTAAAACATCAGGTCTGAAGTATACACTGTGCAAAAAAGGAATACATTTCAAGGACTTACCTATTTACTTTAACAGAGATCCACACTAGAAAGCACTTTACAACAGGACTATGATTCAGGGCTTGTTTTGTCTCTGATCACATGACTTCTCTGTCACATCCCCTCCCACTAAGAAGAGAAACACATTTAAGGTGGAGCTGGAAATACATCACAAACTGATTGTGGAAGCCTAGCTGTGTTTGGACATCTTTCATATGTAATATCATTCAAAACACAAAAACTGAATGCATCAACTACATGAAAAAGAAAGAAAGAAAAAGTTGGGCACCAATGAGTATACTATTTGGTGTGCACAAAATGTGCCAAAATAAAGACTATGAAAAAATAATGTATACACTAGTGAAATTTTCACACATAAGCTACACTGACATTTTTCTTTCACAGTATTTGTATCATCTGCTACTTAAATATGTTCACTCTTATGAAATGTAGAAAAATGAAGGTCTATCTGCACTTTTCTGTAAAAGATTCTACTTCCTGTTGTGGATAAAGCTACAGAAATAGAAATGTCTGTTATTGTTGTTTAAAAATAGTAAAATCATGTCCCTTGGTTACAGGACTTTTTTCGGCTGCACCCACTTTGTGGAATTCACTCCTTCGCACAATAAGTCTTAAAATCTTAAAGCATTCTGTCAGGCGCCATCCTGCTGCCTCCTCAGGGCGGCCGCCTGTGTCATCACCCGGCGCGTCTGGTTGCTTAGCAACCAGACGCAGAAGTACCCCGTCGCCCGACGTGGCCATCCGAGCATGCGTGTCCCGTTGCCTACTATTGATCCAGCACAGCAGTGCTAATTAGGCTGCTGCCTTTACAGGACACTATTGGATAGTGCTGTAGTGCTAATTAGGTGCCGCCCATCCCTGCTATTGGTCCCCTCGGCTTTATATAGCACTCCCTGTGCCAGAGTATCAGGTCTTTCTGCCTCCAGCATATTGTGTGTGTACCAGTATTCTACTTTGTTCCTGACTATTCCAGTGCTGCCTGTGACCCTTTGACCGTTTGACCACCCCTTTTGGATTCTCCTTCTGTACTGCGCTACCTCAACGTTTCCGACCCGGCTTTTCTCACTATTCTCCTGGACATCCTTGTGTACCTTGAACTACCAGAACGTTACTGACCCGGCCTGTCTGACATCTCCTTGTATCTCGCTGTTGACTCGTGGAAGGACCGCGACCTGCGTGTCCCTGCAGCGAAGTCCATACTTCCTTGCGGGGGTCCTCGTGAATACAAGGGGCACGTTAGACTCCGCACCTTCCTCCGAGTTGCGCCAACAATAGCAGGTACGCATATAATTGTGACAGTATACTCTGGCCATGACAACTGAGGGGTCTGGTGAACCGTCGGCTCGGGACTTACTCCTGCATCTGGCTCAGCGAGTGGAACACCAGGAAGCAGCCCAGGCGCATCTTCTGCAATGTGTTCAAGGAATAGCAACTCGTTTTGATGCTTTACAGGGGTCCTTACCCACTACACCTGCTATAACCTCTTCTAAGTCTGCATCTTCCAGTGTGGTTACGGTCTCTACAGCGGCCGCCAGTTTACGCATCCCGGCACCCGAGAAGTTTGACGGAGATCCCAGAAAATGCAGGGGTTTTTTGAACCAATGCGCCATTCAATTTGAGTGTAATCCAGGGGCCTTTCCTTCAAAACGCACCAAAGTGGCCTTTCTTATCTCCCTCCTCAGTGGTCAAGCTCTTGCGTGGGCCTCACCGTTATGGAAACGTGGGGATCCCCTCCTTAGCAACTCTGAGACTTTCATTGAGGCATTCAGAAGAGTCTTTGATGATCCCGGGAGAGTCGCATCTGCAGCTACTGCTTTGTTAAACCTCCGTCAAGGGCACCTGTCCTTGGGTCAATACGCGGTTCAATTCCAGACCCTGGCTTCCAAGTTAAAATGGAACAACGAAGCACTGGTGGCAACCTTCTGGCAGGGTCTGGTCCACCGAATTAAAGATGAACTGATTTCTAGAAAACCTCCGGCTGATCTAGATTCCCTCATCTCAATGTGCATTAAGGTGGACTTGTGCTACCAGCAGCGCACGCAAAAACACACCCCTGACAAACGGTTCATGCCTCGGCTAGCACCTCAGTTTCAAAACCCCATCTTACCAGTGGATGAACCCATGCAAGTAGGACGTTCTAAATTGTCCTCGGAGGAAAGAGACGCTTCAAACAACGTCTGTGTCTTTATTGTGGAGATCCGGGACAGCTTCTAAGAGTTTGCCCCAAGAGACCGGGAAACTCTTCCTCCTAAACGGTGGTGGCTATCCTGAATTGGCCTCAACCACAAGGACTTAAAGCTATCCAAAGGTTTATTGGCTTTGCTAACTATTATCGCCAATTTATTCCAGGATTCTCCTCCATCATTGCACCAATCACTGCCTTAACCCGGAAGGCTGCAAATCCTAGGGTTTGGTCCCCTGAGGCCACCGCTGCCTTTACAAGATTAAAAAAAGGCGTTCTCTTCAGCCCCTGTTCTTTCCCAGCCAGACCAGGAACAACCTTTCTTTCTGGAAGTGGATGCATCCTCTGTAGGCGTTGGAGCTGTGCTATTTCAAAAATCTCCTTCTGGTTCGCACAACCCATGTGGGTTTTTCTCCAGACGATTTCTTCCTAGTGAATGCAATTACGGAATTGGGGATAAGGAGTTGTTGGCCATTAAGTCTGCCCTGGAGGAATGGCGACATCTGTTGGAGGGGGCCATACATCCTGTCACCGTGTTTACTGACCATCGGAACCTAGTTTTCATTCAGGCACGTTGCCTTAACCCACGGCAAGCCCGGTGGGCATCCTTTTTTGCCCGATTCAACATGACACTCACATTTTGTCCTGGTACCAAGAATGGACGAGCGGATGCTCTGTCTCGCTCATTTGACGATTCGGATCGCCAAAAACCTTTGATTCCTCAGCATATCATTGATCCTTCTAAGATTGTAACCTTCACTAGAACTAAGCCATCCTCACCTCTTCCTGGCCGGTCTTTTGTTAAACCCCATCTTCGGCTCAAGACGCTACAGTGGGCCCATTCATCTCGCATTGCCGGTCATGCTGGAATAAAAAAGACTACAGCTTTACTGTGTCGTCGTTTCTGGTGGCCTATTGTATGGTCAGATATATGCAAGTTTGTGGCCTCTTGTACTACCTGTGCTCAACACAAAACTTCTAGGAGAGCTCCGGCAGGATTACTCCGTCCACTTCCTATTTCTAATGCTCCCTGGGAGAGTGTGGCCATGGATTTCATCACAAATCTACCCTCCAGTGCAGGGTTCACCACTATCTGGTTGGTCATTGATCGCTTCTCTAAGATGGCACACTTTATTCCTCTAACTGGATTGCCTACGGCAGCACAGTGGCCTAGTGGTTAGCACGTCTGCCTCACAGCACTGGGGTCATGAGTTCGATTCCCAATCATGGCCTTATCTGTGTGGAGTTTGTATGTTCTCCGTGTTTGCGTGGGTTTCCTCCGGGTGCTCCGGTTTCCTCCCACACTCCAAAAACATACTAATTAATTGGCTGCAATCAAAAATTGACCCTAGTCTCTCCCTCTCTGTCTGTCTGTCTGTGTGTGAGTGTGTGTCTATAGTAGGGAATTTAGACTGTAAGCTCCAACGGGGCAGGGACTGATGTGAATGAGTTCTCTGTACAGCGCTGCTTAATTAGTGGCGCTATATAAATAAATGATGATGATGATGATGAAGTCTTGCAGATATCTTCATCAAAGAGATATTCAAGTTACATGGCTGTCCTAAGGAGATTATTTCGGACCGTGGAGTCCAATTTACCTCCCGATTCTGGAGATCCTTTTGTCGCAAGTTGAGAATTGAGCTAAAGTTCTCATCGGGGTATCACCCCCAAACTAATGGGCAGACGGAGCGGATCAACCAGGATCTGGAGACTTTCCTTCGATGTTTTACTTCCGACAACCAGAACAAGTGGTCTCAATTTCTTCCTTGGGCGGAATTCTCCCATAACCAACATGTTCATGAATCCACAGGGTTTTCCCCGTTCTTCATTGCCTATGGAAATCATCCTACTAATCCAGATCCGTTTCCTGTATCTCCCTCATCAGTGCCAGCTGTAGATACACTCTATCGGAAATTTGCGCTCATCTGGGCTAAGACTAAAACAGCGTTACTCAAAGCCACACAGCATCACAAAGTCTTTGCAGACCGCCATCGTAGGGCCACTCCTCTTCTGAAAATAGGGGACCAGGTATGGTTATCCACCAGGGACTTGAAATTAAAAGTTCCTTCAATGAAGATGGCTCCATGTTTCATTGGCCCTTATACCATTCTGCAGGTCATCAATCCTGTGTGCTTCAAGTTGAAATTGCCTCCTTCCCTAATATGTCATAACACCTTCCACGTATCCTTACTGCGACCACTGGTACTCAATGAATTCTTCCGACCTCCTTGTCGGCCTCCACCAATACAAACTTCTGCCGGAACAGAATTTGAGATCAATCGGATCTTGGCCTCTCGTACTCTTCATGGGAGACAACAATATATCGTCCATTGGAAAGGATATGTTCCAGAGGAAAGATCATGGGTGGACAAGCAAGATCTCCATGCTCCTAGGGTTCTTAAAAAATTTCTCCAAACAAGTGGAGAGGGAAGAGGAGGAGGGTATACTGTCAGGCGCCGTCCTGCTGCCTCCTCAGGGCGGCCACCTGCGTCATCACCCGGTGCGTCTGGTTGCTTAGCAACCAGATGCAGAAGTTCCCCGCCGCCCGGCGCGGCCATCCGAACATGCGCATCCCATTGCCTACTATTGATCCAGCACAGCAGTGCTAATTAGGCTGCTGCCTTTACAGGACACTATTGGATAGCGCTGTAGTGCTAATTAGGTGCCGCCCATCCCTGCTATTGGTCCCCTGGGCTTTATATAGCACTTCCTGTCCTGACCCCTGTGCCAGAGTATCAGGTCTTCCTGCCTCCAGCATATTGTGTGTGTACCAGTATTCTACTTTGTTCCTGACTATTTCAGTGCTGCCTGTGACCCTTTGACCCGGACCGTTTGACCACCCCTTTTGGATTCTCCTTCTGTACTGCGCTACCTCAACGTTTCCGACCCAGCTTGTCTCACTATTCTCCTGGACATCCTTGTGTACCGTGAACTACCAGAACGTTACTGACCCGGCCTGTCTGACATCTCCTTGTATCTCGCTGTTGACTCGTGGAAGGACCGCGACCTGCGTGTCCCTGCAGCGAAGTCCATACTTCCTTGCGGGAGTTCCTGGAGAATACCAGGGGCACGTTAGACTCCGCACCTTCCTCCGAGTTGCGCCAACAACAGCAGGTACGCATAATTGTGACACATTCTCTGAAAACCCACCTCTTCAGGCAAGCTTATAATATTCCTCAACAACCCGCTTAACGCTTAATCTCCCTAGGTTACACTATTACCACCCTATACACAATTTTCACAAGACAACAACCCTTTGACCAACATTGCTGTGTGACTGATCATACAGCCCACTAAATACTTTTTACCTTTGCATTCTAGCTGGACCAATGTAACGCTTCGGTCCCGCAAGTAGTACCTGTTCCGTTACCCGCACGTCATTGGTCTGGAATCTGCCATGTTCCAGCGTCAGACAAACTCCATTCATTTCATTCAGCTATACTCAGTTCGGCACAGGTGCAAATCTATTGCACTTCTGGACCCCCATCCTTTTCTCATTGGCTGAGCATTTCTGGAGCACTAGTTAAACCTCCTGGATTCACCTGTCTGATGCCTGTTCTTCAAGCTCACTTCCTGTAGCCTGTGGTTCTGGTTCCTGTGCTGCTTGTGGATCTTCCGCTATTCCAGCTTGCTCTCAGTTCGTGGCCTGTGTTGAACCATCGCTGCTCCAGTACCTATTCTACCATCTCCAGTGTACTTCATCGTGACAGCTCCGGTTCTCTCATCGCTACACTCAGAGCTGCTATTACACCTGTGACTCCTCAGCTGTTACCACGGGTTACCTCCGCTACCTCAGTCTGCTCTCAGTCTATGTCTGAGTTGAACTATTGCTGCTCCAGTAATACTACCATCTTCAGTGTACTTCATCGTGACAGTTCCAGTTCTCTCATCGCTATCACTCAGAGCCGCTACTACTATTGTGACTCATCAGCTGTTACCACGAGTTACCTCTGCTGCTGCAGTCTGCTCTCAGTCTCTGGCTGTATTGAACTCTTGCTGTTCCAGTACTGCTATTTACCATCTCAACTGTACTACATCACAACAGCTCCCGCTATCTCACCGCTATCACTCAGAGCCGCTACTACTGTATCTCATCTATTGTTGCTACGAGTTACCTCGGCCACTTCAGTTGCTCTCAGTCTCCTGCTGTATTGAACTATTGCTGCTCCAGTACTATTATACCACCTCTCATGTACTTCATCGTGACAGCCCCAGTTCTCTGATTGCTACCACTGTGGACCGCAACTGCCTCGGTGACTCATCGTCTGATCTCCAAGCTATCTCCACTTCCTTGTGTGGTCTGCACAATTCTAGTGCTGTACTCCAGCTGTTCCAGTACCTCTACCTATCACCCTTGTGACAGCCTCTGTTTCTCCTGGTTGCACCACAGGACATCTACTCTCCTTGTGCCTCATCTGTAGCTGCCCGTGTTACCTGGCTCCTCCATACCGTTCTGCTGTACACCCACTCACGGGACCGCGACCTGCAGGTTTGGTGCCGCAAAGTCCATATCTCCTTGCGGGGGTTCCTGGCGAAAACCACCGGCTTGTTAGACTCCGCGCCTGTGGGTGGGCTAAGCAATGTCCAGCAGAACCTAGGGATCAATTTCCTATAAGTCAACTGTGACAACCAATATGCAATATGATGCAGCACTTACCCTTGTGTATTAAACCATTGTCCCATAGAATGTAAGCTTGCGAGCAGGGCCTTCTTTTCTCTCTGTATGTATGTATTACCCAGTATTGTTTTATTACTGTTTGTTCCCAATTGGAAAGCGCTACGGAATCTGGTAGCGCTATATAAATAAATGATGATGATTTGATCATTGTTTAATTTGTCAAACTGTACAAATGTTTACATGTTGTGTTGGTGACGGAATGACTGAAAAGGCTCAAATATGGTCAAATGAATTGTTTGCAGCAACATAAAGCCATAGTTGCCTACTCTCCTGGAATTTACGAGAGAGTCATGGAACACTGGAAAACCTCCTGGACTCCCGCGATGGTTGGCTAACCTCCTGAAGTACAAGAAAATGTCTACTGCTCCTAAACTGAGACAGGTGTTGTTATACATTAAATATAGATTAGTGACTTTCAACAGTTGTCCAATCACTGCTATCCCACCTACATAGTTGCCTGTCAACAGCGATGGTGCTCAGAGCTTCTGCGGTAAACTGAAAGGCAGGTTGTGCAATAATGTTGAAAGCGACTGCACAGTGGACAGGATAAAGACGGTACTCTTTACTCATCACTTCCTTCCTCTGTGAGGGATTTTTGGGGAAATTTTGAAAAGGTTTACAGGTATGCTCTCTGAACATGACTCTGTACTGTCTGCTTGCCTGCAGCATTAGGTTTAGATACTGAAGGTAGGCCATACATGCCAACTCTCCCAGAATGTATTCCCAGGAGTGTATGGCAGCCTCTTGCATCTGCCCACTTCCTAGTGAAGTGAGCAGAATGAAATAAAAAATAGAAAATGCCGCGATTCTCCATTTGGCAGGACCAAAATGGCATGATTTTCTGAGCCCCTCCCCCCGCACGCCCACCTCCCCTTGGTAGCTCCCATACGCCGACTGCAATAAGTTGGCAAGTGTGAACTAGGCAGCTTCTTCACCCAGTATCTGCTGTTGTCCAAATTAACCCCCACACACAGAGATGTAATTAGTAAAGTGTACATGTATGAAAAGTACTAATACTGACTAATCTAACAACATAGAGAACAGCAAAATCTATTACATGTTTTCAAACACTCTCTACATTTCAGACACACTAACTATGGACAATGCAAGTCTCCCCTAACACCCTCAAGTCCAGAAACGTAGTGTCAGTTTGGTGGTACTTTATCAACTCCTTAAACCTGGCGCATATAACACTGGTTTTCGCCACCACAGATTTCCTCCCTTATTAGTTTCTTGCTCCAGCAGGCACAATATATATCAGAATTTACTGCTGGATGGACACCTTGCTTCCCTTAATGTTTTCATTATCATCGTTATCACCATTTGTTTATATAGCGCCACCAATTCCGCAGCACTGTACAGAGAATATTTGTCATTCACATCAGTCGCTGCCCCATTTGAGTTTACAGTCTAAATTCCCTAACAAACACACATAGACTAATATTAATTTTTTCATTGGTCATTAATGATAAATATGGTTTTTTTTTAAGTGAAGCTTAAAATAAAGTGTTTTACTCTACGCTGATTGCTTGGAAATGATTTTCCAGTGCTGTTTGGACTATGTTTGAATCAGCAATGTTTAGTTCCTGCAACCTTGGCATGTTTATCTTTGTGGTGATATATTATTAGTTGGGTCTCTATATGGATGTAACCCATTCCCCCGAAATAGTTGATGACTCCCAGGATCGTCTGGCATTTTCATATATGTGATTCATACGGTGGCACACCACTGGGGCGAGCGGGACACAACCCCTTTGGCAGATAAAACTTGCACAACCTTCCTGAAATGATTTATCAAAAGTTGGCAAGAAACTTGATAGCAATTGACATGCGGCGTGTAACCAGCAAGCAGGTGTACAGGGTGTACACCCAATTGCATGCTTTTAGTGCCATTAAAACACTACCAAACACATGTTCTAATGTTAGTGGATAACCTGCCTAATTAGTAAATCTGGCATATTAGGATATCTGATGATATTTCTTATTTTAAAAGGGATTCACCAAATACTTTGGAAACCTTGGCCATGGAGCAGGGGAGGGCTGCAAACTTCAGCCTGGGGGGGCAAGACTGGACTCGGCAGCTTATTTTAAAGGAAAAAAATAAAGGTAGCCCATTATGGGACAGGCCCAGGGGGGCACATGCCCCCCTGCGGCCCAGCCTGCCCCTGCCACGGTGTACATACCAGCCAATGCTTGCAGTAATACCTTGCAGCCTTTAATCGTGGTGATACATGATGGCCCAGAAATGAAATAACTGGTAAATGTCATTGGAAAAAGCCATTGCAGGAATGCTTCCAGCACAGGTCTACTCCAGTTGGTAACCAGAAACAAGTATTTACTGAAATGTTTCAATTTATTGGTACTTGAGCTGGCTGGAAGTTATATAACTGGAGTGGTTCTATGAAAAAAAAATCTTTAATTTAATTTCAGTAAATACTTGTTCCCACAGTTTTACATTTAAGTTATATCTGCTAAAAAATATGTCGAATGACACTAAAATATTAAATAATTAAGCACATCATTAAAAAATGACGTGACAGGACTTTGAAAGTCTTGGAACCAACAAAATGGCAGCCCGCAACGCGACGACACTGTTTAGGTCTGACGGACGCCGCCCCACCCATCTATAGGTTATGGTCTACACACAAACACAGTCTCTATGGTCGGAAAGTAGAAGCGCTGAGAGCGTTCTAGAAGAGTGCAGGCTCCGCCCACTACTGGATAACTGCGGCTGAGGAGACGGCACGAGCGTGTGAGGGGAAGTCGGTTAGGTCGGTGGTGATCTCGTGGGGATCGTATCGCGAGACCCGCGTGGGGACCGCAGCGGCCGCTGAGCCCCGGAGGGCGGAGGTGACGTCCTACTGACGGGTGAGTGACCCTCTCTAGAGACGTGGTCTGCGCTGTGCACACTGGTATTGTCAGTGACAGGGAGAACAACCTGGCTGCAGCGACATGATCGTGCGGAGCACCATTATCAGCAGCCACCTTGTCCCTGGGTCTGTGTGAGGTGACAGATCAGGGATGTGTGCCTGCACCAGGCAGCCTTAGCACTACAGGTCCCAGCATGTTGGTCCACATCACTAAGTTTGTGGTAGTGCCATACACCCCCCCCCACCCCCCCCCCCTCCCTCACCTGTAGTGTCTGTCTGCTGCTAGTCACATTGTTATTGTTTTACATCTACAATATATAGTTACATTGTTTACAACAATGGAATATTCCAAGTGAACTAACTTTGTTTTTTTTTTTTTTTTTAGAAACTGCTGGTTTTCTTTAACAGTATTGTTTGTTATTATTATTATTATCATCAATGTCTGTTCAGTCCATGCCATTTTTAAATGTACATTGTATACATTTAATTATACAAAATATGGTAATGCGCTCAACTCTAGGAGGGCAAGAGCTGCACTATAATGGAATCCCTTCCTTTATATAGTCAAACAGAATATAATGCGCTCAATTGCCTCCAAAGTGAATTGCAGCTAATCCTCAGAACATGTACATTTGAATTTGAAGTGTAATAATGGTGTAAATAAATGGTTGTTTATTGTCGGTCTAAGCACTTACCAACTAATACAATTTGCATAAAAACATACAATGACCTGATAAAATAAAATATTTGCATATCAAAATCTTGTTTAAATAAAATAAGACTGGTCAAAAGGACCCATAATATACATTTAATTAGGATTAGTTTACGCTTACATTTAATTACGAATATATTTTTCTCATAGGAGAAAGCTGGAATGGCTGCCGTTTGCAGAGCTTTTAGCGCAGTGCCATTGTGCGGGATGGAATATCGTCAGACTTCAAACTCATTTCTTCTGAGGCCCAACCCATCAGGGATCCTAGAATCTCCATGTCTTGGCACATCAGCCAATGACCTCAACCAAATAAATAGCATTTCCATGGGAAGTGGGCTAAACCATAATGATTCAGTCTTTAGTAATTATAGCCAATACAATCCAAATGTTACTGGAGGAAATGAAGCGCTGTTCCAACGTCCTGAAGGGGGACACACATTATCCCCAAAAACCTGCTCTGGGTAAGTGGTGCTGAAAGTATATGGGTTTGGAAGGTGGATTTATGGTAATTTGTGTATGTATGGCAATGTTAAACATTGACATGTAGCCTAATTATTGTTATGTTTTAAACTGATTTACTGAAATATTACATATTTGGAGAAAAGGACAAACGTTTTTTTGTAGAGACTTTCTTCTTCCCTATTCGCCCTCTTCATAAATTAACTTTTTTTTATTGTGGTGCCAGCTTTGGGTACACACCCAACAGCAGAAAGTAACTCCTATCAGTACATGATGTGACCTGCCAGGCAGTGATAATTAGCATTCAAGTAGCTAGGATGGAAGATTTAATGTGAAAGTTCCTTGGATAACCTTGGCTCCTCTAAATAAGGTGCTCCATTCACTATGCACCTTTTGTCTGGAGAAGTTTAAGTTCATGATTGGTGCATTCTCCAATGCCAACGTTCTTCACTCCTTCTACTATAGTCGCACCTCAGGAGCTGTCCAAGCTCTACATTGGGGGACAGATAAAAACAAGTTTACCCAATTGGGCATCGCCCTGTAAGCTCATTATTGATTGAATGACTATTAAAATATACGTGCATAGCGGGCAATCATGGTTGTGTTCATACTTGTAGTTTTACAAGCTATGTAATTCAGAAGTCATAAATGTATTGATGTTGATTTGTTCATAGTTGCCATGTACCCACTGGATGAATATTTGATTTGCAAGTTAAGTACAAGATCAATGAATCTATATACAATATATATATAAAGTTTACATATTGTAAAGTAATAATTTATCTTCATTTGTATTCTCACTCTGTTATATGTATATTAATGTTTGGCAAATACATTATTAAACATCTTGTGTACACTACTTGCATACCAATTTTCCTTTGTTTAGGCCAAGTGGTCAACGGAGAAAGAAACACAAACACCAGTATGATGACTGTGAGTAAGTAGCACTTCAGTCTTTTTGATAATAAAGTTTCCTTTTAATGTTGGTAAAGACTTAGGGCACTGGCTCTCTGATACTATTGCACATAGCAGGCAATGGAAATACAAGGTTCTTGTCACAAAACCACTAATACCCAGCATTTATACTGTCTGCGATGTGCAGCAATAATGAGCAGAAAAATGGAGAATCCTGAGGCTGGTATATGTGGCCACAAGCCCTTACCCCGGCGGTTCCCAAAGTGTGCCCCGCGGCGCTGTCACTGGGGTGCCGCGGGCCAGCCCTAGAAAAAAGAAAGCAAACAGAAACTTACCAATCGGCGCGGCGCTAGGACCCAGCAGCCTCCTCTCTCCCGCAGCTGTCACTGAATATCGACGTCAGTGACAGCTGCGCGAGAGAGGAGGCTGCAGGGTCCTAGCGCCGCGCCGATTGGTAAGTTTCTGTTTGCTTTCTTTTTTTCTATAGCTGGTGCCTGGCGGCGGGGCAGAGGAGGAGGGGGACAGCATGAGAGAGGGCAGAGGAGGAGGAGAGAGGGCAGAGGAGGAGGAGAGAGGGCAGAGGAGGAGGAGAGAGGGCAGAGGGGGCAGTGTGCCTGGATGCAGAGGGGCATTTTTGCATACAACTAAATAAGTATTTCTGTCGTGACCTAAATACTTATTACAATTTTTTGACCCAACTACTTCTAAAACAGGACTGTTCAGTAATTATTTTGGAGGGGTGCCTTGAAAAAATTTGGAGACTCTAAGGGTGCCGCTAAATGCAAAAGTTTGGGAACCACTGCCTTACCCTAATGTTTCCTTATGGGACATCAAAGATAACTGTATTATAGATCTCAATTGATTTGTGGTTATGATTAAGTTATTGTTGTTTGTAGCTGCCCCTTGAAGAAAAGGAAACTCTCTTCATCTCCTACAACGCCTGCACTTGATGGATGTCACGGTGTAGGTATTGTTACGGAAGAGTCACAACAGCCAAGCTGGAACTCTAGCCAGCCGCAGGTGAAACAAACCACTGTACTTCCGGATTTGCGTGACCAGTCCTTTGAGATGATGCACACAGTCCTTGCTGAGGACATGGAGGAAACAAGTGTAGAATCCCAGAGTGAAGCTACTCTCAGAAGAATTAGAGATATTGAAAGCAGGTAAATTAGATCACGTGTGCACAAAATTTAGTTCTTGCTCTCTGTATCTGGGAAATTAAAATCTTCTCCTGTTTATTAAATAAACTGGTAGTCATTGAATGAAAACTTTTCAGACAAGGCCGTAAAATGGGCACATCATCAAATACTTTGACCACAGTGTGTGTGTCCTAATGACCTTTATTTGTCATGTAAAACCCAGCAGTTTTGACCTGCGTCACAGGATAGGTGACTGTATGAAGAGCTTGCAAAACTGGTATGGGCAAATCTTTTGCAGTCTAGCAGTTATGGGAAAATATAGGTCTCTGTGATTTGGAAGTTGCTGACAGAAAATTACTTTTCAGAGTTTTTTGATTTTTCGTGAACTGGCAGAATCACTTGGATTTCATTTCCAGGATCCACCACAGTGCCTGATAAGTACATCTTTCCCCTTAGGTTGGAAGAGGAGGATGACGAAGACGACGATGATGATGATGAAACTAGAGCAGACAACTTACCCACTCTTGTATTGTCTGATGTACTTGTGGAAGGCTTAAAAAAGGGATTGGATGAATCCCTTACCAAGAAAATTGTGGATTCCATGTAAGTAATTTAATAGTCATATGTATAAGGTTTTGTAAACATGGATCTGCAAAACACCTAATGATTAAGATTTTTATCCAGGTTAAATAAAAAATACACCTGATACTTTTTACATAATCCTTTGTAAACTTTGAAGCCCACCTGCATTGTAACAATTATTTTTTCATATGGGTGGGATATTGTACAGTTGGCTTCACAGGTATCTCAAATATCATAGCTCTTTATCCATTTGCAAAGATGTTGTTTCAAGATGTTTAAATAACCTCTAAATCGGATCATATCCTGTTAAATATTTTTATTTTTGTAGCTGATTTTAAGTATCGATAACACCCAAACAAATCATAGGTAACAAATGTTCAAAGTCCCAGTGCCTATAAGTTTTAGGAGTATGAAAGTTGAGTGTGCAAACTGTAGTCTTGTATAACAACTTATAGCAATGCACGGTTTTAAATAAGTACATTTTGTATTTTATAGGAATTGTCCATCTATGGAACTTGTTCTCTGGAAACCTCAACCAGAATTTCTTATTGATAAACTGCAGTGCATTGTCAATAGCTATAAGGATGATCCTGAAATAGCCAAGCAGGCCCACAGCACACCTGGAACTTCTTTCCTTCAGGCAGTAGACTCATTATGTGCGGACAAGCAATGTACTTCTACTCTACACTGTGATGACACATTGTGGAACCGAGAAGAAGAAGAAGAAGAAATGGAACTTTAAAAGATATATATTTTTTTTGTGAACTTTCCCATTGTGATTACAGCTGAGATGTCCATTTGAATTTTGGCAGCTGCAAGGTTCCCTTTCATGAAAACATTGGACTGAAATTGGAAATATTGACATGTTGATGCATTGTTTGTGGAGTGTTTGTCTCTCCGGGGATGTTCTCCTCGACACACTGTATCTGTGGAAACTTGGCATCTTCGAATGAGCAAAGGTTTTATTGGGACTGAATATGCTGAAGATATAGTTTGCTTAGGTGGCTCTTTATACCCAGCCTGCCAAAGTTAATACCTTTTTTAAAATGTTTTATGTTGAGGATTCCTTAATTATGACAGAAGTCATTATCTCTTTAAGGTTTACTGCAGAGAGGGGGTAAATTCTGTCACATGAACTGTACTTTTGACCGACAGAACTGCCAAACTGTTGACGTTAGAACCAGTATTTAGTTGTGAGTATTGTTGCTTGAAACGAAAGCTATCTGGGTTGTCTTCTCCCCTATGAAATGCTTATTTTAATTCAGTTTACACAACTTGTTTGAAAGTAATGTTGGGGTGTTGGTGCATTGGATAGAGCAGTCCACAATTATTTTTTTTAAGTTGCTGTAATGGAGCTAAACATTTTAAATAAAAAAAATTCACACTACACTTTGTAAATATGCAGAGTGACTTTTGCAATAAAACTCTTAAACTGTTTTGCTCTGGAATTCACTCATTCACTCAACCTCCCAGCGGGTAAAGGCTGAGGGGGGTTACAGCTCTTTCGCTTCCTCACTTCTTCCTGACTCCTTTACAGGTTTGTCTTCAAATGGTAAGCATTATTATGCTCCTTTCTAGGCCACCACAAATACACAAGTTTCTCTAATCAATCCCTTACACATACACTGACCTAATATTGAACAATTTTTCTTTAGGCTGTGTATTTCTTTATTTTGTTTGTAGGGTGGTCTGCTTGCCCCTTTCTTTGCTCTGCCATCTTTGTTAAGAGTACTGTCTGCTTGGTGCCAATGTCTCTGCGTAGGGCTCAGTGATTTGAACTTTGGGATCTCCTATGACTAATGTTGACAGCAATATTTGTGTTGCATACAGTTGTACTTACACTATTAGGTTTCTAGAGTCACACTTGAAACCTAGAATGAGTTGGGATACATGCTGCATCTCTAAAATCGTTACTTTTAATCAGAGTTCAGTGCCGCGATGGAGCATGGATGTAAGTTTTTCTCTGTATAGAGAAGATTTTTTTTTTTTAATTTTTTTTTTTTTCAGAATTATCAAAGTGGTGGTACAATTTTACATCTATGCATTAAAGTGGACCTTTCACCTCTTACTCAGTGTCTGAATTCATTGTGGGGGCTGAACTATATTCATGAGAATCCAGCCTATCAATTCGGTGAGAAATGCTACTTCATGAATATTAGTGATCTTATTTGTTCCTAGCAAACTGATAAACTCCATAACTGGCTGACCTGCAGTCTCCTTAGTAATGGAAGCTTTCTCTACAAATTGGAGGATTGAAAGCAAAGACAGAGCCAATGCTACACTGATCAGTGATCTAGTGACTGCTGCATTTTTTTTTAATTACCTTAAGCTCAGAGTTACAGATTTTGCTGTTTGCTATAAGAGATGATGGTGAGAACACTCCTGTTACATTAGTAGCACAAGGCCCCCACCATTCACTTGACAATGACAGACGGCAGTGCTTTACTGGCTCTGGACTGCAGGTTGTGCGTGCAAAATTGTTTCACTGGTCTGCTGTCAGTGTATCAAGGAAGCTGATTGGATCTGGCTTGGCCAGTTGGTTTCCTTTTCCCAGAGGAAGTGCAGACCCATCTGGAATCTAAGTTCACCAGATGCTGCAAAAAAAGAATAGTGAGTGCTATGGAACAGGTCTGTTGCCCAGCTTTCATGGACATGTGGTCTGAGAATCCCAGTATACTGACATCAAAAAACCACAATAACAGTAGTTCTGACACCCACAACCCAGTCCAGCAAGTGAGAAGTCTCGCCTAATGCATCAAACATGGTGGCAAAGGGGAGCAAAAATAATTTCTCTTAGCCCTAGCAAACTTTTTTGCTTTGCTGTCCAGACAGCCCCAATGGCCCTGATTACACACTAGAAGTGTGTACCCCTTCCTGACTACTCAACTTGCTCTCATTGGGACACGCGCTTCCATAGCAGGTTGCTGCAAATAATGCAGATGCTTCTATCTCCAGTAAGAGCATACATTAAGGCAGACATTCTTGTGTGACTGAAAGAAAGATTATGTGCTTCACATAAGTATCGTATGAAGACCTAGGAAGAACCTTAAATGTATGTCTTATTAATGTGAAAAAAAATTATTTGTCCAAAGATTTTTCTAAAAGTGGCGGGGATGTTGATCCTAGTCTTGTGCATATAAGAAATAATGGACCAATTTCCTTGAATTCAACTATGGCCCTGCTGGAATAGCAACAGTTCACACTACAGCAGCACCTCTGCAAGGAATATGTACTGCACCAAATTTCAAAATCCCAGAGACACTCAGTCTAGTTGCTTTTTTTTTAACACCATGTTTGCTTTACCATATAAATCCCTCCATGTTTCTATGACATGACTTTGTTATGTCTAACCCACCCAGTTGGCTCGAAGTGGCCTCCTCACTTTTGGATCATTTTAATTTCATTGTCTTTTCTTAATCCTTTAATTTTTCTTCGTAATTGAGGATGTCTTTACTAAAACAGAGCCTCTCTGTTTTCTCAGAAGATCTATTTGTTAATTTATAGTATATGAGTAGATGTATGAGGACTATGGTCAATGCATTTTGCTGTGTGGTCTGGGGTATGTCTGGCAATAGTTAAGGCCAAATTCCGCTGGTGGTGGTATATGTAACATTTTTTTGCCCAAATGTGGAATGAGGTGAATATTTTGCGGAACAGTTAAGAAAATTTAGCTAATTTCTACCAACCACCAAATGACTTCATCTGCTCTTTTTGGTCCACAAACTGTGTAAACTGGCCACAGAGCTGAATGTCTGACTTGTTAAGCCAAATGCCTGGATTTGCTTGTATTGCCAGCATTATATTATTTCTGTCTAGCTTCCTTGGATTCAGTTGTATACAGTATATGCATGGTTTGTTGCCTTTTAACTCAATATTGTATATTTATAAACACCTATTATAAGTAACATGTTCTTTGCTTAACCCACTGCATCAAGTATACTGAGTGGGAAATTGTATACATACTTATTATTTTCTTTTCCTCTCCATCTGAATCAGTTTGGATAAGATAAAGACACCACCCCTCCTAAGTACACATCTATAAACTATTAATATCTAAGCTTGAAGTATTGTGGGGGTAGCACTGGCTGGGAGCACACATCATGATAGGTTTGGATGTGGAATGTATGATTAATACACTAATGTATGCAGTCTTCCACTTTCTTTTCTACCCAACCCAGCATTGAACACAATAAGACATACCAGAGTAATAATGATGGACACTGGGATAGTCCAAATTCTAGAATATGCACAAATTATTATTTATTTATTTTATTTATTTATTTTTAACAACTGCTTGAAGAAATGTGTCTCCAAATCAGACTTCATATGCTGGTACCACAGCAACTCAATAATATCAAAGGTATGCATTGAAGCCCAATCTGCTGTCTCACACTGATTCCACACATTTTTGTTCCCCAGAACCTTGCTATTCTTCTGAACACATATGTAAACTCCCAACAGCATTTTTTTTAGGAATAGATAATGTTTCCTAAAATTTGAATTGTTACTTCCCAATAATCCCAAAATCTAAAGGTACATTTAAAGGTACAGCCAGGGCACTTTCAAAACTGGAAGATTTTTCTATGGTTCAAATTATCAATGAAAACTACTCATCCAAGAATTCACCATGTAATGACAATCAACAGATCCCTCATTTGTGACAAGATGCATTGTGATACCCTAAGCTATGGCGGAGGGTGTATCTTAATATACATGTCCTCAGAAGGTAATTGCTGTGTTTTGGGACCATGCGTCTTGCTTAATGTGCAATCAGGATCTGTCACAGACCATGCAAGTTTTTTTGACCTAGCAATTCTTCTGAATCTATCAGACGTACCAGTCTCACTTTCACCTTCACCTAGATAGAGCCTCCGAGAGCTGCTACATGCAGCTGTTTATCCCATTCCCTGTAATGCAAAACTGCCAAATCAGTTAAATTTACAACATGGCGGAAAAAGGGTGATATGGGAAGACCAACCACGAGCAGTACTCTGTTAGAGCCTGGGCTGTGAGAAGAACTGGAAGAGCCCTGGGACATACTGCAAGGTGAGAGAGACGGTTAGTAAAATCTAACATGTAGGACAGTAATACTTCAGGGACCTGATGGCCCACTCTCTAACCTTGGTCTTCACCCTTAATCTTAGTGCTATGTTAAAACAATATATGAAAAGAAAGAGACACCTGTATCTGTAATAACATAGCAGCTGCAATTTTATTGTAAACTAAACCAGTGTTACAAACTATCACAAACAAATCTGACATCAAAGCATGAAGGACTTGGTGAATGCCTGGAGGAACACATGCAGTCCTAGGGCCATTCATTGCTCATCACTGTCAAAGGAGAGTGCAGCTTTTTACTACAAAAGTAATAACCATAAAATCCAATATTTAAAGGGAAGACCAATTTTGGGCATCCCTGTAATATAATTGACCCCTTACTGTGTCACAGATGGGACGCTTCCTGATCCTCCTGTTACCTGAAACAAGGAAGCCAGGTGGTGTTGTCCAGCCCTATTGAAGTGGAATGGATTGAGTAATCTACTGTGAACTGGAAAAGTGCTGCCATTAAAATAGGTTGATCTGAAACGTACCAGGCCTGGGGGTTCCTGGAGTGCCCCAATTTGCTATTCGAGAATATAAGGTTAAATTAAGTGGGTTGTCCAAAAAGCAGTGTCCCTTTTTAAACAATAAGACTCATAAACATATAGCTTGGACACTTATATACATGTGCTGAAGAAAATATTTAACACTGGGATTACAATTGTCCTCTGCTCTGAGGGCAACTCTAACAATTTGATGAGACATCTCCTGCTCCCAATTGAAGAGTAGCCCTCCCGAATGCTGCTACCTTAATTAGCATCAGCCAGTAAGGTCCCACCAGATTCGGTTTTGTGTGTAAGAAACCCAATATGGGAACCTAACGAACCGTTCTGGTGAATAAGAAACATTGTAAGACATCTATTCAATAGAAAAGTGAGATAAAAAAAGACAATATTAGCCTTCCTTTTGAACTTGGCAGTGAAGCGACTTGGGTGCTACTGGTGTAAATGGCAACTGCCCCATTGTTTCAAAAGTTGGGTTGCATGCCAAGGAAATTGCATATGCTGTGCTTTGTTTCTAAGCTTGATTGTTTGTTGGTACATTTTATTGTGAGCTCTGGCACAGACGGGCCTCCCAACCCTTTGTTTTTGCATCTGAATATACTTCTCCTACATTGCACTACCTTGTTTTATGTACGCTCTGTGCTCCTGGCTGCCTGGTGCTGCAGAGCACCGTGACTCTGACAAAATCAACGACAACAATTGTGTGTGTTGGTGTGTATAAATATATATATACACTATATGGACAAGAGAAATTGGCCACACCCGTTAATTATTGAATTGAGGTGTTTCAATCAGACCCATTGCCAGAGGTGTATAACATCATGCACCTAGTCATGCAGTCTCCATTTGCAAACATCTGTGATACAAAATGGGTCATTCTGAAGAGCTCAGTGACTTCAAGTGTGATACTGTGATAAGATGCCACCTTTGCAATAAGAGAGTTCTTGAAATTTCATCCCTGATATTTGATGGTGATATTCCACGGTCAACTGTAAGTGATATTATTAGAAAGTGGAAGTATTTAGGAACAATAGCAACTCAGCCACGAAGTGGAAGACCACATAAAATCACAGAGTGGGGTCAACGACTGCTAAGGCACAGGGTGTGTAAATGTCGCCAATGCTCTGTTGATTCCATAGCTGAAGAGTTCCAAACTTCCACTGGCATTAATGTAAACACCAAAACTGTGCGGCGCGAGCTTAATGGAATGGTTTTCCATGGCCGAGCAACTGTATGCAAGCCTCACATCACCAAGACCAATGCCAAGCGTTGGATGGAGTGGTGTAAAGCACAAAGACACTGGACTGTGTAGCAGTGGAAACATGTTCTGTGGAGTGATGAATCACGCTTCTCTGGCAGTCATAGGAGTGAGTCTGGGTTTGCTAGATGCCGGTAGAACGAAACCTGACTGACTGCATTATGCAACTGTGAAGTTTGGTGGAGGAGGGATAATGGTATGGGGCTGTTTTTCAGGGTTTGGGCTAGGCTCCTTATCTCCAGTGAAGGGCAATCTAAATGCTTCAGCATACCAAGTCATTTTGGACAATGCTATGGTTCCAACTTTGTGGCAACAGTTTGGGGTAGGCCCTTTTCTATTCCATGAATAAAGAGGTATTGCCCCTATTTACAGCTTGGAACATTTTGTATTTGACTATACTGAACATTTAGACATTGTTTTTATTTTGTCTAGCATCAGATCTATTGAGCCTTAAGTACACTCCTATATCTATACGGCTCACCCTAATCCTGGATTTGTTCTTCAGGACTCATGCACCATTCCTTGTTATTTTTGTTTCTTTAGCTTTGTGCATTTTTAAACACCACAGTTACTGTTTTCCATCCGAGTTAACTGTTTGAGTATTTATGCTTACTTATAGGTTGCAACCTTATCTCTTGTGTAATTACATGATTTATATATATATCTGTGTAAGATTAAATACATTATTACGGTACACTATTCATTGCATCACTTTACGCCAGGGGCAATACCTCTTTATTCATTCCATCTGAAAGGCTGAAACTCCCCTTCTACACAATGCCAGTCCTATACGGCAGCATTACACCTCCACAAATATCAGGGAACACAGATACCCAATATCATATATTTATTTTTCTATTCCAACATGACTGTGCTCCAGTGCACAATGCAAGGACTACAAAGACATGGTTTGATGACTTCGGTGTGAAAGAACATGACTAGCCCGCACAGAGCCCTGACATCAACCCCATCGGACACCTTTAGGATGAATTGGAACGGAGATTGCGGCCTGGCCTTCTCGTCCAACATCAGTGCCTGACCTCATAAATGCTCTACAGAATGAATGGGCACAAATTCCAACAGAAACAGTCCAACATCTTGTGGAAAGCCTTCCAAGAAGAGTGGAAGCTGTAATCGATACAAAAGGGGGACCAACTCCATATTAAAGTATATATATTTGAATACAATATCATTACAGTGCCTGTTGATGTAATGGTCAAGTGTCTGAATACTTTTGTCCATATAATGTATATCATCATCATCATTTATGTATGTATATATACAGTGTGTGTGTGTGTATGTATATATACAGTGTGTGTATATACAGTGGGTGAAATAAGTATTGAACAAATCAACATTTTTCTCAGTAAATATATATTTAATGTGGCTATTGTAATGATATTTACATGAAATGTCAGCAACAGCCCTTGCGTTGCTGGCACACATGCAAAGAAATCAAACCTTAGATGTCCATAACTTAAGTTTTGTGTAATAATGTGAAATGACACAGAAAAAATATTGAACACATTAAGAAAGAGAGGTGTAAAAAGGCATGGAAAGCCAAGACAGCAGCTGAAATCTATCAGTAAGTAGAAAGCAATCCTTCCAGCTGGTTCAGCCACAACTGATGGCCTATAAAAAGGTGTCTTATTACGAAGGTGTCACACAAGAAACATCTCATGATGGGTAAAAGCAAAGAGCTCTCTCAAGACCTTTGTTACCTTATTGTTGCAAAGCATACTGATGGCATTGGTTACAGAAGGATGTTGGGGCCATAATCTGGTAGTGGAAAGAACATCATTTCACCATAAACCGGCCACCACCAGGTGCACCTTGCAAGATTTCTGACAGAGGAGTGAAAAAAATTATTAGAAGAGTTGTCCAAGAACCAAGGACCACTTGTCCTTGGTTCAGAAAGACCTGGAATGCAGGTACAATTGTTTCAAAGAAACAATAAGTAATGCACTCAACCGCCATGGCCTGTGTGCATGCACTGCCACGCAAGACTCCTTTGCTGAAGAAAAACATGTTGAAGCTCGTTTAAAGTTTGCTGCACAGCATTTGGACAAGCCTGTAAAATACTGGGAGAATATAGTGTGGTCAGATGAGAGCAAAATTGAACTCTTTGGATGCCATAATACACACCATGTTTGGAGGAGAAATGGCACTGCACATCACCCCAAAAACATCATACCACCAGTGAAGATTGGAGGTGGGAGCATCATGGTGTGGGGCTGTTTTTAGGCACACGGTCCTGGCATACTGCATGTAATTGAAGGAAGGATGAATGGAAAAATGTACCGAACATTTTTGATAAAAATCTGCTGCCATTAACCAGAATGCTGAAGATGAAACGAGGGTGGACATTTCAGCAAGACAATGATCCCTAACACACAGCCAAGGACACTCTCAATTGGTTTCAGAGAAAGAAAATAAAGCTGCTAGAATGGCCCAATAAATCACCTGACTTGAATCCAATTGCAAATCTATGGAATGAACTAAAGAACAGAGTTCATAGAAGAAGCCCACGGAACCTTCAAGATTTGAAGACTATTTGCGTTGACAAATGGGGCAAAATCACACCTAAGCAATGCATGCGTCTAGTTTCTCCATAGAGGAGTCATCTTGAAGCTGTCATTACCAACTAAGGCTTTTGTACAAAGTATTAAATACATTTCAGAAAGTGTGTTCAATACCTAATGTGTTCAATATTTTTTCCCTGTGTCATTTCACATTAAACTTAAATTATGAGCATCTATGATTTGATTTCTTTGCATGTGTGGATTGCAAGGATTGTTGCTGACATTTGGTGTAAATTTCATTACAATAGCCACATTAAATATATATTTACTGAGAAAAATGTCGATGTGTTCAAAACTTATGTCACCTGCTGTATGTGTATATCTATCTATCTACCTATCTATCTATCATCTATATCTACTATATAAAAGCCTAGTGGCGTGTGTCTGTGTGTGAAAAAAACAAAAAACAAGCTGCAGCGCCACCTGCTGGGCGGAGTTATATACACTGACTTACTAAATTCTTAGTGTGTGTGAAAAAAAACAAAAAAACAAGCTGCAGCGCCACCTGCTGGGTGGAGTTATATACTGACCTACTAAATTCTTAGTGTGTGTGTGGAAAAAAAAAACTCAGAAAAGGCTGAAATTTGGTATAAGATGTTTTTAATTTGTTAATTTAATTTGTTAATTATTAAAAGTGTTTATAAAGATTTTAAAAAAATATATATATATTTCTTGAAGGAGAAGTGACAGTTGGGAGTGGTTGGTGGTTGCCGGGGATGACAGTGTGGAGTGGTGGGTGGTTGCCGGGGGTGACAGAGCGAGAGGAGTGTGATACTCAGGACCGCTGAGAGAGATCCCTGTGTCTGGATAGACATCTGGATAGATGTGGCGATAAAGATGAAGAATGAGGTGATGGAGAAAAATGATGAGGTGGTGACATGTGGACAAAACCACGTTAAAAAAGGGCGCTTGCGTCGGGAAGTAACGCTCTTCCCCTGAGGAGGCCTGGGCTATGGCCCAAATGCATGACAAGAACCTTTTTAACACCTTAAGTAGCTTGATTTGACTAGAATGCATGAGTATCATGCACGGGTTAACTTGTATATATATAAAAGCCTAGCGGCTTGTGTTAGTCTGTGTGTGGAAAAAACTATTTTCTCAGAAAGGGCTCATCCAATTGACCTGAAATTTGGTATACTGACATTATTTGACAAAAAAATTAGAATAGTGAAGTCAGTTAACTTCCATCATCCCCCCTTCCCCCGTGGGAGGGGTAGTAAATGCTAAATTTATGATTTGGAAAGGGCTCATCCAATTGACCTGAAATTTGGTATACTGACATTATTTGACAAAAAAATTAGAATAGTGAAGTCAGTTTACTTCCATCATCCCCCCCTTCCCCCCGTGGGAGGGGTAGTAAAGGCTAAATTTACGATTTGGAAAGGGCTCATCCAATTGACCTGAAATTTGGTATACTGACATTATTTGCCCAAAAAATTAGAATAGTGAAGTCAGTTAACTTCCATCATCCCCCCTTCCCTGCGTGGGAGGGGTAGTAAAGGCTAAATTTACGAGTTGAGGGCTCAAACTCATTTTCGTGAGGTAATTTTACCTCATGAACACACATGTGTATGCATGAGTATCATGCACGGGTTAACATATATATATATATATATATATATATATATATATATATATATATATGTATTTAAAATGAGAATACTAATCAACCAACCACTTCAAACTCAAATGCACATAGTATTTGCTAATTCGGAATACAAGAGTTTAAAGTCTTAAAATGTGGAAGTAATATTACAAGGTAGCTGTACAGATACATTTTTAAATTGCAAAAGAGTACATAAGCAAAATCATAAAAGTTTTTTTGGGGGGGTGGGGTAATTTTTGCTGAGGACAAGAGACAAGAAAAACTAGCAAGAATATATTGGTCACTGCAGGGCTGAAGTCTCTATGTGATAGAGAGGTGCAAAGAAACCCCTTCTCCCAGAGATTACCAGCTCAGCAATGCATAGTGCTGGGGCAGTTCGCAGCTCTCTTGGGACTTGAGTAAAGAAGAATGAAAAATAATGGGATACCTGAAGTGGCATTTTTGTGGCCATTGTACCAATATAGTATAACTAATTGAATTAAACACACACACATTTGTAAAATAATGTTTTATTGAATACAAACTCCCCAAACACTCATTCACCATTCATTGCAATTTCTTTTCATTTTGTGTAATGCTCAACCCCATTGGAATGAATGGGCCATTGGAATAAATGGGACTTTGACATGAATGAGATAAGATATAGCACAATGCTGGTGTAACCACTTATGTTAAGCTCTAGTGGGTATGTATATAATGTGCTCCCATAAAGATGAATGGACTTTTTCAAGTACATTGAGATGCTTTGAAATGGATCAAGCAGCATCCAAAAATATCATGCTACAGACACAAGTATGACTGCAAGTGTGTTCAGTCACCTAGGATAGAATGGGTTTTATTTAGTTTGCTTCACAATTGTGTTAATAATGCAAGTCACACTCGGCGTTTAAACACCATTGGGTTAAAGGCCTTTTTTTTTAATGAAGTACATATATAGATCCATTTTATTTAAAGATGTTCACTGACCCCTGTGTTTTGGATTTGGTTTTGGTTTTTTATTAAGTTTGTGTTTTGGCAAAACTGCCTTCGCGTGTTTTGGTTTTGGATCTGCATTTTTTACAAAAAATGCTATAATATGCTAAAATCACATAATTTTGCTTTTTTTTGTTCCTACATTATTATTAACCTAAATAACACTAATTTCTAGTCATTTCTAGTCAATTGAACACCTCACAGGTCACAATATTATTTTCATCCACTTTCGGCCAAAGACTGCAGCAAACTGGCTGCATACTAAGCAACAGAGCAATGGCACAAACACACGGTAGTTCAAACCACATCTAGGTAACAATGTGACGCAGCAGTGGCAGAAAAGAAAAGTGGTGCAAGATGGAATTGTCCTTGGGCCATCCCACCCATATGTCAAAAAGAATTAACAAACTCACACAGAAACAGGAGGGGTAGCAGGTACAGTTTAGCAAACCAAGCACTTCAGCTACAAGGAATGCCAATTTTGTGGCTGAAGTGCTTGGTTTGTTTGAGCCCCCACAGAACAAGCTACCAATGGGCTTAAGACAACTAAGCTAACCATGCTGTCAATGAAGTGTAAAACAGCAGCAAGCTGACTGGTTGCTCTGTTGATTAGTAACGGCACAAACACATGGCAGTTCATAGCACATGTAGAAAACATTGTCAATCAGCAGAGGCAAAAAAGAAAAGTGGTGCAAGATGGAGTTGTCCTTGGGCCCTCCCACCTACCTTTATGTTAGATATTAAAAAGGACATGTACAGTTTAACAAACCAAGCACTCCAGCGACAAGGAGTGACACTTTTGTGGATGAAGTGCTTGGTTTGTTTTTGCACCCACAAAACAAGGTAACAATGAGCTTAGGGCAGGTAAGCTAACAGTGCAGTCAATGAACTCTAAGACTGCAGCGAGTTACCTGGTTGCTCTGTCGATTAGTAACGGCACAAACACATTGCAGTTCATAGCACATTTAGGAAACATTGCAACACAGCAGTGGCAGAAAAGAAAAGTGGTGCAAGATGGAATTGTCCTTCGGAACTCCCACCCACCCTTATGTTGGATTGACATAATATGATTGATGGGCAGCAGAGTATACGAGGTTATAAAGTCGACAATATAATGACATCAACAGTATTATTAGGACATCAATTGCAATGTAGACAGTATTTATTAGGTTGAAAATTCAAATGTAGACAATATATCCCTAACTCTAACCCTGTCCCTGTCCCTATCCCCACACCTGTCCCTAGACCTGTCCTCAACCATATCCCTAGCCCTATAATAATACTGTCCACATTTGAAAAGTCTACTTAATCATAAAGTCCACCATGTGAATTGGCGACCTAATAACACTGTTGAAACCTTGATTGTCGTTTGTTACACAAGCTGATAGACCAAGGCCAAAATGTTAAATAGTGCAAGATGAAATTGTCCTTGGGAAATATGTTAAAAAGGTTTAACAAACTCACACAAAAACAAACAGGAGGGGTAGCAGGTACAGTTTAACAAACCAATGAACTCAAAGACTGATGGCTTTTTGCTGTTCCTCCGTCCTGTGAAGAATATAAAGGCTGCAATTCCACCTTGTTATCACCTCCTGCTTCAGTTGGTGGCAAGGCAAATTAAATTATTCTTGGCAGAAATGTCCCCAAATTTTCCGGGCCATAGACAGCATCTTCTGCACGTCCGTTTCATTTTTCAAAAAGCTCTGTACCAGCAAGTTGATTGTGTGAGCAAAACAGAGAATGTGATGGAATTCACCCAGCTGTAATGCTCTAACAATATTGCTGACATTATCAGAAATTACATATCCTGAGGAGAGTCCAAACGGGATAAGCCATGTTGCAATGACATCCCTTTGGGAGGCTAAGCCCTCCCTGCCTTAAATACAGAAAAGAACCAATCAGGGCCCTGCAAGTATCCCCAGAGGCTGCTTAATAGTTTAATTGCCAGATTAATTAGTTCGCAGGCTGTTTACCAATATGTGCACATGCCCGGCTGCCCAGCGTTGCCAGGACTCAGCGCTGCTCAGAAGGCGTCCCAACTGTTGTCTTAAAGACAGTCTGGAAGTGACATCCCGGCTGTTGCCATGACGATGATGGAGGATGCGAGCTGCGGATCACTGCGGCTCGTGACACTAATGCACATACATGACAATGGCCTTCTTCTTATGACTGGCAAGAACTACTTCCACTGGTGCAGGACTTACACAAACAACATCATCCCCACTGCCTGGACTCGCCTGCTGTCTCCTGCCGTCTTCCCCATCCATCCTCTACACGTGGCTCCTCTCTGACCGCCGCCGCCGTCTCTGGTACCGCTTCCTGCTCACCCTTATCTGTCCGCTGTCTCCTGCCGCCTGAGCTGCCTGTGTCTCCTGGTCACCGCCGCCTGGCCTTCCTGACAAGTTCCCCTGGACACCCACAGCCTTGGCCTGCCTTCCACGCTGCCCGCTGCCGTTCCTGATCTCTGGCCCTCCTGAGGACTACAGCGACCTGTGGTAATCGGCCCTGCACTCCTCTGGACACCCGCTGCCTGAAGCTCCTGCTTCTAAGTCTCCTGGCAATCACAGACGTCACAGACTTTCTTCCAGCGACTTTGTCTCATCGCAGACTTCACAGACTTTCGCCCAGTGACTTTGTCTCATCTCCCGGGTTTGTTCTCATTCTCATTCTCCTGTTTTCACCCTAGTCCATGTAACGCCCCCTGCGGGGAAAGACAGGGACAGACGCAACAGAAAATAACTCACCTTGTAAACGATGGTCACCTCCAGTCCGCTTCTGATTTCCCAGCTGCGATCCGATCCCAGCAGATCCGCAGCCGCAGTCACCTCCAATCACGTCCCTCTAAGATAGAGGCAGAGATTACGGCCGTGCCTACCAGGTAAGGGCTGTCCGAGACTACGGCAAAGGACAAGGACACGGTCAGTCCAAGCTCCTTGCCGCCTCCTCACTTTGTTCTTGCCAAGACGCGGGGGACTACAGGCACTGAAGGCCAAGACTAATCCGAGGACTAATCCCGCCTCAAGTGCCTCACACACCTGCCGGTGAGGGCCTAACCGAAAGGGGGAATCGAGCGTGATACTCACCGGGACACTCCCACTTCCGATCCGGTTCTCCTGCACCTTCCCGACTCCTGCGGATGACAAGAACACACAGCCTCCCTCTACGCTCTCCGTGAAACTAAGATGGCACCCACAAACTGGACTAACTACAACGGCGACCCGACCCTAACAACGTTCTAATGGTCGGCAACGCAACTAAGTCAAACACTAGGACTAACTAAATGTGGTGCACTAACGGAACTACTAGTTACACGCTACGGGGAACACCAGCCGGTGTTCACAGCCTAAACCGGAGGGCGGTTCCTAACCCCCTCACCCAGGTCGTACCAAGAAGCTGCCTTCTTGCTATGGAGTCACACACAGGCCCTAAGTACGGGTTCTTTAAGCCCGGCTGAGGCTCAGTAAAACAGCACACTAACCCGCGGGCCGACTGCCGCACGGAACAGCCGATCGAACTGAACCGCCCGACTGCCTGTACTCGGGTATCTCACACGTGTCCCTACGTCCGGAACCACAGGTCCACCTGCACGGAACCGGCCTTGAGGACCCTTGATCAGAACCACGGCCGCCCCTGGAACTGCCTCAAGGTGTGCTGTACTGCCACCAACTCACTCAGCCACCCCCCTCTGGGTACCAGTGTGACCCCGGGGACCTAAGGGACAGGAAAACTACGTGTGTTCTCCCCTGACTATGTGTATGCTGGTACTTACACTTGTCCCCCACAGCACGGGTTAACACAGGAAAACCACAGGAAACAAGAGCCTACCTTTAATGGGGGCCTGACGTCTTGCCCCTGGACACAGTTAGAAAGCACACCAAAATACTGTAATGTAAACTACACTCGCCACACAGACAGAATAAATAGATACAGTATACAGTACCTTGCCCGCTACTTACCCGAACACACCGCTGCTAGCCAACCAGCAGGTTGCTACAGCACCACAGGAGCCTACGCTCGACCGTACCTCCTAACCACGTGTGCTCACCTCACACAGGACCGCGCCTACTCTCACGAGGCTCCCACGCCTCTACCACACACCACCAGGGCCTTATGCCCTACACACCATGGGTCTCTGCCCAGCTACACACAGAGCCTTCTGCTCTGACTAATGGGCCTCAGCCCCCTCTCTAACTCAGGGCTCTGAGCCCACTCACTAGGGCCTTGTGCCCTACTACCTAGGGGTCCTAGCCCCTGCCTGAGGCCTGTGGCCTTCCTAACTAACTGAGGGCCTTGTGCCCTTAATAACCTACAGGCTACCAGCCTCTAACCAGGCCCTCTGGCCTTCCTATGGCCTCTAGGCCACTAACTACCTAAGGGCCTTGTGCCCTTGTACACCTGGGGCTCTGAGTCCCCCTCTCTAACTAACAGGGGCTTGTCCCCTTTATATCAATACCATGGCCTACTGGCCCACTAAACTCGTTGGGGCCTAGTGCCCCTACTTTACAGTGCCAACGGGCCTTGTGCCCGACTGTGCCCACGGGCCTAGTGCCCGAATTAACGCTGAGTATACTTACCTGCTCTGCGCAGGAGTCTCAGCTTGCCACGCCGTCTTCTTCCGCCTTCTCCGGGTCTTCCAGACCCTCCAACCGGCGGCGCCTCTTCTCCGGTTCGGCGCTGTTGAGGGGTGCTTGGCGGGGGCGCTCTCAGCCCTGACAAGGGCTCCCCGCCGACGATCTCCGCTCCGGCGGCTTGCTTGAAGTCTTCTGGCGGCAGGGTAGCTCACGGCCCTTACAAGGGCCCCCTGCCGCCGCTGCCGCTGGTCTTGTTGCTGGACGTCTTGCAGAGACGTCCTCTCTCTTCTCCGCCGACGGACTTCTGGCAAAATGGCGCCACCCGGCGACTTATATAGTCGCCGGCGTGACGTCATCAGCCGGCGCGAGCGCTGATTGGCTCGCGTCGGCGCCAATCTTTTGAATGGCCGGGCGCGAGCCGCGATTGGCTCGCGCATCCGGCCGCTGATTGGCCAGCGGGGAAAGATGAGCCCTGATTGGCTCATCCTTCCCCCGCGCACAGGACCTGCAAGAAAGAAGTTATACTCACCGCCGCTGGATCGATGGACGGGTGAGTACTTCTCCTCTTCTGTCTTCACCCACTTGCAGGGCTCAGCTACCGGGGGACTCTTCATCCCCTTCCCGGGCACCAGGCTCATCTTCAGCCCCTCCAGGGGCATAGCGCTGCCGGATATCTTCGCCCTCTTCACGGGCACCGGCATCTTCTGTCCCTCCACATTTCCGCCGCCTTTTTCCATTGTGGTCCCCACAATCAACGTCTTCTCCTCTACGTCCACCTCCAAGGGTCGCTTACCGGCATCCCTGACTTGCGTCCACCGGGTCCTTCGCGGTAAAGCCCTCTCGCGCAGGATCCACACCATCCTGGCAACTTCCTCGCCCGAAGTCGGTATCCAGGGAGTCTCTTCCTCGGCGCATGCCGGGACCTCCCATCCGTCCGATACCTCCTCGGTTGTGCGGGAAGCTTCTTCAGAAGGTGACAACATCCACCACTCTCCAGCTGCGCTCTCTAAAGTACAGTCTTCGTCAGGCAGTACTTCTTCAGCAGCTCTCTCTTCCGGGGTACTGATGGCTTCCATCCTCTCAGGTACCACCGGGCAGACATCTTCACATGTCTCCGGACACAACGTTGCCCCGTGGAGGGTCTGCTCAGTTCTCCCTTCGTCTTCAGGGACCAACTCTTCCACAGCCACGGACAAGTCGTCTGACGTATCCGACGTCTCCAATACCCCAGCTCCAGCATCCGGCTGACGCGGGTATTCCTGTCGCGAATCTTGCTTGGACGGGACGATCACCTGCGATCCGACAGTCAGCAGGCTCTGCCGATCCTTCCCTCCAGATTCCGACTTCTCTTGAGACCATGGATGGAAGGCTTCCTCGTCCTTCCACTCGAAGACTTCTACGTCTTCCCATTCATCGGAGACTTCTTCGTCCTCCCATTCATCAAAGAGCTCCTCGGCAACTGGGCACTGGTATGCGAAGTGTCCAGGCAACCCACACTTCCAGCACAGCATTTCTTCCACCGGTTGCCGTTTAGTACCTTTGTTCTTCTTCTTCCTTGTCTCACAACGTTCCAGGATTTGCTTCGTGAACGCTGCCACTTCGTCACGAGAGATGACACAGCTGTATCCCTCGTACAGCGGAATGATCCCCCGATGAGCCATCGTTGATCCTGCCGACTACGCCAAAATGTAACGCCCCCTGCGGGGAAAGACAGGGACAGACGCAACAGAAAATAACTCACCTTGTAAACGATGGTCACCTCCAGTCCGCTTCTGATTTCCCAGCTGCGATCCGATCCCAGCAGATCCGCAGCCGCAGTCACCTCCAATCACGTCCCTCTAAGATAGAGGCAGAGATTACGGCCGTGCCTACCAGGTAAGGGCTGTCCGAGACTACGGCAAAGGACAAGGACACGGTCAGTCCAAGCTCCTTGCCGCCTCCTCACTTTGTTCTTGCCAAGACGCGGGGGACTACAGGCACTGAAGGCCAAGACTAATCCGAGGACTAATCCCGCCTCAAGTGCCTCACACACCTGCCGGTGAGGGCCTAACCGAAAGGGGGAATCGAGCGTGATACTCACCGGGACACTCCCACTTCCGATCCGGTTCTCCTGCACCTTCCCGACTCCTGCGGATGACAAGAACACACAGCCTCCCTCTACGCTCTCCGTGAAACTAAGATGGCACCCACAAACTGGACTAACTACAACGGCGACCCGACCCTAACAACGTTCTAATGGTCGGCAACGCAACTAAGTCAAACACTAGGACTAACTAAATGTGGTGCACTAACGGAACTACTAGTTACACGCTACGGGGAACACCAGCCGGTGTTCACAGCCTAAACCGGAGGGCGGTTCCTAACCCCCTCACCCAGGTCGTACCAAGAAGCTGCCTTCTTGCTATGGAGTCACACACAGGCCCTAAGTACGGGTTCTTTAAGCCCGGCTGAGGCTCAGTAAAACAGCACACTAACCCGCGGGCCGACTGCAGCACGGAACAGCCGATCGAACTGAACCGCCCGACTGCCTGTACTCGGGTATCTCACACGTGTCCCTACGTCCGGAACCACAGGTCCACCTGCACGGAACCGGCCTTGAGGACCCTTGATCAGAACCACGGCCGCCCCTGGAACTGCCTCAAGGTGTGCTGTACTGCCACCAACCCAACTCACTCAGCCACCCCCCTCTGGGTACCAGTGTGACCCCGGGGACCTAAGGGACAGGAAAACTACGTGTGTTCTCCCCTGACTATGTGTATGCTGGTACTTACACTTGTCCCCCACAGCACGGGTTAACACAGGAAAACCACAGGAAACAAGAGCCTACCTTTAATGGGGGCCTGACGTCTTGCCCCTGGACACAGTTAGAAAGCACACCAAAATACTGTAATGTAAACTACACTCGCCACACAGACAGAATAAATAGATACAGTATACAGTACCTTGCCCGCTACTTACCCGAACACACCGCTGCTAGCCAACCAGCAGGTTGCTACAGCACCACAGGAGCCTACGCTCGACCGTACCTCCTAACCACGTGTGCTCACCTCACACAGGACCGCGCCTACTCTCACGAGGCTCCCACGCCTCTACCACACACCACCAGGGCCTTATGCCCTACACACCATGGGTCTCTGCCCAGCTACACACAGAGCCTTCTGCTCTGACTAATGGGCCTCAGCCCCCTCTCTAACTCAGGGCTCTGAGCCCACTCACTAGGGCCTTGTGCCCTACTACCTAGGGGTCCTAGCCCCTGCCTGAGGCCTGTGGCCTTCCTAACTAACTGAGGGCCTTGTGCCCTTAATAACCTACAGGCTACCAGCCTCTAACCAGGCCCTCTGGCCTTCCTATGGCCTCTAGGCCACTAACTACCTAAGGGCCTTGTGCCCTTGTACACCTGGGGCTCTGAGTCCCCCTCTCTAACTAACAGGGGCTTGTCCCCTTTATATCAATACCATGGCCTACTGGCCCACTAAACTCGTTGGGGCCTAGTGCCCCTACTTTACAGTGCCAACGGGCCTTGTGCCCGACTGTGCCCACGGGCCTAGTGCCCGAATTAACGCTGAGTATACTTACCTGCTCTGCGCAGGAGTCTCAGCTTGCCACGCCGTCTTCTTCCGCCTTCTCCGGGTCTTCCAGACCCTCCAACCGGCGGCGCCTCTTCTCCGGTTCGGCGCTGTTGAGGGGTGCTTGGCGGGGGCGCTCTCAGCCCTGACAAGGGCTCCCCGCCGACGATCTCCGCTCCGGCGGCTTGCTTGAAGTCTTCTGGCGGCAGGGTAGCTCACGGCCCTTACAAGGGCCCCCTGCCGCCGCTGCCGCTGGTCTTGTTGCTGGACGTCTTGCAGAGACGTCCTCTCTCTTCTCCGCCGACGGACTTCTGGCAAAATGGCGCCACCCGGCGACTTATATAGTCGCCGGCGTGACGTCATCAGCCGGCGCGAGCGCTGATTGGCTCGCGTCGGCGCCAATCTTTTGAATGGCCGGGCGCGAGCCGCGATTGGCTCGCGCATCCGGCCGCTGATTGGCCAGCGGGGAAAGATGAGCCCTGATTGGCTCATCCTTCCCCCGCGCACAGGACCTGCAAGAAAGAAGTTATACTCACCGCCGCTGGATCGATGGACGGGTGAGTACTTCTCCTCTTCTGTCTTCACCCACTTGCAGGGCTCAGCTACCGGGGGACTCTTCATCCCCTTCCCGGGCACCAGGCTCATCTTCAGCCCCTCCAGGGGCATAGCGCTGCCGGATATCTTCGCCCTCTTCACGGGCACCGGCATCTTCTGTCCCTCCACATTTCCGCCGCCTTTTTCCATTGTGGTCCCCACAATCAACGTCTTCTCCTCTACGTCCACCTCCAAGGGTCGCTTACCGGCATCCCTGACTTGCGTCCACCGGGTCCTTCGCGGTAAAGCCCTCTCGCGCAGGATCCACACCATCCTGGCAACTTCCTCGCCCGAAGTCGGTATCCAGGGAGTCTCTTCCTCGGCGCATGCCGGGACCTCCCATCCGTCCGATACCTCCTCGGTTGTGCGGGAAGCTTCTTCAGAAGGTGACAACATCCACCACTCTCCAGCTGCGCTCTCTAAAGTACAGTCTTCGTCAGGCAGTACTTCTTCAGCAGCTCTCTCTTCCGGGGTACTGATGGCTTCCATCCTCTCAGGTACCACCGGGCAGACATCTTCACATGTCTCCGGACACAACGTTGCCCCGTGGAGGGTCTGCTCAGTTCTCCCTTCGTCTTCAGGGACCAACTCTTCCACAGCCACGGACAAGTCGTCTGACGTATCCGACGTCTCCAATACCCCAGCTCCAGCATCCGGCTGACGCGGGTATTCCTGTCGCGAATCTTGCTTGGACGGGACGATCACCTGCGATCCGACAGTCAGCAGGCTCTGCCGATCCTTCCCTCCAGATTCCGACTTCTCTTGAGACCATGGATGGAAGGCTTCCTCGTCCTTCCACTCGAAGACTTCTACGTCTTCCCATTCATCGGAGACTTCTTCGTCCTCCCATTCATCAAAGAGCTCCTCGGCAACTGGGCACTGGTATGCGAAGTGTCCAGGCAACCCACACTTCCAGCACAGCATTTCTTCCACCGGTTGCCGTTTAGTACCTTTGTTCTTCTTCTTCCTTGTCTCACAACGTTCCAGGATTTGCTTCGTGAACGCTGCCACTTCGTCACGAGAGATGACACAGCTGTATCCCTCGTACAGCGGAATGATCCCCCGATGAGCCATCGTTGATCCTGCCGACTACGCCAAAATGTAACGCCCCCTGCGGGGAAAGACAGGGACAGACGCAACAGAAAATAACTCACCTTGTAAACGATGGTCACCTCCAGTCCGCTTCTGATTTCCCAGCTGCGATCCGATCCCAGCAGATCCGCAGCCGCAGTCACCTCCAATCACGTCCCTCTAAGATAGAGGCAGAGATTACGGCCGTGCCTACCAGGTAAGGGCTGTCCGAGACTACGGCAAAGGACAAGGACACGGTCAGTCCAAGCTCCTTGCCGCCTCCTCACTTTGTTCTTGCCAAGACGCGGGGGGACTACAGGCACTGAAGGCCAAGACTAATCCGAGGACTAATCCCGCCTCAAGTGCCTCACACACCTGCCGGTGAGGGCCTAACCGAAAGGGGGAATCGAGCGTGATACTCACCGGGACACTCCCACTTCCGATCCGGTTCTCCTGCACCTTCCCGACTCCTGCGGATGACAAGAACACACAGCCTCCCTCTACGCTCTCCGTGAAACTAAGATGGCACCCACAAACTGGACTAACTACAACGGCGACCCGACCCTAACAACGTTCTAATGGTCGGCAACGCAACTAAGTCAAACACTAGGACTAACTAAATGTGGTGCACTAACGGAACTACTAGTTACACGCTACGGGGAACACCAGCCGGTGTTCACAGCCTAAACCGGAGGGCGGTTCCTAACCCCCTCACCCAGGTCGTACCAAGAAGCTGCCTTCTTGCTATGGAGTCACACACAGGCCCTAAGTACGGGTTCTTTAAGCCCGGCTGAGGCTCAGTAAAACAGCACACTAACCCGCGGGCCGACTGCAGCACGGAACAGCCGATCGAACTGAACCGCCCGACTGCCTGTACTCGGGTATCTCACACGTGTCCCTACGTCCGGAACCACAGGTCCACCTGCACGGAACCGGCCTTGAGGACCCTTGATCAGAACCACGGCCGCCCCTGGAACTGCCTCAAGGTGTGCTGTACTGCCACCAACCCAACTCACTCAGCCACCCCCCTCTGGGTACCAGTGTGACCCCGGGGACCTAAGGGACAGGAAAACTACGTGTGTTCTCCCCTGACTATGTGTATGCTGGTACTTACACTTGTCCCCCACAGCACGGGTTAACACAGGAAAACCACAGGAAACAAGAGCCTACCTTTAATGGGGGCCTGACGTCTTGCCCCTGGACACAGTTAGAAAGCACACCAAAATACTGTAATGTAAACTACACTCGCCACACAGACAGAATAAATAGATACAGTATACAGTACCTTGCCCGCTACTTACCCGAACACACCGCTGCTAGCCAACCAGCAGGTTGCTACAGCACCACAGGAGCCTACGCTCGACCGTACCTCCTAACCACGTGTGCTCACCTCACACAGGACCGCGCCTACTCTCACGAGGCTCCCACGCCTCTACCACACACCACCAGGGCCTTATGCCCTACACACCATGGGTCTCTGCCCAGCTACACACAGAGCCTTCTGCTCTGACTAATGGGCCTCAGCCCCCTCTCTAACTCAGGGCTCTGAGCCCACTCACCAGGGCCTTGTGCCCTACTACCTAGGGGTCCTAGCCCCTGCCTGAGGCCTGTGGCCTTCCTAACTAACTGAGGGCCTTGTGCCCTTAATAACCTACAGGCTACCAGCCTCTAACCAGGCCCTCTGGCCTTCCTATGACCTCTAGGCCACTAACTACCTAAGGGCCTTGTGCCCTTGTACACCTGGGGCTCTGAGTCCCCCTCTCTAACTAACAGGGGCTTGTCCCCTTTATATCAATACCATGGCCTACTGGCCCACTAAACTCGTTGGGGCCTAGTGCCCCTACTTTACAGTGCCAACGGGCCTTGTGCCCGACTGTGCCCACGGGCCTAGTGCCCGAATTAACGCTGAGTATACTTACCTGCTCTGCGCAGGAGTCTCAGCTTGCCACGCCGTCTTCTTCCGCCTTCTCCGGGTCTTCCAGACCCTCCAACCGGCGGCGCCTCTTCTCCGGTTCGGCGCTGTTGAGGGGTGCTTGGCGGGGGCGCTCTCAGCCCTGACAAGGGCTCCCCGCCGACGATCTCCGCTCCGGCGGCTTGCTTGAAGTCTTCTGGCGGCAGGGTAGCTCACGGCCCTTACAAGGGCCCCCTGCCGCCGCTGCCGCTGGTCTTGTTGCTGGACGTCTTGCAGAGACGTCCTCTCTCTTCTCCGCTGACGGACTTCTGGCAAAATGGCGCCACCCGGCGACTTATATAGTCGCCGGCGTGACGTCATCAGCCGGCGCGAGCGCTGATTGGCTCGCGTCGGCGCCAATCTTTTGAATGGCCGGGCGCGAGCCGCGATTGGCTCGCGCATCCGGCCGCTGATTGGCCAGCGGGGAAAGATGAGCCCTGATTGGCTCATCCTTCCCTCGCGCACAGGACCTGCAAGAAAGAAGTTATACTCACCGCCGCTGGATCGATGGACGGGTGAGTACTTCTCCTCTTCTGTCTTCACCCACTTGCAGGGCTCAGCTACCGGGGGACTCTTCATCCCCTTCCCAGGCACCAGGCACATCTTCAGCCCCTCCAGGGGCATAGCGCTGCCGGATATCTTCGCCCTCTTCACGGGCACCGGCATCTTCTGTCCCTCCACATCCATATTGTACTGTATTTATTGTTCTCGGCTTCCTTTGTAGGCCTTATTTTTATTTTTTTCCACTTGTATTTCTTTATTTATTATATTTTTATATTTATTTTCTCCATTCTTTATTTTTATTTTTCGCTCTCTATTTTTATTGCATTTACTGTACTTATTTTTATTTTTCGCTCTCTGTTTTTATTGCATTTACTGTATTTATCTCTATTTGCATTTCTTATTTACTTATTTACTGTATTTAATTATTTCTATTTGCTTCTCTTATTTACTGTATTTAATTATAATTTAATTATTTCTATTTGCATTTCTTAATCTATTCCAACAGCATTTTATTTCTCCCTTGGTACTCCTCTGCTCTCCGCCTATTGGCCTTTCTTGTCTCTTTGTTCCCCGTTCACGCCTCTCTGTCTCATTTAACACGGCTAGGCCTTGCCTAGCCTCTTTGCCACACCTCTCCCCACCGTCATTGTCATTGTTGGCTATTACTTTATTTAACTCACTCATCTCATTTCCTCTTGTCTACCTTCTGACTCCCCCTGTCCATTGTCATTGTTGGCTATTACTTTATTTAACTCACTTATCTCAATTCCTCTTGTCTACCTTCTGACTCCCCCTGTCCTCCTCTCCCGCCCCTCTGCTTCAGACGATTCTTCGGTCCCCCCCTACTTCTTCCACTCCTCCCCCACCCCTCCCTCACCTCACCATGCCTCCCTGTTCACTTGCCATACCCATACTCTCACCTCGCCCAACTTCACACTCCTGTCCCCGCACTCCCCCGCGCACCGCTAACCTTGCCAACCTTATCCCCATCTCCCCTCTCCCCTCCCTCCCTTTCTCCTGTGCCCTCTGGAATGCTAGATCCGTCCGCAACAAACTCCCCTCTATCCATGACCTCTTCTTATCTAACTCTCTTAACCTTCTTGCCATTACCGAAACCTGGCTCACCGATTCCGACACTGCCTCCCCTGCCGCTCTCTCCTATGGCGGCCTCTCCTTCACCCACTCCGCCAGACCTGGAGACCGCCCAGGCGGAGTAGTGGGCATTCTCCTATCCTCCACCTGTACTTTCAGACTCATTCCTCCTGAACCCTCCCTCTCCTTCTCCTCTTTTGAAGTCCACTCTATCCGTCTCTTCTACCCCATCCATCTCCGTGTCTCTGTCATATACCGCCCCCCTGGGCCCTCCTCCCTTTTCCTTGACAACTTTGCTGCCTGGCTCCCACACCACCTCTCCTCTGACATCCCCTCCATTATCCTTGGCGACTTCAATATCCCTATTGACAACCCCACTGACCCTGCTTCCGTCAAACTCCTTGCCCTTTCTTCCTCCCTTGGCCTCTCCCAATGGACCTCCTCTTCTACCCACTACCTTGGTCACTCCCTTGACCTTGTCTTCTCCTACCGTTGCAGTCTGTCCGACTTCTCTATATCCCCCTTTCCACTCTCGGACCACCATCTCCTCTCATTCTCTCTCTCTCCTCTACTCCTGCACCCCTCCCCCCACCCAAATCTACCCGGTCCAGGCGCGATCTTGACACCCTTGATCCTGCTATTCTATCCTCTTCTCTCGAAACTCTACTCTCTCCCCTTTCCATCCTGTCCTGCCCTAATCAGGCGGCCTCCCTCTATAACCAAACCCTCTCCTCCGCCCTTGATGCGGTTGCCCCTGCCCAGCCCATCCACCTTCGCTGTTCCAATCCCCAACCCTGGCACTCCACACTTACCCGTTTCCTCCAAAAATGCTCTCGTACTGCCGAACGCCACTGGAGAAAATCTCGCTCCCTGGCTGATTTCCTCCACTTCAAGTTTATCCTCTCCTCCTACAGCTCTGCCCTCTCGCTCGCTAAGCAATCCTTCTTTAAATCCCTCATCTCCTCCCAGTCCTCCAACCCCCGCCACCTCTTCGCTACCTTTAACACTCTCCTGTCTCCCCCACCTCCCCCCCTCCCTTCCTCCTTATCTGCCACTGACTTCACCTCCTTTTTCTCCTCTAAAATCGCGGCCATCAGACTTGAAATCTCCTCCTCCACCCACTCTTCCGCCACCCCACCTCTCGCCCTTCCTCCCCCTCCCCTCTCCCCCCAGCCACCAACTCCTTCTCTCCTTCCACCCCACCTCGGGTGAGGAAGTCCACTCTCTCATTTCTTCTTCCCCCCTTTCCACCTGCCCCCAGGACCCCATCCCTTCTCACCTTCTTCGCTCCCTTTCCACCTCCACCTGCTCCCACCTCGCTCACCTCTTTAATCTGTCCCTCTCCACCGGCATCTTCCCCTCCGCCTTTAAACATGCTCTCGTCTCACCCATTCTCAAGAAACCCAATCTTGACCCCACCTCACTCTCTAATTACCGCCCCATTTGCCTCCAAAATACTCGAGAGACTTGTCTGCAACCGTCTCTCCACCTACCTCTCTGAACACTCCCTCCTTGACCCTCTCCAATCAGGCTTCCGCCCCCTCCATTCCACTGAAAGTGCCCTGGCTCAAGTTACGAACGATCTCCTCTCGGCTAAAGCCATGGGCCACTACTCCCTCCTGATTCTCCTCGACCTCTCAGCGGCCTTTGACACTGTTGACCACCCCCTCCTGCTTCACACCCTTCAGTCCATTGGCCTCTCCGGTACCGTCCTCTCCTGGTACACCTTGTTGACCGTTCCTTCTCTGTTTCCACCTCTGATTCTCTCTCCCCTTCTTCCTCCCTTCCAGTCGGGGTCCCTCAGGGCTCTGTCCTTGGACCCTTACTATTCTCACTATACACCTCTTCTCTGGGTGCACTCATCAGCTCCTTCGGCCTCAAGTACCACCTTTATGCTGATGACACTCAACTCTACCTTTCCTCTCCTGATCTCTCTCCCTCCCTTTCTTTCCAGGGTATCCGCATGCCTCTCTGCCATCTCCTCCTGGATGTTCTCTAGATTTCTTAAACTCAATCTTGCTAAAACTGAACTCATTGTCTTTCCTCCCTCTCGTACCTCCGTCCCCTCTGACCTCTCCATCACTGTTGACAACTCATCTATCTCCCCTGTTCCCCAACTCCGCTGCCTAGGTGTCATCCTCGACTCCTCTCTCTCCTTTGCCCCTCACATTCACTCTCTCGCCAAATCCTGCCGTTTCCAGCTTCGCAGCATTGCCCACATTCGGCCCTTCCTCTTCCAGGATGCCACCAAATCTCTCATCCACTCTCTGATTATCTCCCGCTTGGACTACTGCAACCTTCTCCTTATCGGCCTCCCCCTCTCTCATCTCGCTCCCCTTAGATCTGTACTTAACGCCGCTGCTTGGCTTATTTTCCTCTCTCGCCGTTCCACCTCTGTATCCCCACTCTACCAAGCCCTTCACTGGCTCCCCTTCCCCTACAGAATCCTTTTCAAGCTCCTCACTCTGACTTACAAGGCCCTCGCCAACTCCACTGCTCCCTACATCTCTAACCTTATCTCTATTCACACTCCTTCCCGCTCACTGCGATCGTCCAACGATCGTCGCCTCTCTTCCCCTCTGATTACCTCCTCTCACGCACGTATCCAAGACTTCTCCCGCGCCGCTCCCCTCCATTGGAACAAGCTCCCTTGCTCCATCAGAACTTCCCCTAATCTGTCCTCTTTCAAACGAACATTAAAAACCCACCTTTTCCTTAAAGCCTTCCAGTCTCATGCCTAAACTCCCACCGGTCGGCTACCTCTCTTTCTCATCTCTTCTTCCCTTCTCCCCCTTCCTCCCGTCTCTCCGTCTCATCCATGTGTCTGTCTGTCTTCCCCTCCCTTTAGATTGTTCGCTCCTTTGAGCAGGGCTCTCCTACCTTCTGTTTCCATCACTTTTAACTGCGCTCTCCAGCTACTCAGCTCACCTCCTCTCAGTCCCTCTGCCCTCTGTCTCCTCTCGCTTCTCTCCGCTCCCCTCAGTGACTCTCAACCTGTTATCCGTGCCCACCCTCTTGGGCCATAGTTACCTGCCTGTACTCACTTTTCCCCTCCCTCCCTCTCTTTCATGCTGTGCCTGAGCCCCCAGAGTTATAGTGCTTACTGTTACTTGTACTGTGCTGTTTCACCTTGTACTGTGCCATTGTTTGTCCTTGTAAGGCGCTACGGATACTTTGTGGCGCCCTATAAATAAAAATTAATAATAATAATAATAATCAACATCCTCACTAGCGCCGTCGTCGGCTACACAAATATCCCTCTCATCTTGTTGCAAATACAATCTGGTATCCTACATTTGTGTTTCACCGGCTACACTAAGAGGCATACCGCTGCCAACCTGTTTGAAAAACTAAGGGATGTCATTGCAACATGGCTTATCCTGCTTGGACTCACCAGAGGATATGTAATTTCTAATAACACCACCAATATTGTGAGAGCTGCAACTGCTGCTAGGAATTTTTTTTTAGCTTTCCCAAGACACCCAGTGGTGATGCAGATGAGTCAGCACAACATTTTGACATTTAGGGGTAAATGTATCAAGCTGAGAGTTTTCCGGCGAGTTTGAAAAACCAATCAGATTCTAGTTATCATTTATTTAGTACATTCTATAAAATGATAGCTAGAATCTGATTGGTTGCTATAGGCAACATCTCCACTTTTCAAATCCGCCGGAAAACTCTCAGCTTGATACATTTACCCCCTGGTCTTGTCTAAAAGTATTGCCAAAAAATTGTGACAACTCTGTCCTAAAATGTACTACAAATTCAATGAGGAAGGGCATTACTGGCAATTACATCAAAGTACAGATACTTCTGTAATGTGGATTCCAGCAGGGATGAATTAGCATTGTGTGAGGATGCTGTATACACTGATGAGGATCATCATCATCATCATCAACATTTATTTATATAGCGCCAGCAAATTCCGTAGCGCTTTACAATTGAGGATGAGGGTGAGGATGATGACAGTGTAGATTGTAGGTGCTGAGATCTAGCTGAGAGAAGGGAACTAGCTGATGCTGGTATGCTTGTTAATATTTTGGGCAGAATGGCATGTTGGCAATTTTATGTTTTTATACAGTAAACTTTCACCTTTATTAGAGAGGTGTGTTAAAGGTTCAAGCTTTTTATTTACCATCATGCACTTGAACATAGGCTTTAGCACATGACGAGAAGGGATTAGTATCATTATGACTGGTGCCAGCAGCTGCCTGGTGCTCCTGGTCTTCTGTGGACTGATATAAATCCATATCAATGGCACAATGCAATGTGACTGAAGACTGGAGAGTGACAAGAACACTGCTACCCCTGTTTCTGTGTGACCAACGGCACTGAGACTGGAGAGTGACAAGAACAATGTGACTGGAGACTGGAGAGTGACAAGAACAATATGACTGGAGACTGGAGAGTGACAAGAACACTGCTACCCCTGTTTCTGTGTGACCAACGGCACTGAGACTGGAGAGTGACAAGAACAATGTGACTGGAGACTGAAGAGTGACAAGAACAATGCTACCCCACCTGTTTCTGTATGAGCAATGGCACGGAGCTATGTCACTGGAGACAGATAAGAAGAAAACTGACACTCCCCCTTTTTCTGTATGAGCAATGACACAGAGCAATGTGACTGGAGAGTGACAAGGACACCGCTGCCCCTCCTGTCTAGGTGTGAGCTATGGCATGGAAAAATGCGACTGGAGACTTTTCAGAACACTGCCATCCCTATTGTTTCTGTTTCAGCAATGACAATGAGCAATGGCACTGACACTGTAGACTGGCAAGAACACTGCCACCTCTCCTGTTCCTGTGTGAGCTATGGCACAGGCAATGTGACTGTAGACTTTTAAGAACACTGCCACCCCTATTGTTTATGTTTCAGCAATGGCACTGACACTGTAGACTGGCAATTACACTGTCACCTCTCCTGTTTCTGTGTGAGCTATGACACAGAGCAATGTCACTGGAGACTTTTAAGAACACTACCACCCCTCCTCTTTCTGTTTCATCAATGACGCTGCCTAACTGCACTGTAGACTGGCAAGAACCCTGCTACCCTTTCTGTATCTGTCTGTGACATGGCGCCGGACCTCCGTGGAGGGTGGTAGTTATAGAATTCAAAACTTGTGAGATCCGACGAAGCAACAATGACGTTTTGCCTCGTTTTCAGTTCAGAAGGTGTGCAAAAGTACCGAGCCACTCGTGTCTGCGATATTCGGGTGGCCACGGTTTTCGGAAAACCAAGCTCGAGCATCTCTAATTTTATTTGCCAGTAGTTTCTGTACTATGAATGTTTTACATAGATGCACTGATGTAATGCTGATAGAGTAAAATATTGTCAGTGCCGAGAGATAAGCTGCAATCAGTTCTTGGAGAAATTTCAAATTTGTTCTGCAAAATATTTGTCTCTATACACATTTGACTGCAAAATTTTTAATGCTTCTCTGGCTTAATTTGGCCTGTTCCCAAGTTCCCAAATTAGCATTTGTACATCCAGACTACAGTACCTTTACACAGTGCCTTGAGTGTCAGTAGGTGAAATCTATATTTCACTGACACGTAAACTTTTGATCCCATCTTTACAGTATATCAGTACAGTACACCTCAATGGCAAAGTCTGAGAATGCCAACTGACTGCTCCACACACAGCAGAGAAACCTAACCACAAAACACAGCAAAATAAACTGACTCTTGCACTATACAGACTATAAATCAGCAAACAAGGTATGAATCGGTAGTCTGTATACTCTCAATGCAAAACCTGACTGTACCTCCCAAGCTCATATGCTGCAAAATTACACGTTCATCCACAAATGTTGCTTTATCTCTGTGCATATATAGATAATCCATATATTTTTTACTTTTTTGTACCGTTTTCCAGCAGCAGGTGGCAGCCTAACTACACAGATCAGTTTTCAATTTCCAGGAACAGTTCCAGGTTTTAAATATTTGTGTCTATGAAATTGTTCTGTATGCTAGATGCAGTAGTCACCATTTATTCATATTCTTCAGGATTTATAAATCAATAAGCTCTCTAAATAGCAGAGCTGAGACCTATTCTGAGCGGTGCATGTACCGTATACCATATGCTCAGAAGAGGCCTCCGCACTCTTCTCTATTATGAGTAGACTGAGGGGTCTAGGAAGCATAAACGGTATTGCTGCGTCCCTAAATTTCCCCCTTAGTGGGGGGGGGGGGGTGACTATTGTATGAGCAGCAGAATGCAGGCTATTGCGGGTGTCAGTATTCCGCATAGTTGCCTACTCTCCCGGAATGTCCGGGAGACTCCCGAATTTTTGGGAGTTCTCCCGGGCTCCCGAGAGAGCAGGCAAAACCCCCGGATCCCGAAGTCGCCGCTGTTGAAGATAGCGGGGGGGGGCTAAACGCGCCATCGTGGCCCCGCCCCCTGCTGCGATTGGTTAAAATGGGCTAAGATTGACAGGGGGCGGAGCCTAACGGCGCACCACGCGAGGTCACGCCCCCTCGACGGACCCCCTCCGGACAGCTGCCTTTTAAAGTTGGTAAGTATGGTATTCCGTGGAGTGACATTGTAATATAAGTGACAGGTAGAGTTGAGTGAAGTTTTGAATTTGATTATATAAGAAATTAATTTCAATAAAAAAACTGAATAGAAGAATGTTATAAACAACATTTTATACCTTAAAACAGCAACAAAAAAAGTTTTAAACAGCTTTTCGATTTGAAATAGTAATAAAAGGAAGTTAATGGACTGTAACAACTGTTGGCTGTTTGTCGGTCTCCAGTTTGGGTGTCAGTATTGTGTATGATAAAATATAGTGTAGTCTGTAGCAGTGTTAGTATTGTGTGTGATGCCATTGTTATGCGGGAGTCAGTACTGTGTGTGGTGGCAGTGTAGTGTTTGTGGCAGTATTATATAGGACGACTGAAAAACACGTACCTTCGAGATGCCCAAAGCTGGAATTGGACACAGCTGCATGCACTCGAGCTTGTAAGTATGGGATTGAGTGTAGAGAAAAAAGGGATTTGGGAAAGGTGGTTAGGCTAGTAGGACAAAAAGGTAGATGTGGGGGGTGGGTATTTGAAAGTAGAGCAAGAAGAAAGATGTGTTTGGGGATGCAGAAGTCTTGCCAGTCCAGCGGGTCAGGGAGATGATGTGATTGGTGTGTGTGTGTGTGTTTGGTAGAGTTCTATGTACATGACCAAATTTGTGTTCACAACATGGCATACTGTTAACTTTTTCTTCAGTATTATTATATGTAAATTTTTACAGTAAACATTTAGGACTGAAAAAAATTAGTTCAACAAGACATAGAACTAAATAATGTTATTTTTTGTGTCATTTCTACTTAAAAACACTGCTTGTTGAGAGCTATCTTTAGACAATATAATATAAATGTAGTTTTATATGGGCAGAGAAGTATTTTGGGGCGTATAAATGTGTGTAAAAATTTTGGAAATGGGAGTGCATAAGTAATACCTGCCCTGGAATCCATGGACTCCTAAGGACTGTACACCACCGTCTGTTCATTGAAATTTGCCCATTGTCAGTGACATTGAGGGAAGTTCAACTGGCTGCAAGTTGCTGCGATGTGTTTCCAGAACTGTTCGCAGAGACACATCCCGCTTCGCTCATTTACTCTCACGGTACATAAACATGAGAGGAATAATGAACAGAGATCTTACTACTGAAATAATCTAAAGTTGTGCAGCGGGACATCAAGGCAATGTCTGGCGGCACCTCGCGGCTAATCAAATCTGCCCCAAATAATATTATTAAGCATATTGCTACATTACTGTAAAGGAAAGCCTTACTGGGCAAAAGATTAAGGATTTACTTGTCATTTGTGATGTATAGTTAGTTAGGGAAATAGTTCATAGTAGTTCATAGTTGTCATCACTGTTGACAACTCATCTATCTCCCCTGTTCCCCAACTCCGCTGCCTAGGTGTCATCCTCGACTCCTCTCTCTCCTTTGCCCCTCACATTCACTCTCTCGCCAAATCCTGCCGTTTCCAGCTTCGCAACATTGCCCGCATTCGGCCCTTTCTCTCCCAGGATGCACCAAATCTCTCGTCCACTCTCTGATTATCTCCCGCTTGGACTACTGCAACCTTCTCCTTATCGGCCTCCCCCTCTCTCATCTCGCTCCCCTTAGATCTGTACTTAACGCCGCTGCTTGGCTTATTTTCCTCTCTCACCGTTCCACCTCTGTATCCCCACTCTACCAAGCCCTTCACTGGCTCCCCTTCCCCTACAGAATCCTTTTCAAGCTCCTCACTCTGACTTACAAGGCCCTCGCCAACTCCACTGCTCCCTACATCTCTAACCTTATCTCTATTCACACTCCCTCCCGCTCACTGCGATCGTCCAACGATCGTCGCCTCTCTTCCCCTCTGATTACCTCCTCTCACGCACGTATCTAAGACTTCTCCCGCGCCGCTCCCCTCCATTGGAACAAGCTCCCCCGCTCCATCAGAACTTCCCCTAATCTGTCCTCTTTCAAACGAACATTAAAAACCCACCTTTTCCTTAAAGCCTTCCAGTCTCATGCCTAAACTTCCACCGGTCGGCTACCTCTCTTTCTCATCCCTTCTTCCCTTCTCCCCCTTCCTCGACTCCGTCTCGGTTTCTCCCGTCTCTCCGTCTCATCCATGTGTCTGTCTGTCTTCCCCTCCCTTTAGATTGTTCGCTCCTTTGAGCAGGGCTCTCCTACCTTCTGTTTCCATCACTTTAACTGCGCTCTCCAGCTACTCAGCTTATCTCCTCTCAGTCCTTCAGCCCTCTGTCTCCTCTCGCTTCTCTCCGCTCCCCTCAGTGACTCTCAACCTGTCATCCGTGTCCACCCTCTTGGGCCATAGTTACCTGCCTATACTCACTTTTCCCCTCCCTCCCTCTCTTTCATGCTGTGCCTGAGCCCCCAGAGTTATAGTGCTTAATGTTACTTGTACTGTGCTGTTTCACCTTGTACTGTGCCATTGTTTGTCCTTGTACGGCGCTACGGATACTTTGTGGCACCCTATAAATAAAAATTAATAATAATAATAATAATAATAATAATAATAATAATATTAATAGTAATAGATCCACTTTTATCAAAACAGAAAGAGTGCTGGTAGGTATGTGAGATATTTTTAAACAAAACAGTAGTGAAATAAGGGGAAATTATAGATGTATGTATAAGGACAGCTAAATAAACTAGGTGGATTGTGCTTTCCTTAGAAATTCCGCACAACTTCTACGCCCCCAAAAAACACAGATCTTTATGTTTCTGTAATCCATCTAGAATACAAAGAGCCAAAGTACTTTTTTTTTCCAAAGTTATTTTTATTGGGGTATTTAAATGGTAAGGGAAGGGATACAGAACAAAGGAAGGGAATGGGAAGGGATACATAGTGGGGAGCAGACACAACAAGCTGAATACAATCAGAATTGTAAGTGGCATTAACAGATAAAGATTAATAAATCAGGCAATCTTTCGGCAGATAAATACGTTACATATGCTAGGGTGAAACTGTTGCGTGTCCTATGGCACAGCTTGGGAAGACTGTACATGAGGAATCAGGATCGCAGTGATAAACCTGACTGGAGGGCCAAGCATCCCAACCCCCTCCCCCTCTGTAGCAAACTCGTGCCAGGACATCCACTTACCTATGGGTGAGGACAGGGCCATGAAATAAGGGACCGTGTGTCTCCATCTCGCTGCTGAAATGGATTTTAGCTGTAATTTAGTTGATGGTGGGAGGAGAGGATTGTTTCCACTGCTGAGCAATGGCCGCTCTAGCAGCAATCATAATATGACCCCATATATATCTATGATGTTGTGGTACCTGATCTGGGAATAGTTGTAGAAGAGCAATAAGTGGAGAGGGGGTAAGTTTTACCAACGTGACCTTTTCTGCAAGTTGAAAAACTTAAATCCAAATCGGTTGAATTATCGGGCAGGAAGAAAAGACATGAAAAATATCACCCACCTCTCCACAACTACGCCAGCAATGCTGAGAGTGAGAGGGCCATATCTTATGGAGGGGGACAGGGGTTAGTAAGTCCTATGCAGGAGCTACATAAACATTTCCAGGTGGTTTGTGCATTTAGACATTTTGGCTAATTTATTATAAATACAGTCCTATTGAGTCGGGGAAAGAGCTAAGTCTAAATCGGATTCCCATTTTGCTTGGGAAGTATGTTTAGTTCGTAATAGAGAGGGTGGAAAGGTAGGTACACCAAAATGTGATGTCTCTTTTGCTATTGGCACTAGTCAATTTAGAATAGAGAAGATGTGTGTGTGGGGGGGGGGGGGGGTTACCAAGCACACCATATGCATAAGGTCAGTGATCCAATGCCGCAGCCGCAGGTACTTAAAAAATCTCTGGCGGGGAGGTCAAAACTATCCTGCAGCTGTGCAAAGGAGCAAAGACCCTCTGCCCAAAACAAAGGTGCCAAGGAGCAAAAACTCTCAGAGATCAGGTAGAGAGGTCGAGGTTGGGGATAAGTGAAGTAAGACTGGAGAGAGAGATATTACTGGTGGGGGGTGTAAAGTCTGGAGAGGATCCCACTGTCCTATCCCAAACTTTAAGAGCGTCCCGAATAGAGGAAGGGGGCTGGGTGGGGGGGGGGGGGAAGGTTGTGAGGTCTCAGAGGGGGAGGGAGCCAGATTAGATCAGCTATAGGGAAAGACACGCTCCAGATCACTCACATTGGTTCCAAATGTGAGTGTGATGAAGACTAACAACAAGTGATGCAGATAAGTCTGCTTTTATTTTATTTTTGGTACGAGTATTCACATACGGAGTGTGCAGTGCGGTGGAGGGACCCACAATTATTATATGATTACACTATGAATGTTTTTTTCTGTTTCCCTATACCATGAGAGGATGATGAGTTGATTTGGCTTGGGCTGCACTACAATTTGTTGATGTGCGCAGGGCCGCCTTCAGAAATTATGGGGCCCAGTACCGGCTCCTGATGAGTGCCCCCCCGCAACACATACTTACCTGGGGGCCCGCTGTCTTGCAGTCCGCTCCCCGCTACTCTTATCTGTCACAGGCAGAGCACATGATCGCAGGGGGAATGATTCCTCAACCCCTGCGATCGCATCCTGGTGCCTGGCTGTCACGGTGACAGCCAGGCTGAAGACAGAGTAGCGGAGAGCGGACTGCAAGACAGCGGGCCCCCAGGTAAGTATGTGTTGTATTGTTGTACCAGGCCCCCTGGTGAGCCCGGGCCCGATACAACAGTACCCCCTGTACCCCCCTGATGGCGGCCCTGGATGTGGGCATGTTCTTCATTCCTCTGGTACGCATATAGGAGTGATTTTCCTGGATGCTATATAGCATGAGGCGTATATCTCTTTGTTTTTAATATATATATATATATATATATATATGAGCTCCTATGCTGATGCTTGTTGTACTTCAAGCACCAGCATACCCATGGCTGCCAGGGCATGCGGACACATTTAAAGACTATTACAATTCATGCCAAGGTCCAAGCTTGTCCAAAAAAATACCTAGTAAAAATAATTCATGAGTCCGAGCTTAGAAAAAAAATTAATTTTCTTTTCTTCAAGCTTGATAAAAAAAAAACCAATACAATACACCGGAACATGCTTCACAAAATGAAAAAAAACTTTGCAAACTTAATCTCAGGGTCCGTGTCATATCGTACCAAACCGAGGGAAGAGTAGTAAGGGAACTGTAATAGTCAAGGCTGGTGATGCCTGTCTATCTACGATAGAGGTCCATGTGCAGTGGAGCCCTATTTGGGCTTTCAGTTCCAGATATGGGTGCCCAAGTGGTGCTTCATTATTCACGCGCCAGCCCCTGCTCCTATATATCATGCTCAAAATTGGGGGGCCTGTGCAACAAATCACTGCCACCCAACAAATTATGCTGTGAGGCCTGGCTATTGAGTGTTATGCCCATGGATTTAGATGCAGACTAGATGTTGGGAACAAATGACAGTTGATGAACACCTAGGTAGTGAGACTGAGAGGGTAGGATTTATTGTGAGGTTTTCAGAAATAGGGATGTCAGATAGCTTAGTGGACTGGTGGGAAGATTATTACGTCCAAATCTTTATCTGCAGCTCAAAGATCAGAACCAAGCTGCCACTTGTGTATACATTAATAATTTGTTCAACACAGATCCCAAGTAAAATTTCTATGTTTTAATGGGAAGAAGTGACAGTATTTCAAACAGTGTTTTTAATAGAAAGAATGAACTGTTATCCTTAGTGACTATTTTGCACTTACACTTGGGGGTGTACATTGCTGCTGCTGAGCCATGTAGGCAATTTTAATAAAGCTTGTATCTGATCAGCTCATCACAGCCAGCCCAAAGAAATGACTGCCCATAGCTGTCATGTGACAGAGCACAATTAGCCTGCTGTCTGCAGCATTTCACTCCTCTTTTGTTTGGCATCAGCAGCATTATCTTAATTCTGTTATGTGATCAGTGTGGATGACAATATTTCTATCTAATTTCGAAGTGTTGTTCACCTAATACAGTACATGCTATGCAGAAACATGTTATCCGATTTCCTGACTAATCTGCAGTATCAAATGAACTGAGATGATGTAATTTCTGAGTGATGAAAAGGAAAAATTCACAAACATTGAAAACAGCCATTCAGATGAACATTGGTGCATATGTCTGTGTAACTATGAAAACCTTGAGTGCCAAAAACTTCACAAGCCCAGTCTAGTTCCACAACCATAAAATCACAGGCACAATATTGGTAGGGTGGATGTTGTCTGTGTACCAGCGCGATAAAGAACAGAATGTTACTGTGCTGCTTTATTTAACATATACTATATGTAGCTCTAGGACATTGTGGGCCTGATTCATTAAGCAAAGTAAAGCAAAAAAAAATGAGAAACTTGGCACCTTGGCAAAACCATGTGGTATTGGAGGGGGAGGTAAATTTAAAATGTAGGGACAAATTTATAGTTGGGGTAGGGCATGTCCTAGAGCAACTTAAAATTTCAGTGTACAAATAAAGCTGTCAAGTATTTGTGTGTTACATGAAAAAAACAGCCAGTATTTAACTTTTGTGCAAAGTAATAAACTAATTTGCACCCCTTGCATGGTAACATGGTTTTGTCCAGGAGAAAACTCAATTTTTCCCTTAAAGAATCAGGCCCTGTGGGTCTATTAGAATCAATGTTACTCCTGGACAAAACCATGTTACAATGCAAGGGGTGCAAACTAGTTTTCTGTTTTGCACATAAGTTAAATACTGACTGTTTTTTCATGTAGCACACAAATACTTGATAGCTTATTTGTACACTGACATTTAAAGTTGATATTTGTGTGCTACATGAAAAAACAGTCAGTATTTAACTTATGTGCAAAACAGAATACTAATTTGCACCCCTTGCATTGTAACATGGTTTTGTCCAGGAGACTGAAATAAGAAGTTTCTTTAGTTAAGATCCTTAATGAATCAGGTCCATCATCTTTCCCCCTCTCCTAGTCAGTCCCTGCTATGGATCATTTGGGGCTTCCCAACCTCTTTGGCATTACCTCCAAATTGGTGGATGTTAAGGCGTATTCAGTATTATACATACAGCAATAGTACTGACAGTCATTTTTTGTTTTAGTCAAAGTGTTTCACAGAATACAATACACATTTAGGTGCCCATATTACATGTATACAAACACAATACAAGCATGAATGGTAATCATAAAAGAACATACCAATACAATGGATGAAGACAGATATCAGGCTGATACAGTAAAATTATTTTTTCGTGAGGGTAACATTGCTCCTGACCATACCTCCCAAATGTTCAGATTTAGGTGAAACAGTCCCGATTTGAGGGCTCTGCCCTGATATCCCTTCTTCTGCATGTTTCTAGATTTCCCTCCCCAGTTGGGAGTTATGCAAACTCCAATCATGAATTATTAAAAAAAACTTAGAATAGCTAACTGGGAAATGAATGGACCATATGATTTATCCCACCACTACTGGGTACCATAGCGTATGTACAGCCTTGGCTACTATTTAAGCAGCAGCACCTACTTCATGACAAACATGCAGGCTGGATCAGACTTTGCAACAACGTGGGACCAGGTTTTAAAGATTTGTTTGGAAATTCGTGTCCCTGGAAATGTCCCGTATTATTCAATGTTGACTACTTCTTATCTTTATCCTCTGAAAATAAGGTATTGTTTATTGAAAAAAAGTATTTCAAACACAAAATGTATGTTATATTCAATTGTGCGGGCCACTGGAGCCCTGATCTGGGCTGTCTTGCATTATCAGATTCAACCCTGTCCTAAAGAGGGCAGGTCCAATCATTGCTATACTTCCCGGTGACTAGTCCTCCCCCAGGATCAGTCTCCAATGAGTTGCCTTCCCCCAGTTTTCAGTCCTCCACTTTTCTTCTCAATCCCAGTCAACCTCTCTTCTTCTACTTGCCCCTTCAATAGTCTCTCTGCTCCACCCTCCTCTCTCTACATGTGGCTACCACCCCCAGCCTTGGAAGATGGGTAAATGACATGGGGGGATTAATGTTATGTGTGTGGGTGTTATAGTATGTAGGGTGGGTATTATTGTTAAGGGTGGAGTCATTTATAATATGAAGGGGGTAGATATTAATGTTATATAGGGTCTGGTGGGAAATTTTAAAATGTCCACTGTAGTAGATACTCACAGGGTTTATCAGGATACTTCCCCCACTACAAAGACAGTCTCCACTGGTGCTAATACTAGTAAAGCTTTTACCATAGATAGTGCAATATACATAATATCTGTCTCCTTCTCAGCGTCTGCTCTATTTGGGGATTTCTGAGGGATATGTAAAGGGCATGTGAGAAGTCTAATGACATAACCCACCCTTACCTACAAAGCTCTCAATAACACCACCCCTTAATGCATCTCAAATCTTATATCAAAATACTCTCCCTCCCGCCCTCTTAGATCTACTTCTGACCTGCGCCTTGTCTCTTCTCCGATAACCACCTCTCACTCCAGTCTACAAGACTTCTCTGGTGCAGTTCTCCACTTATGGAATTCCCTACCAACCCAGTCAGGCTTTCCCACAGCCTTTAAATTCTTAGACGTTCTCTAAATATCCATCTCTTCTTTAAAGCTTACCTTATCCTTGATGATACTATTCACATTAATCCACCCTCACAACTGTCTCCACTCTGAGCCACTGTCACGTCTCATAGGAGATTTCTAACAGCCAGTGTTTACAAAGACCTTCCCAAGGCGCGGAGTCTAACGAACCCCCCGGTCTTCACCAAGAACCCCCTACTCTTCACCAGCCACATTCTCTTCTCCTATTTCAGCTGTGCCCTTTTCTACTTACATTGTACGCTCTCTAATGAGCAGGGTCATCCATACCCTTTCTTTTCATGTCTGCATTTATTTTGTCTGCCTTGTATGTCCTTGTTTCATGTATGTCCCAGCACTTTGGAGCGCTGTAGCGCTTTACGAATCTATGATAATAACGATAATGTGGAGATGTGTAAGGGCATGTGGGGAGGTCTGATGGGTGTGTGGGGAGGTCTGGGAGCATATTGTTGCTCCAGACGTTCTGGCTCAATGCAACACCTCTGCATCCACTGGAGCCAGTGAGGTAGGGTGGTCAGAGAGAAGGGGCCCCACAATTTCTGATAGCAGCCCTGTTCTGAGACAGTTTTGCATGTGACACACTTAAATGCACTATCTCAGCAGCAAAGTGTCCTTGAAAAACACTTTAAAATATTGGCAACTGTGCATCAACAACCAGATATGTTTCGTTTATTTCCTGCCAGCCTGGTTGCAGCACATACAGTATAAAGTAAATGCTATGGAAGTGATTAGGGTTGCTCATATTTGCCATTGGCACAAGTTATATGCATCTGCTGATAGTTAGAACTCTAAATATGGACGGAAATGTTGCGCAAAGTCGAACTTGCACCTACTTTGTGTAGGTGCAAACAGTACCCCTAAAAAACACACTGTTCAGATGTAACTCTAAACCTAAATACATACATGGTTCATGGGTGTGAGGTTAATTTGTATCTCTGTGCTCTTACTATACTGCACTTGCTTGTGAACACCCCTGATTTGCCTCTGGAAGAACAAAGGGCTGCAAGTGTTAGATAAATGCAACTCAAAATATTGGTGCAAGTAATGCACATGTGCAGAGCCAATAATTTTACATGACACACAAAGTGACCAAGGCCCTATGTGTATGGATTTTGGATGTTCTACCTGTGTTTGTGTGGGTTTCCTCCTGATGCTCTGGTTTCACCCACAGTTCAAAAACATAAAGGTAGGTTAATTGGTTGCATGACAAAAATGCACCCTAATGTTTGTAGTTTATGTAGTAAAGAATTTCAATTGTAATCTCCAATGGGGAAAGGGACTGGTATGAATGATTACATAATCTCCCGACAGTGCTGCATATAAGGTGGTACTGTACCAATCATCATCATCATCATCATTATCAACATTTATTTATATAGCGCCAGCAAGTTCCATAGCGCTTTACAATTGGGACCAATAAATGATAATAATTATCTAATTCTAATAATAATCAACTATATGGGGGAAAGTCTATTAGCCGCATTGTACCTCAGAACATCGCAGCCGCAAGAGTTTTACAGAAATCTCATCTGATTTTTCCTCGCGCCCCATAGAGGTGTAAGGGAAAATGAGCGGTTATTTTACTGCAGCACATCCTTAGAACATGGCAGCTAATTGAATTACTCCCGATGTCCTGCTTCCACATGTGCAGATATGTCACAAGAACTTTCCTCAGCAGATGGTAGTGTAGGAGATACCTGTGTCTGTCCACTACTGCCTGACAGTGCTTTCAGAGCTATTGTAAACTGGATGTAATAGATGCAGCTGTGTTAGATCTGGTTTACACTGAGTTAGTGATGGCAATAGGGAGACCAATAAAACAAAAAAAGTGGCTCCCCAAGTTAATAACAATTATGAAAAGCTGAATCTTATATTTTCCCCAATATTGTGGACTTATAAAACATATTTATTCCAATATACTTTCAAATAAATCCCTATCTTTCTAGATAAAAGCAATGCAACATTTCTTATATAAACTAAAATAAAATCTTATGCATACACCTAAACTTGAAAATTGGCTTAATCTTGAAGGGGGTGAGGGGAAGTTGGGATCTTTCGGTCATGACATGGTTAAGAAAAAATTACCTCCCGTTTTATAGACTGTCCCTCCCTGATGTTATTTGTGGAAATTCGTCACTTTCAAAGATTTTCAAACATTCTTCCTCTTTGCCATTGTTCAATTTATACATAAAATTATTAATTTAATGAATGACAATGAAATATAGCAAAAATGTAGTTCTGCGTAGATCTAAGGTTTAATCCTTCATTTTCTGTGTTTCTTGACAAATTAAACTATTAGCAATGAATGGGAAATTAATGAAAACTTTCAAGGCCTATTCATCTAGCAGTTATGATGGATGACAGATATATCTTGTCTTGGCCTGAGAAGGAATATTATGGAGTTTATTTTCTGGTGAGCTCCTCAGATCCTGTAATTGGTTAAACATGTCCACACTGAATCAATAACATATTGCTATGCTAAATGTTAGAGTTTACAAGCTGGGGTGGCTGTTAATCATGATCACCCCTAGTACAAGAGATAAGACCTGCTTGAGCAATCATGCAGCCATTAGACATGTGGATAGCACATGCTCCTGTAAGGATCATGGTGGGGTTTCACCTAAATTCTTTCTGATTTCAAGATCGGTTTTGATCTATCCCAAAACACATAGGGACTGATTTACTGAGCAACATAACTTTCTGGCTGCTTGTTGGATCAGTGTTAGGCTGGATACGCACTACAAGTTTTTCACCCAATTAAAGGCCAATCATACGACCGTTTGGCCCGATATCGCATTAGTGTGTACGCTCCAACGATGACTGATTATAGTTCCAAAGCACATTGCATTGTTTGATTTGGTTTTATAAACAAACTAAAAATCTTGTTCAAAATCTTGGAACAATGTTGTTTCAATTCTGCAAGTTTGTACGTACTCACGACCAGCAGTGTAGGCAGATCTCTATAGAGTTTCAGCAGATGGTTATGACAAATGAAGAGCACAGCTGTGATGATAAATAAGGTAAAATTGCGTAAGTGTGTACACATGAATCGGCTGATCCGGACTTACAGTCGTTGGTAATATCGTCAACGATATTTCATTGGGAGAAATTTTTTCTAGTGTGCACCCAGCCTTAACCTCCATGCACCAAATCAGCTTACAATAAATAAAAAATATTTATGTAAAGGTTGTATATTGATTCCATTTTCTACTATTTAGATTGGATGGAGGCAAATACAGATCTGCTCTTTAATAAATAATTACGTCTTGTATCCACTGTACTTGTCTTGTGTCCATTATCCTCCATCCACATTGATGCATGTGCATGTACATGTTTCACTTATCTAAGTACACAATGAACCTGAGGGAGTAATCTCCATTCATGTTTGTTATTGACATTTGATTGACTGGTATCTCTAGCACAAAAGTGACATCCCATCAAACATCTCTGTGCGTGGTTTTACAGCTGTTTGTCCTAGCAACACTGTAAACATTCTAGAACACTAAATTTAACCCACTTGGCAACATTGTTTTGCCTTGCCTCACCCTACCAGACTCTCCCCCAACCTACAATCCTTCAAATACTCCCTCAAAACTCACCTCTTCATGTTTGCCTCCCCCTCCCCTACACCTCCAAAATCCACTCCCTCAGCTTCCTCTGTCCACCACATACACCCATGTCCTACTGTCCCTCAGTACCAAATCACTCCAGAATGTAAGCCCTCACAGGCAGGGACCTCTGTACCCTATGTCTCATATTCGTCTACCTCGTATGTCCCTATATGTCATCTTATCCTGTTTTTTTTGCTGTTTGTTTAATGACACGCATGGAATTTGTACCTCTATCCATGCTAGCTGTAATTGGGAGCACATGACTATCCATGTCTGTGTTATGATGCTTAATTATATTCATATATCTGTTATTATGTTTACTGCATTCATATATGCCAGGGGTGGCCACATTTTTGGACTCGACTCGGTGCACAGTTGCCAGATGGGTTTAACCTTGATTAGCAAACACCCGGCCGCTACCTTTCATCACAGGTGCTCCATCTCCAAAGTACAGATTGTGTGAGATATTAGCCCTGTTCCTCATGTGGCCAATGGATTTTGGTCCGACCTCAACCACACCACAGAGCAGGGGCGGATCCGGAACTTAATTGTACCAGGGGCGATTTAGGGGGGGCGATGTAGCCCGTCCCCCTTTTTGACACCTAAGGCTGACGACGGCTGCACACTATGTGCAGGTCCGTTCGGCAGAGAGAGTTAGGGAGAGAGTCCTGCCCGGCTGCTCTGATTGTGTCAATCAGAGCAGTTGGGCAGGACTCTCTCCCTAACTCTCTCTGCCGAACGGACCTGCACATAGTGTGCAGCCGCCGGCAGCAAGCCCCCCCCACCCCTGGTTCCGCCACTGCCACAGAGCATGATTAATTGACCGTCACTGTCCAAACTCTATTGATAGACACTTAATTCTGTGAAATGTGATTGTACAAACCCAGAGTGGAACGGCGTTATGCAGAATGACAGAGCCAAAATGGAACTCGATTGTATCATAATAACTTTGCACCTCTACAAAACAGCTTGTTCTGCCATAAAATCCAACTATACAACTATATACAGCACAGCTTTTTCAAATGTGGATATATGCCCTAGTGGATTTGTGTGAGACATTACCATCACAGAGTGAAAATGAAAGAAGTAGACCTGCTCCTGAGGGGAAGCTTTAGATAGGTCTCATACTCAGTGATGTTTTACATGCAGTTTTATAACACTAGTAAAAATGCATATAAAATGCAAACGGGTTTCATATGCATTTTTACTTGTGTTTTTACTAGTGTTTAAGAGATCATTGCAGAATTGTTAATGGTTTGAACTGGGCAAACACAAAAGATGGAACAAGTAGCATTCCAGAAATTGCTACTGCAATGAACCACAAAAAAATGGGCATTGGTAGTGTAATATTAAAACAATGGTGTCTAGTGTCATACCCATTTATATGTATTTTAAAAACATTAAAAATGCTTGCAAAACTACTTTAGCTTTTTGTTCTGTTTCTTCCTTTTTTTACCACAAAAAGAGGATTTTTACTCACCGTAAAATCAAATTCTCTTACTACACTGGGGGACACTGCGTTACCTTGGGGTATAGTAGGTGGGACTGGAGTTAGGCACTTATAAACTTGTTTGTTCCCCTGACTCCTCCCCTCCTCTGTAGCTGACTTCAGTTTTGTATAACCAAGCCAGGAAGAGAGAAAGAAGAAGCAATTTAGAAAGCAACACCAAAGACAGCATTACTTTCAGAGCAAGGGAGGGCGCGCAGTGTCCCCAGTGTAGTAAGAGAAACTGATTTTACGGTGAGTAAAAATCCTCTTTTCTCTAGCCTACCACTGGGGGACACTGTGTTACCTTGGGGAGCTACCAAAGCTGTGTCCAAGGGCGGGAATGCTCTGGAACGGCTGTGCGCAATATTTTGTGGCCAAAACCCTGCATTTGTGAATGTAAAGGCATGCAACAAAGAAAACAACATGCAGCAGAAACAGACTCTGCCACTCTGTACAACTGCGCCATTGAATGACGCTGTTGTGCCGTACAAAAAGCTGCAACCCTCCTGGAGAGTGCACTGTAAAAGTCACTGGAACCTACAGAAGGGTACAGACAGAATGTTGGTCGTGATGCAGTGGCAAGAGACCACCTAGACCCTGGCCTGCCCCCTACGCTCTTTAGCACTAGAGAGGCTAAAGGGCATAAAATTCCTAAACAGGAACTGTGCGAATAAGAGCACAAACTATCTCCCGTTGGAGAAGCGTTACACACAAAGAAGAGGCACAAGAATAATATACCGCAATCCCTGTGTCAGTGGTATGCATTTTATTTTTTGGGAAATAAAATGAGGAAGAGCCATACACACTCTCGCCCCGGATCCCCTACGAGATGTGATATCCAAGGGAGCAGCCTGCATTGAGATAACAACTCAATCCACTCAGTGATATCCAAAAGATCACTATATACACTGATTCAACAGCTTAAACCAATCAGCTATATCTAAGGAAGCACTGATACAGTGCTTAAACCATTCAGAGATATACCAGGGAGTACTTATACAATGAGCTAAATGGCTTGACAAACTCAGTGATATCTGAGAAAGCACTCATATAGAAAACTGACAATGTAAGGCCGTCATATATACAAGAGAGCACTCATACCATGAGTTAACAGCTTAAATATTTCAGAGAGTCACCGGAGGCCAAAGCAAGCCCCCTGATGACGAGAATTAGACTCCCTGGAAATATGTGACCAACCAAAGGGGGGCTAAGCCTGAAGAAACCCTTTAAGCAAGACAACCTTCCGGTGAGCTAACCGGAGAGCCACTGAAGGGAGTAAGGGGGAGACCTGAATCAGAGCCAACTAGAAAAGAAAATCCTTTAAAGATTCCTAAGTGAGACGTGTAAAACTCAAGGAATTTACACCAACCAAATATAGTTTCAAGCCCAAAGAAACAGCTGAAGAAGAAGCTGTATTTGAGGTAGCAACAATTTCCCTGTAAGGGCTCTCTGGCCGTAAATGTTGGGCGTCCGACGCCACAGCGTCAAACTAGATGATGGAAATCAAAAAGGGCCGAACTGCAAGATGAGTCCGCTCTGGAACCGGAAAAAGAGGGACGTCAACGCTAGTCCCCTAAACCAGGAGAACACTGCTTTGCGAGACAAACGGCGGACCACCAGACTAGCTGGGATGCGCCCCCTCCTAGAAACTCTTGAACACCCATGAGGAAATGGAACCTGTAAATAACTTGGCTATGGACAAATCCACTTGAGGATCATTAGATTGAGAACCGACATACAAAACAGGTTAACATGTCAAAAGAACCTGGACTCCCTCTCGGAGAGCCCTATGACCTAACCAGGAAGGCACAAAGGTATTAAACCTGGAGTGACCCACTTTATCTGGTAAATGACTGATTGCTAAAGCATTCGCCCTCCACAAACATACGTTGGACTAACTTGGCCCATAGTATGTCACAAAACACACCCCACCGACCATACTCAGGTCGACCCCTATCCTGCAATTAGGATATGGATATTCCAGAAGTGCTAAAAATATACAACAGCCCTGCATTATGAGACCAAATCTCTACAGGTTTCCTGACCCCCTGCACAAGAAGGACAACAGACCCATTTAAAAATGAGTGTGGCTAAGCACCACCCGAAAGGTAAACCAGTGGATCAGGGCAGAGGGATGCTATGGCCGTCCAAAACAAGGAAGGTAGTTTCCCTTGATGAGAATCTCCCTGTTGAGACATGGGAGTTGTTCCGATGAGGAGTGCCAATGATTCACTAGAACCTTGGTATCCTATTTTATAAAACATAAACTCATGTTACTGAAAGGAAATTCTTCCATGAACATTTTAGCACTATGTAGAAGAGAGACGAGCGTGTTCTTCGGTAGGAAGATACAAAATGTTCCATTCTAGAAGATAAGGCAGAAGCCAACACTTCTGGTGTGGTAGAATAAGCGAAGACCTGGGAAGGTCTAAAGTGACCACCTGCGAACCCAATAATGCAACCCTGCTGCTTGCTAAGGCTGCAAGTATAATATTGTGGCTGAAAACGTCTAGCTATAAGCTAAGCGTTGGTTGTAATAAAAAACTTCCATGTACAGGGGATGCCCCCCAGACCTATGGATGTTTACCTGACAGCCACTGTACATAAACTATAAAGTACCCCTGTAAGGCTAGGCCTGACCCGGAATGTGGTACCCTGACCTTAGATTAACAGAAAAGATGAATGTATTGAACACGTAAACATCATGGCCTGGTGTCGCTGACATAAAAATAAAAGACAGCACACCCACCGCCAGAAGCCTTTGAATACTCGTTTGTAATAGTGCCAATTGAGAGTTCCAATATTGGAACGTAGTCCTGTAAGCCTGTGACAAACTAATGTTATCATAGCTGGATGGCTATATTACTACCAGCTATGACTCCGCTGGGTGAATACAAACCACCCCAGTAACCCTTAATGTAAATAAAGGTTAGAGAACTACTTCTGTCAGAGAACCACTCTACCAGCTCCTGCTCTGTGTAGGAAAAACCTCTTTAGTCAGCTCCCGCCAGGGATAGCAGAATAAGAGAACTGAACAACCACAGGGTTGTCACCAGCCGGGATTACTTCCCTTGTATTCACTCTAACAGGAAAGGGAGGGAAGATGAAAATCTGGCCAGTCTATTACCGTTTCCCTGGTTTTTGTCAAAAGACAGACACCAAGAGAAATATATGAGGAAAAACATTTTCTCAATAGGGTGGCACTAAGGCTTAGATTGCCAAATGAAATAAAGACTGGTGTTTTGCCAATGCTAAAACTGTGTAAAGTTTAAGCCGGAATAATCCACCTCGTGTGTGTAACCAGAGGGAATAATGTTCTGGTTAGTAAAACCAAGATCGAAATAGACATCCTCTAGTGAGAAATGAACTACATCCTGATTCTGACTGTGACAACAGTGAGAAATAAAAACCTGCCCATCTGTGGAAGATAGTGAACAACAGCGTCTCTGTTCAGATGGTTTTTCACCTGAAGAGCGGAATGCTGCTTCTGTGTTAGCGGACAGATATAAGCTGTGTAGGGGCTTAACCAACACAGTGTAAACATGTGTAGAAGCATGAAAAAGGGTATACTCACTGTCACGAACAGCACTCACCTGAGTCTGCGTGACGCTTATGTGACACAGGGTCAACCACAAAGACAACCACCTGGTCTGTCTAAAATGATTAAATCCTCCCCTATCTATGCCACACACTAGCTTTGCGATACTAATTACCACCACCTCTCGGATAAGAGCTGACACTCTTATTTAGGAAGCCTTCGGTTCTCCCTAGCATTAATCCAACACAATTTACTTTAATCAGAGTTCACATAAACCACAAGGTTTGCACAGTTTCAATTAGGTAGCGCCTGGACCAAACTGTCGCGTGAATTCATAAGAACACAGAGACTAGAACTTATTAAGTGTAATTTAATATGAAAAATACATCCACAATGCTTAAGATAAAAAGATAATAAAATGACATACAAATATAGTGCAATTGTTTGTTATAAAATAAAAAGGATAAAACACAGAATTGATACCTCACTTAGAATCAAGTTTCTGGGGCTGGGAGAAGCCGAAAAAATGGAACCTCTTCAACTAAATGACTCCCTCGGAAGAACCAGGAGTTACATTTTCAGTACAGTTTTAAAACCCAGCTACAGGGCCCACAGCCCCCTCCCCCCTTCCTGTGACCTTATTCAGCTGGAATCTGTCATTTACATACAACCCAGTCTCTGCAGTCGGCATGTCTGGGGCCTCCCAAACATGTGTGAGATTTCATTGTCTTGCAAGAGATTTCTTCAAAGGCTTTCACATTTGCGTCCTGCCATAAATGGCATATGGTGCTACTCTTATCTACCAGCCCCCCTGGGCAGTTTAACATACACACAACCCATTGATCTAACAGCTTCTAAGAGAACCATGTCACAATATTTCTAGGAAGTAATTCACAAACATATATTTGCAGATTTATGACTAAAAATTAGCTTGCACATGACACTCACGTACCATTTCGGACTTTAAAATCACCTTAATGAGCTCGACCACCCGAGGCGACAGTGATTTAGGCCAGACCTGTTTCTGCAAAACTGCTGACACCGAAATGGGAACACCCTGTTTGTAGACCCTAGGCCATTGATGCTGCCGTAGATTTAGCCCAGCTTGACATCCGCGGAACTGCAGTCGCCGAAGTGGATGCACCTTGTTCGCCAAGCTAAGTCTCATAAGCAGGTCCGGATTTACCGCTAGGCAACCTAGGCACCTGCCTAGGGCCTAGCGGCTCTCGGGGGGCACAGCTGGGGGGGACAGGAGTAATTTTAAAATAATGAAAAAAAAAATGAAAATATTCGGCCCCTCCCCCGACTCGCGGCACCCCCCCCCCCGCGACTCGTGGCAGCCTCTTCTCCTCTCAGTGTCTCAGTGATAGAGAGAGGAGGAGAGGCTGCCGGGACCCGACGAGCGATCACGTGACTCTTTCTTTTTTCTTTTTTTTTTTTTTTTACATCTGGACTGACAGAGGAGGAGCAGCGCGCAATAGAAAGGTAAGTAAAACAAGGGACATAAGTGGTGATGGTGAAGGGGCACAGAAGTGGTGATGGTGAAGGGGCACAGAAGTGGTGATGGTGAAGGGGCACAGAGGTGGTGAAGGGCACAGAGATGGTGATTGGCACAGAAGTGGTGATGGTGATTGGCACAGAAGTGGTGATGGTGAAGGGCACAGAGGTGGTGATGGTGAAGGGCACAGAAGTGGTGATGGGCACAGAGGTGGTGATGGTGAAGGGCACAGAGGTGGTGATGGTAAAAGGGCACAGAATTGGTGATGGTGATTGGCACAGAGGTGGTGATGGTGATTGGCACAGAGGTGGTGATGGTGAAGGGCACAGAGGTGGTGATGGTGATTGGCACAGAGGTGGTGATGGTGAAGGGCACAGAGGTGGTGATGGTGAAGGGCACAGAGGTGGTGATGGTGAAGAGGCACAGAGGTGGTGATGGTGAAGGGCACAGAGGTGGTGATGGTGAAGAGGCACAGAGGTGGTGATGGTGATTGGCACAGAAGTGGTGATGGTGAAGGGCACAGAGGTGGTGATGGTGAAGAGGCACAGAGGTGGTGATGGTGATTGGCACAGAAGTGGTGATGGTGAAGGGCACAGAGTTGGTAATGGGCACAGAGGTGGTGATGGTGATTGGCACAGAGGTGGTGATGGTGATGGGCACAGAGGTGATGGGGAAAGGGCACATGTGATATTGTGAAGGGGAAAAAGTGACAATGAAGGGGCACAGTGTGATGATAGAGGGACAAAAGTGACAAGAGCACATACTTGGATTTATGCGTATTATTTTTGCAAACAACTTAAGTAAGTATTTCTGCCCTGACTTCAATATTTATTATGTTGTTTTGACCCAACTACTTAAAAAAACGGGACTGCTTGGTAATTATTTAGGGGTGCCTTTTTCTGCAGCAGGGTGGCCTTGCTCTTTTCACATGTTAGGTACGCCCCCAAAGATGCAAGCCACGCCCTCACCTCCTTTGGCGGCGTGCCGCCGCGCAGCGGCGGCACATGCTTTCATATCTACTTAACTATAGGGGTATATGGTAGGCATGCGGCGGCACATGCTTTCACTTCTACGTAACTATAGGGGTATATGGTAGACTGCAAAAATATAGTGCTATGGATTGTTTCAGGGAGGGGCCCAAAAAAAGTATCCTGCCTAGGGCCCTATGAGGTCTAAATCCGGATTTGCTCATAACATACACATACACACACACACACACACACACACACACACACACACAGACCAAGAGAGACTAAGGGCAATTTAATAGCAGCCAATTAACCTACCAGTATGTTTTTGGAGTGTGGGAGGAAATCAGAGCACCCAGAGGAAACCCACACAAACACGGGGAGAACATACACACTCTACACAGATAAGGCCATGGTCGGGAACTGAACGCATGACCTCGGTGCTGTAAGGCAGAAGTGCTAACCACTAAGCCACCATGCTGCCTACTTCCTCTTCCCCCTCATTCCTAAAGGACGTACAAATGGAATCACTGGAACTCCTTTTCTTTGATAGGCGCACAGGCTTTCCAGGTGTCGAGAAGGTGATCCTTAAGGTCTATTCTAAATGGGGTCCATACATAGAGTCAATACCTAAGACCCAACAGGATACTATTCTCAAAGTGTTTGAATCCACTACCTGGTTCTTGTATAGGCGGTTAAGCAAAAACTATTGACGGCCTTTACTGTCCGATGTCTGTAGACACCCTATATATGGTTCGATGTATTACCTCATCTTTGGAAATGAGGCCTGTGCCGCCCCGCCCCCCCCCCCCCCCCCCTCTCCACCAGCACAGTGCACAATACACAAAATCTAGAGGGATAGACAAAGGTTGCCTGATGCCTTAATTCTGTTTGTAGAAAGTTTTGACAACATGTAGATGTTCCTGAAGTGGAGCTATCTCAAGCTGCACTCTTTACTCTTAACTTCTGTTATATGATTTCTGTATGTCTGTTTTGATACATTCCCTGCTTAATATGTAATCTTCTATTTGAGAATTGTACGCTGAATATCTACTGTCTCTTATGTTTGAAAATGCAAATAAAACATTTAAAATAAATAAATAAATAGAACAGAGGATTAAAATCTTGCATTTGTGAAAATCTATACCTTAGCGCTAAAAATATAACACACGAGCGATAAAATAGGTACCTTGCACTTATTATACTGAAATGACATGCGATTTGAGTAATCAGAAACATGTCTAAAAAAACTGCCTTTTTTCTGACAGTTTGACATGGGTTCTTACAAAATGCAGCTTAAAACATGGGGTGGTTTGTCTACTTGTGATTCGAAAAAGTCAGGATGGCGGTTTCAAATATTTTGTGAGTTTGAGCTTGGTTTTGATTTTGTGGTGGGAGCGTAAAAGTTTTAGTAAATTTACCCCCAAGACTCATTAGCAAGTTTGCTGCCCTTTAAAACATACCTGTAGTAATAAAACTAATCTAAATGAAAATTTCTGGATGACTGTACTCAGATCTGAACATGTTTTTCCTAATCCTGGTCACAAGTTATTAAAACCAGTATGAGATTGTAAGAAAATAAGAAGCTAGGGGTCAGTCACATTCCTGCAGATCAGGCAGTTCCTGAATCAGCTGCTGACGTTGACAAGATTGCACAGAATGTACTCATATCGCCTTTGGCATAGATACATCCTTTCTAGTGAAGATCAAAACTCTTTTTCAAAGATTGTCTGAATACGCCTCTTTGCTTCAGGCTGTCCATGACAGTATATTAAAATCATGTTGTAAGAATTCAGTTGTACAGATGTGCAAATCCATTATGAATTGATTAAAGCTGGGTACATAATACAGAAAATTTCTCCCGATGTGATATCGTTAACGATTTTACCAACGACTGAAAGTTCTGATCAGTATTCCGATTCCTGTGTACACACCTACACGATTTTACACGATTTGCCTTCAGATCTGTGCTCTTCATCTGTCGTAACCATCTGCATGAATAAAATGGGACTTTGTAAACTCTATGGAGATCTGCCTACACTGCTGGCTGTAACTGTACACACTGCAGAATTTGTCCGACATCGTTCCATCATTTATAGAGATTTTTAATCCCGTTATAATATCTAATGAAACGATATGATGTGCTTTGGTATGATAAAACATGATTGTGGGAGCGTACACACTAATGCAATATTGGACCTAACGGTCGTTTATCATGTGATTGGCACCTTAATCGAGTGAAAACCTGTAGTGTGTACGTACATAGCTTAAGTCTGTGAACAAAACTCAAACATACAGAGAGATAATACAATAAAAGTTTAGCCTCTCGGGTTGTTGTTGAATTGTTGTTGAATTATGATTCAGTTGACTTATGACTGTGGAGTAACGCCTACAGAATTAATTGAGATGGAGAGAAAGGGGTATATTTTATAAAAGGAGTAAGAAGAAAGTGGAAATAAATTGTCTTTAAATGCTGCTAATTGGGTGTATAAAAGTGACACTTAATTGAACATAAAATTGTCCAAGTCCCACCCCTCCAATGTCCACTGCCTTCCCTCCCCCTCCCTTGCCCACCACTAACTTGTTATACTGTAATGTATGTTTTTGTTATGAGAGTGACATTGCTGGATACATATATTTTGAATGCTCTGATCAAACTTGCAATAAAAAAAATTAAATTGTCCAAGTCCAAGTATTGCCAATTTAAGTATTACCATGCCTCTCAACATGCTGGGCCTGATTCACGTCCGGATGCAACTTGTGTTTTAAAAAAGAGCAGGGAACTTGTGCGCATTCAACACCAAGCAAATCTTAAGATACGTTTCCACTTGAATTTGTGTGTAAGTGCGCTCTGCCTAAACATTACTTGTCGTATGTAGATACACACACAGCAGAATACACACAAGCGTGTGTACAATGGGTCACATCCCAACACATAAACAAATGTAATGTAAATTTTAAGATAATGAACAACTCTTAACAGTATAATAATCATTAAGAAAATATGGATTAAAAAAAACAAACTATTTTTTTTCTTACATTAAATAAATAAATCAAGATGCTTCTAATGCGTACTGTGCATCCAATGTGTTTATATAGTAATCTTTGCATACATATGTTATGTGCCAGCCAATCCCTATTTCCTGGGTGCTCCACTTTTACTTGCCACTCAGCTCTTGGAGTCCGACTGAGTCTTATTATACTAGGGCAAACCATTGTCTGCTCTAGGCACTGTGTCAGCAGAGTGTATTTAACCACTGACCACCCATCTGACCTGTCCTGGCAGTCAGCCCAGGCAGGTGGAGACTCCGCAGCCAGGCATAAAAAAAATGAATTAATACTAAGTGTGGTACCCCAAAGCCCTGTTGAACAGCACAGAGGAGTGCATAAACGCTTTTAAAATGCAGGGCTACAAGGGGTTAATTGTGCTCCTGAAAACTTGTGCCCAGGAGTGATTGACAGGAGGAGGATGAAGGCCCTCATTGGCTGGGGGAGTAACAGGAAGAGGTTGTGCAGGAAGGGAGAGAGAGAGAGCAGCATGGTAGAAGGAACAAGGGGGAGGATGTGCAGCCGAGCAGAGAGAAGATAAGCTGCTGCCAGAACTGTGACATTGCCAGCAAAGCGGACGGAGAACAGCTGGGGACACGCAGTGGGGCGCCAAAGACAGTATTCACTAACTACAGAACTCTTTTCAAGGTAAAACCTAGCCTGTAGTGTACTGCACACACCCCAGTGTCAGAGGGAAGAGTGATGAGAGAATCTATCCAAAACTGACATTGCATTCTTGTACAAGGAAGGATTGTGAGAGCTTTTCCCCCAGATCATACCTATACACAGGCTGCAGGGAACAATTAAGACGGTCGTTTTAGCTATATCCTGTGTGTGTGTGTGTGTGTGTGTGTGTGTGTGTGTGTGTGTGTGTGTGTGTGTGTGTGTGTGTGTGTGTGCTGATATCTGGACATTATACCCTGCTGCAGAGCACATGTGCTGATATTCATTGACTGTTGAGAGAACAGCGCCATCTTGTGGCTGAAATGAGCAACAGCCCTGCTTTCTACTATAATACTTAACCCTTGTTGGAAACTCTGCAGGACATTGGAACACTACCCAAATTCCTGTGCACAGGTCAGCCCAGGACTGAGTGGAAAATATGGTAACGTTACCGGGGATAATATTGGTGCACCAAATGTTTTAGATGATGTTAATGTTATGTGATTTTACCTAATAATTGATTTATTAATATTGAAGGTGTGACATTCAGTGTTAGTGGTACCGCTGCAATTCAAGTTAACTCAGCAGTAGATGCTAAAAGTGGGGCGCCTGACCCATAGGGAATAGCACGGTACCCCAAACACCTGAATAAGAAGTAGCCCTCTAGTGGGCGCGGTAGTGACCGTAAGAGTCTTGATGGGTTATTATTGATGGTTATTGCATCATCACCAGTCAGATATTGTTAACGTGAAAGTAGTAACTGTGATTACCAGTGTGCCTTATTAGACAATGTGTATTGAAGATGTTATCGTTATTCTGCCTTATACTCACCAGGTGTATGTCATATGTTAAATGCTATTGTGCTCTATGCTGATCAGACGCATTATTTTGTCATTACTATTGAGCTGAAGGGGTCAGTGGCGCGGTGTCTTACCGAAACTATCCTTACCGCATTCTCAATAAACCCAAGTTGTTTGACCAATCTTTGTCCCTTTCATTGAAGTATTTATCTCCTGGCCACCGGATATCCAAAAGAGAAAAGAACCTGACTCGTATCTGGGAGACAAGGTAAGGGAAGGATTTCCCATCAGTACCCGACCACCACACTAAGGACAGTGGGATAGTTAGCAGCTGATCACTGCTTATAACGAAAGGTGTGTGGTGTCTGACAGAACAGACACAACAAGGCAGTATGACAAGCAGGGCCGCCGAGAGGGGGGGGGAGCGGGTACATTTTACCCGGGCCCGGGCTTGCCAGGGGGCCCGGACCGAACCTTCGCTGCAAATTTGTTTGGTTTTTTTTGTTGGTTTTTTTTTTCATCTTCCGTCTTTTCATTTTAATTTTTTTTTTTCCGCGGGAGGGGGAGGGGGGGGGGGGCGGGGGTCGGTCCGGCAAGATCGTTGGTGGGGGGAGCTGGGACAAAAAAAACAAACCAAAAAAAATTAATACTCACGTGATCGGCGCCGCGTCCCTCCTCGTTCTTCTCTGCACCATTCACACTGACTGTCGGGCGTGATGTCATCAAGTCACGCCCGTCAGTCAGTGAGGAGCGCCGCAGCCAGCATGAAGAAAGCAGCATGAAGACAGAAGAGAAGAGAAGAAAAGAAAGAAGCTGACAAAGGTAAGCAAAGAAATGGAGAGGCAAGAGGAGGAAAGAACAGAAAGTGACAGTACTATAAAGAAGGGGAAGAGAGGCACAGAGGAAAATAAAATGGGAAGAGAGCCACAAAGGAAAATAAAAGGGGAAGAGAGGCACAAAGGAAAATAAAAGGGGAAGAGAGGCACAGAGGAAAATAAAAGGGGAAGAGAGGCACAGAGGAAAATAAAATGGGAAGAGAGGCACAAAGGAAAATAAAATGGGAAGAGAGCCACAAAGGAAAATAAAAGGGGAAGAGAGGCACAAAGGAAAATAAAAGGGGAAGAGAGGCACAAAGGAAAATAAAAGGGGAAGAGAGGCACAAAGGAAAATAAAATGGGAAGAGAGGCACAAAGGAAAATAAAATGGGAAGAGAGGCACAGAGGAAAATAAAATGGGAAGAGAGGCACAGAGGAAAATAAAATGGGAAGAGAGGCACAAAGGAAAATAAAAGGGGAAGAGAAGCACAAAGGAAAATAAAATGGGAAGAGAGGCACAGAGGAAAATAAAAGGGGAAGTGAGGCACAGAGGAAAATAAAATGGAAAGAGAGGCACAAAGGAAAATAAAAGGGAAAGAGAGGCACAGAGGAAAATAAAATGGGAAGAGAGGCACAAAGAAAAAAAATAGGGGGAGAGAGGCGCAGAGTGAAAAAAAGGGGGAGAAAGGCACAGAGGGAAAAAGAAGGGGGGAGAGCAGCATGGAGGGCACAGTGTGAGCATAAGGGGGCACAGTGTAGTTGTAATGAAGGGGCACAGTAATGTGTGTGATGGCACAGGGGGCTTGTTGCAATGTAGTGTGTGAGGTAGGTGGTGGCTAATTAATAGGTGCTATTTTGTTTGTAGGGTGATGGTGAGGCAATTTAATAGTGGGGACTATTAATTTAAGATGGGGAGGTTTGGGGGCTATTGAATGTTGGGGTGAGTTTAGGGAGAATGAGGTCTATTTATTAAATGTGACTATGAATTATTTAATGGCAGTGATGGTTGCAGGAAATAGGTATTGCTGGGGCTGTTTGCAGGAAGGGAAATAGGTTTATTTATTAAATGTGAATACTATTATTTTAATGTTGGGGCTGGAGGAAGACCTAATTATCAATTGTGGGTGCTATTGATTTAACGCCGGGGCTGGCTGTAATTTTCTAAATGTAGCCATTTTTTCCAAATAGGCCCTTCAACATTGCAGGATCCGGACAAGCCGCAACAAAAGAAAGCAGCAGCCACAGGTGGAGAAAGTGAGAAGAACAGGTAGGAGAGAGCAGCACAGTGTGTGAAATGTTGTGATTCTAGTAGGGACAATACCAATTTTTGGTGAGTGTTGTGCCCAATGTAAGGTGCAGGCCAAGACTGAACTGTTTGTGTACACACTGCATTCTTTGTATACTACACTGTGGTGCTAGATGTCCTGAAAGTCAGGAGTGCTTGGACATATGTGACGCTCCAGCGAATTGAGAGCCTAGTGATTTTGATGCTAGCCACGCCCCAATGGCGCATTTACCACGCCCCCAAATGCATGAACACACCTCCGAAAAATTTTGCGCCGTCGGTAGGCTAGCCACGCCCCAACGGCACATTGACACGCCCCTAAATGTATGACCACACCCCCGAAATTTTTTGCGCTTAGTCGACTATGAGGGGGGCCCCATGAATTTGTTGTACCCGGGCCCTGAATTCCTCTTGGCAGCACTGATGACAAGTAGTAAACAATAAACACATACAAACTTACACTCAAGCAAATAATTAAATGTATCCAGGAAGGAAAGAAGAAGATCTTTGTAGGATGGCGGAGGTGCTGCTGGGACATGGCCACTTCAGGGCTGCAGTGATAAGTGTTATACATACACTTCAATTAGTCCACTTACTGAGGGACAATTTTTTAACAATACAAACCAAATCATAATATATTTACAATGACAAAAGGCAACAAAGTTTCACTTAAAATGCGTATACCTGGCACATACTATACTTTTTCTCTCCTTAACATATGAAATCATGTGACCATTAAGTGACATCACTATGTGGCTCTTCTCCTTACTCCGTCCTTTTTATTCAACAGTTTGCACTCTCTATTGTGTGACTGTAGGGCCATCAGTAGTAGTGCCAAGTGTGCTGCACTCATTCCGCAGTATAGAGTGACTGACTGTCCTGTAGTGTCCCACAGCGTATCTAGTGCCCGGGGCCAGGCCCTACCAGAGGGAGTGGGGGGCTAGGGGGGAAATTTCCGACTGCCAGTGGGCCTCAAAATATTCCAACTTATTGTTTTTGTATTCAGACTTTTTTTTTTTTTCTAATAGTTATCCATTTGCTAATTTGGCAATTTCCAAGTAATAAAAGTTGAAACCTTGCGCCTAAACCTGTTAAATTATTAAATTGGCACAATGAACAGTGGCTTATTGCTCTCTGTGCTTGATGCATCTATCCACACAGACACATAAGAACGTCACTTGAGATTTGCCGGGGTGAGTGATTCACAACTTCGCAAGGGAATAGTTTGCTTAGAATTAGGAAACTGGACTGAATTGTTTGATGTTCAATGTTTACTGCAGGAATTGAAGAATTGGTGTGTTAGGTAAGTTAATTTCATCAATATTTTGTTATTACAATGCTCATACTTGTATAGATTCAACAGGTTTTGTTTTCATTAATACATTATAAAATATGCCTTTTTTTTTACGTGAAAACGGAACACTTTTAGAGGTAAATAGCATAAATTAGGTCACAGGGCTGTAACTAGGTCGGTGTGGCCGGTGCCCTAGCATTGACGCCTAGAGAAGAAGCCAAACGTGAGGATCCGCTTGCACTAGGTGAAGCGATGTCCGAATCCACGACAAGGGGCAGAGACACTCACTCTACCCCGACTGCCGACACCTCGTTTTTCTCTAGCCCAAGACCCGGTACTACGAATTCTCTGGACTAGAAACGGTCCCGCCCAAGTACTCTACACACCAATAGGTGAGGGCCGATCAGAAATAGGGAAACCTAGCAGCTATACTCACCGTACAACTCCTACTTCTGACTCCTGCTCTCTCGCTTTCCTCTGTCATCTGTAATGACAAACACAACACACAGCCTCCCGCCTACACTAATCTTGAGACTATAGTGTACCACCCACAAAATGCTACGAGCTAAACAACAGGCACCCTGAACCTACAACAACTAATGAACAGACAGTGCAACTCTACTAGAACCGTATGTGGAGTACTACCTAAGCCCTCACCCTCTTCCTAAAAGAGCACCAGCCGGTATTTCGCTTCTACCCTGGGGATATAAACCCAAAACCTAAGCTTTACCAAGGAGTCTGTCTCCCGACTAGGGGCACTTGCAAAGAAACAAGGACCACTTGCAGATGCCGGACTGGGGCCACAGGAACAGCGCGTCACAGGGTGAGGCGCCCCGCCCGGAACTGTCATTGGCCACTGCCGGAACTCGGAGCAGGCACACCCAACCCCACGGTAACACCGCCTGTACTGGAACCGTCAGGCGACCCTGCCGGAACTCAGAGTCAGGCACTCAAGTGGAACCGAAGGTAAATCCCCCGGAACTCAAGAGGGGCGTGTTGCACTGCCAATGGGGTACCCTATCACTGTCTTAGTAACCCTGCGTGACCCCAGGGACCTATGGGCCAGGAAAACTAATGTGTATCTTGACCCTAACAGTATTTTAAGCTGTTTAACCCCCTGATCCCCCACTTGAACAGAAAACACAAGGGAGAGGACAGGAAACAAGAGCCTACCTTTAATGAGGGCCTGACGTCTTGCACCTGTAAAGAAACTCACAAAACACAACCACAACACAATGTACAATACTTTATCCCAGCACTAACTTCAATAACACAGTACTGGGGCAGTACACCTGTCAAACCCTAGCTCAGGTGTCCTAAGGCAAGCTCAGGGAGGACAGTTTGGTCTGTGTTCCAAACTGACCCGATGAGCTAATCTCTCTCTGTGTACTGCCCTTCATCGTGGGGGCTCCTGGGCTAGAAAGATGGACTGAAAATCACAGGCCTTATGCCTGACTTAATACCCTAAAGAATCAAGAGAAATTACCTATCAGAACTCTGGACTCTATAAGGACAGAGGTCCTGACAAGAAACGGACCTCGCACCCAGACTAACTAATAGGCCTCGTGCATGGAACTATAGCAGTCGCACTATGCTCAACCAGTCGCAACAAGCCTAATGCCTGAATGCTGCACGGGCCTTGTCCAGAAACTACCACTCTGGTGCCACAGACCTAATGCCTGATGAAAGAAAGAAAGACTTTATTAAAGGAATTTGTTAAGAAATGCGGGCAAGGGAGAGGAGTTGCCCAATAGGTCCCTACATTCCGCTGATGTCTTCAGGGGTCTTCTCCAGGAGTCCCCCAGCCGCCGCCATCTTCAAGGCTCTTCCGCTGTCTTCTATGCTTGATCCCGGCGTGTCTTCCCCTTTCCGACCACCGGCTTCTTTCTTCTTTGCTGGCTTTCTTCTTCTTCTTCCAGCGGTTCCTGTTGCTCGCTGCGTCTTCTTCTTCTCTTCTCTTCTCTCTGCTTCAGTCCCGCGACGTCCATTCTTCTCAATCTCCGCCTATGTCTGACCACAATCTTACATAGACAACGGTGCCAAAATTCAAATGAATGAGCAGGGAGCCCTGATTGGCTCCCCGTCCCGGTCGTTCCTGATGGCACCGCCGGACACACCAGCTGAGTACCGAAGGACCCCCTGGATGCATTGCAACCAGGTTAGTCCCTCACAGAGTGACGCCTGAGCATGGGGGTGGGGCTACACAAACTGAGACGCTGTAGACTCACAGGGAGATGAAGGAGTTGCACCGAGACACGCAGCAGCAGATCCAGTTTACAATCCAGAAACTCTACTGCAAGAATGCAGAGAACCAGAAGATCTGCGTTGAGCTGGAATGTACAAAACAAACTCCCCACTGTGCGCCTTGCTTCATTTTTAATAAAAGTGCAGCAAACGCTTTGGCTTTATCTTCCCAATCCGAATGGATCTTGAATAGAGGTTGGAAGAAATTGCATGACTGAATATCATCACAGGCAAGTTCAATCCTGCACAAAGAAAATTATGTGGTGTAGAAGTCAGCCTTCAGAGCAATATTATCTGAAACTTCAATTGACAGTCATGAGTTCGATTCCCGACCATGGCCTTATCTGTGTGGAGTTTGTATGTTCTCCCCGTGTTTGTGTGGGTTTCCTCCGGGTGCTCCGGTTTCCTCCCACACTCCAAAAACATACTAGTAGGTTAATTGGCCGCTTTTAAATTGCCCTTAGTCTCTCTCGGTCTGTGTGTGTATGTGTGTGTTAGGGAATTTAGACTGTAAGCTCCAATGGGGCAGGGACTGATGTGAATGAGTTCTCTGTACAGTGCTGCGGAATTAGTGGCGCTATACCTATAAATAAATAGATGATGATGAAGTAGTAGTCATAGACTCCATTCTGTCTGGTCTTTATCATCGATTTACTTCATTGAACGTGATTTGTAACTTGTTTAAATTTCTTTGGGACTTCAACAAAATGAGTAATGAAGAACTGTGCTCCATAAACTGAAAACTTTCAGCAAGAATACAAGAAAGATATTGGCCAACATTTTAGTGACCAACTAATTTTCCTGAAGCAAATTTTTAGAAAGCAGCCAAAGGAACTTCTTACAGAAATCCTAGAACTAGGACTTTCTGGGTGTTTCCTAACATCACAATTGCTTTGCGCATTTTCCTCAGTTTGCCAGCATATGTTGCTTCTGTTGAAAGGAAATTCAGTGCCGAAGAACGTAAAAAACTATCATCACTCAACTATGGAGCAATAGCGATTGAGTGGTCTGGCCATGCTCAATTTTAACTGTGAAAGTTCGAATTTCCCAAATTGATTGTTGCATTTCGAAAAAAAAAGCAAAACAAGCACTTATAATTTGAAATCTCCAATAATCCAGGACATTAGTATATGTTTACAGTATTTTATTTGTAAATTTTAATAAAGCGAAGCAAAGCATTAAAATCAATTTAAAATACATTTCAAATGCCCGGGGCACACGCCCAAAATGCCTCGCCCACTTCACACTTGAGTGCTGGCCCCAATAAGTCCAACATTAGGGTGATAGCCAGTCAAATAGATAAATGTATATAGATATATGTATAGATAGATAATATAGATTTTACCATACCCCCTTCTCCTCCCTGCAGATGTGCAGCCCTTTCTTCCTATTTCTCATACTGCAATAACCTGACTTATGCGCCTGGTGTAGTAATAACCATGAATAAAGGTAGTCTCATGTCCCCACTGACCGGTGATCTGGCTGATTTATCCTGTATTTTGGAAAAAAAACAAATGAAAGTACTTTTACTGTGTATAATTTGTTTCCACTACCTGGTGGGCAGATGTTCTATACAACACCCTTTTTCTCCCAGACTAGTACATTAAAGCAGACAACTGGACACTCACAAAATACTGCTGACCCCCTGTACTTGTAGTGGAGACTTCTGCTGGGGAGTTCCTAAGTTCTGTAGCAGAACTACAGGCAAGTGTTACGAGCCGCGGCGGTGCCCAGCCGCCGCGACTCTCTTCTCCGCGCCGCTATGACGACCGGGATGTCACTTCCGGGTCCCGTCCCGGCCGTTTCCTAGGCAACGGTCGGGACGCTGCAGGGCATAGCGCCGCACCCCGGCATTAAGTGCAGCTGGGCGCGCACGCTAATTCAGGTGGCGCTCAGGAGGACAGCCCCTAGGGCTAATTGTCCCTTTTTCCATTGGCCAGTTTTGCTTTATAAGGCAGGGAGGGCTTAGCCTCCCCGCCGGTTATAGTTTTGCCTGTCAGTTTATAGCCTGCCCCTGTACCTTTGTTCCTGTAGTACCTGTTTGATTGGATTACCCGTGTTTGACCCCTGGCCTGTTTCTGGATTTCACTGTCTTGCCTGTGTCCCTGATCGTTTGGCCTGTACCACGGATTCTGCTTCCCTGCCTGTGACCCTGACCTTTTGGTGTGTTGACTATTCTCTCCTGCTAGTGACCCCTGACCTCGGCCCCTTTCTTTGGATTACGCTCTGCCATTACTCTCTCCGTTCTGGGTTCCCCGCAGCCAGTACCCATCTCACGACCCTCAGCTGTCTGCGGCCAAGTCTGTCCCCACTACTAGAGGCTCCAGTGAATACCAGACTCCTGAGTAGACTCCGGGTTTTGTGGTGCTGACTGTTGGGGTTCCTAACATTATAACCGGCCCAAGACATTCCGGTGACGAAAACTGGAATGGACGGAAGCGGAACCGGACCGCCTCCATCTCAAGTTCTGGCTGGCCATGTGGACACCCTGTACCAAATGGTCCAGGGATTATCCTCCGGAGACAGAACCTCTTATTCCGTAACTTTAAAGAAAGCTGTAAGTTGTATTTTCGCCTTAGGCCTCGGTCTTCAGGATTGGAACTCCAAAGGGTTGGCATTATAATATCCCTTTTGCAGGGAGACCCTCAGTCCTGGGCATTCAGCCTTGCCCCTACAAGTCCTCAGTTACTGTCTGTTGATGTCTTCTTTGATGCCCTGGGACTACTCTATGATGATCCGGACAGAGTTGCCTCGGCAGAATCACATCTCAGAGCCCTGAAATAGGGTCGTCGCACTGCTGAGGAATACTGTGCGGAGTTCAGACGCTGGTCCACAGACAGCGAGTGAAATGACCCAGCACTTCGGAGCCAGTTCTGTTTGGGTCTTTCTGAACAGATAAAAGACTCTCTGGTACAATACCCTGCACCAACTACACTGGAGAATCTGATGCAACTGGTCATCAAGATTGACCGCAGATTTAAAGAAAGGTCGAGAGGGATACTTCTGTTTCTTCGTGCTCTTTTCTTACCCCTCCTGCAACATCATTTGAAGCCGCTGAACCCCAGCAACTAGGTGCTTATCGGCTCACGTCAGAAGAAAAGACCCGAAGACGTACGCTAGATCTTTGTCTGTATTGTGATAACAGGGGCCACCTCCTTTGTGCTTGTCCAAACAAAGCAGACAAGTCGGGAAAAGAACAAGCCTAGAGAACATGGAAGAGGTTCGTCTAGGCTTACAAATCATATCTTCCAAAAATGCACTCCTGGTTCCGGCAGTTATCTCCTTTGGAGCACAATCTGCTCCTGTCTCTGCCTTCCTAGATAGTGGCGCCGCTGGAAACTTCCTGGATCTAGACCTGGCTCATTCCTTGGGGATACCCATCATTAAGCTTGAAGCACCCATCACTGTCTGTGGTTTGGATGGAGGTCCTTTACCCGGTGGGAAAGTGTCTTCTCAGACGTCATTATTACAACTAACCGTGGGGGCGCTACATTCCGAAGCCTTGTCCTTCTTCCTTATTAGGTGCTCTTCCGTTCCGGTGATCCTAGGACATCCTTGGCTACAGCTCCACAATCTGGTCATTGATTGGAACAAGGGAGACATTATCCACTGGAGTCCATCTTGTTCTTCGTCCTGTTTGTCTTCACCTGTTCGTTTGCTCCAGGTCTCCTTGGATCAGCTGCCAGCACCCTACTATGAGTCTGTCCCCACCACTAGGGGCTCCCTGGCCTGTTTCTGGATTTCGCTGTCTTGCCTGTGTCCCTGATCGTTTGGCCTGTACCACGGATTCTGCTTACCTGCCTGTGACCCTGACCTTTAGGCGTGTTGACTATTCTCTTCTGCTAGTGACCCCTGACCTCGGCCCCTTTCTTTGGATTACGCTCTGCCATTACTCTCTCCGTTCTGGGTTCCCCGCAGCCAGTACCCATCTCACAACCCTCAGCTGTCTGCGGCCAAGTCTGTCCACACTACTAGAGGCTCCAGTGAATACCAGACTCCTGAGTAGACTCCGGGTTTTGTGGTGCTGACTACTGGGGTTCCTAACAGCAAGAAGCAGGAAATGTGCTATCAATAGGAGAGACTAGGCAGTCACCAAGAGTGCCAAGGTTTAGTGGGAGCTTAAAACATGAACAGCTCTTTCTCCTGTACTGTCTTTCCGACAGAGATAGGGCTTTGCCCTATCTATCCAGAGCTTACGGGCGGTTATAGCACTGCTATCGCTGAGTTAACCTTTGCTGACAAAAAGATTTACGCAGTTTCGTGTGGAAGCCTATTTAATAAGAATCATGGATATACAATTATCAGTTCTAGGATGGCAATGACAGAAAAAAATTATAGAAAAATGGTTTGTTATTTGAATAAATCATTTTTTCAATTGAGAATAGTGTTAAAATATATTTATCAGTTTCACCCGCTAGCTGTCTCACGAATACTTACATTGAGATTGGCCCAGCAAAGTGGTAAGTTAAGTCTTATCACTCCCGGACAACATCACCAAGGCCACCTCTGCAAAATTGTATTGATAAATTGTGACAATAACAGATGTTCTATCACTGTGATAAGTGGCAATAGAAAATTATTATTATTCTTATTATTATTGTTATTTATTTATTTAGAAGGCGCCACAGATTCCGTAGCGCCGGATACAGACGCAAGTAACAAATAGATGAGGTAATACACATAAGTAGCACAGATGAGTGTGAGTAGGGCTATGGGGACTCACACAGAGTGCAGCAAAAGACATGACAGGACAAATGAGTAAGACAGTAGACAGACATGGGACAATAGGCAGGGAAAATCATTATTATTGCCACTTTGTAATAAGTAGGCCCATATATGAGTGACATAATGTAACCCATTCAGTGTTTTTATTGTCCCTTCGGTGCCCCAAACTGAGCGGCAACCGCTGCCATGGAGGGCAGCAGCCATTAGCGTTTTACCTGGGAATGTACTAGCTGCTACTCCATTCCATTCATCAATCCGAGGGCTTCTCACACATTATCCAAACGGGGCACTACAACTATATACATATTTGCTGATAATATTGAAATGTATTGTGGTAGTAAAGATGGGATCTCCAAACTATAGAACTCCTTCGCTTGCTGAGAGCTAGTACATACTTCAGCATATATGTTGGTTCTACCTACCTGATGTTACTAAAGGTGTTCAGCGGTGTTAATGTGGATGTTAAGCCACAACGCTTTTGTACCTTAAACAGGATGCTGTTTATATAAAGATGGTAACAACAGATGAATGCAGTTACTCACAGTTGCTTGTAGTACAGCAGTATTCAGCAGTAACAACAGCTGCAGCAATCAGGCAATACAGATTATATGCAGTACACACTTGTATGATATATGCTGGTATATATGCACTCTCATATAGATATACAGATGCAGGCAAGTTTATTAAACTGCACAGCCGTGAAGATTATTTGTTGCGGCAGACTCCTCTATTTATATATGCAGGATACAGTAGGGAGCCTCCGTTCACTATCTCAGGGCTTTTTAGGAACCTATATGACTGTGGCCACGCAGCTTCTATAGCAGCGACTGTCCCCTTCAGTGTCCCAATGGAAGTAACCGCGCAAAGCCAAACTTCTGGTTATCGGGTGCGCCGATGTCCTGCCCTCTTCCTGTTCTCCTCCCAGACCACCGGGGAACTACAGTGGTTGCTATGACAACCCGAAATTCAAGGAGACAGAGCGTTAGTGCTCCTGATACCAACACCCCCCCCCCCTCACTTAGCAACGCCTCCTGTCACAAAGAAAAACAATTTGACTTTATCAAACATTACATTTTTCAATAAAGCTTCTATTTCCTGTAACACAAAATCAAGGGTTAGTAAACAATGCAAGTCATCAAATCTTGGAATTCTTTTGATTTTAGTCCAATGTCTTTTCTCAAGTTTGATTGTAGATCGGCTCACACGATTCACATCATATGTGACGTCTGGTTGAGTCTCAATACTTGCAAACATTTCCTTTGTCATTTTTAAGCTTTTATCCACTGATGTATTAACTGGTTTTGCGTCAAACATCTCATACTTGGTAAGTATATTTAGGAATATGTGCATACGCCTTGCAGCCGAATACATGGAGACGGTTTACACTTGGCTTTTTACCAGACCACACCTCCAGTGGCGTTTTACCTTCAACAGCTACTGTGGGCTCTCTGTTTTTAAGATAGACAGCAGTGGACACTGCTTCTGCCCAAAACTTTTTCTCCAGACTTGCGTCATTCAACATAGTCCGTGCTCGTTCTGCAATTGTTCTGTTAGCTCGTACAATCACACCATTCTGTTCAAGTGTGTAGAAAATTGTCAATTGGTGCTGTATGCCATATTTCCTTAAGAATTCTGCTAAAGTCCCTATTAAAGTAATTCTATCGTTTTAAAATAAGCATTGCCCAATCAATTGTATGTGTGTCCAAAGCACATGGTGGTTTATTTTAACAGATGTAAATAGTCAACAATTCAATACATTATTATATCATGATAAAGTACAGTACAGCACAGCCAATACCAAAAGATAAGTACATACCAAATGCAATCGCTTGCGCACGCTGCGCACCCACCGGACCCGATGGACAATATTCTGTATAGAATATTGTGTCAGAGTTGACTGAGGCCCCAGTGAGATGCAACTAATATATATACAGTCAGTGTTTCATTGTGAACAATAGAGATGACGTAGATTGTTTCTATAGGTCCAGACGTTGGGTGGGTCCAGGCCAGACAGGTAATAGGTTGATTCAATCTAAGGAATCCAAAGGTGGGGGTCTTCTTTCCAGGGGGTCTGCTCCTTTTCATAGCCAGTATCATATAACAGGTTTTCTCTCTAATATCAATAACTAAAGTATGCAATGTGCGATCTCTTCGCCGACTGCACCGGACAGCTGCTGATGATTAGGGCTTCAATATGATATCAGGCATGACACCTTTCCTATTACCTAAACCTTTAATAACACTACAATGTACATATAATCAACATATACATATATATATATGTATATATATATATATATATATATATATATATATATATATATATATATATATAGACTAATAATAAACCGAATACTATCTGCTCCTGAATTCCAGTGTAACAGAACCAATATGAAATTATATAAATAACTAACTGTTGTAATGCGAGTGTGTGCGTGCGTATTTTACCGTGCGAACGCACCACGTCACGTAACACGTGGCGTACGCTTCGCAATACGCACGGCAAACCAATATTAAACCAATATACTTTCGTTCATCCAATTATACGACTTCAACAGTCCACCCTTTGATAGTACAATAAACTATCACCTTAAAGATGTTATAAGCAGGATCTCAGTACCATGTTTCATTGTTATGTAATACAAATCCCCCTTGGTGTATGTCCACGCTGTTTGTAGATCTAAACAAGTTATCATAAGAGAGAGTCTTAATCCTCTAAACGACTTCTTCTTTTACTATAAACCGTACACTTCTGGAGCTTGGAGATAACCTTTTGTATGCCCTTCAAGGGTGCAATAAAACACTTAATACATTATTTGGAAAGGTACAGTAGAACGTGTGTCAGCTATACAGAATTCTCTACTACAGTTCTTCAAGTTTAACAGGTTCTTCTGTCCAACGCATGTCTTCAAGCTCAGAATACATTTAAACACTTCATGTTCATCAATAGCATCATCCTATGTCTATCAATAATGTCATATGCAATCTCCTTCGGCTTGCGTTAATATACACACATCTAATAATGTCACCAGTTCTTTTCATCAACACTTGTGGGCGGGCTATTGTCTGTTCGTTCTTCCCAGTCTCCCAATACCCAGATTTAACAGTGATCGGCTTGTAAAGCATTGGGAGACTTCAGACTAAGGGACCTAGGTGTCCTACTTTTTCCCCTAGTGACCTCCCACCCATAGTTCGGGTACCTCAAGAATATTTAGTGGAAAGAGAACTAATCCTACTTGATATAATCACTGAGGCACGCGTGAGCACGCCCAGCACTTTGTTTGGTCTAAAACCTTACCCTCCCAAGAATGATAATCATTCTCAAGGATGCCTGCTCAAGTCCGAATATTACTGGACTGGCATCGCTGGGTGTGTCTCCTTTTTTTACTATGGGGTTGCCGTACTTATGGACGTAATGCTACTCAGACAATAGCCCCTCGCACTTTCTCCAAGCTCCAAGGTTTCCAAATTTTCCTTTACCCCTGAATTGAATAGAGTAATTGACTGGACTGATTATGCTACTAACTTCTTCCTCCCCAATACCTCCTTATCATTACCTGAACCAGTCTCTGTCACCTGCTAATAATCAAAAGAATTAACCGTCCTGAGAAGAGAGTGAAATGGGAGAACACACAAGAGGAAAAACTACAACTTCATGCTGGACAACAGTCTTAGCCTTTGGCTCAGGTGCTACTAACTGCATTCGAGGCCTTCCAGTACAGACTCATGAGTGCCCTTGGACCCTTCTCTGAGTGTTGGCCCCTCTGCAGTGGGTGGTATGGGCACCAGTGTGTCTCTGCTACCCTTGAAGCCGTGAGGCTGGTAGCCTACACCTGGTACCTGTCTGTCAAATAACCTAAGCTTAAGAGATTTCTGTTTAACAACTTACTCTCCCGATCCAACATCCTGACAGTTAGTGTGACCTTTCAGGAGACAGCGTTTTGGACGTTCTCGGTTACTGTCTCACTATTTACCTTCTCTCAAGGTCTAACCTAGCCTCCCAGTTACAATCTCATCTCACGAGGGGTCGAGAACATTTCAAAAACTGACAGGTTAGGAGTCTGCCCAGGGGTGATCTCTTGGTAGCGGGAAAGTACTAGTGGCACTTCAATCAAGTTCCAACTCTTATTCTATTCAATTCATTCTACCGAGTACCACTACTTTATGTTCACACTGGTTTATGGCTAATTGAAAGTATGTGATTTGTTACCACTACTCATACATTATACATCTATTATCAATAACATGAATACCCCTATCATCTATTATAACTCTAGGATTATCACATTGAATAACAAAAGCTTTGAGTATGATACAGTAATACATTAGACACATTTCAATACACCTCTACCCAGACATTTTTCATTGGTACACCTGTGTATACTTGAGGATCCTGCATGGTGGTAATTGGATGACGTGTATTTGTTTTACCTGGGGGAAAACCCATCAGCAGGAGGGATATGGGATGGCTCTATTGGTCTACCTTGTCCATCTCTCCAGAGTCCACCAGACTCCTCACCACATCTCTTCACCTTCCAGACAGTTTATCCCTCGGGTAACACAAATCTTCCTATATTAACCAATATGTGTATGCGTGCATGTGTGTGTGTGTTCACCTTTTTAAAACTAAAACAATACAACGAAAAACAAACAAAACATAGATTTGTTAGCTGTCACATAAAACCCTGCTGTCTATTTGACAGCTATGTTCTCCCTGGTGTGACAGCCATGTATGGTTGTGTGTGTAAGTGTGGACCTTACTAGCAGCTACTTCCGTTGGTAACTGTGTCCCTGTATAAAGTCCTCTATGTAGTGTCCTACTCATGTGCTGGTATTGCTATAAAACGATTTCTCAGTCACCTCAACATCGCCCTCTAGACTAGAAAAATGCTAAAGACCAATGTATATCAATCGATTTTCCCTCTGCCAACTCACATGTCATTCTCAGTACCTCATATTCAGCTACTTGACTAAGTGGGAAAGGCAAAGAGGTCTCTTTCTATAACACTTTCTTCAAATATAACAGTATCCCGTACATGCCTGTCTAACAGTGAAAATTATAAAAACATGAAAATTCTACATTTTCTAGGGTTTCACATTATGTCGTATCTTGTGGTAAAAATCCTACTCCAATGTTCTACACAGGGATGCATATCTGTATGCCTATCCTCTAGCAATCTCCTGTCTCCACCCTTTGTGCATCCATAAAAAGGCACATTTTTGTACAGGAGGCACGAACCAAAACAAAAACAAAACAAAACAGATATGCAATCTATAAAACATGAATCGTATTTCCACAACAGAACCTTTCTGCTTAAAAATCAGCAGTTTCTATACACATGAAAACAAAATCCCTGACTGTTTCTGTAACTCATGTCAATCTAGTGTGTGTATCTCTGAATTTGTCTTATGTAAAAAAGTAAAAATATGTTTTAGCCCCATTGTTGAGACTGTGTCTGATTTTATCTCTACCAGAGCAGAGAGAGAGAGAGAGAGAGGGAGAGAGAGAGAGAGGGAGAGAGAGAGGTGGAGAGAGAGAGAGAGGGAGAGAGAGGGAGCGGGAGAGAGAGAGAGAGGTAGAGAGAGAGAGAGAGAGGGGGAGAGAGAGAGAGACTAGCGTTTGTGTAAAGAATGAGAAATAGGAAAGCAATGAATGATGGGAATACAAAGGTTTGAATACAAACATACATGTAGAAAGGGAGATTTTTACAACAAAATGACAGCTGGATTGGACTCTGACTCTATGGGGAAATGGCTGTATTCATTCCACTGTTCCCCTTAGCTATTTTCTAACTATGACCCCTCCCCATACTTGACTAGGGGGTCTTAACAGTGCCATCCAGTGTCGTCCGTCATTTGTTCAGTAAGAACTCGGTATCTCATTGACTACATACCTTTTCAAAGGACTTTTCTAACTTATGATAGAGAAATGTAAAAATGTACTCTTTGTGACTCATATTTTCTCTGAAATACATAAAACGATATTTTGGAGCAAAGTATGTACATACTTCATTGTTGGATAATGATTCTCGGCCAAACAAATTATCATGAGTCACTGCAGCCTAAAACAAAAGAGTGTTCCAATTGTCTATTGTTAATTAGTCTTTCAAGAGTAATTCTTCTATTTCTCTATCTCACCCCTTTTAAACACTTGTCTATACTTCTTTTGTGTCCCCTCTATCTGTGAAAAGAAAAACAAGATAGTTATCTTAAAACAGCAAACACAACAAACATTTCTATTCTTTACCGTCGGCTAGCAATTTAGGAAAACAAACATGTGACAACATAAAACGAACAAACAAAATCAACAAAGATTACCTTTAAAAAAAATAAGTTTCTTTCTACATTTTGCACCTTAATGCTCACCACAGATTAACTCTAGAGTCGGCTATATTTCTCCCCCAGGGCATTGGCTGCTATGAGGTGCACAGGAAACTGTTGAGAAGTCTCCGAGACTTGTGTGCGCCGTCTCTGTGGGTGTCTATGTGATTGCCCCTTAGGTGGGCTAAGTCTCTTTTCTTCGCCTTGGCTCTAATATTTTCTTTGCAATCTTTCCTCAAATGTCCCTTTTTAAGACAGTTAAAACACTTCAAAGATTTCTGTTTCTTTCGTCCCTTATAGTGGTTTTTATAATTCTGAGGTTGTGGATGTAGTTTTTCTAACGCCTGGATACTCAACATCATTAACCTATCACTCTGTGCTTTTTCCTTTTTACATATATTTTTATCATGTTCTATAGCATGCTCTCTAATATCAGTTACCGTGAGACCTCTCTAATTAGGAAAAGAGGTTTGTATCCAAGTCCTTAGATCCTCCCGGAGGCCGGCCATTAGTACTGCAACAGTTACCTCCCTGTAATGTGGATTGACCATTATATCCCATATTCCTGTGTACTTAATAATGCCCGCTAGCGCCCTTGAAAAATAATCAGTTGTATTCTCATTACCTTTTTGTTTGATGTTGTATATTTTTCCCCATTCCACAGTCACTGGAAAATATACGGCCAACTCTTTGATTATACGTCTAATATTATGCTGATTGTTATCCTCAGTTAAGGGTTTATCCTTCTCCAAGCTACAACCCTCAATGAACTTCTGTATATCAGTATCGAGAGGAAGACAAGCTCTAAACAGCACTCGCCAATCTTTATTAGTAGGTTCATGTGCATTACCTAAATGTCTAATAAATTTCTGACACTTGGCCAAATCTTTTCTAGGATCAGGGAAATCAGACATAATTGTAAATAGTTCCGTCTTAGTCCATGGAGAATACACTGCTACCTGTTTCATGGGAACTACACCATCTCTGTCCGCTTTCCCATTGGGAACTGCTGTTCTGCAGATAGGATATAAGCCTACTAAATCACTATGTTCTGACCTAGTTGCTGGAATTGCTGTTGCAGTACAATGAATGTCTCCCCCTGTGTTAACCTTTTCATTATTCTCACCACTTTCAGCAGCTGCCCCTGCTGGTGGGACCGTTCCTCTTCTTTGTCCTGAAACATGACTTTTAACATTACTTAAAACACCATACAAGTTACTAGTTACCATTTTTACATTTTTGGTATTGGCTGTACTTCCCGCCCCAACCGAATTTATCGGGGGCGTGTTTGCGCTCAGTTCGCCACGCTTTGCAACGCACACTTCCGGAATGCTTGTTTCCGATACGCTTACTTCCGCTGTGCGTTCGCTGCTCTGCCACGTGTTACCTTCCATTTGCCACAATTTTAAACAGCCATCATGTTTAATTCTCGTTTTTGTTGATTTAATCAACCTCACTTTATTTCTAACATTATTTAACACCTCTGAGTCAAGACTACCTATGTTTGGGAAAGGTTTCACACACTCCCGGGTCATCTTGACCCATTTGTCGCAGTATGCCGTAGCATACGCACCGTATTTATTATACATAACATATTTTGCCGAACCAACCGGCCATTCATTAGGTAGCACAACATGAACTATCTCTAGCGTTTGCTTCGTATCCATTGTGAAAACAACCTATTTCTCAACGCTACACAAAAAGACTTTTACCTGTTCTCCTTTCAAACAGAACTTACTAGAGATTTTTTTATTCATGGACGTTTTCAACAGGCACGTCCCCTTAAGATATCAATGCCCTTCCTAGTGTGAGTACTTTACCACTGTCAGCACCAGATATCAATTAAGAATATCAGTGGTTGCAGCGTATTTCCTCCCACATCTCCCAAGTCGCAATCACGGCTGCACTAAATCAACCATGCGGTCCGATCGCACGGCTTACGGATACTAACTATCGGTAAGCTTTGCGATTAATATTTGGGAATGCCGCGAAAACCTGTTATTTTCGCTTTGAGTATGCCATGCATACTCTGTGGTGTCTCTTTATCACCTGCTCTTATTAGAACAGAACACCACTCACACAAAGGTTTCTTTATATCCTGCTCAGCCCTAGAACAGAACCTTTGTTGTCAGGTCACCTTTTTTAACATGCCCCGTCAGACACACCTGAACTACAGCGCTATGAATTTTTAAATAGTACCACACTGCCCTCCCAATACTCAATCACGGCCTTGCCATGCGGTCGATTTGCACAGCTCAATGATTCATTATGCGGACCACAGATAACACCGCAATGCTCTGTCCCTTCTAGCAAACAATACCCTTTATCAGTGAATGTCGTGATTAGTATTGGGTGCACGTGCGAAAACCTATAGTTGCCTATTAGTTACCAGTATACTTTTGCCTTTATGTATTTATTCACATACACACACATAACCTTTGTTTTCTGTACAGAAAATAACTTTCCCAAACAATGGCACGATCTTTTCAGAGACTTTACCAAGTGCTTACAGTATGCATATAACAACTATCAAAACTATTGTTCAACCACGTGGCAAATCTACCGGAAGTTCGCGTACGCACAGCAGGAACTACACATACGCACAGCAATGCAATACACTTTTAAAACATAAAACGACAATAAAAAGAAACATTTTTCTTTCTTGTCCCTAGATTCTAATTAGCGTTCCTTCAGTCTATGCAACAACGGACATTCGGTTTCGCAACACACAGTGAACCACAGGTATTAGACGTATTACGTTCTTTCCTGCTTTATACGACGCGTCCGTCCATCCACCCTTTGTTGAGGAACCGAATATCGTAAGCGTTGCATACCTGCCGGTAACGTAATTCCTAACTCACGAGCCCCCAAATTATTAAAGTAATTCTATCGTTTTAAAATAAGCATTGCCCAATCAATTGTATGTGTGTCCAAAGCACATGGTGGTTTATTTTAACAGATGTAAATAGTCAACAATTCAATACATTATTATATCATGATAAAGTACAGTACAGCACAGCCAATACCAAAAGATAAGTACATACCAAATGCAATCGCTTGCGCACGCTGCGCACCCACCGGACCCGATGGACAATATTCTGTATAGAATATTGTGTCAGAGTTGACTGAGGCCCCAGTGAGATGCAACTAATATATATACAGTCAGTGTTTCATTGTGAACAATAGAGATGACGTAGATTGTTTCTATAGGTCCAGACGTTGGGTGGGTCCAGGCCAGACAGGTAATAGGTTGATTCAATCTAAGGAATCCAAAGGTGGGGGTCTTCTTTCCAGGGGGTCTGCTCCTTTTCATAGCCAGTATCATATAACAGGTTTTCTCTCTAATATCAATAACTAAAGTATGCAATGTGCGATCTCTTCGCCGACTGCACCGGACAGCTGCTGATGATTAGGGCTTCAATATGATATCAGGCATGACACCTTTCCTATTACCTAAACCTTTAATAACACTACAATGTACATATAATCACTATATACATATATATATATATATATATATATATATATATATATATATATATAGACTAATAATAAACCGAATACTATCTGCTCCTGAATTCCAGTGTAACAGAACCAATATGAAATTATATAAATAACTAACTGTTGTAATGCGAGTGTGTGCGTGCGTATTTTACCGTGCGAACGCACCACGTCACGTAACACGTGGCGTACGCTTCGCAATACGCACGGCAAACCAATATTAAACCAATATACTTTCGTTCATCCAATTATACGACTTCAACAGTCCCGTTGTCGTATTCTCCGCCATTGTCGGATTTCGAGACTTTTAGTTTCAGACCGTTTGAGGCTCTACAAGGCTCTTGTATTCCGCAATTTTTTCTACGACTTATGAAGTAGTCATGTATCATTATGAAGTAGTCATGTATCATCCTAGTTGCGTCATCAATGAGTGTGAGAAAATATCTGTAGCCATTGACTGATTTTACCTCCATTGGACCACAGCCAAACTTCCGGTTATCGTGTGCCGGCGCATGTGCAGTAGCGCAATCCGGATGCCGATGTCCTGCCCCACTTCCTGTTCTCCTCCTAGACCACCGGGGAACTACAATGATTGCTATGGCAACCTGAAATTCAAGGAGACGGAGCGTTAGCGCTCCTGATACCAACAACATTAACATTATTTCCATGGAAACGGTGCTGCTGAGTCTGTGACTGTAAACACATCCCAGACTATACTATCATGATGGAACTTGGAGCAGTACAATCCCCATCAGGTCATGTTTACTGAATTTGATGGTAATTCTAATATTTTTTTTGTATTTTCCATACTCCCCATTAAATATCAATGTATAAAGCCTGCAGATTAAGAGTAGATAGTAAGAATTACACATAATATGGAGAAGAGAAATTCTCAGGGACAAATCTTTTAAACCTGGGACTGTCCGTGGAAATTAGGAACAGTTGGCTATGATTATGCCAGTCGAGCTTAGTATCAAGAGCTCTGTAAAATCCCCAGATAAAATGTCATGACGGAAGATTTTATAATAAATATCACTCTCGTACATGCAGAGGGGAAGTGAAACTTGAACATAAAGTAACTTTCAATATGAAACAGCAAACGGAGGAACATTGGATATAGTTGAGGTTCAGCTGTTGATTTCAGTATCAGCCACAGGTGATGATGTGGTTTTACTCATAGATCTTCAGCTGCCAGTGTGGATTTCACAATCTGATGTAACTGAAAATAACTCACAATCTGAAATAACCTGAAAATACATTGCAAACTATTTTCGGTACTTATTAATTATACGGCACCACTTGAAACACGGACTCTTCCCACCCGTTATTTCTGCTGAGAGTGGATAGGAAATATGGTGCCTTTATGCGTGCTTTGTCTTCATCATCATCTATTTATATAGCGTCACTATTTCCGCAGCGCTGTATAGAGAACTCGCTCACATCAGTCCTTATTTTGGTCATCTTGATTATGTGTCATTTGACACAGAGGATGAACTCCTACCACCCCACCCTCCCCCTCCCGCACACACATCCCATATCATCTTCCCTCATCCGTCCTCCTGCTGAACACATTGTTCACAATTACTTAAACAGCTAGGGGGCAGTGGCCAGGCTCTCAGTGGAAGCAGAGGCGGGTGGGGAGGGGGGGGGGGTGTGGGTGTAGCAGTGCCCACTCCATATTTGTGTTTCAGGTAACCAAATTCTCCCTGACATGAGACGTGACCACACCCATGTTTTGTGGCACCTGTATTATTAACAAGTACTTTATTTCATTCCTTTTCTATAAGTGAAGAGAGTGTTGGGCTGGGGTATCCAGGATTTACAAAAAAATATAGTTAAAAATAATACTGTCTTTCATGTAGCATACATATTATCTACCGTAGATACACAAGATTGAGATTTTCTGGCTGCACGGTGGCTAAGTGTTTAGCACTTCTTCCTTACAGCGCTGGGGTCATGTGTTCAATTCCCGACACCATCTGTGTGGAGTTTGTATGTTCTCACTGAGTTTGTGTGGGTTTCCTCCCACACGCCAAAAACGTACTGATAAGTTAAGTGGCTGCTAACAATTTGACCCTAGTCTCTGTGTGTTTCTGTGTGTGTGTGTTAAGGAATTTAGACTGTAAGCTCCAATGGGGCAGGGACTGATGTGAGTGAGTTCTCTGTACAGCGCTGCAGAATTAGTGGTGCTATATAAATAAATTGTGATGATGATGATCTTTGCACTGTTTTCATGAAGAAATGAGTAGAGACATGGTTTTGGTGGGTTTCTCTAAAGTACTTTTTTTTTAGCTGTATCATTTGCCAAAGAGCCGGTGTAAGTGCTGACTGGTAGTGGTGACTGGCATGGTATAGTCTTTGTATTAAAAACTACATGTATATGTGCCACTAACTAGCACAGAACATGTGTATGCAAGGAAGATAGACTCCGAAAGTGGATTGTATATACATTACTCATTAGGAACATACTGATTTATGTATTTACTTTAAAATAATGAACTTTTTTTTTTTTTTTATTAATGATTATAGTATTAAGAGTTGTCTTATAAAAAAAAAATGTTGTGCATACGTTCTGATGGGACTTTTATATTGCACATGTGCATGTGGGTATCCTGCAGTCTGTTCTCTCTGTCTACATATAGCAAGTTACTCTGTAGTGGATAAAATATATATACTGACTAACAGGTGCACTACCAACATCATATATAGGTTCATCTAGATAATAGTAACTGCAGGAATATTGGAGATTTGATTTGCAGTGATATATCGCACACAGTAAATATAAGATATAATTTATTGAGAATTAAAAGAACAAAAGGATAATACAGTTTGCATCTAGATTCTATTATAGACTGATTTGCTTTAAACTCATTATCATAACCGAGTTAATGGAACAGAATATAGATGTTCATACGTTGAACATCTTTTCCTTAATAATCAAAATCTATGAGCCATAAAGCCTCTACTATGGTGATTAAATGTAACATTCATGGTAGAACTTGGCGCTAGTATCAGTTGGTCTATGAACCGGAACCTGCAGGGAAGCTTTAAATACTTTAACCCAGCATATTAATAAAAGTACATCAGTAAACATTAGTTGCGGCTGGGACCAATCCTAATAAATTCCCTAACTATTGCCCTTCCAGGCCTATATTAGAAATCATCCCTTAAGGACACTCACTTATTTTAATACTAGAACATTTTGCTTTTTAAATATAAATAATGTTATGGGTAGAAAATAAAAGTTAATTTTATTTATGTTTAGTATTTTATGCATTTTCTTGTTCTTGTTTAAAAGCAAGTTGTGTGCAGGTTACATCTGAAGATGAATCAGACCCATAATGTCAATGGTTTCATGGAAGGGACCTCAACCTAATGCTAAACAGATAGAGGGGTAATTGTTATGACAATATGAGTGGACAATCCCACAGCCCTTTAAATTAACTTTATTCATATATATTAATTAATATTATTATTATTATTATCATCATTTATTTGTTGGGCGCCACAGAGTTTTCGCAGCGCCTTACATAATACGAACAGTAGACCATACAGGGTAAAACATCACAGAACAATAAACACTAAGTACCAATGCTTCGGAAACTCCGGGCAGACATATGGAGTGAGGGTGGAGCAGAAGAGTCGGTATGAAGTATAAAGTGCATATGTTGCCTTCACATAATGGATCAAGTAATTGTGTGGGCTGAGAATGCAGTGATGTCACATAGGTTCAGTTTCCAACATCTCAGTGATGGGTACACAGAGCTGGATTAAGGCTCTGGTAGGCCCGGGCACCTAATAAAACGGGGACCCTATGGTCTAATATGACTATAATTTTAGACAAATAAATGGTCAATATGGTCAAAATTTGAGACTGCCCCACCCAGAGCCGTAAATAGAACTTTTAGTGCCCTGGGCCAGAAAGAGCACAAGCACCCCCCCCCCCAACCCTTATTTTGGCAAGTGTAGAGGCTCTTTCCCAGGCGTGATGGACGCTCAGTATTGCGTCCTGGGAGGTCACTCTGCCTAGTTACAGCCCAATGTGTATAATTAATCAAAACAAAACAAAAAAGGAAGTTTCTAGTAAAAAAAATAATGTTAGCTAAGTCAAAGAAGGTGCGCGACCCATGTGACATGTGTCAGATAGGAGGAGACAGCCACACAAGAGAGGGTGCCGGCACAGATATAAGAGAATGGAGGGAGGAATGGGCCACATGATCCACGGCCGCATGAAGAAAGGTGGCTGGTCCCGGATTAGGGGCAGCCATCAGGAAACATACAGTGGCCTGTAGACGGGAGTACCTCAGAGAGAGGAATCCCCCTTTATTCCAGCTCTGATCCCAAATATGGGCATAAATCAATGGCTTTAGAATGTGTGCACTCATAGGCAGGATCCCTATGTCTCCTGTCTGTCCAGACTGTGGTTTCCTTGCTCGTTCCTCTCATGCTTTATGCAGAATTATTGTTCTGAAATAAATGAACCATAGTGTGTGGGTTATTTGTGTGGTAGGGAATTTAGAATACAATACAGAACTGGAAGTTGCTAAATCAACTTATAGGTTCAAGGAAATATAGACTATTTCAATGGGACAGGGACTGATGTGATTAATTCAATATCCTCTGGAAAGAGTTGTGTAATATGCTGCTGGTACTTGCAAATAAACACGAATAATAAATATTTTTAAAAACTAATTTTTCACCAAAGTATTACAAAATTTAATGAAAGAATAGATAAACTAATAAAGTTTGTAAAATAATTTAATTTAAACCAAGAAATTTCAGAAGACATGGGTGTGCTGCAGTAAACCTAATCTATGTGAATTGAGGTTTAAAGCAGATTATCTTGTTAGTACATAGTCATAAATCTTGCTGCCTGTACTGTGGTTGGGTTTACACATGGCCCCAGTTATCAGCATATACACACAGGGTCACATGATTGCAGGTCTATACTTATATAATGGGTAAATAAGTAGCCCGGTAAACACAAGGACACCTATGAGAATATACACATGATACACACAGGATTAGTGTTGGATGGTCCTTCCAACAAAATCATCCACTAAGTGCCTGCTTAAGAGTTCAAAATGTTCTATTTTGTGTAGCAAGTACATTGTACTAAATAATAGACCTGCATAGTTAATATGAAGCATGGGTGGACTGTCACTTTCACATGTTCATGAATATATACGTGTTAGAGGTGCCACACAAAGTAGGCAGTGCTTTATAGCATGCAGTATATTATAAATAATGTAGGAAGAGCAAGTTCAGACAAATAGGATAGAAATCTCTACTCCAAACAGTTCAGTCTAATTATGCAGGAGATATACACAGATGGGGAGGTAAAAGTGCTGAGACACAACAACAAAATCAGCCTAAACTGTGTATGGTGACAGTGCCAGTAAACTTGTAGGTAGGATTTTCAGTTTAGCTTTGAAGACAGATGGTGATACATTTATGCAGATTAAATAGGATGGGATTCCATAGTCAGAGGACCAGATTCAATTAGCTCGAGGAGGCTCGATGTCTGGCTGTGCACCTTGCAAGCTAACACGGTCAGAAATGTCTGCTCTTTTCCCTCGTATCTCTATGGGACGCCAGCGGAAATGATTGGAGATTTCTGTAAAAACTCTGATGAGAGTAGCTCAAAAATGTTCACAGTGTCCAGTCTGACAAACCAGAACTACCAGTCATGGCAGTTTGAAGTAAAGCTGCTGAAAATAAGGTATGGTATGTAGGGATACACACAAGAGGTCAGGCCTATTTCACTCCCAGATGATTGGATAGAGAAAGATTAAAAAACAACAAAGTATCATCTCCCCAAGCATAGCCAAAGGTCAAATTGTGCACCTATGCAATTGTGAAACTGGAATGCGAGTGGACAGAAGAGACAATCTCAACAATACATTGTATTTAATCAGAAAACTAAATCAAAATAAGGGGTCTATTTAAAAAACTGCTATAGCCCAAAATGTTTTGACTATCACAGGTGTTCACTCAATTTATGAAGGGGTTAACATTAACACTAACCTACTTAACATGTGTTAACGCAGTCATCAGAGAACTCACTCTCTCTGATGCTATGGATTTATCAAGGTTTATTTTTGCTGCATATTAACGTCATTACAGGAAGATGCTAGCCTTGCTTCTACTATGGGGTCCAGTGATAGGCTTTGCTTGATCCGCTGCTGGGTCAAAGCCATTGTGTATGCATTTTGCACCTTGGGTATTCAACGCATAGGAGGTGGGTCTTCACTCTTTGAGGAGTGCCGGTATAATAAAGTACATCGTTCCTGTATTATGTATCGTTGCGATTTGCAGCATGATTTCATTTACATAATGAATGGTATCACTTCATGACAACAAATAGACCACTAAGATGAGTGCCAACATATGCAGAACTACATAAGAATTACCTTAGAAATGGTAGAGCGCCTATGTGGTATTGGAAAACAATTATAGAATTCCACTTAGCAGTCTCAGTGGTCAGTGGTCTCCCAGACAGCTTTGAAATGTATGTTAATGCTCTTAATACTCGACCAGACAAAGAGTTTGGTTTAGAATTTGTCAAAGACACGCTTGTGGATGAATACAGGAAAACAGAGAGCACAAGCAATGGCAGTGTGGCCTGAGCAGGATCAGTATTAAAGACACAAGACTGGGGTAAGAATTATAGCCAGAGTGTGGAACACGTGAAGCCTGGTAACTAAATGTCGAGTGTAGAGTTTAGAAAACTAGGATGAATCATCTGAAGAGGCAACAAGAAAGCCAAACTTGTTAAAAAAGAGGACATCAACATTTGAAGTATTGAGACTGCACTCATCAAAGCGTGCATGGTGTATTGATTATTGAGCCATGTAATGTGGCTAATGATAAAAGCTTCCTCTCTCACCTTGACCAAAGTACAATGGAAGGAGTTACCATCCCTAGTGGAAGAAGATTGGAAGGTAACCTGAACTAACCTGTCTTCATTAAAATTACCAGAAGGATCTCTGTAAATAATTTACTATATGAACCTAGTGTTGAAAGAAGCAGGTTGTCAGTGAAGAAACTCTGAAAGCATGACATCGATGAGGCATTCAAGGATGACAACTGCATCATCACAGAAGTGAATCACACTCTTGCAGAAGAAAAAACAAATCACTGATGAATAATGCCAGAATGTATATGGCACTGACATATAGAACATAGGAACCCCAAAGCTATAAGGAAGCTAGCTAAATAACAGCTCACTTACAGTACCAAGACTTATCAGCACAGACAGATGATGGAATGCACTAGTTGCTTGCAAGAGAAAATGACAAGAAATATTTTTATAAATCAACAGTAGTAGAGCTTATCAGCCTCTGGACTTGATACACATGAACATGTGAAGCAATGTCCAATATTGTTTACATAGTAAGGATGCATTCCTTTTTTCATATTAACGAAAAGAAGCCTGAGCTACTGCATTCTAGAATGTGGAAACAAGGCTTATGTACATGTTCCAAAAGAAGCTCAAGTCACAAAGTCTGGTAATCTGCAGCAATAGCCAAACATAATACAGAATTCTACAGCCAGACTCCAATGAGAATACATTTCACAAAAGTAATTCAACATGAGCAGCAAGCACAGAACAAGAAAAGTAACATTGAAATTGAATTAGACAATCCAGTTATCAAAACAGAGAAAGCAATACCATCTGTACATTCAGTTAGAAGATCCACAATATGGAACAAGAGCATTCCAGCTAACACCTGTCCTACATGGTTTGAACAGCGCAACATCATTTGCCAGAGATGAGGAAGGAAATGCAAAGACTGCCTATCAACATGAAGCAGAAGTGGATTAAAGAGGTAAAATCTCTCAACCTCCTCTAGACCTGGAAACTCATCAAGTTACCACCAGGCAACCATGCAATTAAATACGACTCTGAAGATAATGTTTGTAGATCCAAGTCGTGCTGGTATATTTCCAAAAATATGGTGAATATTATGATGCCACATTTGCTCCAGAAACAAAGTACAGACCCTGATGGAATATGAAAATAAGAGATCATGACACAGTCTTCCTCAATAGTGACACTGAAGAGGAGTTGAACATGTCACAAAACGAATTATATGCCAGCATATGAAAGAAAAGGAACAGTCTCAAGCAAACATCCAGAGCAGGGAACGCTAGAATGAATAAGGTTTTTTAGAGGAAGATTTGCACAAAGTCCAACTGACAGTTGCTTATCATCCCAAGTGTAAAGTAGGAGAATGAATGTATCTGCTTCTCTATATAGATAATCTCACAAGAAAGAAAAACAATTACAATCTTCAGTAAAGTTCCCACAAATACTTGGGAAGCCATATTCAAACAGAGAAGGTTAGAAGCCTACTATACAACTAGAGTGCTAATATCAGTTTTTATCATTTTTTTAACATTTAAAATCGGCACCTAAACCTGCGCGGTTTTGATGAGTTCCTTGCAGGTGCCATATTTCTGGTGAAGGGTTACAGGACTCATTGCCAGAACATTTGCTGAGGGCCCCATGACTGCACCTCTTCTCCTCTATTGGGCTGCGTAGCCTGAGCACTCTCCCCCTTCCTGCCAGACAGGTAGACTTACCATATTTTTCTTCCCTCTGTACATGGAAGAAGGGAACATATGGTAAGTCTACCTGTCTATGGCAGACCTTTCACATTCACTCTCTCCAGCCTGTATCAGTGTTACCCCCTCTTGTCTGTGACATCACTTTACCCTTCCCCATCTGTGCCCTCCTCTGCGCAAGCATCACTAGCCTTACCATGTCTGCGCCAGCCTGTCCCCCCCCCCATCTGTGCCAGCCTCTCTGCACATCCGCTGTCTGCACCAGCTTCTCCTCCCTTCCCCATCTGCGCAAGCCTCTCAGTCCTTCCTCTGTATGCACCAAATAACTCACAATTTACTCAAACATAAGGTGAAATAAACAACAGTATTCTTTCCTTGTTAATATACAGAATCTTTTTGATTATGAATTTTATACTGTCTATCCTTTTAAATCAGAAATTCAAAAGAAATGCTATTGACAAAATTATTGATACCCTAATACTTAAAATTTGCTAGCACAGCGTTCAGTTAAAATAACTTCCTATAACCATGGAGGAGCGTTCTGCACCTCTCCACTGGAACTTTCATCCTCTCTTCTTGTGCAAACAAATACAGTTCCCTCAGATTTGAAGGATGCCTTCTCCCAACTGCTGTTTTCAGATCTCTCCGCAGGTGTTCTCTATTGGATTTAAATCTGCTGGTCACTTCAGAACAGTCTAGTGTCGCGTCTTGAACCATTTCTGGGTGTTTTCGAGTTTGTTTGGGGTTATTGTCCTGCTGGAAGACCTAGACCGGCACTCCAAAATGGCCTGGTAATCTATAGGACTCATGATGCCACACAGCCACCCCAAAACATCACTGAACCTTATCCATGGCTGACTGTATGGAAGGTGTTCTTTTCACTTTTCTTTCTGTAAACATAGGAATGATGTGCTTTACACAAAAGCTCTAATATGGTCTTATCTGTCCACAGGACATTTTCCCAGAAGGGATTTGGCTGGTTCAGGTGTGTTTTGTCAAACTCCTGTCAGACTTTCATGTCTTGCAGCAGTGGGGCCTTCCTGGACCTCCTACAATACAGCCCCCTTTCATTGAGTGTCGAAACGGTCGTACCTTGTTTCTGAAGGTCAGCTTGAATCTGCACATCAAGAGTTCTTGACTTGTAGACTTGAGATTGCCCATCCTTGGCTACAATTTTCTGTCTGATCTCCACAGACAATTCTTTGGCTTTTCTTTCTTTTCCCCATGCTCATTACACACAGAGACACAAAACAGAAGAATTAGTCATTTAACATTCAGACTTGTTTAAGAAGTGATTTTTATATGACAGACTCCTGTAACACCATATGTGGAATTAGCTATGACTTAGTGAATTATTCTGCTTTTTGTGTTTTATTCCACTGCAAACCAAAGAAATACATATGTGGATACCAAAATAATTTTTTATTTCAAAATTGTTCTGTAGCAAAAGGTGCATTATTAGAAAATATTCCAAGGTACTTATAATTTGGGCCACAACTGTATACATTTATAACACATGCATACTTAAAATTAGTATAGGGCATATACTGTATAGTTAAGGTAACTTGTTCTGACAAGAGGGGATGCCAAGCAGGCTTAACCTTTATTTTCAGCCTATCAATCTGCTGTCACCTCTGAGTTTAGTCCTTTAAATTAATTTGTAACATCATAGCCCAGTACTACACTTCCAGTCTGCCACTGACATAGAGCATCCGCAGCTCTGAGACCCACATTTCCCTCCCCTGGTTACTTCACACAGGACAGATTTCATTTACCCAATATAAATTCCTTGCCACGTATTTCTGAATCATCTACTCATAAGGATGGCCTCTGCCTTGATCTTGTTTTCTCTAGACTATGCTCAGTTTCTAATTTTCTTAACACACCCTTCCCCCTCTCGGATCATCACCTTATCAGCTACTCACTCACCCCCACTGCTCTAACCTCTCTACTGTCTAAAGCTGGGTACACACTACACTGTTTTCATCCAATAATCGGCTCAAACAGCCGACATACGACCGCTCGTTCAAAAGTCGGGTCAGTGTGTGCAGTGACATGATGGTCGAAAGTCTGCCCAAATGGTCGAATAACGCCTCATTTGGTTGGTCGTACCGTTTAATATTTTCGGTCCAATCTCGTTTCCGTTGTGTAGTGTGTATAAACTTCCGACCGATCCACAACAGTGAGTACGAAATTATAGTCATTGCTCACGACAACATGGCTGTAAAAAGTCGCTAAAGGGACGTCCGCTCTTCCCTTTATCGTCCCAAACAAGGCTAGTGTGTATGCAGTCCATGGACCGAGCGATCGGATCATCGATCACATGTAAAATCGCTCTGCATAAAAAGTTGGTCGAAATTTCTGTAGTGTGTACCCAGCTTAACTCTACTAAGCCTCCTCATACCCGCAGAAATCTGAATTCTATTAATCTTCAACAATTTTCCACCTCTCTCCAACACCTTCTCTCCCCTATCTCTATATTCTCCTCCCCTGAGATGGCAGTACCTCATTTTCACCTAACCTTAGCAACGGCCCTTGATCAAGTGGCTCCAGCGACACTACATACTACACGTCGACTTCGATGTCAACCGTGGCACACTAAAGCAAAACGCAATCTTCAAAAACTGTCCCGTAAAGCAGAACGTCACTGGCGTAAATCTCGCACCTCTAATGACTTCTTCACATATACTTCTGTCTACCACTCCTATCGAAATGCTCTGGATACGGCAAAACAAACATACTTCCAATCTCTTATCTATGCTCAGGCTTCTAACCCCAAACGCCTTTTCAATACATTTAAACATCTTTTCAATCCTCCCACCCCGAACCCTCCATCTACTATCAGTGCTCAGGATCTTGCTTCCTACTTCAAGGACAAGATTGATAAGATCAGACTAGAAATGGTATCCTCTTCCTCGACAAGCAATCCGCTCAATTCATTCCCACTACCCTCTGACACCCTCTCTTCATTTGACCCCACAAATGAAGAGGAAATTTCGACGCTCTACTTATCTTCCTACTCTACCTCCTGTCCTCTTGATCCTATTCCCTCGCAAATTGGTAGATCCCTGTCTCCTGTGCTCATTTCACCTCTAACTCAAATCTGTAATCTCTCACTATCTACTGGCATCTTTCTATCACTATACAATCACGCAGTGATTACTCCTATTCTAAAAAAACAGAACTCAGACCCAAACTCTCTCTCAAATTACCGTCCCATCTCTCAGCTCCCTTGCCCCTCCAAGCTTCTAGAGAGACTTGCCTACACTCACCTCAAACGCTTTCTTTCCGCCAACAACCTGTTGGGCCCTCTTCAGTCTGGCTTTCGTTCTCAACAATCCACAGAGACTGCGTTGACCAAGGTTGTCAATGATCTGATCACTGCTAAAACTGAACGCCATTACTCTCTCCTAATTCTCCTGGATCTCTCGGCTGCATTTGACACCGTTGACAACTCTCTTCTCATACAAATGCTGCAATCCTAGGTCTTCAAGACACTGTTCTATCCTGGTTCTCATCCTACCTCTCTAATTGCTTGGATGTCCTTTTACCAACTCAAACTTAATCTTTCTAAAACAGAGTTAATAATATTCCCACCCACCAACAAGAGCATACCTGACATTTCTATCTCTGTTGATGACATGACCATAAATCCCACCCCACAAGCTCGCTGCCTAGGTGTAATCCTTGACTCACACCTATCCTTTGTTCCCCACATTGACTCTATATCTAAATCATGCTACATACATCTAAAGAACATTTCCAGAATTCACACATATCTCATGCAAGGCACTGCAAAAACCTTAATCCATGCACTTATCTAAAGCATTGACTATTGCAATTCCCTCCTTACTGGTCTTCCCAAAAACAGACTCAAGCCCCTACAATCTATTTTGCATGCTGCGGCAAAACTGATTTTTCTTGCAAATCGTTATTCCTCTGTTGAATCACTCTGTATGTCTCTACACTGGCTGCCTGTCTTCTACCGAATCCAATATAAAATACTTTTACTAACCTATAAGGCCATCAACAAAGCTGCACCAACATACATCTCCCCTCTTGTCTCAAAATATCTCCCAACTCGGCAACTCCGTTCTACACAAGATCTGCATCTCTCATCCACCCTCATTACATCCTCCCATTCCCGGTTACAGAACTTTTTTCGGGCTGCACCCACTCTATGGAATTCTCTCCCTCGCACAATAAGACTCTCCTCTGGTCTACAAACTTTCAAGCGTTCTCTGAAAACCTACCTATTCAGACAAGCTTATAATATTCCTCAACCACCCTCTTAACCTCACCGCCTTTAACCTGTTACACAACTTCACACAAGACAACTACCCCCTGACCAACATTGTTGTGTGACAGGATCACTTTTACCTTTGCAGTCTGGCTGGGCCAAAATGCAAAATGTAGACTTAACCTCATGTGTCAAACCTTCCATTGTCCCATAGATTGTAAGCTTGCGAACAGGGCCTTCTCACCTGTCTGTTTTACCCAGTTTGTTTAATAGTTTATTATGTTTGTCCCCAATTGTAAAGCGCTACGGAATATGTTGGCGCTATATAAATAAATGATGATGACCCTAGGACAGAACTTGCTTTGTAATCCTAGCACAATGAACCACACTAGAGAGGAGCAGAGTTGTGGTGAACGACCGTTTGGCAGTGATGTGAAACACCAGTGAGAGGTAATGTTGAACAGTTCATTCTCCTGTGTGGTGAGGTTGGGGTAAGACTGGAAACACTTAAAGCCAAATTCCACCACCACATGCAAGAGGTGAATCTATTGCGCAACAATTTAACACTTTAATGCCAACTTTGTTAGAATTAAGAGTTGATTGGCAAACAGTATGACATTGGCTCAGTGCAAGAGATGGCCGTACGGGAACAAATACTTAATTAAAAACAAGTTCAAATGCTTCTCATCAGTTAAGAGCAATCTTCTATGGAACACTAATTCCAATGCACAGTAAACAATGTAGTTTTGTTCCCCAGCAATTTTTGCCCCAGAAGGCAAATTGGACAATGCTTTAGAGGAATGCTTGTTTTTTGGTTAACACTTCCTTTGGATGTCCAATCTAAACAACAAAGATTTTGTATACTTTGTCCGATCACTCGTATGATCGGTGTTATGTTAAAATTAAGTGAGAAAACTTACTTTAAAAGTGAAAATGTAGGTAAAGAAAAAATAATTCCCTTTATTCTTACAAAACATAAATTAGTATTTAATACGAGTGTGAAGAGGGCATGTCTGACCTACTTTACATTCTATTAAACCAGTTTTACAGTCTCAGCCTCACCCTACTGAATCAGGCAGTGCTGTTCACTATATACTTTCCATATCCATTTTACAAAAGGCATTTAGCTAGGCTAATAAAACAAGTCTGCTTCAGCATACACTGCTGCCGACAGGGCTGTCTAATCCTTGATTAAAGTGAATTATAATAGTGTGGGACAGAATTTCAAAGAAATATGTCAGCCCTCAGCATTGTGCAATGAGCAACTTCTTATTAATTGGCTTACAATGAAAGCCAAGACTCTTCTATTCATACTCACCACACAAGGTACCTTTTTATGGCTTTAGTTCCCCATTAAGGGAAAGATCTTTACATTCACACAAACCTGTGATATTATAGAGAAATAGAAGACACTTAAGCCTATTGGATCAAGATTACATTCCCTTTAGAAGACTCACTTGTCCCAGTTTAGTCATGACCGTATCTATTTTCTATGGGAAATCTTTGTCTTTAAGTAGTACTAACAATTAATGAGTAGTTTGTTCAATAATCATAATGCATGAATTTAATAAATAAAAATAGATAGTATATAAATGTATGAGGCACATCAACGCATCTGAGTTTCTGTTCATAATGTAGGAGTGTATAAAGGCCCTTTACTGTTATACAAACTTGATAGCTGCACCAGAGGTCAGGGGAAAATAATAAAAATAAATCAGTACATCTTTGTTACCTTGGTGCCCCTCGTTCAGTTACAAAAAACAAGCACACAAAATTGAGACATTTTTCTTTAATTCTTTTTATTTTTTAAATAATAAAATGGAGGAAGCAACTTTGTTAAAAGCCAAACATGGACAGGCAGTGAATATAAAGTTGATGGATTCATTTACACAGTAAATTTCACAATATATATAGATTGGCGCTTTGGGGTCATTGAAGTTCTGTACATTGCTGAATTTAATAATTCAAAGCACAAAACCCCTACTATAGAACTAATCTATATACAAAAACTTAAGTTCTGTATAAAACTTAAGTATATTAGGGAATTACTAAAATAATTGCCTTTAACAAAAAAGGCAACAACATAAAAAGAAATAAGAACCTTAATTTAAAAAAAAAAAAAAAAAAAAAAGTTGGGACCAGAAGTGCCCTTTCCTCATATGCAAATTATATATAGTCATACCCCAAAAAAAAAAAAAAAAAAAATGTTCTTTTCTTCCCTCTTTTTAAGCCACTATACCCATTAGATGACAAATGCTACAAATTGAAACACTTGTTAACAGGAGGGCCATGAAAACATGGCTGACATTCCTTAATGACATTTACACTACATGGTAAAGTCTGATAAAGTTATGATAGTGGCTAGTGTGATTTTTTTTTTGTACAGCAATGCAATGTTTTCACATTTTATAGCACATATAGTTATTTTCTTGTGTTGCAATGAATGCTACTGATGAACGACCTAAAGCCAAGCATCATATGTGGCCATCTAGATGCAATCTAACAGGCCCTGAGAAGGGATCTCAACCCAATATGAAGCAAACATTCATAACTGTATAGTCAGGTGACCAACGGAGATACAGGCTGGCGCTTCTACAATTTCTATAGATCATAAAATCTTCAGCGGTGGCTTGGAAGAGCAACAAGCACAGTTCATTAATAAAGAAAGCTGGATGGCACACATTTGTTGCTTCTGAGTTTCAAACAGATATGGTTTTACAATACTTTAGTTAATATAATCATAAAAACACAAGCTGGGATATGAAGATAAATAATAATCAGTTTGTGGCTGTTGGAGAACACAGGACGGTATCAGAAGGGGTCATCGTCAGTCTCGGGGCTCTGATTCCAGAAGAGGGTGGGGTCACTAAGAGGTGACAGAGAACAGGACTGGTGGACCACATTAAGGAGCTGAGGAAAGAGTTCAGTGGTAAAAGTGTCCTCCCATACCTGGTCAGCGTTCAAAGGAGAGGACATGTCACTGAAGGGTGATGTGCAGCCCTCATACCCAGAGTCACTGCCTGTGTCCTGCAGGTTTGCTGGCTTCTCTGGATTGTTTTCAGGACAGGACAAGAAGGTCTGCATTCCAAGCACAGGGGGGAGTTCATCTTCTTGGAAATCCTGCTTTACACAGATGGGGGCAACAACACATGTAGGACTGAAAGATGCTTCCTCCGTTTTAATTCCTAGCTCGGAGTCTTGCTCTGAGCAAAGGGGCTTTGTGTAGACGTGGTCAAATCGGATTAGTTCATTAATGGCCTCCAGCTTGATTGATGGGGTCCCCACAGGAGAAGATGGGGCGGTGGGTATGGAATCTGATTCAGCTCTTTTAACCTCCTCTTCTTGCTGGTTCCAGGGCAACTCTCCTTCATACGTAAGCAACATGTCTGAGTCCAGACTCTCCAGTAAGCCCAGCAAGATATCAGACTGCAAGACACAAACGTACATTTCATGGTCTTGTTCTTTACTCAAATATGCAGATTTGCAATCACAAACTGTCGCTGGGCAAACTGGCCAAGACAGATCATTTAAATGATGAAAGCCCTGAGACAATGTCCAATTGTTCAGTATAAAATGATTGTTCTCAACTTAACAATCTAAGAGACAACCTACAGCTGGTAAAGGGCATTCTAAGATGTTTTATTTGGCAAGATCTCAATATGCCAACATTCAACTTTATCTAGATTTTCAAAGGTCACATAATTGTTTCCTTAGGAGATTATTTGATGTTCTAAAGGTTTTATTGTTTCAAGTCTTTCTATTGATTTAACAATCTGTTTGTTGTTCCTGCTTTGCTAACCCATATACATTCCGACACCAAAATACCCAGCTAACAAAAGCTCTACAGAGGATAGATCAGCTGGATGGTGACAAGGGCTGGGGGATGTGGGAGCTGTAGACACCCACTGCACAGAAAGCTGCATTTCTGCAGACAGTACAAATTCTGTATATGGACTCTCACCTTACCATGTTGTCTACAGTCTACAACAAAAATATACCATAAAAATGGTCTCTATGCCTAGAGAAGCAAAGCTGCTTGACAGACAGGACATTAGCTTCCAGAAAGTGGACTGTTTGCTCACCTCACAGTCTGAAGAATCAGGGCTGTCAGGATCCATGTAGACGCTGTCAGGTTCGGGGACGTCTGGGCCTGCTCCTGCTGCAGAGGGGCACATAGTCTGAGTGCTGCGGACTCAGCGGACCCGGTCACCGTCCTGACCTCATCTTCTCTGGACTGGATCAGAACCTACACAGAATACACCGATTGAAAGTCACTTGGGCAGGAGGACATTTTATAGGCCATAACCTATAAGGTTATTCCCAGAGATCATACAAATCACAAGCTGGTAGTTCACTCTAAGATAAGAGGATACAGCGAGTCTTCTACTGGACTGCTTGTACAGCTGAGGGGGACATACAGTATATAGTGGATGAATTACTGACAGCCCATTATCAGATCACAGGGCTCTGGTGGTCGTGAGCTTCAGAGTAAGGATACGTTATTACAATCAGTTTATATCACCAGTATTCTGTGTTACCTTATGCAAACATGTCTTGTTCTGTATACAGTACTCCCTCCTTACATTTCACACAAATCTAGAACATGTACAACCTGGCCCAGCTCAGGTAATCTCCATTACAGACATTTATACTTCCTGCAAACACAAGGAAGTAACTGGAATCCAAGTTTACAGCTTGTGTGAAGTAGGAGGGGAGTGCAAACAGAGCGGATCATTGCCTGAAGCCTGTTCTCAAATGATAAAATGTTTACTTTAAAGCATCGGTTAACTTCCAGGGATAAAAAAACACAACCCCCCCCCCCCCACCCCATTATTATTGAGACCGATTTATGGCTTATCCAAAAAAAGTACACTTTTCTCACAGTAACAGTGGGGCAGTTGGTTACTAATTTTTCAGGTGTACACACTACAGAAATCCTGCTAACACATCTTCCTGCATTTTCGAACACTCATAAGCTTTCCGCAGTTATGTTATTACACTGAACATTGATGCAGACTTTACCCTAGCCGCATTCCTTCCAGTATTAGAGGCCTTTCTGTTGAAACAATAAGAGATTTGATTCCAAGCTCATGAACCAGCTACATTGGTTGCATTTTGTTTGAGCTCAGATAAGACTAGTCTACAGAGATGGAGCATTACTGGATAATGGGGTTCACGTGAAGGTATAGATAATTACCTCTATTTCTTCTTCCTGTTTCACCTCCACCTGTTTCACCTCCTGGGCATCAAGGCCCAATCTCTGACGTAGCTCATGGTTTTCGGTCAACAAACCATGTGACTTCTCTCGCAAGTGCTTGTTTTCAATCAGGAGTTTATCATTCTGGACAGGAACAAACAAATACATTTTTCAGTAAAAGTAGTTGGCTGCTCATAGCTGTTGTAATCTACAGTATTTTTTGGCTGAATAAAACAATGACAATCCATAGCAATGCGGGAGGGATCATCGCAAACCCAATCTCTGGCTTGTGACTGATCATCTTCCTGCGGCTTTTGGCCTGGACTGTATGAGGAATGGAGAAAATAATAATTAAATAAAATGCTGCATGTAGCAGCTCTGGCTGGGGTTGGGAGAAGGTGCAAACTAGTAAAATCTTTTACTAGGCGGTATTGTTTGAGAGTAACAACAAGACAGACAACGGTGTTGCATTTATGACTAAACACTGAGATGGTGCAAATTTACCTCCAATTCAAGATCCAACACTTGCTGCTCAAGTTCACTCATTCTGGCTTTTTTTCTGTCCCTCGCCGTTTGGGCTGCTACTCTGTTTTTTAATTTCCTATTAAAAAAAAAAATAAAAAAATATAAAATATATTAAAGTTCACGCTTATAAGAAAAAAAAAATATATAAATAAGATAGACATAAATCATCCAGATAGACAGTACAAGCAAAGATTGCGATTGGGTAATCAGAACAACATTTATTTTCAGCAAGCAAGTTGTTAAATACTGAATACATCCTGTAATTATAGTGAGCTGGGGAATGTGTACAGCACTGGGAGGGGAAATGGTCACCCTTATAAATCCCAGCACACATGAGGTGTAACCACAGTAAAAAGGCAGCAGCAAGTTCCTTCTAGCCCAGGAAGAGACACGAATTAGAAAATGTTGCATCAGCTGAGTGATGCTGCTGCATAAGATATAAACAGATGGCCTAATTCCTAGTCATGTATCCACGTCATTGGGTTTTTATAAGAAAATGGAATAATGCAGTGCCACGTTCTCAATATACAACTGTGGACTCTGTGTGTAATATATTTCATCCTCCCCATACTTGCTATTCTAGATTCCAGAAGACTGGTTAGGGTCACACACAATCTAGTGATGATCGGGAGTATTGTAGAGCAACACAAAATCACTAAACTCATACTACATGTTTTCCCTGCCCGGGAACAGAACACAAGACAGTTAGTTCGATTGGCAGGGAGGGGGTCTGTAAAATGAGATATTTGTTTATAGAATATTTATTTTAAATACAAACTCCCACTGATGTAAATCAAGTTCAACCTTTTCTGAAGTCTAGCTGGTTCTTGATATATATTTCAATTGAAATTTTCTTTTGATAATATACTGAACATATGGCCTGCTGCCATTCCTGTAGCCCATGGAATTAATGAATTATTAAGACAGCTAAGAACATGTAGGAGACCTACAGAACATAGGCCTTGCAACACTTTATTGTAGGTAAAGGATAACAACACTTTACAACTAAAAAGCTTCCCAACTGTGGGCTTTAAACAACGCCTGGTCCCCTGCAGACTTTGGTTGGATTGCTCTGGGTAACAGATCTATGCAATAATGACCCATTGTCTCTTAAAGCTCCATAATGTGTTAGGTCTGTATGATCAATCGCTAGCTAATACAATCAGCCTACAGACAGCTTGATGATGTAGGCTGAGAGGGATCATGAGACTGACAGATAAATGGTTATTGGATGCACATTTGCAATGGGCTATGGATCTTGTGATTATCACTACAAGCTGCCTTCCCCCCCACTAGAAGGACATTTGAAAAGATTTACAATCTGCTAGTGGATTTTACAGAAGTGGCTATAAAAAATGCATTTCTGTAGATAAATATATAAAGCCATTTATTGGCCAAATAGTCATGACTGTACAATGTAATTATCCTTTTATATGTTTCTAATAACTAGATTTGTCTAGCCACCCATTAAGCATAAGTATTAACGTATAGATACCATGGAATGAATCAAAGGCATATAGCTAAAATGAAATAGTTTCTCTGCAAGGAATGTAGGCAGGGTACACATAATGAGATCACATGCATTCCTGATCATAAGGAAACCAAGATATATATAGTGTTCACTCTTCTGGGTAAAACCTAGCCTCTATTTCCTCTTTCTGCAGTTAACTGGCTGGTTCTGTTACTACAGGATACTATTCTCAGATCATAAGATAGGCTGCTGAGCTCTTACCACGCTGGCAGTTTTATTTTAGCCCTCAGGAGGATTAAAGTAAAATAACTGACTTGGCAGAAGTGGCACATGACACCGCTTAGCATAGTTCAAGGGGCATAACTATCGTTTGCTTTGCAACAGCTACTACAAAAACCTTCAGTAATTTTATTACAGGATCTAACAATGCAAAAGGAAAAAAACAAAAATCTACAATAAGTAAAAATAAGAAAGTAGACATCCACAATTAAGACGACAAGAGCAGGGAGGATTAATACGGGTGTTGCTGTGACAAACACTAGTAAACCAGCTTCAGGTATTCATACATTAAGCATTTCTTCATCTCTAGTCCCTACCCACAAGATATATATATAGTTAGCCTAAAGCTCCATGAAACAAACTGTTTGCCAATGTCATGGTACCAACATTTTTACATATTGCGCAAGAGAGAAGTTCCAGGAACAGGAGGTTGGCATAGAAGTAATATATTTATTCATCAGTACTAGTGACGTCAAACCAGCTCCTTGACTTGCCACGCAGGCAGGATCAGCTCATCCTCCCACACAACAGCCTGTTACTGGAACACCAGGATACAGGGGAGAGGAGTACACAGACCAGAGCAAGGAATCAGGAAACTCTCTAAACACAGGGTGTGGACTCTCAATCTCTATAATTATCATAAACACAAATTACTATTACACTGGGAGACGCGACATAAGCAACAGCGTATGTACCCCATACATTGCCATAGGAAATAATGTGATTACACCACAACAGGCACAAAGTCTATCTTACCAGCTGCTGTAGAACTACAAGTCTCAGCATACCCTACAAGCCTTGAAGGGATTAGTAAAAGCTTGGAGGGTCACAGGTTATCTATTTTACACACTGTAATATGCTGACAACATAATAAGGGACTGGACTGGCCCCGCTAGACCAGATCATGTAACCAGAGAAGACATTGCTGAAGGGTATTGCAGACAGGGAGAGGCGGCGGCTGACACAGCTAACCCCATATCCCCAGGAACCAGGATCATATTCTACTGCCACCACCACCACCATACATACCGCACAGCTCGGTACATAAAGCGCAGACTATACGGAGACTAGTCTCATACAGCCATAATGTAACTGGCTGGTTTAGGACTAATCTAGAGACCCACAATAGATCTGTATATAAGACCACACACACTGCCAGCACCAGCAATCCTGTGGGGACGGGTAACCGCACCTCCTTAGTGCCTTCTCCTCCGGGCTGAGATGTGTCAGTCGCTGTCTCTTCCTCGGGGGCACATCGCTGTCCACCGACTCCGGGCTGCCCGGGCTGTGTATCGGCAACATGACCGACGCCAAGGAGCCGCAGTCACCGTGCTCGGACTGGTTCCCGTGGAAGAAGATGACTTTGGGGGCTCCCATGACCACCATGTCCGGGTCCAGGCGGGGCACTAGCGGCTGGAGGAAGAGAGCGCACAGCCCGGCTGAATGTTACACTATACACTGACCACAGCTGCCATTCATATCTACCCGGCGTGTCCCCTCCCTATTGGACAAGCCCATTGACGTCACAAGCCACGCCCCTCACTGGGCTGTGGGAGAAGCTGCAGAACAGGGTCACCTACTCCCTGCGGTGTATTTGTACAGCTTGCTGGCTGCTGCCCCTATACCTGTGCCCCTACCTCATCCTACTGCTAGTCTGCTATGCTCTACCCTCCTGCGTACAATGCAAGATTATTCTTTCTATTATATATATATTAGTTAATCATGGCGTTTAGAGACCTATATATTGCATTTGCAACACCATTGACAGCGTGGACTGGAAACCCGATTTATATTAAACTCTCTTCACTTTTACCTCTATCTGAATTGTTTTAATGTTACATTCTCTATATCCCATATACTGCACAATGTACACACATTAGATTAGCTGGTTATCCAATAGACAAGAATTCACATGTTACTTTTTTTCTTGGAGAAAACAGCATTTTAAGATTCAGAACACTTAATGTATATGGTGAACAATCATCCACACATCCAGGTTTATTATAACACGAATTATACATACTGAGCAAACTTAAATTGAAAACACTATTTGCATTTTTATTTGTTTTTCTTATGAATAAAAGAAATAAAATTGTAAAGGCTTTTTTTTTTTTTACAAACTTGATTTTGTTAATGTTCGAGTTTGTTATAGGTCGGTGACATGCATGTTACTGGGTCATATTCTATAGAATATATTATGACAAAAAAAGAGTATTGCTGCAAGGAATTGTATTGTGTTTAGGTAGACTATAATCAGCATGGTTACCTCTAATTGTTATACAACCCTGCTGTATACAATAGAATTAGTGGTCCCAAATTATATTTACTCTAAACCCAAATACTTTGTCACAGGTCTTAATATAAATGATTAACTGTTTAGTTTGTTTATTTTTGCATACTGATTAAACAAGTGTTTCACAGCATGAAGTACAAGGGGGATAATGTGAGTTCATTTAACATAAATTCCAGTACAATGTCAGGATCATTCTTATCAAAGACCACCCCTGGTATACATTGGTTTCTGTGACCTGCACCTTCTCTGCCAACTTCACATATAATTGTTTTCATGTGTAATTTGCCTTTTCTCATGATTTGATATGCCAACTGTGGCACATAACATAATGTAAACAATTATGATGATTTAATTTTCTCTGTATTTGTTTTCTATTTAACCATTCAAGTTGCTCTATTTGAGGCTGTGGGCTAGATTTACTAAACTGCGGGTTTGAAAAAGTGGGGATGTTGCCTATAGCAACTAATCAGATTTTAGCTGTCATTTTGTAGAAGGTACTAAATAAATGAAAGCTAGAATCTGATTGGTTGCTATAGGCAACATCTCCACTTTTTCAAACCCGCAGCTTAGTAAATCTAGCCCTGTGTAGGAAAAACTATAATCATAGATTTCCTTGGTCATTTACCTTTTCACATACTCATAAAGAACCAGGTAGATTCCTTGCACAAGTGCCAACTCTGTTACATAGAATCGGGGGCTGGATGGGCATGGGGAACATATGCCTCCTTCGGCCAGGTAGGTGGGCCATCTGCATTTTTTCTCTTTAAAATTATTATTATTATTATTTATTATTATCGTTTATTTGTTTGGCGTCACAAGGTTTCCGCAGCGCCGTACACAGCACAAACAGTACACTATACAGGGTAAAACAATACAGAACAATAAACACAAAGTACCAGAACTTCAGAAACTCCAGGCAGGCAAATACTGTAAATACGGAGCGGAAGAACAGGTGTGGAGACAGGAGGGGAGAGGGGCCCTGCTCATACGAGCTTACATCCTAAGGGAGGGTAAACAAAATCAAGCACAAGAGGGAGCCAGTGAAGCAAAGGGGAGAGTAAAAATGAGCCAGGGGAGAAACAGAAGAGGTGAGAGGTTAAGTGGATGGTTGGTAGGCCTTAAGGAACAGTTGAGTTTTAAGTGCCCACTTGAAGGAGCACAGATTGGGTGAGAGACGGATGGAGCGAAAAATGTTCCTAATAGGCAGCTGGGCCAAGTCTCGCTCCTCCCAGCTTAAAATTTGCCAGCCAGCCCCTGCATAGTATTTTATTAACATTCAATGAGCTAATAGAACACAACCTTATTTATAGTGTGCAGCTTTAATTATTATGCATGCATAAAACTTTATAGACTGGCGTATTTTCCAAGATGGAATATTGCAAAAGGTTTTTTCTATAGATTTCCAGGATAAATTTAAACCACTATTTATACTGGACTCTGTGGCGCCTGCTTTTAAAGTATAAGCGTTGTCTGCACACATAGTATGCAGCCATTTTGGCACTGAACCTCTATGCAGCAAGCTGCAGCCTATCAATTCACTTCTAACTAGCAACATAATTAAGGCAGGAGGTGAAAACTGCCTCATGCCTTAGCGACGCCACTAGATCCTAGTGCATTGATAGACTGATTATTGGTTCAGGCCACAGAATTGTCTGCCAGCACTGTGTTGGTTAATGCTATACTTTGAAGCTTGACGCTCAGTATATAATATAAATGTACTCATATATCAAATGTGTAGGAGGGAAAGAAGACTAAAATTAAAGAGAACTGAAATTAAAACACAGAGGCAATTTGCAGTGTTTTGTTTACACAATGGACTTACTGTGCTGCTTTCAAAGTTCACTTTAAGACTGACTTCTTACAAAATCATTATTAATAATATTGTTATTATTATGATGGGAGACCATTCCATTTCACTTATTGTGTTTACCTATTGAAATACTATATGTTGCATTGGCGACCTGACAAGTGAGGATTCCTGATGTAGATCTGTTTGGGGAGCTCAGTAATAGTGCTTTCTATGCTGCACTTATTGTTTATATTACTTTGTATGATGATAGATACACACCACTGCTTTATAATTTGCCTCATGTGCAGGGACAGGCTGGAATGGGATTAGATGAGAGACTAGTTTATAAGTGGTCATAGTTGCTTAAATGTTATAAGGCACTATTACTACTGAAGCGTTTTGGACAATATGACAATACTACAGATGGCTTATTACTGGACACTTCAACTGACATTCTAATAGGCATTAGTGCTAATGGTTGCCTATTACTGGGCAGTACTGTTACAGCTGGTATATTTATTATTATTATTATTAGCCTTTATTTATAGGGCACCACAAAATTTCTGCAAAGCCATAGAGAGACAGACACGACCATACAGGGTTGAAACTACCGAACATTAAACAAATACTACCAGGACTTCAAACACTCCAAACATAGCTTGCATAATGAAGTAAAAGCAGAAGAATAGGTAGAGAAACAGGAGGGAAGTGGGCCCTGCTCATAAGAGCTTACATCCTAGAGGGAGGGCAAACAGAAAGGAGGCACAAGGGGAATTAGAGGAGCTTATCAAGCGCAAGACAGGGGAGAGAGAGAGTAAGATAATCAAGTATGGATAGAAGATTAGGTGGATGGCTGGTAGGCTTTGAGGAATAGATGACTTTTGAGTGCTCGTTTGAAGGAGCCCAAATTAGAGGACAGTTGGATGGAGTGTGGGAGGTCCTTCCAATGAAGAGGGGCAGCCCGGGAGAAGTCTTGGACTCTGGAGTGGGAAAAGCTGACCAGGGTGGAGGAGAGGCGATGGTCATTGCCCAACCCCAGGGAACTGGATGCAGTGTGAATATAGAGGAGGTTAGATATGTATGGGGCAGTGGAGTGGGAGAGGGCATTGTAGGTGAGTGAGAAGTTTGAAAATGATTCTGTAGTGGAAGGAGAGCCAGTTAAGGGTGAGGCAGAGAGGGGAGGTTTGACAAGGAGCGGCGGGAGAGGAAGATGAGTCTCGCAGCCGTGTTGAGTATAGACCTGAGAGGTGGGAGACGGGGAGGCCAGTGTGAAGAAGGTTACAGTAGTGAATACGGAAAATTATGAGAGCATGGATGATGGTTTTGGTGGCATCCTGGGTTAGGAAGGGCTGGATGCGGGCAGTGTTACAGAGTTGGAAGCGACAGGATTGGGCGAGAGATTGAATGTGGGGGGTAAAAGAGAGGGAGGAGTCTAGGGTGATGCCCAGGCAGCGGAGTTGGGGAACAGATGAGATGGTGGTGTTGTTGACAATGATAGAGAGATCGAGATGGGGTGAAGATCTAGAAGAAGGGAAGACGATGAGTTCAGATTTGGCAATGTTGATTTTGAGAAAACGTGAAGACATCCAAGAGGAGATGGCAGAAAGGTCAGATACATGAGAGAGAAGGGAGGGGGAGAGATTGGGAGAGGAGATGTAGAGTTGAATGCAGTGGCGGATCCAGGGGGGGGGGGGGCGATCGGGGCGATTGCCCCCCCTACAGGGGCTTGCTGCCGGCGGCTGCACAATATGTGCGGGTCCGTTCGGCAGAGAGAGGTAGGGAGAGAGTCCTGCCCAACTGCTCTGATTGACACAATCAGAGCAGCCGGGCAGGACTCTCTCCCTAACTCTCTCTGCCGAACGGCCCTGCACATAGTGTGCAGCCGTCAGCAGCCTTAGGTGTAAAAAAGGGTGCGGGGCTAAATGCCCCCCCCCCTAAATCGCCCCCGGTACAATTAAGTTCTGGATCCGCGCCTGGTTGAATGTAATCAGCATACAGATAATATTGGACACTGAAGAGGTGATGAGATCACCCAGGAAGGTAATGTACAGTGAAAAGAGTAGAGGGCCAAGAACTGAGCCCTGAGGAACTCCTACAGGGAGGGCAGCTGGGAGCGGGGGAGGATGAACCAGAAATGGATACAGAGAAGGAGCGTTTAGCAAGGTAAGAGGAGAACCAAGCGAGAACAGAGCCAGAGAGACCGAGAGAGGAGGGTTTGCAACAGGAGGGGGTGGTCAACAGTGTCGAAGGACGCAGAGAGGTCCAGGAGGATGAGCAAGGAGAAGTGACCCTTAGATTTGGCTGAGAGAAGTCATTCGTAACTTTAGCCAGGGCGGTTTCAGTCTAGTGGAGGGGATAGAAGCCAGATTGGAGAGGGTCAAGTAGGGAATTGTCTGAGAGGTGTCTAGGGAGAATTGTTGTTTAGAGGCAAAGGAGAAAAGTGAGATAGACCGGTAGTTAGCGAGAGAAGTGGGGTCAAGATTGTGTTTTTTGAGGATGGGAGAGATAAGGGCATGTTTAATGGATTTCTATGCATTTTTCTGTGCATTTATTTCTTTGACATATTAGTGGGCACTGCTTCCATGTCTGGACATATTAATATACATTATCATTTCTGCTAGGCATTACTACTGATGGAGGATTTGGACTCCATTAATATGCCAGTAATTATTAGGGGTGTGCACCGGCCACTTTTAGTGTTTTGGGTTTTGGGTTTTGGGTTCTGATTAGCTTGAGGTTTTGGGTTCTGATTTGTTTTGCCAAAACACCTGACGAAAAAGGTTTTGGTTCTGATTTAGGGTTTTGGGTTCTGATTTATTTTTAAAAAAGCATAAAAAGTGCTAAAATCCAGTTTTTTGCTTTTTTTTTCACTCCTACGCTATTATTAACCTCAATAACATTCAATAACATTCATTTCCACTAATTTCCAGTCTATTCAGAACACCTCACACCTCACAATATTGTTTTTAGTCCAAAACGTTGCACCGAGGTAGCTGGATGTCTAAGCTAAGCGACACAAGTGGGCGGCACAAACACGTGGCCCATCGTAGGTGGCTGTGTAGGCTTGAATGGCCTTTTTCTGCTCCTCCATCCTCTGCAGCATATAGAGGGTGGAGTTCAAGCGCGTCACTACCTCTTGTTTTCGTTGATAGCAGGGCATGTTCATGCTTTTTTGATGTAGCAGGAACAGTGAACGTAATTTAATTACTTTAATATCTGATACTAAGCTTTCTGGACTAGCGCGTCACTACCTCTTGTTTTCGTTGATGACAGGGCATTTTCATTCTTTTTTTATTTGGCAGGAACAGTGAACGTAGTTTACAGTGAACGTAGTTTAATATCTGATACGAAGCTTTCTGGACTGCGTAGTGGAGTGGCCCCGGTACCCAATTTGGTACCGGGGCCACAATACCTCCTCCAACTTATCTGAATTCCACTGCACAGATGGCTGCTCCTACATCCTCTGCAGCATATAGAGGGTGGAGTTCTAGCGCATCACTACCTCTTGTTTTCGTTGATGACAGGGCATTTTCATTCTTTTTTTATTTGGCAGGAACAGTGAACGTAGTTTAATATCTGATACAAAGCTTTCTGGACTGCGTAGTGGAGTGGCCCCGGTAAACAATTTGGTACCGGGGCCACAATACCTCCTTCAAATTGTCTGAATTCCACTGCACAGATGGCGGACACCGGATGCACGTCTAACACCAACATAGCTGTTAAGGCCGCAGTTATCCGCTTTGCCATAGGATGACTACTGTCGTACTTCGTGCTCATGGCAAACGACTGTTGGACGGTCACATAATGCCAAAAAAAGAGTTGCAAGATGGAATTGTCCTTGGGCCCTCCCACCCACCCTGATGTTGTTGAAATAGGACATGCACACTTTAACAAACCAATCATTTCAGCGACAGGGCCTACCAAACAACTGTGGCTGAAATGATTGGTTTGTTTTGGCCCCCACACCAAAAAAGCTATTCATCTCTCCCTGTACAAACTAAACAGGCTCTACTGAGGCAAGATGTCGTCCTTATCCTCATCCTCTGATTCCTCTCCCCCTTCAGTGTGTACTTCCTCATCCTCACACATTATCAATTCGTCCCCGCTGGACTCCACAACCACAGGTCCCTCTGTAGTATCTGGAGGCAACCACCAACACCCTTGGTGGACAGCATAACTCTCTTAAATTTTTTGGAGGGGGGGGGGAGGAGGAGGGCTTAGATCCTTGGGTGAAGCTGAACCACTAGTCCTGAACACGGGCCAGGGCCTAAGCCATTCCTTGCCACTCCATGTCGTAAATGGCATATTGACAAGTTTTCGTTTCTCCTCAGATGTTTTTAATTTCCTTTTTTTGGTAATTTTTGTGAACTTTGGGTTTTTGGATTTTACATGCCCTCTACTAGGAGATTGGGCATTGGCCTTGTCAGACGACGTTGATGGCATTTCATCGTCTATGTTATGAATAGTGGCAGCAGGTTCAGCATTAGAAGGAAGTGGGTCTTGATCTTTCCCTACTTTATCCTCCAAATTTTGATACTCCATTATATGCAGCACACGTTGTATTACAGTACTATTTTTTAAATACTGCTGGAACAGTGAACAATTTTTAATAGATTGCAGTATTAATGTTTCTGGACTGCAAGAACAGTGAACAATTTTTAATAGATTGCAGTATTAATGTTTCTGGACTGCAAGAACAGTGAACAATTTTTTATATATTGCAGTATTAATGTTTCTGGACTGCAAGAACAGTGAACAATTTTCTATAGATTGCAGTATTAATGTTTCTGGACTGCAAGAACAGTGAACAATTTTTTATATATTGCAGTATTAATGTTTCTGGACTGCAAGAACAGTGAACAATTTTTTATAGATTGCAGTATTAATGTTTCTGGACTGCAAGAATTTTTTTTATACTTTTTAAAAAAAATATATATTTTTTTTAAATGATTTTTGTATAATTTTAATTTTTTTTAAATTTTTTTTAAGATTTTTTAATACTTTTAAAATAACTATGCACTTAGCAGAACAAAGCACAGGACAAAAGCACCACTGTACTCAGCAGCACAGAGCACAGGACAAAAGCACCACTGGACTCAGCAAGGACAGAGCACTGGACTGATGCACCACTAGACTCTGCAAGGACAGAGCACTGGACTGATGCATCACTGGACTCAGCAAGGACAGAGCACTGGACTGATGCACCACTGGACTCAGCAAGGACAGAGCACTGGACACAAGGACAGAGCACTGGACTGATGCACCACTGGACTCAGCAAGGACAGAGCACTGGACTGATGCACCACTGGACTCAGCAAGGACAGAGCACTGGACTGATGCACCACTGGACTCAGCAAGGACAGAGCACTGGACACAAGGACAGAGCACCACTACCCTACACACCCTCCCTCTTCCCTGATGTCAGGCAAAATGAAGATGGCGGCCGCAAGGTGAGTATTTATGACATCCGAGTCTCGCGAGATCCGACACGAGACTTGGATGTCATAGCCTCGGTTTGGATTAGTTTGGCGCCCGGAAGTTCCCGAACAGTGCTCGGATCCCGTCGGATCCGCACTGTTCGGGTGGGCTTGGATTAGCGTAATCCGAGCCCGCTCATCCTTAGTAATTATGTCTAAGAGATCACTTGGCAAATACACGTGCCATGGGTATTGCTGGCCTTAAAGCAGGCCATGCCGCATTGCACACTCTGGATGAGTGAATTGTCAGACCATGTGTACAGGCTCTATGTTGCCACCTTCTTATAGTTCCTAGAGCAGACCAATAGGCACCCAATGCTGTGAATGCTGCCTGGCAACTCACACGTACTCTGGCGCTCCTCAGTACAGGTGGGTTACCATAATAGACAATAAGAGCGACTTTAAAAATACTAAAGTGGAAGGGGAGGAGGGGGGGAGTTGAGAAAAAAGGTGGAGGAGTAAGGTGTGTGGTGGTGGGGGCAGGAAGGGACTGCATAATGCCAGATCCAACCAGGTAGAGAATTTATAAGGCTGTAGACCCTAGGCTTTGCGTGGAGCAAACCCGAGAACCTATAGAATTTCAAACTTCAAGTGGAGCTGCAAAATGTTCCACCCATGGAAATCAAATTCTAGGAAAAGATGTTGTAGGATTGCGTGAGATATTAGTAATATGCTCCATGTGATAGATATTCCATATCCATTTGTAGAAATAAGTGCAGGAGGATTAAGGTCCTTCCAATAGGCAGCTATTTGGCATTTGGGCTCATTGTGAATATGTCAGACTATTTTGTGTTCTGAGGAGTCAGAGATTGTGGCACCAGTTACCATGCGAATCAGAAGCCTAACCTTGGATCAATATGAGGAGAATTTGGGATAATTCCACCAAATGTGGTGGAATGACACCACCTGAGAGCCATCCAGCAGGTGTTAGAGGAGGAGGGTTGTAGAAGGATTGGATCTTAGTGGGGACTGTATACCACGTAAAGTAGGTTTTGAAAGCATTCTCTTTAATCCTGGCATATATGGAGGAGCTCGCCAGTTTCTGTTTTATAACCTCCCAGGAGACCAAGTTCAGATGCACTCCCATCTCCTGTTCTCATTTAGCTTTCTATTAATATTTATCAATGTTGTATGGGGATTTTAATTCACCATATAGCGTAGTGATCAGCTTGTTGGATGTGGGTTGGAACAAAGAGACTCCTGGGTCACACAAGAGTTTATAGGCCTAGGAGTGGTCCTAAAATGGAAAGTGCCATATTTACAGAAAGTTATAGAATGATTTAGTGGCAGCTGAAATATAGTTTCAGTGAGAGGTCCAAAGGAAACAGTGGGTTGTTCCATAGCGTGCAGATCATGTCCAGGGCAGACAAGAGCTTGTAGGTCCTGGAGGCTGTTTACCAAATGGTGCTTGAAAATGCGATTGTCGAGTGCGACTTTCTGTTGGATGGTCTTCGATTTCTGGGAAGCCAAAAGGTAGTAGATATTGTGAACATATTCGAAGTGGACTCTATTTTGATCCAGATTTTGACTAACGCAGGGGACTGCATTTGACTTTATTAAGTGACATGTGTAGTAAAATAATATTTTTTGAAGTCTGGAACACCCAAGACTGTCATCCCTCATTTGGCGATGAAGAGTACTTAGCTTTGTTCAAGGCCACCTACCTGCTCACAGGAACCAAGATACCAGTCATTAACAGTTACCTAGGTAATTATCTGGGACTTTGACAAGGTTTGAAAGAAATAGACTAGTAGCTAACAGTTTGGCAAACGTTTTACATCTAGGTTAAGCAGGGAGATGGAGTGATAATTACCACAGAGGGCAGGATCATAATTGCCCTCTGAAAGAGGGACTTAAACAAATCTGTAAGGACCAGAGCGAAGACTTCATCAATTTTTTAATGGGCCGTCAATCCATACAGACCAGTGACTGACAGAAACTGTTTTTACAGCTTTAAAAGTGTGGAATACTGTGTGACAAAAATGTCAGCATTTAGGAGAGATTAGAGGGTATATTTACTAAACTGCAGGTTTGAAAAAGTGGAGATGTTGCCTATAGCAACCAATCAGATTCTAGCTGTCAGTTTGTAGAATATGCTAAATTAACATCTCCACTTTTTCAAACCTGCAGTTTAGTAGATATATCTCTAGCTATTGGTCAATGGCAGACGTTATTTTATGAATATCAGACTGAGACATGTTTAGGTTATAAAAGGCAGGATTAAAAGAGTGAAATTCTTTTTTTCTATATTCCTTGAGTCATAAATGAGCTGAGTTTGACTATTCTTGATTGAGGTTTCACTGATGCTTATCATTAAATATAATAATTTGAGATAGCTGGGATGCTGCTCTCTCATTAGTGTGCTTCCTCCTGGCCGCAGTGATACCAATTAATTTGAACTGAATTGTGGCCATACGAACCTTCCAGACGAGTGAGATTCTGTTAGGTAGGTACAGTTTAAAGAAGTTTTGGGGGTATATTTACTAAACTGTGGGTTTGGAAAGTGGAGATGTTGCCTATAGCAACCAATCAGATTCTAACTGTCAGTTTGTAGAATGCACTAAATAAATGATAACGAGAATCTGATTGGTTGCTATAGGCAACATCTCTACTTTTTTTAACCTACAGTTTAGTAAATATACCCCCTGGAGAGCCTGCCTAATCTCCCTGGCATAGATTTGGGGATAATTTAATTGAGGAACAAGTCAAGGCGTGCGGGAGGTGAGTGCGGAAATAAGTTTAGGTGGATCCTTGTGGCCGCATGAACTGACCAGGGGTGAATCCCTGCAGGGACCAGGGGTGAATCCCTGCAGCAGAGAGTTTTTGAGTGAGATAAGAGTCAGTAAAGAGAAAACCAATTTGTGAGTAGAGGACTCAGGAACCAAAGTAGTGTGTAAAATTCATGGTCAAAGCATGAATTACCTCCGACAGTTATGCAGGTCAGAATTACAATAACAGTATTAGTATTAGTACTGCAGCAAAGTGGAGATCCCTAGTCAAAATGCATATGAGTAATAAAATCTAAAATATTTTGTTGTTGTTCATCTTTATTTAACAAATTAAGTAAAACAAAGTTACAGAATCATGTAATTTGTGGCCCTTTTGAGGACATAGGTCAGATTGCAATATGAAAGCAAGAGTTTGACAACTGGTATCAAAACAAAAAAGTAATGTGCCAAGGAGCAGACATGCCAGTAAAATGACTCAGAGTTACCCTGACTTGTTATATTCTATTCAAAGTCCTCTGTGAAATGTTGCTGAGCTCTTGCATCATATTGCACCTAATTCTCTTCTGTAGAAACAGCTTTGAAACAACACTGACATTTTTAAGATATGCTGCAATGCAGTTACATTATATATTTAGATAGGTGCTAGTTGGCTAATCAATAAACACTAGCACAAGACACAAAACTGTATTTTAAGTGTACTAACTTTAGAAGAAAGGCCTCTATCTACAATAAGATTATTTAGTGTTGTGAAATTCTAAATTCTATGTAGTGTTCTGTGCCAATTTCCTGCTCCGTGTGGCCCTGAAAACTCTGTTTGAAAGTGATTAGCTGAGTAAAGAACTGTTGCAAACATGTGAACATGGTCTGAACATAAACAGCAGGTGGGCGATTTTGAAGCAAATATATATGCATTATATCAGTGGTTCCCAAACTTTTGCAGTTCGCGGCACCCTTAGAGTCTCCAAATTTTTTCAAGGCACCCCTCCAAAATAATTACTGAACAGTCCTGTTTTAGAGGTAGTTGGGTCAAAAAGTTGTAATAAGTATTTAGGTCACGACAGAAATACTTATTTAGTTGTATGCAAAAATGCCCCCTGCATCCAGGCACACTGCCCCCTCTGCATCCAGGCACACTGCACCCTCTGCAACCAGGCACACTGCCCTCTCTCATGTTGCCCCCTCTGTTACGCTGGCCCCCTCCTCTGCCCTCTGTCACGCTGGCCCCCTCCTCTGCCCTCTGTCACGCTGGCCCCTCCTCTGCCATCTCTCACACTGTCCCCCTCCTCTGCCCTCTCTCCCCCTCCTCTGTCCTCCTCCTCTGCCATATGTCCCCCTCTTCTGCCCTCTGCCCCCCTCCTCTGCTCTCTGCCCCCCTCCTCTGCCCTCTGTCCCCCTCCTCTGCCCTCTGTCCCCCTCCTCCTCTGCCATCTGTCCTCCTCCTCCTCTGCTCTCTTTCCCCCTCCTCTGCCCTCCTACTCTGCCCTCTGTCCCCCTCCTCTGTCCTCCTGGTCTGCCCTCTGTCCCCCTCCTCTGCTCTCTGTCCTCCTGGTCTGCCATCTGTCCTCCTCCTCTGCTCTCTGTCCTCCTCCTCTGCCCTCTGTCCTCCTCCTCTGCCCTCTGTCCTCCTCCTCTGCCATCTGTCCTCCTCCTCTGCTCTCTGTCCTCCTCCTCTGCCCTCTGTCCCCCTCCTCTGCCCTCTGTCCTCCTCCTCTGCCCTCTGTCCTCCTCCTCTGCCATCTGTCCCCCTCCTCTGCTCTCTGTCCTCCTGGTCTGCCATCTGTCCCCCTCCTCCTCTGCCATCTGTCCTCCTGGTCTGCCCTCTGTCCCCCTCCTCTGCCCTCTGTCCTCCTTCTTTGCCATCTGTCCTCCTCTGCCCTCGGTCTGCCCTCTGTCCCCCTCCTCCTCTGCCATCTGTCCTCCTGGTCTGCCCTCTGTCCCCCTCCTCCTCTGCCATCTGTCCTCCTGGTCTGCCCTCTGTCCTCCTTCTTTGCCATCTGTCCTCCTCCTCCTCTGCCCTCGGTCTGCCCTCTGTCCCCCTCCTCCTCTGCCCTCTGTCCTCCCTCTTTGCCATCTGTCCTCCTCCTCCTCTGCCCTCTGTCCCCCTCCTCCTCTGCCCTCTGTCCTCCCTCTTTGCCATCTGTCCTCCTCCTCCTCTGCCCCACGCCAGGCAAAAATAAAAGAAAGAAAACAGAAACTTACCAATCCGCGCGGCGCCGGGACCCAGCAGCCTCCTCTCTCCCGCAGCTGTCACTGAATGACGTCAGTGACAGCTGCGGGAGAGAGGAGGCTGCTGGGTCCCGGCGCCGCGCGGATTGGTAAGTTTCTGTTTTCTTTCTTTTATTTTTGGCTGGCCCGCGGCACCCCAGTGACAGTGCCGCGGCACCCCTGGGAGCCGCGGCGCACACTTTGGGAACCGCCGCATTATATGCATGGACGCCATAGATATGTCAAAATTCAAATCACATGCAACTTTTCCAGAGTATAAAAAATACTCCATGATAAAATAATCTTTACAAGTAATTATTTTACCAACATGCTTTTTGTAATGCTACCATTGGCGGAGCACTGCTTAGGAAATGTACCCAATGGTGGAACTAATGCCACTGAAGGGGGTGTGACCGCCAATGGGACAGAGGTGAGGGGTTTCCAGCAATGCCACCCTCCAGAGGCCTCTGCTCTACTCGCTGGAGAGGTGACCCGGGTCCTCTTTGGTGTATGCTCAGCCAAGTCCCACATTGTCACGTCCTCACCAAAACCGAAACTTGCTTTAGGGCCTGGTGATTCAGAGTTCCACCCCTGAATGTATCAGCTCATGATCTTGGTGTTTCATTGTTGCCGTAAGCCTACTTTTGGAATAGGGTGTCCATCATTAACGCTGATAACAAGGGTTCACTATAGAATATAAAATTAGATATTTTGTGTAACATAGAAATTTTATGACACATACAGTATATCCAGTAACCTTCATCTGTGATTTGCTTAGTTAACCATTTTGTGATATTAGGCAGTTAAGTCACTTTCCCTTATGTTCCTTGTATAAGACCCTCTTACCACTCTGTCTGTCTGCTGGCACTATACAAAAATGCTACTAATAATCATAAAATAATAATATTTACTGCAGAGGACCACTTAGGCTTGGGTCCCAAAGGACAATCCTCTGGTAGCTTGCAAAAAAATTGAAGTGATTCAAGTGCCCCTGATAACTCCCCTTATTGCCAAACCTTTTCCCTAATTTATTCTATTTGTTTGTGTCCAATTCTTCTGATTTCTCGTTTTGAAATCCAATGTGAACATGTAAGATATTGAACATTCAAATAGTGTAATACCATCTATACATGACAGTTAAAATAAAATATGAATGGCAGAGTATGCATGGTAGATTCTAGCAGCTACAACCAGGGCCGGATTAACCATAGGGCTAACTGGGCTACAGCCCAGGGGCCTCGGGCATCCAGGGGGCCCTTTAAGTGCTCAGCAGCAGTATTGATCGGTCAGGGGCGGGGGCGCCCCCAGCCCGATCAATGCTGCTGAGCACTTTCACTGCGGTCCTTCTCCGGCGCGCTGTAGTCTCCTTACTGAGGAGATCTCGTGAGTCTCACTCTGACAAGATCTCCTCAGTAAAGAGCATACAGCGCGCCGGGGAAGGACTGCAATGCCAGGAGAAGGAGGTAAGTGCCTTGGGGGCGGCTCGGCTCACCAGGGGGGGGGACGCAGCTCAGATCATGTGGGGGGCAGCTCAGATCATGGGGGGGGCCCTCACGGGGGAATGGAGGCCCCCTCAGCCCAGGGGCCTCCATTCCCTTAATCCGGCCCTGGCTACAACATGTGTTTGCAATGAGGAGCAACTGTAAAAATAAATTTAATATACAGTAGACATTACATCCTAATACATGTAAATTAAAAAACAACAATACTTTTTGTCTTTCATCAATGATTTTTATTTGGACTTTCAAAGGCATATAAGGGGGTAAGGAAAGCAAAAAGGGAGGTAAAAGAAGGGATACACGGAGAATCCCCACACAGAAGAGAAGTAGTTACTCACATAAAACAACACAATCGCAATAAATGGGAGGAGGAAAACATACAGTAAAACACAACAAGTTTAACAAATACATTAGGGAAAGTAAAGTCTGCATACCAATGGGGAGTCCACTATGTAAAGTCTCAATCTGGTTGAGATGATTCACTTAAGGCCGCAGGTGATGAGTAATACGATCATGCAACTTGAACCATTTAATGATCGGAACCGATGCAGATGTGGAATAGGGCATATCTATTGTCTCCATATCAAAGCTGTACTTTGCATTTTTTTAATGTTTTGTCATTGATTCATTAAGGAAACTTAAGCAAAAAATTGAGTAAGTTTTCTTACTCAAGTTTTTTGGACAAAACCATGTTACAATGCAAGTGGTGCAAATGAGTTTATTATTTTGCACATAAGGAAAATCCTGACCATTTTTTCATGTAGCACACAAATACTTTATAGCTTTATTCATATACTGAAATTTAAAGTTGATCTAGGACATGCCCTGCCCCAACTATAAATCTGTCATCACATTTTAAATTTAGCTGCCCCTCCAATGCAACATGGTTTTGCCTTACTTGCTTACGTTTGTTTAACTTTCCTTAATGAATCAGACCCCATATTATTAACAGGTGACATTAATTGAATCTGAATTGTTTTTTTCTGAGCGTTCTTTTGTGACATTATATTCCATATATGTATTGGACATATCCTGTCTATTAGAGCAAAGTAGACTTAGATCCATATTCAGCAACAGATCTATCTTCACATCTGCTCCTTGCTGAATACAGCAACACTCCCCCCCCCCCCCCTCACATTACGTTCATTTTGCATTTGGTAATGAATGAGGCCTGGGCTGTCTCCGTGCTTGGTTATAAAGAAGCTGAACCCTTGGATAAACAGGTAAGGGCTGTTCATGTCAGGGGTCCTCTCAAGAGCGGACCTGCATAAGTAAAAAGTACCATATATTGCATTTAAGGATCTGAACTATCAGTGGGCTTTGCAAAAGGTGGTTTTAAAGTTGAAATAAACATTGTTTGTGCATTAATAAAGATCTGTGGTCATCTGACTAGATGTCAGACACTGATAGTGGGTTGCAGAAAAGACTAATCCTATTGAGTTTATCCAGTTAGCAGCCTGCCCACCAGTTAATCTGAATTAATAGCAAGGTTGCATTTTAAAGGGATAGATCACAAACCAGGACATCTGGTAATTGGCTGCAAGTAATGGGAATCTCTGGACAAATGAGTGTGCAAGACCATCAACAATTAACTCCTTTCAGTAGATTTAATGATTACCAATTACTGAAAGCAGTTAAGGAGTTATCTAATGTAACAAAACAGGATAGCATATAACAGGGTTAAAGGCTTTCAAGGGAAATAATCTTTTCAAGCAGGTAGAGTAATATAAATGTGACACACGTTTTTAAGTTAAAAATTACATTAATCCATCATGGAAAGGGTGGTCAACGTGAGTGAAAATTACTTTGCAACTGCAAATCTGCGGCTACTCCGCCATTCAGCATAGTAAGTAAGGAGCGTTATACTGAGCAATCAGCATGCTGGTTTATTATGCTGCATAATTAATGTATGACCTCCATAATGTATGTTGATAGAGTCCGTGTCATGGTGATTACTTGTCACACAACAAGCAGCTCGGAGTGAATTCAGCTAGAAGGAACAATTTTGCACCGTGGCAAAATCACGTGGGAGGGGGGCAAATTAAAACTTTGATTAGAGTTGGAAGGGGGTGAGCCTAGCTCAACTCTAAATTGCAGTTTGAAAATAAAGTTGCATAATATTTGTGTGTTACCAGGGCCATCTTAACAACATTATGGGCCCCCGGGCAAAGCAGTGCACGGGGCCCCTACATATCTATCTATATATATATATATTTGTATGTATATATATATATATATATATATATATATATATGTATAGAGATACAGATATAGATATATAGAGAAAGAGATAGATAGATGTACTTGCTTAGTGACCCTTGAAGATTTTTTTTGCAGGTTTTTTCTTTTGCAGGGGTATTTATTCTAATTAAGAGCCCTGCCTATGGGGCCCCCTTGCCCGTGGGGCCCCCGGGCACCTGCCCATCGTGCCCAATGGAAAAGATGGCCCTGTGTGTTACATGCAAAACAGCCTGTTTTTCTCCTCCATTCAAAAAGATAACAAAAATAAAATAAAAGTGCCACTTGAACTTAACTATTAATAAAGCCCATTGTGCCTCCCTGAGCTCAGTTAGAAGAGAAGAAACCTATGTTTGTTTCTAAAAGGTAATACAATTTAATCTCATTGAAACAAGGACACAATAAAGACAACACTTGAGAAGATTCAACATGACCTAGTATTTAGAAATGTCTTAAATTAAAATTGTTTTTCATGCAATCCTTTATTCTTCACTTACTTTAAATTACGCAGGTACTGTGTTGTAATATATAAACCTTAAATGCAATCTCCACAAATAAAGGTTACACCCATTTAATTCCCAACTTCCTACTTCCTTATCTCCAGATAATTTCTTTATAAAAGACCAATATGCTTGTGTGGTGTAACTTGTTTTCATAAAAGCAAGCTTATTGTATTCCTGCTGCCCATTAAATACCTGTAAATACTATTTCTAAGCAAGTTCTCTTTTTATAACAAGTGTCCCTGAATGTATTATAAATCAGCATCAATACTGGGAAACAGAATACTCTTTAAACACAAAAAGCAAAACATTCCAAAATAAGACATATACAATATAATGTGGTGATAACAAAGAGCAAAAAAAAAAAATCAACAAACAAGAAACAAAAATTAAATTTGTAGGTCTACTTAGCAAAATTGTTAGGAGATGGATGGTTTATATATCTAAGTGTAACGCATGATGAGTTGAAGGGTCGGGGGGTGGGGGTAGCTCCCTTTTTTAATAATAGCACCACATGTTAAGCCATTTGATCGCTTATATTGCTATGTCTTCTTTTTGTTTTCAGTGTTCTTCCTACACTCATTTACTGTCTCTGGAATATGTATTTATTGTTTCCTCCAAACACTATCCTTGTGATCAAAATGAACAATAACAAGAAGTTAGTTGGATTAAGTAGAAGTTAGTTAGTAGGTTAATTGGCTGCTATCAAAATTGACGTGTGTGTGTGTAATAATCGGCTAAATCAACCGACATACAACCTCTCGTTCAAAAGTCGGGTCAGTGTGTGCAGTGACACAATGGTCGAAAGTCTGCCCAAATGGACGATTGTCGCCTCATTTGGTTGGTCGTACCGTTTAATATTTTTGTTCCAATCTCGTTTCCGCTGTGTAGTGTGTATGAACTTCCGACCGATCCACAACAGCGAGTATGAAATTACAGTCATTGCTCACGACAACATGGCTGTAAAAAGTCACTAAAGGGACGTCCGCTCTTCCCTTTATCGTCCTAAACAAGGCTAGTGTGTATGCAGTCCATGGACCGAGCGATCGGACCATCGATCGCATGTAAAATCGGCATAAAAAGTTGGTCGAAATTTCTGTAGTGTGTACCCAGCTTTAGTGTTAGGGAATTTAGACTATAAGCTCCAATAGGGCAGGGACTGATGTGAATGAGTTCTCTGTACAGTGCTGCGGAATCAGTGGCACTATATAAATAAATGGTGATGATGATGATTCTCTAGCTCAGTGTTGTCTGAAGGATTAAAAAAAAAGAAAAAGAGGACTCATATGTTTTATAAGTACATGGTTTCAGGGTGAGTAGTATTTTTTTTAAAAAAATATGTTATATAATAGATTCGAGGTTTTCAGGGGTAAGGTGAGTGATATAATAAGTCATGGTGGGTTACATGACTTTACATGGGTTACATGACTTCAGAGGTAAGGTGAGTGATATAATAAGTCATGGTGGGTCACATGGGGAGAAGTCATGTGACATGTGGCAGGAGGAGGGCATGGTGACATTTCACATTCACGTCACCATAGCCCCGTCCCCACTCTAAAAAGCCGAAATTAACAGCATTGAATGGGGGCGGGCGGAGCTTATTGATGCGATTAAGCTCCGCCCCCTCCATTCACTGCTGTTAATTTCGCCAAATTTCGGGGATTTTGCCTACTCTTCCGGGAGTCCGGGAGGACTCCCTGAAATTCGTGAGCCACCCGAGAATTTCGGGAGAGTAGGCAGGTATGTGTATTGCTTTTCCTAGTAAATAAAACAACTGTTATGTCCCTATTTACAAAATGCAGCATGCCTGCTGGAAACTGTAGGTAATCATGGAGCTGTAGAGTTACTTACTTAGCCAGGTCAGGATGATATTTACATCCTGGGGTGTAACAATAGGGGGTGCAAGGTCTTCCGTCCCCCCGTCTGTGGCCCCCATTCTCTTACTGTGCTCCAGTGATATCTGATGCAGCCCAGTGATTCCCTGCATCAGAATAAACTGCTGAATGATACACAGCTGAGGAGACCTGTCACAAAGTTTAATCAAGCTCTAGTTATTCCACACTCCTAAATTATTCACCCAATACATGCAAATACAGTGAGGTCTCTGTGTTGAGGGATTGTGGAACAAGCACAAGAATTTAATTTACATATAAGTTTAGGTGATTTCCTTGTATTGCCTAATGTGTATGAATCATTCTGACAGTTTCACTTATTATTTTGTGATGAATGCCTGATGCAGAGTTTGAGGAAGAGAAGAAAGCATCACACCCACATAGAAGGTTTATTTATGTATTCTTCCAGGGCCACTGTGCAAGGGTGAACCAGCAAGCCCGGTCACACAAGCACATGAACCAGCAAGCCCGGTCATGCAAGCACATGAACCAGCAAGCCCGGTCACACAAGCAGATGAACCAGCAAGCCCGGTCATGCAAGCACATGAACCAGCAAGCCCGGTCACACAAGCACATGAACCAGCAAGCCCGGTCACACAAGCACATGAACCAGCAAGCCCGGTCACACAAGCAGATGAACCAGCAAGCCCGGTCATGCAAGCACATGAACCAGCAAGCCCGGTCACACAAGCACATGAACCAGCAAGCCCGGTCACACAAGCAGATGAACCAGCAAGCCCGGTCATGCAAGCACATGAACCAGCAAGCCCGGTCACACAAGCACATGAACCAGCAAGCCCGGTCACACAAGCACATGAACCAGCAAGCCCGGTCACACAAGCAGATGAACCAGCAAGCCCGGTCATGCAAGCACATGAACCAGCAAGCCCGGTCACACAAGCACATGAACCAGCAAGCCCGGTCACACAAGCACATGAACCAGCAAGCCCGGTCACACAAGCAGATGAACCAGCAAGCCCGGTCATGCAAGCACATGAACCAGCAAGCCCGGTCACACAAGCACATGAACCAGCAAGCCCGGTCACACAAGCACATGAACCAGCAAGCCCGGTCACACAAGCACATGAACCAGCAAGCCCGGTCACACAAGCACATGAACCAGCAAGCCCGGTCAAACAAGCACATGAACCAGCAAGCCCGGTCACACAAGCACATGAACCAGCAAGCCCGGTCACACAAGCACATGAACCAGCAAGCCCGGTCATACAAGCACATGAACCAGCAAGCCCGGTCATACAAGTAAATGAAGCAGCAAGCCCGGTCATACAAGTACATGAACCAGCAAACCCGGTCATTCAAGCACATGAATCAGCAAGCCCGGTCATACAAGCACATGAACCAGCAAGCCCGGTCATACAAGCACATGAACCAGCAAACCCGGTCATACAAGCACATGAATCAGCAAGCCCGGTCATACAAGCACATGAACCAGCAAGCCCGGTCATACAAGCACATGAACCAGCAAGCCCGGTCAAACAAGCACATGAACCAGCAAGCCCAGTCATACAAGCACATGAACCAGCAAGCCCAGTCATACAAGCAAATGAACCAGCAAGCCCGGTCATACAAGCACATGAACCAGCAAGCCCGGTCATACAAGCACATGAACCAGCAAGCCCAGTCATACAAGCACATGAACCAGCAAGCCCAGTCATACAAGCAAATGAACCGATCACCTCCTCTCACTCTCGTCTTCAGGACTTTGCCCGGGCTGCTCCCCTGCTGTGGAACGATCTTCCACGTTCCATCAGGTTAGCATCTACTCTCAAAGGCTTCAAGCGTGCCCTTAAGACTCATTTCTTTATTCAAGTCTATCAGTCCTCCTCCTAACTTCCTTGTCCTGGCTCTCTCCCCCAATTAGTACCATCCTTTATGTGTCTCCCCCTCCCTTTAGGATGTAAGCTCTCAGGAGCAGGGCCCTTTTTCCTTGTGTGCTCCTTCTACTGTTCCTTCACCCTCTGTACCTCTTGGCCTGCTTCGCTAGCCCTGTTTTCCCTGTTTTCTTAAGCTTGGCCTTCTTCTCGCTGATTTCTACCATCCCTTTCACTACCTGTCCTAGAGTTAATCTGATTTTTCTTTACCCTGTCACCTGTGTTTGTATATATTTTTGTATCATGTTGTGTCTTGGTTCTGTTTTCTGTATATGTAATGTACGGCGCTGCGGACCCTTTGTGGTGCCTTATAAGTCAAAGATAATAATAATAATAATAATAATAATAATGAACCATACGGTCATACAAGTACATGAACCAGCAAGCCCGGTCATACATGCACATGAACCAGCAAGCCCGGTCATACAAGTACATGAACCAGCAAGCCCGGTCATACAAGCACATGAACCAGCAAGCCCGATCATACATGCACATGAACCAGCAAGCCCGGTCATACAAGTACATGAACCAGCAAGCCCGATCATACATGCACATGAACCAGCAAGCCCGGTGTCACGGGCACTAGGAGTCTTTACCCAGGGATCACCAGGTGATAGGCTTACCAGAGCAGTATAGGTGGTAATATGGTACTCTGGTAGCAGGGTGATCACGGAACAGGAAATAGCAGATGATGAGATGCTCAGGAAAGTCTATGACTAGCAGCACTGGCAATATGGAGGTAGTAATACACGAGGAACTGTATGGACAAAGGACACGTGAAGGTAGTCAGTGGTCTGCGGTAGCAAGTTGTACCACTGCTATAGTGAGGAGGAATGTCCAACAGAAACGAGGAGGTGATGAGAGTCAGCGGTCTGCGGATAGCAAGTTGTACCGCTGTCTGAGTGAAGGAATGGAATCCAAGTGGAGGTATCCGGGGAGTCAGTGGTCTGCGTTAGCAAGTTGTACCACTGCTATGTGAGAGGATACTGGAACAGGTGAAACTGTAAACAGGAGTCAGTGGTCTGCCACTAGCAAGTTGTACTACTGAATATATATGTGAGGAGGTGCACGGGGAGAGACTGCAACACAATATATACACGGGCACCTTGACTTTGATCCACAGTAATATGCACAATATAAATGTATAAATGACTGAACAACACTGCCAATATAGAAAGTCTCTTGAAGTAATCCGGCATGAGATAACACAGTCAATGATGGCAGTAGAGTCAGCAGATAGTACACTCCAGAGGAGAACCAACACAGTCAATGATGGCAATAGACTCAGCGGATAGTACACTCCAGAGGAGAACCAACACAGTCCAGCAAGGTATGCAATACACAGCACAGTCAATGGGAAGTATGCATACCGTGGTTCAGGAGAAGGCAGTCAGACAGGAGTGCAGAGATACCTGAAGGGCAGGAGGCCAGCAGGATACAAGTCCCTGGATGGGTGAAGCAGGGGTCTAGCAGGTGCAGCGCACAGGTAGGTAGACCAGCAGGGAACACAGGAAGGCGTGGAGAGCGGATCAGCAGTAGATGGATGAGTAGCGCTGAGAAGTAACAGCAGCGGGTCTCTGCGGGAACACGGAGGTAACCAATAGCAACCAGCAGGTGCAGTAACGATGGGACACCGGAGCAGAGTTGAACTGGAACAGATGATCACGGAGAGTAGCGGGTAGCAATAGTGGCAGCAGACTCAAGGAAACACGGTAGAGTAGACAAGGACTGAAGACTGAAGCGCCCAGAGGCAGCGGATAGGAATCAGCTAAACAGTCACGATGAAACACAGACGGGTTGCAGGTTGAAGACTGTAGTGCACGGAGGCAGCGGATAGGAATCAGCTAGCAGTCACGATGATGAAACACAGACGAGTTGCAGGTTGAAGACTGTAGTGCACGGAGGCAGCGGATAGGAATCAGCCAAACAGTCACGATGATGAAACACAGACGAGTTGCAGGTTGAAGTCTGTAGTGCACGGAGGCAGCGGATAGGAATCAGCTGGCAGTCACAATCATGAACAGGTGAGTGGATGTGGTTGAAGCCTGTAGTGCACGGAGGCAGCGGATAGGCATCAGCTAACAGTCCCAATGATACATGGTAGAGTTGAAGTGATAGAAGACTGTAGTGCACGGAGGCAGCGGATAGGAATCAGCTCACAGTCACGATGATACAGTAGATGGTAGAAGTGGTATGGGAACCACAGTAGTAGAAGTGGTTTGGAAACCACAGAGGTAGAAGTGGTTTGGAAACCACAGGAATCAGCAGGGCTGAAAAAACAAGGAAACACAGGAACACCTTCAGAGACTCATGGGAAATGAGACTCCAAGATCAGGCAACGTGGTGTTGACCACAGGTGCTTAATATAGGGAGGTTGCCTGATCTGCCAATTAAGTTAAAGGAACATACACTGAAGGTTTGGAAAGGGCTGCGCATGCGCAGTCCCTCAGGATAGAGGACGTCCACGGTTCCTAATAGTCCGGGAAGAAGCACTCACAGTCCGGTGAGTGACAGTACCCCCCCTTTTAAAGGTGGGCACAGAACGCCTGGAACCGGGCTTGTCCGGATTTTTGGAATAAAACTTCTTCAGAAGGGCAGGAGCATTAAGATCTTCAGCTTTGATCCATGAACGCTCTTCAGGACCAAAGCCCTTCCAATGAACGAGGAAACGGAGGACTCCTCGCGAAATTTTTGCATCCAATACCTCAGTAATCTCGAAATCCTCCTCCTGATGAACTTGAACTGGCTGCGGTGCTGAGGGAGGAGTCGAGAAACGATTGATAATAAGAGGTTTGAGTAAGGACACATGGAAGGCATTGGAAATCCGAAGATTCTTAGGAAGAAGAAGTTTAACACATACTGGATTGATAACTTGAATGATCCTATATGGACCAATAAAACGAGGGGCGAATTTCATAGATGGAACCTTCAAACGAATATTTTTGGTAGATAACCAGACACGATCTCCAATTTTTAGTGGTGGAATAGCCCGCCTCTTCTTATCTGCGAAAGACTTATATTTGTTAGATGTCTTCTTTAAACAGGTTTTGACCTGAGACCAGATATTTTTGAAGGTCTGACAAGCAGTCTCCACAGCAGGAACTTGGGTGGGCGGGAGGGCAGGAAATTCCGGAAAAGACGGATGGTGACCGTAGACCACAAAGAATGGAGTTTTGGATGATGACTCATGGTACATGTTGTTATGGGCGAATTCAGCCCAAGGGAGCAATTCTACCCAGTTGTCTTGGTTGGCTGAAGAGAACATCCTAATAAAAGTCTCAAGATCTTGATTGACTCGTTCCGTTTGTCCGTTAGATTGCGGATGGTAAGACGATGAGAGTGCTAATCGTATGCCCAAGGTTTTACAAAGGGCCCGCCAGAATCTGGAAACGAATTGTACTCCTCTATCTGACACAATCTCAGACGGACATCCATGGATGCGGAAGATTTCTTTAATGAAATGTTCAGCCAGAGTAGACGAGGAAGGTAAACCGGACAGAGGGACGAAATGAGCCATCTTCGAAAATCTGTCTACCACTACCCAAATAGTATTGTGATTCTTACTTGGTGGCAAATCAGTAACGAAATCCATACTAATATGGGTCCAAGGCTTGGACGGAATGGGTAGTGGTCGCAGCAACCCTGCTGGAGTTCTGCGGGAGGATTTGAACTGAGAACATAAATCACAGGAAGCAATAAACTCTTTGACGTCTCTCCTCATTGAAGGCCACCAGTAACTACGAGAGAGAATCTCAAAGGTCTTATGTTCACCGGCGTGTCCAGAAAAACGAGAGGCATGGAACCACGAAAGGATTTTCCTCCTCAGAGTAGGAGGCACGAGGGTCTTCCCAAATGGTAGCATTTTGGTGGATGACGCAGCCAGAGAAATACATTTGGGGTCTAGAATAGCATGGTTGGGAACCTCTTCTACATCAGAGGACGTCACAAAAGCTCGAGATAGAGCGTCAGCTTTCTTGTTCTTAGCAGCTGGTTTGAAGGTTATAATTAATTCAAAACGGGAAAAGAAAAGAGACCATCTTGCTTGACGAGGGTTCAAGCATTGAGCAGATTGCAAATATGACAAGTTCTTATGATCCGTGAAGATCGTCACAGGATGGCGAGCTCCTTCCAACAAGTATCTCCATTCCTCTAATGCAGCTTTGATGGCCAGCAACTCCTTGTCCCCGATAGTATAGTTTTTCTCTGCGGGCAGAAGACCCCGAGAGTAGAAGGCACAAGGATGTAATTTTTGTTGCTCCGAGCGTTGGGAGAGAATAGCTCCTAAGCCCACATTAGAGGCATCTACTTCTAGGAAGAAGGGGAGTGTCACATCAGGTTGTCGCAGAATGGGAGCAGACGAGAAGGACTCTTTGAGGATTTGAAAGGCTTGGAGAGCCTCAGATGACCATTGCTTAGTATTAGCCCCTTTCCGAGTTAAGGCCACAATGGGAGATGCAATGGATGAGAAGTCTTGAATGAAGCGTCTATAGTAATTGGCAAAACCTAAAAAATGCTGGATGGCACGAAGAGTAGTTGGCTGAGGCCAATGTAGTACAGCATTTACTTTGTCTGGATCCATCTTCAGGCCAACTCCGGAAACTATATACCCCAAGAATGGAATCTGGGGTAACTCGAATGAACATTTTTCCAATTTACAGAACAATGAGTTTTTCCGTAGTCTGGAGAGGACCTCTGCCACATGTTGGTGATGAGAAGGCAGGTCCTGTGAGAAGATCAATATGTCGTCCAGGTAGACAACGACACATACATATAATAAGTCCCGAAAGATCTCATTGATGAAACCCTGGAAAACCGCGGGGGCATTACACAGCCCGAAGGGCATTACTAAATATTCGTAATGCCCATCTCTGGTGTTAAACGCGGTCTTCCATTCGTCACCGGAACGGATTCTAATTAAATTGTAGGCACCACGAAGATCCAACTTAGTAAATATCCGAGCTCCCTTGATGCGATCAAATAGCTCAGTGATCAGCGGAATGGGATACCGATTCTTGATAGTAATGGCGTTGAGTCCACGAAAATCTATACAAGGGCGTAATGATCCATCCTTCTTTTTGACGAAGAAGAACCCAGCTCCAGCGGGAGAGGTGGAAGGTCGAATGAACCCACGCTGGAGATTCTCCTGTATGTACTCAGATGTGGCTTGAGTTTCAGGTAACGAGAGAGGATAGACCCGACCCCTGGGAGGAGTCTTGCCAGATAGAAGGTCGATCGGACAATCCCAAGAACGATGAGGAGGAAGACGTTCAGACTGAGCTTTATCAAACACATCGGCAAATGAAGCATACTGAGGAGGGAGTCCCGGGGAGGACGATGAGATGGAAGATTGCTGTACTTTAAGAGGAATAACTTGAGAGAGACAACGATGGTGACATTCAGGCCCCCAAGACGTAACTTGAGGGGTGCGCCAGTCAATCTGGGGAGAGTGACATTGAAGCCATGGAAGGCCTAAGACAATCGGACTTGTCGTAACAGGAAGAATTAAAAACGAAATTTCTTCATGGTGTAGTACACCAATCTGAAGGGTTACTGGAGACGTACTCTGGGTGATGAGACCATTGATGAGACGTGATCCATCTATAGCCGTCACAGTAATGGGTGTTTTTAAAGTGATCACTGGTAGGGACCATTGATTCACTAGTGATTTAGAAATGAAATTTCCTGCTGCTCCGGAATCAATCAATGCCTGTGACTCAAAGGATTTGGTAGCAAAGGAAATCGTAACATCGAAAGCGCAGACTTTAGATTTCATAGACAATGGAGAGGACTCCAGGGACCCTAACTTCACCTCTCCAGAACTAGTTAGGGCCTGGCATTTCCCGATTTCTTAGGGCAAGAACTGAGCATATGTGTGGAATCAGCACAATAGATACAGAGTCTATTCTTTACTCTTCGTTTCCTCTCTTCTAAAGATAATTTGGAACGTCCTATCTCCATGGGAATCACAGAAGGTGAAACTGGACGAAATTGAGGGTTTAAACGAAGAGGTGCTTTAGCAGAAGTTGTTTTCTCAGATTCTCTTTCACGAAATCTCATGTCTACACGATGGCAAAGAGAGATCAAATCTTCTAGTGACGAAGGAAGCTCTTGGGTAGTCAGTGCATCTTTAATTTTATCGGAGAGCCCCTGCCAGAAGGCGGCAACTAATGCTTCAGTGTTCCACTGAAGTTCAGAGGCTAAGATCCTAAATTGAATGACATACTGTCCTACTGTATGGGAGCCTTGTCGCAAACGAAGAATGCTGGAAGCAGCGGAGGTCACACGACCTGGTTCATCGAACACACTTCGGAACGTGGAAATGAATTTGGCACTATCTTGTAGAATTGGATCGTTTCTTTCCCACAGAGGGGAGGCCCAAGCCAGGGCTTGTCCAGAAAACAATGAGATAAGATAGGCCACTCTGGAACGATGGGTAGAAAAATTTTGAGGTTGGAGTTCAAAATGGACTGAACATTGGTTAAGGAAACCTCTACAAGTTTTGGGGTCCCCGTCATATTTTGACGGAGTAGGCAGGTGAAGCGTAGGAGCTGTAGACACCTGGGATGGCACTGGGGAAACGGAGGAAAGCACAGGAGCTTCAATACTAGCTGTAACAGTCTGTCCAGATGTTCCTTGGGAGGTTAACGATTGGTAACATTGAAGTAACAGCTGTTGGCGAGCATCCTGTTGCTCCACACGGCTGACCAGATGCTGCAGCATCTCTTTAGCAGTAGGTTCCGTATCTGGGTCTGTCATGGCCTGATCTTACTGTCACGGGCACTAGGAGTCTTTACCCAGGGATCACCAGGTGATAGGCTTACCAGAGCAGTATAGGTGGTAATATGGTACTCTGGTAGCAGGGTGATCACGGAACAGGAAATAGCAGATGATGAGATGCTCAGGAAAGTCTATGACTAGCAGCACTGGCAATATGGAGGTAGTAATACACGAGGAACTGTATGGACAAAGGACACGTGAAGGTAGTCAGTGGTCTGCGGTAGCAAGTTGTACCACTGCTATAGTGAGGAGGAATGTCCAACAGAAACGAGGAGGTGATGAGAGTCAGCGGTCTGCGGATAGCAAGTTGTACCGCTGTCTGAGTGAAGGAATGGAATCCAAGTGGAGGTATCCGGGGAGTCAGTGGTCTGCGTTAGCAAGTTGTACCACTGCTATGTGAGAGGATACTGGAACAGGTGAAACTGTAAACAGGAGTCAGTGGTCTGCCACTAGCAAGTTGTACTACTGAATATATATGTGAGGAGGTGCACGGGGAGAGACTGCAACACAATATATACACGGGCACCTTGACTTTGATCCACAGTAATATGCACAATATAAATGTATAAATGACTGAACAACACTGCCAATATAGAAAGTCTCTTGAAGTAATCCGGCATGAGATAACACAGTCAATGATGGCAGTAGAGTCAGCAGATAGTACACTCCAGAGGAGAACCAACACAGTCAATGATGGCAATAGACTCAGCGGATAGTACACTCCAGAGGAGAACCAACACAGTCCAGCAAGGTATGCAATACACAGCACAGTCAATGGGAAGTATGCATACCGTGGTTCAGGAGAAGGCAGTCAGACAGGAGTGCAGAGATACCTGAAGGGCAGGAGGCCAGCAGGATACAAGTCCCTGGATGGGTGAAGCAGGGGTCTAGCAGGTGCAGCGCACAGGTAGGTAGACCAGCAGGGAACACAGGAAGGCGTGGAGAGCGGATCAGCAGTAGATGGATGAGTAGCGCTGAGAAGTAACAGCAGCGGGTCTCTGCGGGAACACGGAGGTAACCAATAGCAACCAGCAGGTGCAGTAACGATGGGACACCGGAGCAGAGTTGAACTGGAACAGATGATCACGGAGAGTAGCGGGTAGCAATAGTGGCAGCAGACTCAAGGAAACACGGTAGAGTAGACAAGGACTGAAGACTGAAGCGCCCAGAGGCAGCGGATAGGAATCAGCTAAACAGTCACGATGAAACACAGACGGGTTGCAGGTTGAAGACTGTAGTGCACGGAGGCAGCGGATAGGAATCAGCTAGCAGTCACGATGATGAAACACAGACGAGTTGCAGGTTGAAGACTGTAGTGCACGGAGGCAGCGGATAGGAATCAGCCAAACAGTCACGATGATGAAACACAGACGAGTTGCAGGTTGAAGTCTGTAGTGCACGGAGGCAGCGGATAGGAATCAGCTGGCAGTCACAATCATGAACAGGTGAGTGGATGTGGTTGAAGCCTGTAGTGCACGGAGGCAGCGGATAGGCATCAGCTAACAGTCCCAATGATACATGGTAGAGTTGAAGTGATAGAAGACTGTAGTGCACGGAGGCAGCGGATAGGAATCAGCTCACAGTCACGATGATACAGTAGATGGTAGAAGTGGTATGGGAACCACAGTAGTAGAAGTGGTTTGGAAACCACAGAGGTAGAAGTGGTTTGGAAACCACAGGAATCAGCAGGGCTGAAAAAACAAGGAAACACAGGAACACCTTCAGAGACTCATGGGAAATGAGACTCCAAGATCAGGCAACGTGGTGTTGACCACAGGTGCTTAATATAGGGAGGTTGCCTGATCTGCCAATTAAGTTAAAGGAACATACACTGAAGGTTTGGAAAGGGCTGCGCATGCGCAGTCCCTCAGGATAGAGGACGTCCACGGTTCCTAATAGTCCGGGAAGAAGCACTCACAGTCCGGTGAGTGACACCCGGTCATACATGCACATGAACCAGCAAGCCCAGTCATACAAGCACATGAACCAGCAAGCCCGGTCATACAAGCACATGAACCAGCAAGCCCGGTCATACAAGCACATGAACCAGCAAGCCCGGTCATACATGCACATGAAGCAGCAAGCCTGGTCATACAAGCACATGAACCAGCAAGCCCGGTCATACAAGCACATGAACCAGCAAGCCCGCTCATACATGCACATGAAGCAGCAAGCCTGGTCATACAAGTACATGAACCAGCAAGCCAGGTCATACAAGCACATGAACCAGCAAGCCCGGTCATACAAGCACATGAACCAGCAAGCCCGGTCATACATGCATATATGGCTCCACTCTGGCCTGGCGAAGCAGTCCTGTTACCAGACAGTATTGCAGATGATATTTTAATTGTAAACTGCAGCAATTATAGATTTTCTATTGCTGTAATAAGCAGCAATAGAATATTCATGTTATTGCTGCACCATAATAAATAGACTCGTTAGTGAGTTACCTCAGCAGTGAACACACATCAATTTTAATTTGGTTTATAAGGAATATATAGGTGGTAGATATTTGCAGTGTCAGACTGGGCCACTGGGATACTGGGTAAATCCCTGTTGGGCCCCACTGTCCCCTTCCTATAGGGGGCGGGGCCATGATCGTGCACTATGTGACATGGAAAAAGGAAACAACATCCTAATTACCTAATCTGTTCTGTGTGGGTTTGGTGGGGTCATGTTCTTCTAGTAGTTAATTATATGGACACCTCTGTAGTTCACCAGCTGCGTACAATTGAGCTGCTGTTTTTAAATCTTCCACTTCCTGACTTACGTGATGCCTTATTCACTGACTTGAGCTTGCAGCAGAGGATTTGAAAAAACGGTTCAAGTAGAAGAAGGAGCACAGCGCTGAGGACCTACAGTGTTCCAAAACTTTATTCCCCCCTCTAGTGTCTCATCTTTGGTGGCTGGCCCTGCTCCTTCAGTGGTGTGTCGTGACAAATCATTGGTAACCACACACTTTTTCAGGGGCCCCTACCATTGCATTACATTCCACTGGTGATCCCTTCTTGTCCCAGTCTGACACTGGTTATTTGTGGGTGTAGATTGCATTTTACTGTTTCATTTAGCAACTGAATTCCTCTTTGCAAACTTAAGCTTGTTAAATGCAACGGGTGTGTTAAAAAAGGAAATCTGCTAAAAGGGTGAGTAAGTTTCCTGCTGGGAACACCCCATCCACTGAGCACTGTCCTCTCCAGTCAGACTCAGATCTACAAATGGAATTTCAGACTTGCTCATTATTAATTTATTCCCCAGTGACGAAAACATGTTGTTACCTCAGTTTTTAAAGAGAAAAAGAAAAACAAACAAGATTTCTTGAAATCTATTTAAATATAAACTACACTACTACTACTGTATGACATCATCTCTGGGTTTTCTGTTTTTTGACAAATTCATTTGATACATTTATCTATCTTTCTAACTTCTTCTTTATCAAAGCCTTTATATCATCTAGTCGGAGCGGTTTATTCTTCTTTTACTTGGATAAGACACACATCATCTCTGCTTTGTGCGTTGGATACAATTGCTTTGTATCATTTTCAAACACACAGAAAATAAAAATTCTGCCCGGTAAGACACTGGTGAAAAGAGAAAGATAAAGCAATGCATTTAGTAAATGTTTTAAGACGGTAATGCCAAAAAACATAATGTTAAATGATTTGATTGTAGGAACCACATCCTTTATTTGAAATCTTACATTTTACACTCTTATTGGGAGGATCATACCGGGAAACCAATTGCCCCACGGGCCATATATGCCATGAGATATAAAGACACCCTATCCTTGTGACAACCCACAACCAAGGTATAATAACCCAAATAATCGTGGGCTGAGAATCCCTCCAGGACCGAGACCCCAGCCAATTCCCAGGGTTACCCCCAAATATAACCATTCAGTCCCAGTTAAGTGGGGACAACCAGTAAGCCCCTCCCCTTAACTGCAACACAGACTGTGACAGTAATAAAAAAACACAATATCTCCATCTTAATATTGCCATATATAATTATACTTTTAATTTCTTATTTTCCTATTCTTCCTTTTTTTGTTTTTAAATATAAAATAGTCTGTATTTTTTTCTTTTTCACTTTATTTCCTTTTTTAATGGAAAAAACAACATCCTATATCTTCCTAACTACTTAATTTGTTCTGCATGGGTTTGGTAGGAGTGCGCCTTCTAATTATATATATCCCAGCCCTGCCAGGCATGTGTAGCTCACTAAGGCTAGGTACACACTGAAGAATTCTCCAACCGACGTGTTATCTTAAACTATTGTACTTATGACTGAAGTTCCGATCAGTCTTACGATTCATGCATACACAGTGACACGTTAGGACATGTGGATAGCTATAACAAGGTGGTTTTAATCAGTGTGACAATGTGACAAGAATGAATGAATGAATTAATATTGTGCTGTCATTCTCTGAAGACTAGAGGAGCAGATGAAGAACCAGATGAGAAACAATGAATCTATGAACCAGAGAACATTTTATGTAACATTATCAGAAAACCCCAAATTATTATTTAATTTAAAAGTACGGTGAGTACTATCCACAGCTACCCTTTGGGTGTTAGACAACTTGTGATTCACTGTTGTCTATTTTGGTACTAATCCGCTAAACACTAATATAAAAACCCACAACTATCCATTAACTCTATGATCCAAGAGCATAACTAACAGCTCTTAAATTAATAATTACCAAGAATCCTATTACAGCTATAATTAGCCCACACTGATTTCTATCTTGAGGACATATTACAGCGTACTATTTAGATAAATATTATAATAATGAGATTACTCCCACGGAATTTAATTCACTACACTTTACATATTTTAATAAATTTTCTTAAACACTATTTTCATTGAGATAATATAAATCCATATTTTAATAAAGAGAAATTAAGTTTTGTTTTTTAAGTTATTAAAAATTTATTAAATTTATTAAAAATATTAAAAGTGTAATGTAACACTTGGGGGTATATTGACTAAACTGCGGGTTTGAAAAAGTGGAGATGTTTTCTATAGCAACCAATCAGATTCTAGCTGTCATTTTGTAGAATGCACTAAATAAATGACAGCTAGAATCTGATTGGTTGCTGTAGGCAACATCTCCACTTTTTCAAACCTGCACTTTAGTAAATATGCCCATTGCTCTCTCTTCTGCCTTTGAATTTATATTGTTCCAAGTGGTAGCACCTCTCTTTGACTATAAAAAATGTTTAAAATAAAATGATAAATTATTACCAATATTATATAACTCTAAGGGAGTCACGTAAAACAATTACATTCATAGCTAGATCTAGTACGGCCGTACCCTTTTTTGCTTCATTGTAAAACTATCAAATTCATTCACTTACCTTCCCATTGCATTTTTCATACTTCCACTTCTAAATTCCCAGACCGTCACTTCTAAATTTCCACTTTGACCACTAGCTGTATATAAGTGTTTAACTTCTTTTTTTTTTATTTTTAGCCACCATCATTCACGTTTAGCGCCTGAGTTTTCCTATTCCTTTAAATATCATAATGCTATTCCATTCCTGTAAATATAAGAAATAGTTGCTGGCTTGTGGCCACTATTAATGTCACAAGAATTGCAAGGTCCATACACATGGATGTCCAGAGCAACTCCGGAAGAAAGCTGGATGCAGATGGATAAATGGGACAAGATATTTGGATTTTCCACCAGGCATTCTCCCAACATTGCTCTGGACATCCATGTATAAGGTTCTTGTGATCCTTACAGAGTTCAGTGATGTCTTTTCTAAGCTCCTTCTCAGATGCTTTTGTAATATATTTTGCACAGATTGATCAACACTCAACACCAGTGTAAATGAGGCCTATGTAACTCTAGAATTAAAATTAGTCATTCATTCCAAAATCATCTTTTGTTTCAAAAATACACTTCAAGAGTTGAGCTGGGTACACGCTAGGGGGCTTTCACACAACGATCATGCTAATCACAATATAAATGACTATTAGGTGTGATATCGCATTAATGTGTAGTTTCCCACAATCATGTTTTTCTTGTACCAAAGCACATCATATCGTTTGATTTGATTTTATAAACATTTTACTGACAAGATGTGACACGTACAGCTCAGAGAAATATAATTTATTTCATTACTATAGCACGGAGCAGGGGCAGATTTTCCTATCGGGGCACAGGGAATACCTAGCGGGCTGATGCATGGTAGGCCAATGCTGAGCCGTGGGGACTGCTCACTGCAGCAGGTGCTCCCAGGACTCAGTGTCATGTTCAGTTAGCTAATAACATTAATAATATTAACCAGCTGAATATGTCTACCCGTGACCCAGCAGTACAATAGGAAGCGACCTGTGTGACATTACATCCCCCTAGGTTACATTGGCAAAATTACATCAGCGATATGATCTGCATGGTGAACAGCACTGACATAATTTGCAACAGGCACCATTGGTCCCTGTGGAAATATACACATCACGGTCACAGGAGCACTGACACCCATGATAAATGCCACAGGAACACTGACACCCATGATAACTGCCACAGGAACACTGACACCCATGATAACCGCCACAGGAACACTGACACCCATGATAACCGCCACAGGAACACTGACACCCATGATAACTGCCACAGGAACACTGACACCCATGATAACTGCCACAGGAACACTGACAGCCATGATAACCGCCACAGGAACACTGACAGCCATGATAACCACCACAGGAACACTGACACCCATGATAACTGCCACAGGAACACTGACACCCGTGATAACCACCACAGGAACACTGACACCCATGATAACCGCCACAGGAACACTGACACCCGTGATAACCGCTACAGGAACACTGACACCCGTGATAACCGCCACAGGAACACTGACACCCATGATAACCGCCACAGGAACACTGACACCCATGATAACCGCCACAGGAACACTGACACCCATGATAACCACCACAGGAACACTGACACCCATGATAACCACCACAGGAACACTGACACCCGTGATAACCACCACAGGAACACTGACACCCGTGATAACCACCACAGGAACACTGACACCCGTGATAACCACCACAGGAACACTGACACCCGTGATAACCGCCACAGGAACACTGACACCCATGATAACCGCCACAGGAACACTGACACCCATGATAACCGCCACAGGAACACTGACACCCATGATAACCGCCACAGGAACACTGACACCCATGATAACCGCCACAGGAACACTGACACCCATGATAACAGCCTCCTACTGAATTTTGCTGCATTAATCTCGATTCCAGTGTTCATTATGAACCCTATTCCAAATGATGTATGTGGACTCTGTGTGTGCAATGCTTTTGAATGCAGCTCAGACTGCAGCGACCATGCTTGTGTTACCCAGCCTTACAGATACAGTGATCACAGTATCTGGTGCAAAACACAAATTAATGCTTAGGCTAGGTACACACTGAAGAATTTTCTCACCGACGTGTTATCTACAACAACTTTACTGTCAACCGAAGGTCCGATCGCTCGGATGATTATTAATGCATACACACTAGTCACACTTTAGACCAGTGGTTCCTAAACTTTTGCAGTTCGCGGCACCCTTAGAGTCTCCAAATTTTTTCAAGGCACCCCTCCAAAATAATTATTGAGCAGTCCTGTTTTAGAAGTAGTTGGGTCAAAAAAATGTAATAAGTATTTAGGTCAGGACAGAAATACTTATTTAGTTGTATGCAAAAATGCCCTCTCTGCATCCAGACACTCTGCCCTCAGGCACACTGCCCCCTCTGCATCCAGACACACTGCCCCCTCTGCATCCAGACACACTGCCCCCTCTGCCTACAGACACACTGCCCCCTCTGCATCCAGACATACTGCCCTCTGTCACGCTGTCCCCCCTCCTCTGCTCTCTCACGCTGTCCCCCCTTCTCTGCCCTCTCTCACGATGTCCCCCTCCACTGCCCTCTCTCACGATGTCCCCCCTCCTCTCCCCTTTCTCACGATGTCCCACCTCCTCTGCCCTCTCTCACGATGTCCCCCCTCCTCTGCCCTCTCTCACGATGTCCCCCCCTCCTCTGCACTGTCACGCTGTCCCCCTCCTCTGCCCTCTGTCACGCTGTCCCCCCCTCTGCCCTCAGTCACGCTGTCCCCCTCCACTGCCCCTCTCACATTGTGTCCCCCTCCACTGCCCCTCTCACGCTGTGTCCCCCTCCACTGCCCCTCTCACGCTGTCCTCCTCCTCGGCCCGTCACGCTGTGTCCCTCTCCACTGCCCCACTCACGATGTCCTCCTCCTCTGCCCCTGTCACGCTGTGGCCCCCTCCTCTGCAAAAATGCCCTCTCTGCATCCAGACACTCTGCCCTCAGGCACACTGCCCCCTCTGCATCCAGACACACTGCCCCCTCTGCATCCAGACACACTGCCCCCTCTGCATCCAGACACACTGCCCCCTCTGCATCCAGACACACTGCCCTCTGTCACGCTGTCCCCCCTCCTCTGCTCTCTCACGCTGTTCCCCCTTCTCTGCCCTCTCTCACGATGTCCCCCTCCACTGCCCTCTCTCACGATGTCCCACCTCCTCTCCCCTTTCTCACGATGTCCCACCTCCTCTGCCCTCTCTCACGATGTCCCCCTCCTCTGCCCTCTCTCACGATGCCCCCCCCTCCTCTGCACTGTCACGCTGTCCCCCTCCTCTGCCCTCTGTCACGCTGTCCCCCCCTCTGCCCTCGGTCACGCTGTCCCCCTCCACTGCCCCTCTCACGTTGTGTCCTCCTCCACTGCCCCTCTCACGCTGTGTCCCCCTTCACTGCCCCTCTCACGCTGTCCTCCTCCTCTGCCTGTCACGCTGTGTCCCTCTCCACTGCCCCACTCACGATGTCCTCCTCCTCTGCCCCTGTCACGCTGTGGCCCCCTCCTCTGCCCCTCTCACGCTGTGTCCCCCTCCTCTGCCCCTGTCACGCTGTGTCCCCCTCCTCTGCCCCTGTCATGCTGTCCCCCCTCCTCTGCCCCTGTCACGCTGTCCCCCCTCCACTGCCCCTGTCATGCTGTCCCCCCTCCACTGCCCCTCTCACTCTGTCCCCCCTCCACTGCCCCTCTCACGCTGTCCTCCCTCCACTGCCCCTCTCACGCTGTCCCCCCTCTACTGCCATTCTCACGCTGTCCCCCCTCTACCGCCCCTCTCACGCTGTCTCCCCTCCACTGCCCCTCTCACGCTGTCCCCCCTCCACTGCCCCTCTGTCTGCCGCGCTGTCACACTCTTCTGCCCCTCTGTCTGCTCCGCTGTCACACTCCTCTGCCCCTCTGTCTGCCCCGCTGTCACACTCCTCTGCCCTGCTGTCTGCCCCGCTGTCACACTCTTCTCCCCGCTGTCTGCCCCGCTGTCTGCCCCGCTGTCACACTCCCTCTCACTCCTCTGCCTCGAGCCAGCCATAGAAAAAACCAAAGAGCACATAAACTTACCAATCTGCACGGCAGCCTCCTCTCTCCCGCAGCTGTCACTGAATATCGACATCAGTGACAGCTGCGGGAGAGAGGAGGCTACTGGGTCCCGGCGCCGCGCGGATTGGTAAGTTTATGTGCTCTTTGGTTTTTTCTATGGCTGGCTCGCGGCACCCCAGTGACAGCGCCGCGGCACCCCTGGGAGCCGCGGTGCACACTTTGGGAACCGCCGCTTTAGACAATTAACGAAAGACCGAACGTCTGGGCAGCGACTTTTCACTGCCATATTGTAGTGAGCAAAGATTTTATTTTTGCACACAGAAACGACATATATGGTGCATCTAGCGATATGATCAAGAAATTTAAATAAAGAGCAGAGCATGTTCATTAGTAATAACCCAAAACTAGGGATGAGCGCGCTCGGATTTCTGAAATCCGAGCCCACCCGAACGTTGCGGATCCGAGTCGGATCCGAGACAGATCCGGGTATTGGCGCCAAATTCAAAAGTGAAACTGAGGCTCTGACTCATAATCCCGTTGTCAGATCTCGCGATACTCGGATCCTATAAATTCCCCGCTAGTCGCCGCCATCTTCACTCGGGCATTGATCAGGGTAGAGGGAGGGTGTGTTAGGTGGTCCTCTGTGCTGTTTAGTTCTGTGCTGTTTAGTTCTGTGCTGTTTAGTTCTGTGCTGTTTAGTTCTGTGCTGTTTAGTTCTGTGCTGTGCTGTGCTGTGCTGTGCTGTGCTGTGCTGTGCTGTGCTGTGCTGTGCTGTGTTCTGCAGTATCAGTCCAGTGGTGCTGTGTGCTGTGCTCTGTCCTTCTGAGGTCAGTGGTGCTGCTGGGTCCTGTGCTGTGTCCTGTTCAGTCCAGTGGTGCTGTGTCCTGTGCTCTGTGCTTCTAAGGGCATAGTTATTTCCCCAATATTCCCCTGTGTTTAAAAAAATAAAAAAAAGTTTTTTTTATAAAATACCAAAAACTACTTTAATATTTTTTAATTACCACAAAATTTTCACAACCAATCCTGCAGTATAAGCCCATTGGTACTGCAATATTACCAAGTTCACACATTCAGCAGTAAAAGTCCAGTGGTACTGCAATATTACAAAGTTTACACATTCTGCAGTATCAGTCCAGTGGTGCTGTGTCCTGTGCTCTGTCCTGCTGAGTTCCGTAGTGCTGCTGGGTCCTGTGCCGTGTCCTGTTCAGTCCAGTGGTGCTGTGTCCTGTGCTCTGTGCTTCTAAGGGCATAGTTATTTCCCCATTATTCCCAAGTTTGTAAAAAATAAAAAAAAAGTAAAAAAAAATAAAAAATTAAAAAAAAAAAAAAATATATAATAATTATAACCAAATTTGCAAAACCAATCCAGCATTATAAGTCCATTGGTACTGCAATATTACCAAGTTCACACATTCTGCAGTATCTTGTGCTACATATAATGGAGAGCAAAAATTTGGAGGATAAAGTAGGGAAAGATCAAGACCCACTTCCTCCTAATGCTGAAGCTGCTGCCACTAGTCATGACATAGACGATGAAATGCCATCAACGTCGTCTGGCAAGCACGATGCCCAATCTCCTAGTACAGGGCATGTAAAATCCAAAAAGCCCAAGTTCTCAAAAAACAGCAAAAAAAGAAACTTAAAATCATCTGAGGAGAAACGTAAAGTTGGCAATATGCCAATTACGACAAGTAGTGGCAAGGAACGGCTTAGGCCCTGTCCCGTGTTCATGACTAGTGGTCCAACTTCACCCAAGGATCAAAGCCCTCCTCCCCCCCCCTACAAAAAATTTAAGAGAGTTATGCTGTCAGCAACAACAACAAAACAGCAAAGAACTCTGCCTTCTAAACAGATGACATCACAAATCCCCAAGGCGAGTCCAAGGGTGTTGTTGGTTGTGAACCCTGACCTTCCCATCACTGTACGGGAAGAGGTGACTCCATCCAGCATTTGCAGCACGCCCTCTGCATATGCTGGAAGGATCACCCACAGTCCAGTTACAGATTTGGCTAATGAAGGTGTGAATGTTGTGCACTGGGAGGAGGATATTGATGTAGCTGGCGCTGAGGAGGATGTTGATGATTATGATGCAGACAGATACCAAATTGCATTTCTCAATTTCTATTTATATTCTAGATTATATAACGGCTGAAAAGTTTTCTGTTTTACTCCTAGTGGAGAGGGGATCTGATGCAGACAGATACCAAACTGCCTTTGTCCATTTCTTTGTATATTTGAATTGCTAGTTCTACAGTCTATGCAGGCTGCTTTATTTATATTCAACTACAAGTGTAGGGCGGGGGGGGCATAGATAGCCACCAAAGTAACGTGGTCCATTTAATTTCACTTTCTAGCTCCACAGTCTGTGCAGCCTGCTTTTTTTTATCTTCAAAGTATTTATATTTACAAGCCTTGCAATCTAAATTAACTAGAGGTAGTGACGTGGTAGAACTCCAAAAGGCAGTTTGGAAGCCCCTGTACAAACTGGCTCTATTTTTTAACTGAGTTGTCCCCCCTCCAGTGTGTACTCGGAAAGAGTTTTTAGTGCAGCGGGGAACCTGGTCAGTGAGCGGCGAAGGAGGTTGCTTCCTCACAACGTTGAAAAAATGATGTTTATAAAAATGAATAATCAATTCCTCAATGAAGTACAGCACTGCCCTCCAGACAGTACAGAGGGACTGTGGTTGTGGAGTCCAGCGGGGACGAATTGATAATGTGTGAGGAGGAGGAAGTACACACTGTAGGGGGAGAGGAATCAGAGGTTGAGGATAAGGACGACATCTTTCCTCAGTAGAGCCTGTTTAGTTTGTACAGGGAGAGATGAATTGTTTTATTGGTGTGGGGGCCCAAACAAACCAATCATTTCAGCCACAGTTGTTTGGTAGGCCCTGTCGCTGAAATGATTGGTTTGTTAAAGTGTGCATGTCCTATTTCAACAACATAAGGGTGGGTGGGAGGGCCCAAGGACAATTCCATCTTGCACCTTTTTTTTTGGCATTATGTGACCATTCAACAGTCGTTTGCCATGTTCAAAAAGTAAAAGAAAATGCCAACAAATTCAATAAATTAAATCAAAAGTTAAATGCCCTGTCATTATTTAAAACAAGAGGTTTTGATGTGCTAGAATTAGTGTAGTGTTAAGATGTTATAAACACTACACTTGGAAATTGGAGGAGGTAATGTGGCCCCGGTATCAAATTGGGTACCGGGGCCACCCCACTACGCAGTCAAGATACTTGTTTGGTGGAATTCAGACCAGTTGAGGGTTTTATTATTATATTGTGTGGACCACTCTATCTATACCACACTACAACTCTATACCACTCTATTTCCTACTTTAATTCTATTTAATTCTATTTCCTACTTTAATTCTATTACTAATTAATTAACATAAAGAGGAACAAAAAAAACCAATTTTACCAAAAGTATAATATGACTTAGACTTACAAACACTACACTTGAAAGATCGTGCCTTTAAATGAAAAAGTAAGTCTTCATTGCACGACTATGTGCAACAGGGACAGTTTTTTTCTTTACAAAGTCAACTAATAACACTTGGACCCTGTCTGTCTTTAACATACTTAATGGGATCTCAATGACGAATTGTCTGTAGCATGTTTGGAGGAGGTATTGTGGCCCCGGTATCAAGTTGGGTACCGGGGCCACCCCACTACGCAGTCCAGATACTTGTTTGGTGGAATTCTGACACGTGGAGGGTGTATTTATTTTATTGTGGCCCCGGTATCAAGTTGGGTACCGGGGCCACCCCACTACGCAGTCCAGATACTTGTTTGGTGGAATTCTGACACGTGGAGGGTGTATTTATTTTATTGTGGCCCCGGTATCAAGTTGGGTACCGGGGCCACCCCACTACGCAGTCCAGATACTTGTTTGGTGGAATTCTGACACGTGGAGGGTGTATTTATTTTATTGTGGCCCCGGTATCAAGTTGGGTACCGGGGCCACCCCACTACGCAGTCCAGATACTTGTTTGGTGGAATTCTGACACGTGGAGGGTTTTTTAATTATATTGTGGCCTCGGTACCAAATTGTGTACCGGGGCCACCACACTACGCAGTCAAGATAGATAGATGCGTATCATAGATAAAGTACATTCAGTGGTGTGGGGCAAATTGAAAAATATTCAAAATGCACTGACATTGTCAAAAACAAGAGGTTGTCACACGCTAAAACTCCAACATGTATATGATGGAGAGGATGGAGGAGCAGCCGTATGTGTAGTGTAATGCAGACCTGTTGAAGGTTTTTTATATATTTTATTGTGGTGCCCAGTGCCCACTCCTCTACGCAGTCCAGGTACATTTATTGGTGCGATTCATAAAAGTTCAGGGTTTTTAATATATTGTGGTGACCCACTCCTCTACGCAGTCCAGGTACATTTATTGGTGCGAATCAAACAAGTTGATGGTTTTCTTATTATATATATTGTGGTGACCCACTCCTCTACGCAGTCCAGGTACATTTATTGGTGCGATTCATAAAAGTTCAGGGTTTTTAATATATTGTGGTGACCCACTCCTCTACGCAGTCCAGGTACATTTATTGGTGCGATTCATAAAAGTTCAGGGTTTTTAATATATTGTGGTGACCCACTCCTCTACGCAGTCCAGGTACAATTATTGGTGCGAATCATAAAAGTTCAGGGTTTTTAATATATATTGTGGTGACCCACTCCTCTACGCAGTCCAGGTACATTTATTGGTGCGAATCAAACAAGTTGATGGTTTTCTTATTATATATATTGTGGTGACCCACTCCTCTACGCAGTCCAGGTACATTTATTGGTGCGATTCATAAAAGTTCAGGGTTTTTAATATATTGTGGTGACCCACTCCTCTACGCAGTCCAGGTACATTTATTGGTGCGATTCATAAAAGTTCAGGGTTTTTAATATATTGTGGTGACCCACTCCTCTACGCAGTCCAGGTACATTTATTGGTGCGATTCATAAAAGTTCAGGGTTTTTAATATATTGTGGTGACCCACTCCTCTACGCAGTCCAGGTACAATTATTGGTGCGAATCATAAAAGTTCAGGGTTTTTAATATATATTGTGGTGACCCACTCCTCTACGCAGTCCAGGTACATTTATTGGTGCGAATCAAACAAGTTGATGGTTTTCTTATTATATATATTGTGGTGACCCACTCCTCTACGCAGTCCAGGTACATTTATTGGTGCGATTCATAAAAGTTCAGGGTTTTTAATATATTGTGGTGACCCACTCCTCTACGCAGTCCAGGTACATTTATTGGTGCGATTCATAAAAGTTCAGGGTTTTTAATATATTGTGGTGACCCACTCCTCTACGCAGTCCAGGTACATTTATTGGTGCGATTCATAAAAGTTCAGGGTTTTTAATATATTGTGGTGACCCACTCCTCTACGCAGTCCAGGTACATTTATTGGTGCGAATCATAAAAGTTCAGGGTTTTTAATATATATTGTGGTGACCCACTCCTCTACGCAGTCCAGGTACATTTATTGGTGCGAATCATAAAAGTTCAGGGTTTTTAATATATATTGTGGTGACCCACTCCTCTACGCAGTCCAGAAAGATACCTTGTTGCAACGTTTTGGACTAATAACTATATTGTGAGGTGTTCAGAATACACTGTAAATTAGTGGAAATGCTTGTTATTGAATGTTATTGAGGTTAATAATAGCCTAGGAGTGAAAATAAGCCCAAAAACTTGATTTTTAAACTTTTTATGTTTTTTTCAAAAAAAATCCGAATCCAATACCTTAAATCCGAACCGAGACCTTTCGTCAAGTGTTTTGCGAGACAAATCCGAACCTCAAAAATAACGAAAATCCGGATCCAAAACACAAAACACGAGACCTCAAAAGTCGCCGGTGCACATCCCTACCCAAAACCTCATAAAAAGAGAAGGGAACATGTTTTCTTCATTCATTCGTTAGCCCATACTTGTGTACAGTGTATGTTCCTTCGCAACCATTTACACAGGTGTACTAATATGTGTACTAATATGCAACCAGTCATATAGAATACACATCTATAGGAAACAGAAAGACATGGTTATTCTTGTACAGTGCATGGACACAGTTATATAATTATGCAGGCAGACAAATGTAATACACATATTTTGCATTTTGAATGAATGTGTATTGAGTGTACAATAAAGGGACAAAGGGCCGTAATTAAGGAGGCAGACATAAGCAATATGCATATACACATACCGGTATAAACAAAACCTTGTTTTTTAATAACACTACACTGAAAAAGGTTTACAATTAAACTGCTATTGTTTTAATAGAAGCACCTAGTTACCAAATCAGTGACCTGCGGACACCGCACCACGTGGGAAAGGTACAGGCATCACAAATTTACAAAAGGAGTCGCAGCTTGAGGAAGTATCGGCAGTTTCTCGATCTGATAGTTGATCGATATTTGATCAGTTTGGATCGATCTGATATTTATACACACACTACATGATCGTTAGGTGATTGGTCGGAAAATATTAAACAGTACGACCAACCAAATGGGCTGACAATCGACACTTTGGGACGACTTTCGACCATCATGTCATTATAAACACCAACCCGGCTTCCTACCGTATGTCGCCTGATTGGCCCAATAATTGGACGAAAAAGCTCCAGTGTGTACCTAGCCTTATTTAACTCATTCATGTCAGGTGTTAAATCTTGCTCTACTAATTATCTGATAAAATTGCAGGTGGGGGTCTCCTAAACCTTTCCCATGCACTGATTACAGGTTTGACTGCATCTGCTGGTAGGGCCTTTGTATGAGATGTCTTGGGGCAATAGAGTCTGGTACCACTGATTATACTACCCTGACTGTGGGGGGTAAACCCTTTATTCTATGTCGTGTTTGTGACAATTGTTATAGCAACAGTGATTTATCAAAGTCTGCTAAACTAATCCATTTAGCAAGGTGGTAATATTATGCATCTGTTTTTCTTAATCACTTTCCAGCTGCAACCTAAAATTAAAAAAACCTAATGTTGAAAACACCTTTAATTAGTTAATTGTTGCCATTTTATTGCATTTAGAAAATAAATAGTAAAATCTGGAGTAGAATATTGTCACACAGGCTTTATTCACATTAGTGTTATATACCTATATAATGTTCATTGTGGGTGGGTGCATTCCCAAAACAAATGATTCACAGCAAATGTAGGGATCTCCCGGCCCTGTATTACAGGTGCATAAACTATGGGTCCCAGAAACTCTTTTTAGTGTTCCCTGATTGTCAGAAATAAAATACAGTCTATAGGGAAAAAATTATGTTGGGTTCCCAGAACAATGGGACACTGGCACATGGGGCCCCAGCTAAATAAAGTCTGAGCTCCACTGCCCTATGCTAATATGCACCTGGCTATTATAGCACAACCGGTAACAAGGGGCCTACATTTTGGCTGACTGGCTTGTGTGAGCAACCACTTGTGTGTTATGCTAATAAGGAGCATATGTCATAAAAAATGGTATAATATATATAAAGAGACACATTTAAATTTGCTTACCTTTATTATTGGCTTTTCCCCTCAGGCACACACCTGTCAGTGAATGGCATTATAGATCAAAGAAAGTAAATGGAGTTTTCCTTTGAGGTTTCTTCTCGGACAAATATACAGTATATGTATTTTCTCTTTAATTAAAACAATCTGTAAACATATTACTTATTATTGACAAAAAATTATAAATCGATGAACAATCTCGCTCTTCTTCAATTACTTTTCCTTAATATTAATTTATATACCAACATGAAGTCCCTCATCCAACAGTTCATTTAATACAGATGGAGTGATCTCCTCACACTGCTCCATGCTATTACTCATCAAGAGGGGGTGCAAAAGATGACAACTGAGGCGTTTATTGAAGCTATGTGCTCCCAGATACCATTGATTGTGCTCATTATTAAGATAAAGGGGGCAGATAGATCTGAACCCTGCATAATGACATTTCATACAGTGACTGTACCTCGAAATTCGGGAGCATCCCAGACTCCCGGAAGAGTAGGCAACCCTCCCGAATCCTAAAAAATGACGAAATTCATGGCATTGAATATATGAGGGAGGGCTTAATTGCGTCATTAAGTCCCACCCCCGCTATTCAATGCAGTGAATTTAGGAATTTTATAGAGGGGATGTGGCTATGGTGACACAAAGACGTCACCAAGAGTCACAAAGTCGGCAACTATGGATAAGACACTTTAATCTGTCCCCAAGTGTCTTGTGTTTAGCCGAGAGTCCTGAATCTATATCCTGTCCGCTACCCAGCAGTCCTGACCTACAGTGAGCAGTCTGGAGGATCCACCCAGAGTAACCAGTAAGATAGCTGCAGCAGGTATTCACATCACACAGAGTAAGGAGCATGGTAGTGGCAGAGACTACACTCCTACAGATATGTTTTCTGACACAGTAACACCCTATGCAGGGGAGTTTCAAGCTAACAAACCACCTGCCTTGTGCTCTATGCAGTAAACCAAAAAGTGGAGTTCAATTGGGTGAGAGCATTATATGCAGTGCAGTATGCTCTTTCCCACGGAGGCTGTCTCCAGTCTGCACAGTAGTAGACCTGTGGGGGAAGCCTGGCTCGGGAGCATAGTGCAGTCTGACAGCTGGAGGCCTAGTCGGACTGTCAGACTGGTGTGGTCACTCCTAACCCCAGTTCCTCACCACACCAGTTGTACAGGATGGAGTAGATCTACACAGGAGAGAGCATAGCATGCTGAATAACATGCTCTCTTCTGGGAGGGTTGTGGGGAAAAAATCCCTAAACTCTAAAGGACCCGATGATAGGCCTGCTTTAAGGTTTAACGGGCCTATAATATTCGTTTATTATGTCTTTTGCTTAAATAGTTCTGAAAAATATTATTATAATGTGTGGACAACATTATTTGGAATTATGATAACTTTAAATAAAAAGGCATATTTTTATTGTTTCTAAATTGGTTTTAGTAAATTCCTCACAATTGATCTGTAAAAGTCACATGAAAGATATATTTTACTTATTTAGCATCAAATTCTAAAACCTTGCAAATAAGAATTCCTTTTGTGGAAATCTATTTTAAATACAACGCCATAGCCTAGCAATCATAATACCTCATTAATAATCCCAAGGCTATTCTTATCTAACAGAATGAATGCTAAACACCTGTTATACCTCCTGAGAGAAAACAAAACCGGCGAAATGAGATAGCTTAGTTTCTAGTTGTTGGCAGTATGTCACAGGTCCGGCCCTTTAATCGTTTCTTGCTATCATTTGCTTCACTTTAGCTTCTATTTTTGTAATTGTGTTTTGACAAAGGTGAGACCGACCTGTTGATCGCATCAGAGTCAGATTGTGGTTTGTGGTGCTCACTATTAAACCATATTACAAGGGCCACTGTATGGACAAACTATTAGATTTTATCATCCTAGTGTGCAGTTTTCACAGTATGATCCTGATTTTCCATGGGCAAACGATTGCTTAGGGTGTGGACCATGGTGAGTTTGGAGTGTGAGAAAACCTTGTCACTATTTTTATATATAGGTTAGGAGTAATTAGCATACATCTTTTACACCATAAATATACAATAATTTACATTACAGATATGTTTGTTTGCTAATTTTGTAATGCCACATGGCAATAGAGTCACTTTCCATCCTTTGACTTCTATGAATCATGCCAGAGAGATAACCAGTCTGGTAACTTTACTGCCTGAATGAATGAAATCCAATATGTGTCAGTCTTTATGTACTAAAGAACCGCATGTTGTACAATTTCTGTTCTTCAATCAGACGATTATTTCCATGGAAAAATATATGGCACAGATCATTAAGTAGTACAAAACGGAGGTCAGTGCAACTCCCACACTGCAAAAATATACTAGTAGGTTAATTTTCTGCTATTAAATTGACCCTAGTCTCTCTAGGTCTGTGTGTGTGTGTGTATTAAGGAATATAGACTGTAAGCCCCAATGGGGCAGGGACTGATGTAAGTGAGTTCTCTGTACAGCGCTGCAGAATTAGTGGCGCTATATAAATAAATGGTGATGATGATGATATGGGTCCTTATTCCCCAAGCTATATATTGTCCAAGATATTAAATGGATTTTCAATGGCATTTCTTGGGAATGGCTGAAGAAGTCATGAACATGCACTGGGATATAAAGGGCCAGCATTGCAGTCTCTATTTTCATCTCAGCTGGGGACGAAGGGCTGACACAGAGTGCACCAGAAGCAGTAGTGAGGTCATGTTCACACTGTCACCTCACTAGCAAGATGCATCATCTCAGGAGAATTAAGGTTCGGTCTTCTTCACCTCCAGCACAAGTCACCAGAAGTTAAGCCATGGGTAATAACTAGAGATGGTCACTGACCCCCGTGTTTTGGTTTTGGATTCGGTTTTGGATCTGGATTACCGTCGTGTTTTGGTTTTGGTTTTGCAAAACCGCCATTGCGTGTTTTGGTTTTGTTTGGTTTTGTTTTGCTATTTTTTGGGAAAATCCATGTTTTTGGGCCTAAATTAACCCAATTTAGTGCTCCAACTGTTTTAGAGACAAGTAATCTAATTGTTGAGGTAATAAATCATCCAAAAAAACAGTTTAATTCTTCGTTGGTAGGCCTATTCTACACACAAAACAGATTGTCTTCCTCTCCATCTATGCATATTGGCAATGCAGCCATCGTCTTTGAATGTATATTACACCCTACACTTATAGTTAAATATGTAAAGAAATGGAAAAAGCCAGTTTGGTTTCTGTCTCTCAAGGCCCCCCTCCACTTGTATAAAATACAAAAAAATTCAGCCATTATAGACTGTACAATATTAATTGACATGGAGAAAGCCAGTTTGGTTTCTGTCTCTCTAGGCCCCCCTCCACTTGTATAAAATACTAAAAAATTCAGCCATTATAGACTGTACAATATTAATTGACATGGAGAAAGACAGTTTGGGGTCACTCTGTCTCTCTAGGCCCCCCTCCACTTGTATAAAATACCAAAAAATTCAGCCATTATAGACTGTACAATATTAATTGACATGGAAAAAGCCAGTTTGGTTTCTGTCTCTCTAGGCCCCCCTCCACTTGTATAAAATACCCAAAAATTCAGCCATTATAGACTGTACAATATTATGAAAAATGGACAAAGCCAGTTTAGGGTCACTCTGTCTATGACACCCTACCCTTAAGGATAAATTGCCCTAACAGCAGCCTTTCAAGATGGTATGTGATATGGAAATGCCACAAGTCCCTTTCCTCTTTGGGGGTAGATTGCACCCTACACTTACATAGAAAGTTTTAAAAAGATGTTATCGGCATCATCTTCAGCTTAATCCTCACCCTCATCAGTGTGTACGTCATCATCACAGACTATCAATTCATTGCCACTTGAATCCGCCATTAGAGAACAGTCAGTGCTTGGATGTCTTGGATGGTGAAGGCCTTCCTCGTGGAAGATGTAGTTCATTTTTATAAACATCATTTTCTCCACATGGGAAGTAACCTTCTACGGCGATCACTGACTAAGTTCCCTGCTGTGCTGAACACTCGTTCAGAGTACACACTGGAGGGTGGGCAGCTTAGGTATTGCAAAGCAAGTTTGTACATGGGTTTCCAAATGGCCTGCTTTTCTTCCCAGTAAGGAAAGGGACTGTCTGACATTTCCATATCAACTACCTCTTGAAAGTAATCCTCCACCATCCTTTGCATGTTTATACTCATATTGGATGGAGTTATGGGCAAAGTGACACATTTTTTTGAAAAATCCTTCAAACCAGCCCAGATGTTAAATTGTTCTCGTCTGCCCCCTGTGTCTTCCCTGCTTCTTTTTTGGAAATTTAATTTTTTACGAGCAACAGCTTGAGAAAGTGAAGGAGGACACGTCGTCAAGCCGAGGCCCAGTTCAGCGGCCAACTTGCTGAGCAATAGCTCCTTGCAAAAGTTCATATCTCGCTCATTTACAAGTAAAGACTCAATGTAGGTTTTAAACCTTGGATCAAGCACAGTGGCCAAAACGTACTGATCCGAGTTCAAGATCTTAATAACTCGAGGATCATTGTGAAGCGAATTAAGTACTTGATCGACAAGGCCAACATACTTTGCTGAATTGCTTGCTTTCAGCTCCTCCTTCATTTTCTCAAGCTGCTTTTCCAATAGTCTAATTAAAGGAATGACTTGGCTCAAACTAGCAGAGTCTGCACTGACCTCACATGTCACAACTTCAAATGGTTTCAGCACCTTGCACAGCACTGAAAGGATTCCCCACTGTGCAAGAGTGAAATACATCCCCCTCCTTTCCCAATGTCATGACTTGTGCAATATGCTTGGATGGCTTTGCGCTGTTCCTCCATCCTCTGAAGCATGTACAGGGTGGAATTCCACCGAGTTACCACCTCTTGCTTAAGTTGGTGGCAGGGCAAGTTAAACTGCTCTTGGAGCTGCTGTAATCTCCTACATGCTGTGGCTGAATGCCTGAAATGGCCTGAAATTTTACGGGCCACCGAAAGCATCTCCTGCACCTCACGGTTATTTCGTAGGAAGCTCTGCACCACCAAGTTGATGGTGTGAGCAAAACAGGGAATATGTTGGAAATCACCCAGCTGTAATGCTCGCACTATATTGTTGGCGTTATCTGAAATGACATACCCTGGGGAGAGTCCGAGTGGTATAAGCCATGCATCAATCACATCTCTCAGTTTGCGTAACAAATTGTCAGCCGTATGCCTGTTAGTGAAGCCGGTGATACAAAGAGTGGCCTGCCTGTGACAAATGTTACGTAGTGGTGTACATGCTGCTGCTGTTCCTGCTGGTGAAGGTGAATGACCAACCCAGTGGGCTGTCACAGTCATATAGTCTTTGGTTTGGCCACTTCCACTTGTCCACATATCTGTGGTTAAGTGAACAGTGGGCAGAATGGCATTTTTCAGCGCAATCTCTACATTTTTACACACTTTTTGGTATAGTTGTGGAATAGCTTTACGGGAGAAATGGTGTCGCGATGGAATTCTGTAACGCGGACACAAAACCTCAATTAACTGTGAAAAACCAGCTGCGTTTATTGTGGAGATTGGACGCAGATCTAACACTAACATTGCAGCCATGGCGTCTGTGATTCGCTTGGCGACTGGGTGACTGCTGTCATATTTGCTTCCCCTCGCAAATGATTGTTTCACAGTTAATTGCTGAAATGTAGGACTGCTCATTTTATTAACCTGCCTCTGGGATGACGATTCACCCCCAGCAGCAGCAACAGCAGCAGCAGGACTAACGCTTTCTTCAGAGGAATCAATAATAGTGCCGGAGTCATCCAGCCTTAAGTGGGATGCCGGGCTAACTCCGAGCGCTACTGAGGATATTGATGAGGATGGTGTGGTGGGTGTATTTTGTAGCCGTCGGTATGTCGGTGAGCGGAGGGTCTTAGCTGATGAGGGAGTGCTTGTATTCTTTTGGGAAGAACTTTCAGCTTTTCCCAACACTTTGCCATGAACTCTCGTTAAATGGCGTAACATAGACGAGGTTCCAAGATGGTTAAGGTCCCTCCCTCGACTGACTGTGGCTTCACATACACTACAAATGGCTATACAATTGTTGTCTGGATTTGGGTAGAAATAATTCCACACATAAGAAGTGGATTTTTTTGTTTTATGCCCAGGCATGACAATGGCCTTTTTCTTGTCACGTGCCAGAACTGCTGCCACTGGTGCAGGACTTACACAAACAACCTCATCCTCATCAACATCCTCATTAGCGCCCTCGTCGCCTACACAAATCTCCCCCTCATCCTCTTCTAATTCCAAAGTGGCATCCTCAATTTGGGTATCACCGGCTACACTCGGGCTATTAAGGCACACATCAGCAGAATGCTCACGATTAGACATCCCACTGTTGGATGGACTCTCCACAGGGATTGTTGTCATTTGTGAATCAGAGCAAATATTCTCCTGTAATGCCTCACTGTTATCTTGCAGCTCGGCTTTGACGCATAACAGTAGTTGTGCACCAATTGTAGGCTGGGTAACTTTTTGGGATCTGCCACTAATAGCCAAAGGTGAAGGCCTCATTCTCTCTTTGCCACTGCGTGTGTAGAATGGCATGCTTGCAATTTTTTTTTTATCGTCACTTAACTTTTGCTCAGTTACACTTCTTTTTCGCTTCAATACAGTAAAATTTTTTTTGTTTTTTGTTTTTTGCACTAATTTGAAAACACTCTGTTGTTTGACATCGCCTTGGCCAGATGACGTACTGGGAACACTAACATCAGGACTGGTGACAGAACCTGGTTGCTCATTCAGATCATATGTGGACTGCTTTGAATCCATTCTGAGCGCAAACCACTGGGGAGTGCTAAAAATTATTTAGTAGATTCTGCTGACAGTTATGACTTTTGACAGCCAGAAATATTAATGCACAATTAGGGAGGACACCCCAAAAGCACTGAGGAGTGCTAAAAATTATTTAGTAGATACTGCTGACAGAAATGACTTTTGACAGCCAGAAATATTAATGCACAATTAGGGAGGACACCCCAAAAGCACTGAGGAGTGCTAAAAATTATTTAGTAGATTCTGCTGACAGTTATGACTTTTGACAGCCAGAAATATTAATGCACAATTAGGGAGGACACCCCAAAAGCACTGAGGAGTGCTAAAAATTATTTAGTAGATACTGCTGACAGAAATGACTTTTGACAGCCAGAAATATTAATGCACAATTAGGGAGGACACCCCAAAAGCACTGAGGAGTGCTAAAAATTATTTAGTAGATACTGCTGACAGATATGACTTTTGACAGCCAGAAATATTAATGCACAATTAGGGAGGACACCCCAAAAGCACTGAGGAGTGCTAAAAATTATTTAGTAGATACTGCTGACAGATATGACTTTTGACAGCCAGAAATATTAATGCACAATTAGGGAGGACACCCCAAAAGCACTGAGGAGTGCTAAAAATTATTTAGTAGATACTGCTGACAGAAATGACTTTTGACAGCCAGAAATATTAATGCACAATTAGGGAGGACACCCCAAAAGCACTGAGGAGTGCTGCAAATTATTTAGTAGATACTGCTGACAGAAATGACTTTTGACAGCCAGAAATATTAATGCACAATTAGGGAGGACACCCCAAAAGCACTGAGGAGTGCTACAAATTATTTAGTAGATACTGCTGACAAATATGACTTTTGACAGCCAGAAATATTAATGCACAATTAGGGAGGACACCCCAAAAGCACTGAGGTGTGCTACAAATTATTTAGTAGATACTGCTGACAGATATGACTTTTGACAGCCAGAAATATTAATGCACAATTAGGGAGGACACCCCAAAACCACTGAGGAGTGCTAAAAATTATTTAGTAGATACTGCTGACAGATATGACTTTTGACAGCCAGAAATATTAATGCACAATTAGGGAGGACACCCCAAAAGCACTGAGGAGTGCTAAAAATTATTTAGTAGATACTGCTGACAGATATGACTTTTGACAGCCAGAAATATTTATGCACAATTATGGGGGACACCCCAAAAACACTGAGGAGTGCTACAAATTATTTAGTAGATACTGCTGACAGATATGACTTTTGACAGCCAGAAATATTAATGCACAATTAGGGAGGACACCCCAAAAGCACTGAGGAGTGCTAAAAATTATTTAGTAGATACTGCTGACAGATATGACTTTTGACAGCCAGAAATATTTATGCACAATTATGGGGGACACCCCAAAAGCGCTGGGGAGTGCCAAATATGAAGAAAAAATAATAAACCTCTATCCTCCTCTCTGCACTAGCGATTTTGGTTAGAGCAATTGCAAGAACAATATTGTATTCTCTGTCCCTGCTCTAATTAGCCTATGACTACACCCTGCTCTCTCCCTCTGTCAAATGGCGATGGATTGCTGTGGAGGCGTGTATTTATAAAGTTGAAGTATCGCGAGAACCGAGCCCCGAGATCCGGCGACGTCACAATGACGTTCGGCCTCGATTTGGATTCGGAATGGGCGGGAGAGTACCGAGCTGCTCAGCTCGGTACTCGGATACCCAAAGTTCGGGTGGGTTCGGTTCTCGGAGAACCGGACCCGCCCATCTCTAGTAATAACCCAGTACTATTATATGAATTGCAAATTTCATTTGTAAAATTGTTTCTTTCTATATAACTATATTTGTGTTGTTTAGAATATTCTTTTTTATAGATTTGAACTGGCCACACAGTATCCAATTCTGGTGCTTAGTCTGAGTGTCAAGCAGCAAGATAACTGTACAATTTCACTTATAGAAGAATTGGGACCTGTAAGTGTGGTTGGAAGACAGTAATGGTCATCTTACAACTGCATTAATGACCCGATATCATCGGATTGTTACCATATTTTGCTTTTGTTTTGTTGTTGCATTATCGAGCCATGTGGCTGATACAGTCAGGGATATAGCCATCCCAGCAAATGACTTTTCAATAGTGACAACTCCGTAATATAAAAACAATAAACAGCAGTGGTATGTTCCTTTCCTCAACTTAGGGGAATATTTACTAAACTGCGGGTTTGAAAAAGTATACCCCTTAGTGTGTCTCTTTTGCTCTTTAATCACATTATTGGCCTATAACAAGCCCCACATGCCAGAATTTCTTTCAGACTTCACAAGGGAATTTCATTTTCAGTTAATTTTTTATTAATAGAAGATAGTATATTCTATGTCTTGTCAGTGTTTGAGCATTTGCACTATTTTGTTGCCACAGGGAACTGCATTTCTCTCTAAATGCCTTGTGGGACACCAAACCAATTTTTCTGTCTGATATTTTTGCTCTAATGAAACTTTTTTGTTTAAAAGGAATTATAAATACTTGAAATCCTAAATAATTTAAAACTGTTTTTAATTTGAATTCTTTTGTTAAATCTACAATGAGAAAAAGAAATGTGTCACATTAAATGACTTCTGGGACAAAACTGTGTTTACACCCTAATTGGTATTCATATTCTTGCTGAGCTAGATTGTTGCTGGTGTAGGATGGCTGACATAGCTTTGAAGCATACAAATAGTAGACAAACCTGTTTCTCCTTCACCTACAAAAAGTAAAAGTGTAGATATTGAAAAAAAATAAATAATAATCCTGTGCTTACTGGACTCCATGCAAATCCCATCAGATTTGTTTTTAATTATAAAAAGCAGAGACACTCCCAATTTGGCCATACAATAAGGTGTCTGTTTTGGGTGACACCCATGGGGAGTAGTGGCAGACCAACTAGTACTACACACGGGTGGGGTATGGCATATCGATGCCAAGAAGCCCAACAAGACTTACCCCGACATCAGGATTCCGAAGGGCTGCTTCCCGACCTTCACCGATGATGACTCCTCTTCACACCGACTTGAGCCAATGACGACGCGATTATCGCTGTTGTTAAGGTGGTAATGTAAGTATGCACCCATGTAGAAGCCTTTATAAACTACATTGTACATGGGTGCATACTCATATTATCCCCTTAACAACAGCGATAATCGTGTCAGCATGTTCAATGACGTCATCAGGTGCAGCCACCTTCTTACTTCATCGTCATTGGCTCAAGTCGGTGTGAAGAAGAGTCGTCATCAGTGAAGGTCGGGAAGCAGCTCTTCGGAATCCTGATGTTGGGGTAAGTCTTGTCGGGGTAGTCAGCATCGATACGCTGACTACTACCGCTACACACACATGCTCATACATCATCTCTATTCCTTTATATGATTTAAATACTCTCATTCTCAATTTTGCATGTGGGTGCTCTCTGCAAGCAGCGCCCTATCTGCCAAACTTCTCTCATCTGAAGGAATAAAAATATTGTACACCTGCAGACACCTCCACCTCGGCATGCAGATGTATGCGCTCACCCATAAAGACAGGTCCATTTGCACAGCTGTTCAGAGTGTTGTATCTGGGACAGGCTGGGCATTCGTGACACCTACCATGCCTTAATTGTCCAAAGGGAAGCTGAGATATCTGTGGAGTGAGAACATTCTGTGTGTCCTAAATGTCTGTCTCAAGTACAGTGGTGGAAAAGTTAAGAACCTGGCACAATGGCAAGATCTGGATAAGGGCCTGTCAATGCCGATCTAACGTCTCAGGCCCTGTTCTGCTGTCAAGAGAGGGGGGGGGGGGGGAGTGGGCTCTTCTGAGTATGTATGGGTCCAACACATGCACAGTGAAGCAGTCTGGACCTGTGCATACTTAGAAAAGGCCTCTGCTCTTAGTGCCTATGTAAAGTCTATGCTTTTATTTATATATATAACCTGTAACTGAAGCAACTGTGTTACCTTGTGGCATAATAGGGAAAGCAAACACACATTCCCTAGTAAAACAATTATTTGCAAAGGTATGGTTTGTTTTAGTAATAGGTGGGGTGTGTATATAGTTTGCTTTGTGCGCCATAAGTGATAATTGTAAATTGTCCTTGACGTCATAGATATAGTTTACATTACAAGTAAATCCATGGGACCAGCTTAATTATACTTTCACACAAGGAGTATCTTGTTTCACAGACCTCTCCAGTTACCCTTATATCGAACAGAGTGTATAATCTACAAGTTCTGGGTGTGGATACATTTTGCTCAGAGGCTCATTCATTGTAAACGAACACATCATTATTTGCTTCTCACTAGACAATCCTGGCCAGTGGAAACTGGCACCACACTAGTCATATACCTTTTTCAACAATTCCAGGTTTTTAAGATTTGCCCCGAGAAATGCCCCTATTTCTCAATGCTGACAAACTGCACAGTACAATTCCATGTATTGGATGCAATTCTTTTCATTTATCCTTATTCTCTGGAATAATCATTACCCTTTGTTGAAGAAGATAGTTAATAATAGAGAGTTTTGTTTTAATCAATTCTTTTTTTTAGTAATTATTGTATCAGTTTGCTTATATTTTGTATTTACAGCACATGTAGTCAGTAGAACCACATGCGTATAAATAAAATTCTGCATACAAAAGAAATAAGTCAATAGTTTGAAATATAAACAAAATGATTATTAATGATATCTATCCTGAAGAAGCCTAATAAGGGGTAAATATGGACAATACAATTGTATTGATGATAACTAGAGAAGTATGGTTTTGGTGGTGTTAATGGGTTTGCTTAGATGTGAGATGGTAATGTGACCTCTACCTGGTGAGGTCCTCAGTTCACCCTCTCTCTGTCAGCAGAGTGTATATGGGTTAGTGTAGGTAAATAAGAGCCCCCACACACAGGGCTGCCAAGAGAAATTCAGGGCCCCGGTACAACAACTTCATGGGGCCCCCCTTATAGCTAAGAATAAAAAAAAATTTGTACAACCCCAAAAATTTTGTGCACCACAAAACATTTGAACAGTGTGGTCATACAAATTACCGCCACGCAGCATTACCACCACACAGTTAAATTACACAGAATTACCACCTCACCATAAAACTTACACGGCATTACCATCTCACTCAAATTGCATAGTATTACTTGTTCTTCTCTCTTCTTCTGTTCCGTTCCCCTCTATGCTTCCTTTAGTCGGTACAGCGTTGGAGAGGCAGACTCTTTTGTCTGCCTCTCTTGTTTGCTGGGAAAGGGAGGGTGTACAGGTCATGTGCTGCACACCACACATGCAATTGATTGCTGTACACCTCTGACTACTTTGCCCTGATCTTCCACCAGTACCTAAAGTAACGGGAGGCCCAGTTTGACAGGAGCTTTTGTGAATATGTCCTTAAATGAACAATTCACCTGCAGAGAAATCTTCTGCAATGAAGTGCTGCCGATAAGTCTATGGTATGAGTGAGGGGCTGTTCATGATGATAACAGGTCCATCTAGGATGTCTCAGGCCAGGACTGAGCTGTAGCCACTCTCTTGAAGATGATCCTGATAGCCAATTAAACTGTTTCTGCTCTGCATCATTGGATCCCCTTCTTATTAATGGAAAACTCAATAGTTGGTGTTGTTTCAGGCAATCCATATGCTGACTTACGGCATCTCAGTCTCCATAATAGCGTCCTTGCCACCAGGACTAGACTCAGTCCCACTTTCTGATATCCACTTGTAGTGAACACTGTGGACTCAGTAGTGAGAAGACAGGGAAGTTCTAAATGTGTACTTTTATTATCAAGAGTACAGGAACATCACAAAAATGATAAAAGTAGAAATACTTACAATTGCAAATAGTTGTTTAAGCAATCTACCACTTACCGGATGCTACTATTGATAGGATGGTCCCAAAACTAGCCTGTGAGAGAACCAACACTGAATATCATGTACATTTAAATACTGAGAGCATAACTTACCAGGAGGTCTGAGGGCGGGTGTTACCATTAGGCAAAGCTAGGCAGTTGCCTAAGGCACCAAGGTTTAGTGTGCACCTAAAACACTGAATGAGTGATATAATGTCACTCATTCAGTGTTTTTACTGTGCCTGTGTCACCACCACACTGAGCACTGGTGACTGACATAGAGAAACAGCAGCCAGAAGCTTCTTACCTGTGAATCTGCTGCTTCTCCATTGTCTATGATACTCAGAGAGTGTAGCGCTGGGCTATGATGTCTCCTCTCATCTTTCCTACAAAAGTAAGAAGCGGGGGAGGGGCAACGTTGGCATCCACCAGCCATGGGAGGTCTCCCCAATCCTCCAGACAGGTAAGTTATCTCCTGAAAGGCCTTGGGCCCTTCTTGTGATATCTGGAGCTACCTTGTGGTCCTCACTGGTAGGCGATCCATTTGTGGGTGGCAAATATATAATTGCAAAATTATACAACTATAATAACTTCTGTTTTCATCCTTTTTTTTAAATGCAATTAGTTGATTGTATAGATAATTCTTCCACTCTACTGCCCCCTACATCTCTAACCTCCTTTCCATACACACTCCTGCCCGCTCCCTGCGCTCAGCCAATGATCGCCGCCTCTCCTCTTCTCTTATCACTTCTTCACACTCCAGAATCCAAGACTTTTCCTGTGCAGCCCCCTTCACTGGAATGACCTCCCTCGTTCCATCCGCCTCTCTCCTACTCTGTGCTCCTTCAAACGTGCGCTGAAAACCCACCTCTTCCTTAAAGCCTACCAACCATCCGCATAACCCCTTCAACTCCTCCACTCGCTCTCTCCCTTGCCTCATCTGGCTCCCCTTGTGCCTGTTCTGTTTTCCCTCCCTTAGGATGTAACCTCACCTGTTCTTCTGCTCCGTGTTTATTGCTTTAACCTGCCTGGAGCTCCTGAAGTACTGGTATCTCTGTTTATTGTTTTGTACTGTTTCACCCTGTATAGTGTACTGTTTGTATGGTGTACGGCGCTACGGAAATCTTGTGGCGCCTAACAAATAAAGGATAATAATAATAATAATAATTTGTCTACAGAGGTGAGATAATAGTGGCCAATGTAAGGTCAGTGGGGTGTTTGTGTTAAGACTATTTTATTATGCAAGTTTACAACAGTAATTCAACCTTGCTGGACACACGCATAGCTCTAGGCTCAGTGTCCAGTTTGGCTACACTCATAGTGGGCGAATCTATTCAGCAGCACACCAGGGCCTGTTAGTGCAGTCGGAAGATTATAACACACATAAGTGGCTGTCAATCATCTTCAAACTGCATTCAACAACAAACCCAATAATAATCAGATGAAAATAAATCATCTGATAGTGCTGAAAGACGAGTGACAGCTCTCACACATCTGAAATCAGGTACAATGCAAATCTAGGGTTGGAGTATTATTTTCTAAGCTTGCGATCAATTATATTTTCTGTGATATTTACACATTGCTGAATAAGCACATGACACCCATGCATTATGTATTAGTGTCACCCAGATCAGTTGACATGGTATTGATGGGCTTGGAAAAGAGCTGTATGGATGGCAGGGTTTGTTTTTATGGTTGTTCCATCTGTTTTATGTTTGTTCAAGTGACACCAATGAGACTTCATCAGTTTTATTTTATTTTATAAAATAACTTTTTATTGAAAGCCACTCATGTAGCATACAAAACAAAATCATAACAATAAGTAGAAAACCTTGAAAAACACACCACGTTCAATGATAAGAGAACAGCATACAAAATAATCCATAAAGTTTAAATGTTACTTAGAAGTTTGAAATGAATAACTCAACTTTGATAACAATTTCTTATCATCTATTAGAGCGAGTCTCGGTGAACTCCAGGTAGTGAAAATAATTCAGTTCCAGTAAGATATCCATGAACTTGACTGGTTCACCAGGATAGAATGTTATTGAAGCATGAATGAAATCATTCTCTAGTCAAAAGACTAATTTGATGATTATTGTGCTACATTGTGCAGTTAGTTGAACTTCACTGACTGCGCTGTATAGATCCATCAAAATTTCTTCATTTTAAATTGTTTGATTATTAAATGTGTTTATGTCTGTCTAGGTTGGACCCTAGGGGCTAGATTTACTAAACTGCGGGTTTGAAAAAGTGGAGATGTTGCCTATAGCAACCAATCAGATTCTAGCTGTCATTTTGTAGAATGCAATAAATAAATAAAAGATAGAATATAATTGGTTTTTATAGGCAACATCTCCACTTTTTCAAACCCGCAGTTTAGTAAATATACCCCTAGGACTGGGCTGCTGTGGTCTCGGTTTGGGAGCTATCCTTACCAAATTCATCCCTTCTTTCCTATTCCCTTATATTTTACCCACACTTATGTATGCACAAATCATCATCATCATCATTTATTTATATAGTGCCACTAATTCCGCAGCGCTGTACAGAGAACTCATTCACATCAGTCCCTGCCCCATTGGAGCTTACAGTCTAAATTCCCTACTATAGACACACACTCACACACAGACAGACAGAGAGGGAGAGACTAGGGTCAATTTTTGATTGCAGCCAATTAACCTACCAGTATGTTTTTTTGGAGTGTGGGAGGAAACCAGAGCACCCGGAGGAAACCCATGCAAACACAGGGAGAACATACAAACTCCACACAGATAAGGCCATGGTCAGGAATCGAACTCATGACCCCAGTGCTGTGAGGCAGACGTGCTAACCACTAGTCCACTGTGCTGCCCTTAGCATGCTCTTAGCATCGGCTTGCTATAGAAACAGACTGAATGCCGTGTTTAATCAATTAGTTGCTTGTTTCATAGGTTATATTTCCTTTCAGTTTAAGCCTTTATACACTTAACACTAAGTTTGCCGAGAGTTTGCTGACAGTTTATTGTGTCAATCTGCCTTGTATACAATCTAGTTTCCGTCTTACTCAAGGTCTGTCTGCATGCTTCATGATAGTAAGTTCTGGTGAACGCACACCAATAACTGTCGTGGATAATGGCGCAGTTTCGTCATAATCTCGCTGCTCTCTGCAACCTCATGTTTATCTAGGCTGACTGCATCAGATGGCTGGGGCTGTTACACAATGTGTGTGGTCTGGCCAACTGCCTGGGACAGGAAAGAGGGTCAACTGAAATGAATACATGCATTTATAATGTAATATGCATTACCAGGATTTGCTTTGAAGTGGTAATAAGTAAACAGCATACAGTACTCTTGTCTGCATGCTGCAAATCCTTAAATGTCTATTTAATCCCAAAATTGAAATTTTCAGGTTTGAGCCATGAATGTAAAATACATTGTACAATGCTACCTAACATGTACTGCAGCTCTGTTAAAAAGTATAGTATTACTTCCCTACTCCACCAGATGCCTGTAACTCCTCCCACATCTCTAGGACAGTGTCCTGATGGGCTCTGAAACAGGTCAAAATTCCAAAACTGCAGTCATCCGAGTTCCGATGTTATCACTGGCCCTGTCCTTTAGTATCAATCCACTAACTCAGTCTGTACATTTACCAAACACAGGAAACCGCCGCTCTAAATCGATCAAAGAATGTAATTGTTTCTGTTGACTCACAGATCTTAAAAGGTATATAATGTTGGTAATATACTATCAGTTTATTATAAACATTTTTTATAGTCACTGGGAGGTTCTGCCACTTGAAACACTATGGGGCATATTCAATTCCGATCCCGATTCGCGGGATCGCGCCGGAACGGCCGCGAACCTAATCCGCGGTACCGCAATAACGTGGATTTTCATTCGCAGCCCATAGGGCTGCGTACAAAAATCCGCGTTATTGCGATACCGTATTACCGGCAGTAGTGTGCATTTTCCGCGGTAACGCGCGTTACCGCGGATCGGATCGGAATTGAATATGCCCCTATAAATTCACAAAGGCAGAAGAGAGAGCAATTGTTACATTGTGGTGCACAAATACTAAACATTCTGCATTTTATTACATCTAATTTACAATAATTTAAAAAAACATTGTACACACCGACGCACAAAGAAAAAGCACATGCTATATGCCTTACCTTGCCTTGCCTTGACAAAGCATATAGCAGCAAAATATTTAATATTTAATCTAAAAGTAGGTGAGCAAAATTCACAGCTCCCCTGTAGGTGCTGTACAACCTGTGATTAACTGTTGTCCAGTCTAATTTGGTACTAATCTGCTAAACACTAATCTAAAAATCTAACTATCCAATAACTCCATGATCCAAGAGCAAAACTAACAGCTCTTAAATCAATAATTACCAAAGATCCTATTACAGCTATAATTAGCTCACACTGATTTCTATCTTGAGGACATATTACAACCTACTATTTAGATAAATATTATAATAATGAGATTACTCCCAAGGGATGATTTTTAACTCACTACACTTTACATATTTTAATAAAGAGGGGAGGGCATGGTCACACTACATGGGGGTCATGGCCATATCACATTGGTGGTGTACCATGTCCCCTGGGGGCGTGCTCAGCATTTCAGAATTGCTGAGCCCCCCCCCCCCCCCCCAGACTCCCACTCCCTTAAAAACACACCTTCAAAGCCACTCGTACCTTCCACTTTAAAGTACCATCACAGTGGGACATATCTCTCAACTATCCCCAAATTGGGACTAAAGTCCTTTTACCTGAGGAACTATTCTGCCTAAATCAGGAATGACTGAGTCTTGTTTTAAGTCTCCACCTTCTGCTGTCTCTCCTCATTTCACCCACTATGCACCACCAGTAGCACACAGAAATGCCATCCACCAAGGACTGCTTTATTATTGGGGGCTGATAATGCTGCCGCCTTGTATTGTATGTAGTTTGTTTATGTCACAATTGCCTCATTGTACAATGCTGCATTGTATATAAATAAAAATATAATAATAATAATAAAAATATAATAATAATAAAAAATATATAATAAAAATATAATAATAATAATAATAATAATAATAATAATAATAACAACAATAATTATAAGGTCTGAAATGTATTTGGGGGAATCTGGGGGCATTGTCTGGCAAGTGGAGGTCTGAGAGCATGTAGTGAAATTTTGGAGCAAGTGGGGGTCTAAGTGGCGTGTGGAAGTTATAAGGGGTATGTTGGGGAATTTTGGGATCTGTGAGTGACTGATGTGGGGGTGGGGAGATCAGGGCTGCCCATATGACCATTGAAGTGTATCACTTTGCCCATCACTGCCTTAAAATGATAGCCTTGTTCAAATAGAGGATTGTTCTAAATGACTCCAAGAAATGACCCAGGCTCTTCCCAAGGTTCTACTTCTTATTAAATGAAATAATGATCCTCTCAATGGATTATGAGTTATGTGGTGTTTAGATGGAGGCTATGGAGGATCTCATCTGCAGTCTTAAAAGAGATTAAATCTGGGAAGGCCCCATGCCCCAATGCATTTACCAAACATTATTACAGTGATTTTACTGATCTATTGGCAACCCATCTACTTGATTTATTCAATTAATTCCAAGAAAGAGAACATTGGCGCAAGGGTACTAAGTAGAGATGCTCAGGCTCAGTTTTTCAAAAACTGAGCCCCCCGAACATCGCTAATCCAGTACTTTCCTGCTTCCCCAGTTATGAATCAAGGCAAAACATCATTGTTGCGGTGTCAGATCTCGTGGTTTTTGCATTCCATAAGTACCTCACTTCCCAGGAGATCCAGTGCCATTGCTCACACAGAAACAAGAGGAGCAGCAGTGTTTTTGTCACTTGACAAAAATTGACTGGAAATGACTGGAAATTAATGTTATTGAGGATAATAATAATAATAATAATAATAATAATAATAATAATGTAGTAACAAAATAAAAAGAGTCAAATATGTGATTTTAGCATTTTTAGCAATTTTTCTTTAAAAAATTACAGATTCAAAACCAAAATCAAAACAGGGGGTCAGTGGACATCTCTAATACGAAGTAAACTCTGTCTCTTCAATGAAGCCTGTCGCTTTTGAAATGAAACAAGAGTTTTCTTGCAGACAAGATTTTTCACAGAGGGTGGCCCAGCAAGTAAGAAATCTTAAGCAGTAAAAGTTTCAAAATTTGTTTACTACCTAGAATTGTTTACTCTTCACACATTACCAATACTTGTTCCTGAAAGAGTGTCTTGTTCATTGCTTAAAAGATTAATATTGGCTCAGAAGAGCCTGAAGAGTAAAACGGCTATTATAACAAATCTTAGGAGGCCTGGGTGCCCACTGTTACACACTTACCTGTCCCCGTTCCAGCGCTGCGATCTCCGCTGCTTCCGGGTCTCTGCAGTGCGGTCACATGACACGGTAGGCGGGGAATTCAAAGATGCTCTATAAAGACTCTGCTCTGACGCCTGGGCAGCGTCAGAGCAACTTCCTCCTGTTCCTGACTAAACGTTTCCTGTGCTTTCCAGTGAACCTTGCTGATCTTCCAGACTCTGTTCCAGTGTACCAGACCAGGCTTGTTTGACCACGTTACCACTTTGCTCAAAGTGTACCAGACCCAGGCTTGATTGACTACGTTGTTTCTCTGCTCCAGCGTACCAGACCCAGGCTTGCTGACCATGGCTATATCTCCCACATCTTTACCTCTAGAGGCAGACCAGTGGACCGCGACCTGCGTTCCTCCGCAGCAAAGCCCGTCTCGCCTTGCGACGGTTCTTGTTGAACACCAGGGGGTTCGTTAGACTCCGCACCACCGGCCAGCCAGCGCTAATCTAGAGTAAGGCAAGTACTCCATATTTATTACTTATTTACTGCACATTACACAAGTGTTACAGTTTGCTCTGACCACAATATGGATACTTGGGGAGACCCTTCTCCTAGGGATTTGCTCCAACACCTGTTAGGAAGGGTAGAGAAGCAAGAGGCAAATCAGGAGCAGCTGCTTAAATTTTTATAAGGACTGTCAGCCTGAATGGATACCTTGCAGACAACCTAAGTAGCGTCAGGGATGGCATCAGCTCCTATACAGGCTCCTACTGTCGCCGCCTACAGGTGCAGCTTCATCTCTACGTATTCCTAACCCACCTAAGTTTGATGGGGACCCTAAGTTATGTAGGGGATTTTGAAATCAATGCGCTATGCAATTTTGAGCTCCTTCCCGGGAATTTTCCGTCTGAAAAGGCTAAAGTAGCATATATCATATCCCTCTTGTCTGGTCAGGCTCTAGCCTGGGCATCCCCGCTCTGGGAGAGAGATGATCCTTTACTACATAACTACTCCAATTTCCTTTCTACCTTTAAGAAGGTTTTTGATGAGCCCGGTAGGGTCGCCAACGCAGCTATTAGTATCCTTCGTCTCCGACAAGGAAGCCTTTCTGTAGGTCAATATGCTGTACAGTTTAGGACAATGGCCTCAGAGCTCTGGTGGAATAACGAAGCCTTAACAGCTGCCTTTTGGCATGGTCTTACAGACCGAATTTAGGACAAATTAATCTCCCAGGAATTTCCCACCTCTTTGGATGATTTAATTTCTTTGTGCATTAAGACTGACCTTCGTTTCAAAGAGCGATCTCTGAAGAGGGAGCAATCCCATCGTGGTCCTTGTCGTCTTGCTCCCAGTTTTCAGACCCCTGTTCAACCTCTAGAAGAACCAATGCAGCTCGGAAGAACCCGCCTTTCGGCTGAGGAGAGAGAAAGAAGGTTCAGGAACAGATTGTGCTTGTACTGTGGCGAGGGGGGGGGGGTCATCTTTTGGGTACCTGTCCTAAGCGTCCGGGAAACGACAGAACCTAACATTTAGTAGGGAGGTTTCGTTAGTTCCCTCTTTTCACATCCTCTCTTCTTCCAACAGTAAAGATTTCCTTATTATTCCCTGTACAGCAGTGGTAGGTTCCAAGGTCCACCCTGTTTCTGCACTACTGGATTCCGGGGCAGCAAGTAATTTCATTTCTTTGGATACCATCTCTCAATTAGGTATTCCTACGCAGCCCCTAGAAAGACCCATCTCACTTACCGCCATTGACGGAGGCACTATTTCTGGAGGACACATTCTGTTTAGAACCATACCTTTAACCTTCAGAGTAGGAGCACTACATGTCGAGACCATCTTCTTTTTAGTCATTCCTAAAGCCATTAACTCCTTGATCCTGGGCCTGCCATGGCTTCGTCTTCACTCTCCTGGGATAGACTGGCATTCTGGTGAGATTATTTCTTGGAGTTCTACTTGCCACAGTAGTTGTTTGACTAAAATAACCCCTATGTTGTCCAAAATCAATGCTCAACTGGGCAATCCTCAATTATTGCCAATTCAGTACCGAAGTTTTTCAGATGTCTTCTGTGAACAGGAGGCCACTAGACTTCCACCTCATAGAAGCTGGGACTGCGCTATTAATCTCCAACCTGGTAAACCCATTCCCGCGGACGTATTTTTCCCTTATCTGTTCCTGAGACCAACGCAGTATCTGAATACATTCAAGAAAATCTCAAGAGAGGATTCATACGAAAATCTTCATCTCCAGCAGGGGCAGGTCTCTTCTTTGTAAAGAAAAAGGATGGGGGCCTTCGTCCTTGTATTGATTACCGTGTCATCAATTCTATCACGGTGAAGAACAGATATCCCCTACTGTTGATCTCGGAGCTCTTTGACCAAATAAAGGGGGCCTCCATTTTTTCCAAGTTGGACCTAAGAGGGGCATACAACCTAATTAGAATAAAAGAAGGGGATGAGTGGAAAACAGCTTTTAATACGTGAGATGGACACTTTGAGTACTTGGTAATGCCCTTTGGGCTATGTAACGCTCTTGCTGTTTTCCAGAACTTTATAAACGAGATCTTCCAAGATTTACTCTATCAGTTTGTTGTTATCTACCTAGATGACATCCTTATCTTCTCCCCAGACCTTTTATCTCATCGCAGACATGTAAGAGAAGTATTGAGTAGGCTTTGAAGTTATCAATTATACTGCAAACTCGAAAAATGTGTGTTCGAACAAAGAAGACTTTCCTTCCTAGGATATATTATATCTGAAACTGGCCTTCAAATGGATCCATCAAAGCTTAAAATCATCCTGGATTGGCCACAACCGTCAAGCCTAAAGGCTACTCAGCGATTTCTAGGATTCTCAAATTATTCGTGACAGTTTGTTAAAGGATACTCTTCATTAGTAGCCCCCATTACAGCCCTCACTTGCAAATCCGCCAATTCTAAAATCTGGACTCCTGAAGCGGTTCAAGCCTTCAAAGATCTCAAGACGTTATTCTCTACAGCTCCAATTCTTCTTTAACCAGACTGTCAACGACCCTTTTTCGTAAAGGTGGACGCATCCTCCGTGGAAGTCGGAGCGGTTCTATCTCAAAGAGACTCAAGTGGTAAATATCATCCTTGTGGGTTCTTTTCTCGTCGGTTTCTCCCTGCAGAGAAAAATTATGGAATCGGCGATAAGGAGCTCCTGGCGATCAAATTGACCCTTTCTGAATGGAGACATCTACTTGAGGGTGCTCAGTTTCCGGTAACAGTATACACTGAACACAAGAATTTACTGTACCTATGGTCTGCACACTGTCTGAACCCCTGTCAAGCCAGATCTTCTTTTCACGCTTCAATATCAATATTACCTTCTGTCCAAGCTCTAAAAATGTTAAAGTGGACGCTCTCTCTCATTCATTTGATGCTACTGATACCAAGGCTCCAGAGAGAGACAAACCAATCTTGGATACCAACTGTATATTGACTTTGTTCCCCCTGATTGAGAGAAGCTGTCCTCCGGGCAAAACCTTGGTAACCCCACCTCTTCGTGTCAAATTATTGCATTGGGCTCATCCTTCCCCTTTTTCTGGACATGCTGGGGTGCGGAAGACTTGGGAGTTAATCTCCCGAAAGTATTGGTGGCCTACCATACGTAAGGACGTCAAGTCTTTTGTCTCTGCCTGTTCAGAATGTGCTCAGCATAAAACTCCCAGACAGAGGCCGACTGGTCCGCTTATGCCATTACCTATCCCTGATATTTCATGGTCTCACATTTCAATGGACTTTATCACGGACCTTCCATGTTCTAAAGGATGTACTGTTATCTGGGTCGTCGCTGACCGGTTTTCTAAGGTTGCACATTTTGTTCCTTTGAAGAAACTCACTTTGTCTCCTGTCTTATCGGATATTTTTATTAAGGAGATTTTTCGACTTCATGGCTGTCCTACACATATAGTATCTGATCGGAGATCACAATTTGTATCTAACTTCTGAAGAGCTTTTTGCCAAAAACTAGGAACCAAACTGGATCTTTCATCTGCATATCATCCCCAGACTAATGGGTTGACTGAGGGGACTAATCAAGAATTGGAGAAGTTTCTAAGGTTTTACATCTCTAAATTGGGTTGACCTTCTTCCCTGGGCAGAGTTCGCTCACAACTACCATTACTATGAAGCAGCCTCCAATTCCCCCTTCTTTATATTGTATGGTTATAATCCCAGGCTACCAGCCTTCTCTTCTCTTCCTCACTCAGAGGTACCAGCGGTGGATTCTCTCTTTCGCAGGTTTTCTACCATCTGGGATCTAGTTAAAACCAACATATATTGTTAAGAAAGGCAACTAAGCTTAATAATTAAAAAACATTGGAGTTGTGATGCCATTGAAAATTCATCAATAGCTTCACTAGCGTTTAAACCCTTGTTCTGGATACCCCCAGGGCTTCGGCATCTTCCACCAACATATGAGAAGATCCTAGCTGTGTGAAACTCTATCAGTATCAAACTGAAATCGACCTTTCTACAGTCTGCATTAATGACTATCTTCACCAATGCTGTCTTTATCCAGGCTTGAATCTTGGAGCATTCACCTGTTGAATTAATGTTAACCTCTGTTGTGTTGAATTAGCACGGCTTCCTCACATTGGTGTGGGCCTTAGGCAGCAGGGACATGGGGCTTGACATCCACCTTTGTTCTGTTCCGTCTGAGCTGCATTCAATTGTAGGATGAAATCAGCATTTTTGTCATTTTGAAATAGGGATCATGGATCCCTACTGAGGAATGCTCCCAAAATTCACATGATGTACATAGTAAATGTGGAGAGACAACAAGCAGCATTTATGACATGTAACCAGTAGGTGCTTTATCTACAAAGATCAATTATCTTTATTCCAAATAACTATGCAGCTGAAAATAATTCAGTTGAATATGCTTATTACATATTACACATCCTAATTACTGTGTGAGAAGGTCTAAAACAGAAAAACAAAACCCTTTGGCATTATAGTAGGGGGAATTAACCAGAGCCGTAACTAGGGTGGTGCGGGCGGTGCCGTCGCCCAGGGCGCAAGCCCGAGGGGGGGGCGCAGCAGCCGCCCGCTACCTTACCTTCTGGCACAGAGTAAAAAATAAATTAAAAAAAAAATAAATTAAAAAAAATAATAATAATTTGTGGCCCCTCCCCCGACTCGCGCCCCCCCCCCCCCCCCCGCGACTCGCGGGGGGGGGGGGGGTGCCGCGAGTCGGGGGAGGGGGGGGGGGAGGTCGGATGCCGCGAGAGGGGGGAGGGGCTAGTGTGGTAGCTGGCTGACACATGACACATGACCCATGGGCTGCAGAGAGCGCTCGGCGCGGATGAATGGTGAGTGTTATTAGTAGAGATGGTCACTGACCCCCGTGTTTTGGTTTTGGATTCGGTTTTGGATCTGGATTACCGTCGTGTTTTGGTTTTGGTTTTGGTTTTGCAAAACCTCCATTGCGTGTTTTGGTTTTGGTTTTGGTTTTGTTTGGTTTTGTTTTGCTATTTTTTGGGAAAATCCATGTTTTTGGGCCTAAATTAACCCAATTTAGTGCTCCAACTGTTTTAGAGACAAGTAATCTAATTGTTGAGGTAATAAATCATCCCAAAAAACAGTTTAATTCTTCGTTGGTAGGCCTATTCTACACACAAAACAGATTGTCTTCCTCTCCATCTATGCATATTGGCAATGCAGCCATCGTCTTTGAATGTATATTACACCCTACACTTATAGTTAAATATGTAAAGAAATGGAAAAAGCCAGTTTGGTTTCTGTCTCTCAAGGCCCCCCTCCACTTGTATAAAATACCAAAAAATTCAGCCATTATAGACTGTACAATATTAATTGACATGGAGAAAGCCAGTTTGGTTTCTGTCTCTCAAGGCCCCCCTCCACTTGTATAAAATACCCAAAAATTCAGCCATTATAGACTGTACAATATTAATTGACATGGAGAAAGCCAGTTTGGTTTCTGTCTCTCTAGGCCCCCCTCCACTTGTATAAAATACTAAAAAATTCAGCCATTATAGACTGTACAATATTAATTGACATGGAGAAAGCCAGTTTGGTTTCTGTCTCTCTAGGCCCCCCTCCACTTGTATAAAATACTAAAAAATTCAGCCATTATAGACTGTACAATATTAATTGACATGGAGAAAGCCAGTTTGGTTTCTGTCTCTCTAGGCCCCCCTCCACTTGTATAAAATACTAAAAAATTCAGCCATTATAGACTGTACAATATTAATTGACATGGAGAAAGACAGTTTGGTTTCTGTCTCTCTAGGCCCCCCTCCACTTGTATAAAATACTAAAAAATTCAGCCATTATAGACTGTACAATATTAATTGACATGGAGAAAGCCAGTTTGGTTTCTGTCTCTCTAGGCCCCCCTCCACTTGTATAAAATACTAAAAAATTCAGCCATTATAGACTGTACAATATTAATTGACATGGAGAAAGCCAGTTTGGTTTCTGTCTCTCTAGGCCCCCCTCCACTTGTATAAAATACTAAAAAATTCAGCCATTATAGACTGTACAATATTAATTGACATGGAGAAAGCCAGTTTGGTTTCTGTCTCTCTAGGCCCCCCTCCACTTGTATAAAATACTAAAAAATTCAGCCATTATAGACTGTACAATATTAATTGACATGGAGAAAGACAGTTTGGTTTCTGTCTCTCTAGGCCCCCCTCCACTTGTATAAAATACTAAAAAATTCAGCCATTATAGACTGTACAATATTAATTGACATGGAGAAAGCCAGTTTGGTTTCTGTCTCTCTAGGCCCCCCTCCACTTGTATAAAATACTAAAAAATTCAGCCATTATAGACTGTACAATATTAATTGACATGGAGAAAGACAGTTTGGTTTCTGTCTCTCTAGGCCCCCCTCCACTTGTATAAAATACTAAAAAATTCAGCCATTATAGACTGTACAATATTAATTGACATGGAGAAAGCCAGTTTGGTTTCTGTCTCTCTAGGCCCCCCTCCACTTGTATAAAATACTAAAAAATTCAGCCATTATAGACTGTACAATATTATGAAAAATGGACAAAGCCAGTTTAGGGTCACTCTGTCTATGACACCCTACCCTTAAGGATAAATTGCCCTAACAGCAGCCTTTCAAGATGGTATGTGATATGGAAATGCCACAAGTCCCTTTCCTCTTTGGGGGTAGATTGCACCCTACACTTACATAGAAAGTTTTAAAAAGATGTTATCGGCATCATCTTCAGCTTCATCCTCACCCTCATCAGTGTTATCGTCATCATCACAGACTATCAATTCATCGCCGCTTGAATCCGCCATTAGAGAACAGTCAGTGCTTGCATGTCTTGGATGGTGAAGGCCTTCCTCGTGGAAGATGTAGTTCATTTTTATAAACATCATTTTCTCCACATTTTTGGGAAGTAACCTTCTACGGCGATCACTGACTAAGTTCCCTGCTGTGCTGAACACTCGTTCAGAGTACACACTGGAGGGTGGGCAGCTTAGGTATTGCAAAGCAAGTTTGTACATGGGTTTCCAAATAGCTTGCTTTTCTTCCCAGTAAGGAAAGGGACTGTCTGACATTTCCATATCAACTACCTCTTGAAAGTAATCCTCCACCATCCTTTGCATGTTTATACTCATATTGGATGGACTTATGGGCAAAGTGACACTTTTTTTTGAAAAATCCTTCAAACCAGCCCAGATGTTAAATTGTTCTCGTCTGCCCCCTGTGTCTTCCCTGCTTCTTTTTTGGAAATTTAATTTTTTACGAGCAACAGCTTGAGAAAGTGAAGGAGGACACGTCGTCAAGCCGAGGCCCAGTTCAGCGGCCAACTTGCTGAGCAATAGCTCCTTGCAAAAGTTCACATCTCGCTCATTTACAAGTAAAGACTCAATGTAGGTTTTAAACCTTGGATCAAGCACAGTGGCCAAAACGTACTGATCCGAGTTCAAGATCTTAATAACTCGAGGATCATTGTGAAGCGAATTAAGTACTTGATCGACAAGGCCAACATACTTTGCTGAATTGCTTGCTTTCAGCTCCTCCTTCATTTTCTCAAGCTGCTTTTCCAATAGTCTAATTAAAGGAATGACTTGGCTCAAACTAGCAGAGTCTGCACTGACCTCACATGTCACAACTTCAAATGGTTTCAGCACCTTGCACAGCACTGAAAGGATTCCCCACTGTGCAAGAGTGAAATACATCCCCCCTCCTTTCCCAATGTCATGACTTGTGCAATATGCTTGGATGGCTTTGCACTGTTCCTCCATCCTCTGAAGCATGTACAGGGTGGAATTCCACCGAGTTACCACCTCTTGCTTAAGTTGGTGGCAGGGCAAGTTAAACTGCTCTTGGAGCTGCTGTAATCTCCTACATGCTGTGGCTGAATGCCTGAAATGGCCTGAAATTTTACGGGCCACCGAAAGCATCTCCTGCACCTCACGGTTGTTTCGTAGGAAGCTCTGCACCACCAAGTTGATGGTGTGAGCAAAACAGGGAATATGTTGGAAATCACCCAGCTGTAATGCTCGCACTATATTGTTGGCGTTATCTGAAATGACATACCCTGGGGAGAGTCCGAGTGGTATAAGCCATGCATCAATCACATCTCTCAGTTTGCGTAACAAATTGTCAGCCGTATGCCTGTTAGTGAAGCCGGTGATACAAAGAGTGGCCTGCCTGTGACAAATGTTACGTAGTGGTGTACATGCTGCTGCTGTTCCTGCTGGTGAAGGTGAATGACCAACCCAGTGGGCTGTCACAGTCATATAGTCTTTGGTTTGGCCACTTCCACTTGTCCACATATCTGTGGTTAAGTGAACAGTGGGCAGAATGGCATTTTTCAGCGCAATCTCTACATTTTTACACACTTTTTGGTATAGTTGTGGAATAGCTTTACGGGAGAAATGGTGTCGCGATGGAATTCTGTAACGCGGACACAAAACCTCAATTAACTGTGAAAAACCAGCTGCGTTTATGGTGGAGATTGGACGCAGATCTAACACTAACATTGCAGCCATGGCGTCTGTGATTCGCTTGGCGACTGGGTGACTGCTGTCATATTTGCTTCCCCTCGCAAAGGATTGTTTCACAGTTAATTGCTGAAATGTAGGACTGCTCATTTTATTCACCTGCCTCTGGGATGACGATTCACCCCCAGCAGCAGCAACAGCAGCAGCAGGACTAACGCTTTCTTCAGAGGAATCAATAATAGTGCCGGAGTCATCCAGCCTTAAGTGGGATGCCGGGCTAACTCCGAGCGCTACTGAGGATATTGATGAGGATGGTGTGGTGGGTGTATTTTGTGGCCGTCGGTATGTCGGTGAGCGGAGGGTCTTAGCTGATGAGGGAGTGCTTGTATTCTTTTGGGAAGAACTTTCAGCTTTTCCCAACACTTTGCCATGAACTCTCGTTAAATGGCGTAACATAGACGAGGTTCCAAGATGGTTAAGGTCCCTCCCTCGACTGACTGTGGCTTCACATACACTACAAATGGCTATACAATTGTTGTCTGGATTTGGGTAGAAATAATTCCACACATAAGAAGTGGATTTTTTTGTTTTATGCCCAGGCATGACAATGGCCTTTTTCTTGTCACGTGCCAGAACTGCTGCCACTGGTGCAGGACTTACACAAACAACCTCATCCTCATCAACATCCTCATTAGCGCCCTCGTCGCCTACACAAATCTCCCCCTCATCCTCTTCTAATTCCAAAGTGGCATCCTCAATTTGGGTATCACCGGCTACACTCGGGCTATTAAGGCACACATCAGCAGAATGCTCACGATTAGACATCCCACTGTTGGATGGACTCTCCACAGGGATTGTTGTCATTTGTGAATCAGAGCAAATATTCTCCTGTAATGCCTCACTGGTATCTTGCAGCTCAGCTTTGACGCGTAACAGTAGTTGTGCACCAATTGTAGGCTGGGTAACTTTTTGGGATCTGCCACTAATAGCCAAAGGTGAAGGCCTCATTCTCTCTTTGCCACTGCGTGTGTAGAATGGCATGCTTGCAATTTTTTTTTTATCGTCACTTAACTTTTGCTCAGTTACACTTCGTTTTCGCTTCAATACAGTAAATTTTTTTTTGGTTTTTGTTTTTTGCACTAATTTGAAAACACTCTGTTGTTTGACATCGCCTTGGCCAGATGACGTACTGGGAACACTAACATCAGGACTGGTGACAGAACCTGGTTGCTCATTTAGATCATATGTGGACTGCTTTGAATCCATTGCGTAGATACTGCTGACAGATATGACTTTTGACAGCCAGAAATATTAATGCACAATTAGAGAGGACACCCCAAAAACACTGAGGAGTGCTAACATTTATTGAGTAGATACTGCTGACAGATATGACTTTTGACAGCCAGAAATATTAATGCACAATTAGGGAGGACACCCCAAAAACACAGAGGAGTGCTAAAATTTATTGAGTAGATACTGCTGACAGATATGACTTTTGACAGCCAGAAATATTAATGCACAATTAGAGAGGACACCCCAAAAACACTGAGGAGTGCTTAAAATTATTGAGTAGATACTGCTGACAGATATGACTTTTGACAGCCAGAAATATTAATGCACAATTAGGGAGGACACCCCAAAAACACAGAGGAGTGCTAAAATTTATTGAGTAGATACTGCTGACAGATATGACTTTTGACAGCCAGAAATATTAATGCACAATTAGAGAGGACACCCCAAAAACACTGAGGAGTGCTTAAAATTATTGAGTAGATACTGCTGACAGATATGACTTTTGACAGCCAGAAATATTAATGCACAATTAGGGAGGACACCCCAAAAACACAGAGGAGTGCTAAAATTTATTGAGTAGATACTGCTGACAGATATGACTTTTGACAGCCAGAAATATTAATGCACAATTAGAGAGGACACCCCAAAAACACTGAGGAGTGCTTAAAATTATTGAGTAGATACTGCTGACAGATATGACTTTTGACAGCCAGAAATATTAATGCACAATTAGGGAGGACACCCCAAAAACACAGAGGAGTGCTAAAATTTATTGAGTAGATACTGCTGACAGATATGACTTTTGACAGCCAGAAATATTAATGCACAATTAGAGAGGACACCCCAAAAACACTGAGGAGTGCTTAAAATTATTGAGTAGATACTGCTGACAGATATGACTTTTGACAGCCAGAAATATTAATGCACAATTAGAGAGGACACCCCAAAAACACTGAGGAGTGCTAACATTTATTGAGTAGATACTGCTGACAGATATGACTTTTGACAGCCAGAAATATTAATGCACAATTAGGGAGGACACCCCAAAAACACAGAGGAGTGCTAAAATTTATTGAGTAGATACTGCTGACAGATATGACTTTTGACAGCCAGAAATATTAATGCACAATTAGAGAGGACACCCCAAAAACACTGAGGAGTGCTTAAAATTATTGAGTAGATACTGCTGACAGATATGACTTTTGACAGCCAGAAATATTAATGCACAATTAGGGAGGACACCCCAAAAACACAGAGGAGTGCTAAAATTTATTGAGTAGATACTGCTGACAGATATGACTTTTGACAGCCAGAAATATTAATGCACAATTAGAGAGGACACCCCAAAAACACTGAGGAGTGCTTAAAATTATTGAGTAGATACTGCTGACAGATATGACTTTTGACAGCCAGAAATATTAATGCACAATTAGAGAGGACACCCCAAAAACACTGAGGAGTGCTTAAAATTATTGAGTAGATACTGCTGACAGATATGACTTTTGACAGCCAGAAATATTAATGCACAATTAGAGAGGACACCCCAAAAACACTGAGGAGTGCTAACATTTATTGAGTAGATACTGCTGACAGATATGACTTTTGACAGCCAGAAATATTAATGCACAATTATGGGGGACAACCCAAAAGCGCTGGGGAGTGCCAAATATGAAGAAAAAATAATAAACCTCTATCCTCCTCTCTGCACTAGCGATTTTGGTTAGAGCAATTGCAAGAACAATATTGTATTCTTTCTCTGTCCCTGCTCTAATTAGCCTATGACTACACCCTGCTCTCTCCCTCTGTCAAATGGCGATGGATTGCTGTGGAGGCGTGTATTTATAAAGTTGAAGTATCGCGAGAACCGAGTCCCGAGATCCGACGACGTCACAATGACGTTCGGCCTCGATTTGGATTCGGAATTGGCGGGAGAGTACCGAGCTGCTCAGCTCGGTACTCGGATACCCAAAGTTCGGGTGGGTTCGGTTCTCGGAGAACCGGACCCGCCCATCTCTAGTTATTAGTGTGTGTGTTTCAACGTGTACCTCCCATGGAAATACATGTACTGCAGAACTAGTGAGCTCACACATAGGATCAGATCATTTGTGATGATTCATTGCATACGCCAGTGTTACAATTTTTTTAAAGTATGAAGAATTATACACGTAGCAGTACTTCATGCTTCTTTGGGCCGTTTGCTGATTCCAGTAGGAAAATATATTTTTCACATTTACAAAGGGCTTTTGTAAATGATAATAGAGAAAATGTAAATGTTTATATTTCTGGACCAAAAAAGATGAATTGATTCAATTATGGGCCAGTATTTTGTGCCCAAACACCAGCCAAATTACAAGCAGATTAGAATTACAGACTAATCTAGTTGATAAAATGTCAAAATATTAAGACCATTCTGCATAAATTAGTAATTAAGCAATGGCAACAGCTAGTTTTTTTTAAAATCTCTACTTTCACATAACTGATTTGTTTAACTCTGTATAAAGTATAAACACTTCTATGAATGTAGTGAGGGAGGGAGGGGGGTCTTAATATAATGTAGGTAGGCTATTAATTTAATTGTGGAGTGCACGTGGCGGCTAATTATTGGGTGCTATTTTATTTGTGGGGTGATGGTGGGGCTATTTAATTTAATAGTGGGTCCTATGAATTTAAGATGGAGTAATTGGAATGCAGACAACCAGCAAATGAGCTAAAGACACCAGCAGCCACAAGTGGTGACAGTGACAAGAACAGGTAGGAGAGAGCAGGACAGTCTTCCAACTGTCCTGCATCTGGTGGGACAGTCCCAAATTTGGATGACTGTCTCGCTTAGAACAGTTGGGAGGTATGTCCCGCTTCACCGTGTACTGCTCGTGAAGGCAGAACTGTGCACCTAACAGTAGTGCACACTGTATTGCCTGTTTATTTGTCTAAAATGATGACCATGCTACATCATAGGAGCCCCCCTGCCTTAAGTGCCCCGGGCCCCCTAAAGCCTTAATCCAGCTCTGTATGTGAGGGGCCACTGTGTGTGTGTGTATTATGTGTATGTGAGGGGCCACTGTGTGTGTGAAGGGGGAGGCCCAAACCAATATCTTGCCTAGGGCCCCATGAGGTGTAAATCTGGCTCTGATAGATATATATATCATGCATTTGCAAATATGTGTAACAGAATTCTTTCAGTAAAGTTCTAGCCACACCCCCACATTAGGTTGGCCACACCCACTTGGCAAATGTCACTCCCACTTCGAAGGGGGGCGCCGGTGCCCTGTCTCGCCCAGGGCACCGAAATGTCTAGTTACGGCACTGGAATTAACTAGGAAGAGAAGAAAAGAAAAGAAAAAAGAGAAGAAATAAGTAACGGATACTTTACTGACAGTTCAGTAATATTCTGTTTTGATTGGCGCTAGTCTCATTGATCTGTTTCATTGGCTGCTCAGTCAAATGGACCTAGATCATGCACTGCTAAGTACACACAGATCTAAAAGGCACTAACATGACTATTTAATAACCTACTAAGGACACAGTGTTCTGTCATCTATAACAACCATGCAAATCTAAACTTTACTTAGTCTAACCTGCACTACACTCACTGATGAAAGCTAATACCTAATTGCTTGTTACGGGTTGTAGCCAAAGCATTCCACTAGCAATACATAAACCAGAAAGATAAGTGACAAGCAGAATTCAGCCATGGTGACAATTCTCTTAGTAAATGCATTTCTGGGGTGGAGACATTTCCTCAGTGTTAAAAACCTTCAAGGAAGATAGAAAATTGTGTTTCTACCTTCATATAGTTTTAATACATTTTTTTGTACATGTCCATCTGCAAGATTTAGCAAAACCCAGGGCCTTGGATTTTCCCAGTGTACATCAAGATACACATCAATTGTCCATACTTGCCAACTTTTGTATGCTCCCCTTCGGGAGATATACCGTGAATTGCATCATTAAGGCCACTGTCCCACTGTTAAGAGTAACTGGGTGACTGCAATGATGGCAACAGGAGTCAGTAGCTGGTGAAGAGTAAAATGGTTTATTGCAGGACAAACACTAGTTGAATAATATCATGGAGCTTTGAGGTTGCAGAAGGAACAATGATAAAACAAAACAGAATCGAAGGTTAACAAGAAATAAACAAAATAGTCCAGGTGTTAAAGAAAATAAAGAGCACAATCCAGGTGTGACTGAGTAGAAAGAAACAGTCTCTGAATTATTACTGGTTTCAGGGAACTGCAGGAACAAATAACACTCACAATGCGGATGATACAAGACACATGTAATTGCAGAGAACTGATGCTGGGAGAATGCAGGAATAGTGGTAGCCAGTAGAGCTGGGATGCACAAGATCTAATACTAGAAGCAGATAGTCCAAAACACAGACTGATGCCAACAACAATTCATGATCAGCAATGTGTAAGGTTTTGGGGGAGGGCAGGTGTAGGCGATAAGCAGGGAAGGAGGTTAACTCCTGCAGGTATGAGCGAATAGTCCAAATAGTCTACAGGAGCAGCACCACTGGTAAGACAGGGGTACTGCAGAGGGAATATATATAATAGAGTCCTAACACTTCCTAGTGAAGTGGGTGGGACCCGAGAGAAAGATCTGCTCTTCCAGGGTTGCAGAAGAGCTTCCCGAAATTCTTGTGTCTCCGGGAGGGTAGGCAAGTATGCAAATGTCTACTCTCTATAGACTCCTCCACAAACTAGAAGTGAGCATGGGGAGGCAGGAAAATCTCAAGAGATCTGAAAAAGTTTAAAACTATATTGCCATGAAGCTGGTACCATATATAACATGGTTTATATATATATATATATATATATATATATATACACTCAGTGATGTAAAAATAATCTATATATGTATTTGTAATATATTCAGAGGACCTGGGATCTACAAACAGAAACAAAGGGAGAGCTAACATCTTCCAAATGTAAACCTTTTATCTTTGTCCAGCTTATGAACAGTTTATGCCATACATACTATTTTCTGTTCTCTGTTTAGTAGACTGCACCCCATCTTCAAGAGGATTTAAAGTATCATTCCAGGGAGGGGACCTGGAGTAAGTGGTGGGATTAGAGGATTTAAAATGGCCCTATCCATTTTAAATCTTCTGATGGTAGAGGTGTTTTTGTGTGTAAATTGCGCAGGTGAAGAAAGAGATGGAAATATAGAGGTTCTAGTTACTCTTTGCGTCTTATAGGAAGAGGTGGCTAGAAAAGGGGGGGGGGGGCAACAATCTGTATTTCTTCCCTTAGTGACACCCTGTTCATTATACCAACTGTGTCGTGAACTGTATTGTTATATCTGGGATGTCCAATGTTGTATTAGGTGGGTGCACTTTACATAAAAAATAATATTTACATTTCTATAACCATCATTCTGCTGACAGTAAAGCTTTCTGACTTTCCTCTATCTTAGAAAGGTCCGACCATCTGACAGCTGCTTTGTGGTTAGTGTCAAATTAATGTTTCTCTTACATCAATGTCATAGTACGACAAAGACACAGTAAACATATTTTCTATCATCCAGAACAACCTGCTGCTCTACATCTCTGAACGATGCTTGAAACCCTTATAGACACAAATGATTAGATTGATAATATTAATATTTTCTGTAGAGTTCTATTTGGTGGGTTGATCAACAGGAAAATTAATGTAAGCTTTAATTTATCTAATAATAGAGCTGCTAAAGCCATCTAATAATAGAACCGCTAAAGATATCTAATAATAGAGCTGCTACCCATCTCTAGAATCCCTTTGCCATCAGTTTCTTTTATGCAATCAACAATGAAACGCTTACAGCAATGATTCATGACACAAGTGGGCACGGCCATAGTTTTAGTCCAAACAGACAGATCCATGCATATGCTAAATGTGCTTCCTAACAAAATACAACTAACAAGCTACAATGATTGAAACTAAATTCAAGAATTATTATATATATTTGGGGATATTTATGAAAATGGGTGCAAATGAAAAAAAGATGTTGCCCACAACATTCAATCAGATGTTTTCTTTAATTTCCTATACTGAACAACAAATCATGATGGTTAGATTCTGATTGCTTGCAGTAGACTGCTGTGTTTGATATTTGCTTTCCAACTTGAAGGCTAGGTCAATTGTGAGTATCTTTAGGACCTAATGATACATCTAAACCATACTCTCCTGGAATGTCCAAGAGATTCCAGAATTTTAGGGAGTTCTCCCGAACCCCTGGAAGTGCATGACACCCTCCCGGATCTCACCCCTTTTGCTAGTGAAGCGGGCAGAGGTAGTGACTAAGGATGTGATTCACTACAAAGCACACCTTCGTGGCCCAACCCCGCTACACGATTATGTGCCGTGCCCCTTGCTCTTGCCTCTTGGACCTCCTCTCTATGATCTCCCAGAGAGGAGGTCCCAAAAGTAGGCAAGCATGGTCTACACATGAACCATTTCTTTGACAGCTTTCTCTCTTGAGCTGTACAGCTGAGACAGCCTTTACGTTGGCAGGATGCCTACATGCTACTCTCCTCTTGAAGAGGGAGATATCATACATATCTGCCATGTACACTGTTTGGGTTGTTTGGTCAGTAGTTATTAAACTAATTACTCGACACTGGAACAAGAGGCAAAGCTGCATCAAATCCTAACGTCTCAGTTGTTTTCTGCACCACTTCATTTTCCTATTGGAGAACTCCTACTTTTCACAGCTTACTCAATGAGGCTAGCTGAAAAATGAGCAGTAGCTAAGCTTGTACTATTATAAGCACAGGTAGGTTTTTTTTACAAGTAAAATAATATTAAAGTCCCTGTACCCATCAGCCTTCTGAAAGTAACACATTTTATGCAGTCAAAAAACTTGGTGACTTTTCTCTGTCTCAGAACGTTCCGACCACCTGACAGCTGCTTTGTGGTTATTGTGAGGTTAATGTTTCTCTCACATCAGTGTCATAGCAAGACAAAGAAGCCGTAAACATCTTTTCTGTCATCCAGGAACAATCTGCTGCTCTTCTCTGAAGGAACTTTGAAACCCTTAGAGACACAAATCATTAGAATCTTAGATTGATAATATTAACATGTTCTGCTAAATTCTACTTGGTGACCAACAGGAGAATTCCTGTCAGGCTTCGTTTCTCTAATAAAAATAAATTAACAGGAATACAATAATTATTGTATGTCAATAAGTCCTGAGACACAAAGTTAGTGTTTATATGAGCTGCTCCACGTGTCTTTTGCTGTCGGTTCCTTGTATGCATTTAATCTATTACAGTTATACAATGAGTCATGTGAAACAAGTGGGTAGAGCCACAGTTTGAGTACAAACATACAGATTAATCAAAATGCTAAAGGTGCATCCTAACTTTCATAAAAATAACAAATTGCAATTAATTAGATTCAAGTCAGGAAATATATATCATAAAAGGGAAATTTATGAAATCAGGTGCACATTAAAAAGAATGTGTTGTCTATCACAGCCAGATGAAGACGCCACGGGAAGATAATGGTTTGGACCCCCCTCCCCGCCAATCCATCCATGCCAAAATGCCTTGCTCATGGCATTCCCCCAAAACTCCCAAAAAATGCCACTCTATTTATAATACTTACCTTATGTATGCTCTCAACATAATTTCTTCTTTTTGCATCTCATATACAGTACTGTGCAAAAGTTTTAGGCAGGTGTGAAAAAATGTTGCAAAGTAAGAATACTTTCAAAAATAGAAGTGTTGATAGTTTATTTGTATCAACTAACAAAATGCAAAGTAAATGAACAGAAGAGAAAATGCATCAATTCTTCTAGGTACACTTGCACACAGTTTTTGAAGGAACTCGGCGGGGAGGTAGTTCCAAACATCTTGGAGAACTAATCACAGATCTTCTGTCTCTTCATGTAATCCCAGATAGATTCAATGATGTTGATCAGGGCTCTGTGGGTGTCATATCAGCATTTCCACCTTGCTCTTCTTTCCACTGAAGATAGTTTTTAATTGGCTGTATGTTTGGGGTTGTTGTCCTGCTGCAGAATAAAGTTGGAGCCAATCAGACACCTCCCTGATAGTATTGCATTATGGATAAGTACCTGCCTCTATTTCTCAGCATTGAGAACACCATTAATACTGACCAAATCCCCAAGTTGCTGAAATGTAGCTCCAAACTTGCAAGGAACCTCCACCATGCTTCACTGTTGCCTGCAGACTCTCATTATTGTACCGCTCTCTAGCCCTTCGGCTCAGAACTAGAAAAACTAGTGGGACCAAGGTACATCCATCTACTGTTCAGAGAAATCTTGCCAGAAGTGGTCTTCCTGGAAGAATTGTGGCCAAAAAGCCATCCTTCAGATGTGGAAACAAGGCCAAGCGACTCAACTATGCACGAAAACATAGGACCTGGGATGACAAAAATGGCAGCAGATGCTCTGGACTGATGAGTCAAAATTTTAAATATTTGGCTGTAAAAGAAGGCAGTTTGTTTGCCGAGCAGAGCAGTGTAAAGAGGGAGATACTTAATGACTGTCCCTGCAATCAGCACAAAAGACAGGTGGGACTGACTTTCCAAAACTGGGATTGTCCCACCAGAATCGCACATTTGGCAGACAGTATGGCTCTCTTACATGTTCTTGCAGCTTTGACTACCTGCTACTGCTGCTGGTTTCTCAAGCTCAGTTGCTGTTTGATTCTGAAATATTGGGGCTTCATTTGCTGAAGTGATAAGTACTATTCACCTCCTGAGAAGCCGACGAATGAATGACGAATGAACATTCCCTTTTAATGAATAGGCCTCCTTCCCCCCAATCTGTCCCAACACTAAATTTATAGCATTTGCATTTATTACCCACTAGATTATAGAGAGGGTGTTATGTGTAAGACTGAGAGACCTTCCAAACAAATGAGTGATGTTACGCCTTGCAGAGGAGTGAGTGAACACTGCGGAGAGAGATGAAAGGGTACTGTCCTATTTATATTTTGTGCATGTGTAGAGATGTGCCCTGCTCCTGTGCCCATGAAGGGGGCAAAGATGTACTCCTCAGAAGGACAATCCTGGCTCACCTCCGGCCATTTGAATTATTGGCACCGCGGCGAGCCAATGAGCGTTCGCAGCGGTGCCGACTGATGACGGCGTGCCGGCAGTTATTTAAGGCGCCTGACGCCGCCATCTTCAGCTTAGTCCGTTGGCCGGAGCCAGAGAGAGAGGACGTCGTGGGACGTCCGCGGCTCAGAAGGAAGAAGAAGACGGCGGAGGTGGCAGGGTGCCCTTGTTAGGGCAAGGAGCTACCCTGCCACAAGAAGAGAGCGCCGGAGACGTCGTGGGGGGGGGCCTTGAAGGAACTAGGCGTGCCTTCTCCCAGAAGAGAGCCATGCCGAGCAGGAGAAGAAGCGCCGCTGACTGGAGGGTCTGGAAGACCCGGAAAAGGAGGCGTCGGGGACAAGCTGAATATCCTGCGCAGAGCAGGTAAGTATACTCTGCGTAGTTAGGTCGGCACAAGGCCCGGGGCACTGTCGGGCACTAGACCCGTGGTCACATTTATAGGGCACAAGACCCTAGTCATTTGGGCATAAAGCCCATAGGTAGAAAAGGGCACAAGGCCCTAGTTAGGTGGGCATAGAGCCCATAGATAGAAAAGGCACAAGGCCCTAGTTAGTTGGGCTCAGAGCTCAGGGAGATGCATATAGTTACTTATCGGCAACCAAGAATTGTGCTGGAGGTTGAAGGTGATTTAAATAAAAGAGTGTATTTTAATAGAGGTGATCTGGCGCCCAAATTATGGAGACATCTGTTTGCACTGCACCCTAAGTTACCACACCTGTAACACATCTTCAATGAGAATTTACTGGAAATGTGTGGGGACCCTCTGGTCAATTACGACAAAGCCCACGAGCTAGCTAGGGCTAGAGAAGGAGGTGCACAGCCTATTCCATAACACTAGTACATCAGTAAATAAATAGGCTTTGTTGCCATCACTCCCAACTTGGCCCCATGTTCAGTTCAAAAATTACCAGCGCAGAACAGATACCAGGATAGCAGTTTATATAGTGTAGAGAAAGCCAATCAATATATAATAATATAATAATATTTATTGATTACCAATATATCTTACAATGACAATATTTAAATATATACAAATAATATATCACATTAAAGGTACTAATCCAATGATATACATAATGTTAGTATAATAATATATTCAAATGACAAGATCAATAATAATATTTAAAAGCACTGTTGGAAAATTATTGAGGATCCAGACCTTCTTAAGGAAATATAGTCTAAAACTCACATTGGTTCTTCATTAGGGAGAAATATCCCATACAGAATATATACCATAGAAGTCTCAAAATGTATAATGATACCAAACGTTGGAATCTCCGGAATCAATGGCCGCTGATTGTTCTGGCTACACAGTGTAGACGAGAAAGAAATACACAATACCTCTCCCGAACTGCACTTGTACATGCCGAACGCAGCTCTCCGGCTTCAGATAAAGTTTCTACTTTATCTGAAGCTGGAGAGCACACTTAGCCTGCGGGGTCCAGACATTGCCGCTTTAAATTAACATTCATCTAAGTCACGCACATATCACATTTAAGTGCCGGAGAGCTGTCCATTCAGAATCACTGCCTTTCAGCCTGCGGTGCCATCGGACATCTGTATCTTCGGCTTTCAGGCAAGCCTGCTTGTATTTACTTTGTTTTTTGGTGCAATCAGTTTTTTTTTGTAGGGATGAAGGATGTCGGAATTGTGGTCATTGATAATCCGTACCCAACCAATATCATAGATATCTGCTGCTTTGCATTCATCCTATTTTTCCCGTGCAATTCCCATAACACTGTATGGGGACTGCTCCATAATGCAAATTACTAAGTTCCGAAAATGTCCAATTTTTGGAACTACTTCACTTTAATGTGTGCCAGACTGGCGTATGTTACCATATTTGATAGTTGCCAGCTCTGTTCTGCTTCACATCGCATGTGCGGAGGGATGTGCACTGGAGTGATCAGGCTGCACCGGGCCCCGGGGGACGGGGGACAGGGGGTGCGGCGCTGCCGGTATTTATTTTATTTCCTTGTTTTTCATTCACTTTATTTTTTTTTCCTTTTTCATTCGGGACGGGGGAGGGTGGTGTCATCGCGGGGGAAGGGGGGGTCGTCGCAGCGGGTGGAGGTGGCGACAATATCAAAGGCATTGGTGGTCAGTGGTCAGCAACAGGCAGCCAATCGCTAAGCTGCCTGTTGCTGTGTGGGCACCTACAATACTGTGCAGCAGACAGGAAGCAGGAAGTCTTCACTTCCTGACTGCTGATCTGAGGAGCGAGCACAACTACAGGTAAGTTAGGGGGGTACTGCCATGCAACTGGATGTAAGCTTAGGATGTAAGCTCGTTTGAGCAGAGCACTTCTTCCCTCGTGTCTCCACACCTGTTCTTCTGCTCCGTCCTTACTCCATTTGTCTGTCCCTGAGTTTCTGAAGCATTGGTACTTTGTGTTTACTGTTCTGTACTGTTTAACCCTGTATGGTTTACTGTTTGTACTATGTACGGCGCTGCGGACACCTTATGGCGCCTAACAAATAAATGATAATAATAATAATAATAATAATAATAATAATAATAACAACTCTATAGGGAGGGAGAGGGGGGGACTGGTATGCAAATCTCTAGGGAGGGAGAGGGGGGGGGGGCTGCCATGCAAATCTATAGGGACAGAGAGGGGGGATCTGCCATACAAATCTATAGGGAGGGAAAAGGGAGGGAGAGGGGGGGACTGCCATGCAAATCTATAGGGAGGGAAAGGGGGGGGGGGATCTGCCATATAAATCTATAGGAAGGGAGAGAGGTTGACATGTGTGAAGGAGGGCAGAGGAGGGGGGCGCAATGGCTGCAGAGGGGGTAGTGAAAATGGCTGCAGGGGGTATTTAAAAAAAATAGTGCACCTTTGGAGGGCATAATCTCATGATTGTGTGGCGGTTACATGGATGCTCTCTGTGGCCTCAGCGATCACTAGAATACTAAATATTAGTGAGGTGGGGCTGGTAGAGGTTTGTATTTGATTGACCACAAATATTCAGATATTGCTTATATATGCCTGTCCAATGGGGTACTTTTAGCTGGCCATAATGGAGTGTTTTGTTTTAACTTAAGGGTCTAATCATTCAGGGTTTTCATTATAATAAATTTTTGCATTTTCAAAGCAGGACGCCAACTTTCCAGAAGCCAGCGAGAGGATAACAAAGCTGCAAGAGAGAAGAGCAAGAACAGGTAAGAGACAATGGCACAATATGTCTAAATTTGAATGCTGGAGAATACACCTGAACATTCATATTCAGGAGTATTCTTATACACCTATATAATTTGGGGTGGAGGGGGGGAGGGGGGGGGGCCTGCAGCCGAATTAGCCTAGGGCGGCTAGAACTCTTAATTAGGCCCTGAGGAGGACACAGAGGATTGCAATCTTCTTCAGAAGTGAAGAAGGAGTGAAAGGCACAGGAACAGCAGTTTATCATGACTGCTGTTCCTGCTGAAGTATTTTAGTAAATACACACGAACTTTCAATCCTTATCTTTGCGATAAGGATTGAAAGGGATCATGTTAAAAACGCGGACATTAGTAAATAGGGGCCTTAGTCTAATAATGAACTTTAAAGTCTGAATGAACTTTAAGGCGGGTTATAAACTGAACTTTCAGAGAAAACAAGGTTTAGTTGTCGATTTAATCTGTTTATCTGCTTTAGCAGCACATAATAATCCCCTAATGAATGACCTTTATTTAAATGTCTTTCACTGTGTGTATATTTCCTTTCCTGTAACCCTATGTCCCACATGTTTCTTTTCTCAGGTCTATCCCATACAATTCAGTGCATCAGCTATCTTGGCATGACTGGAAACACACACTCACCTTGTATAAATACAGCTTTGGAAAATCTAACTCTTGTAAATAAGACCTGGACGTTTTATCAGCATTATACTTGGACTAGAACCTATTTTGGCCCTTTCTCACAATGCTTTTCTTTGTCAGCGTGACCTGTTTAATTGATAATAATGTGTTCTTTCAATAACCAATGCAGTAAGAGTCCTGTTGGCAGTGAACCTTGTCTCGGTCCTTTTGGTGTTGAAAATTGTTACATTTTCTGTCACTATTCTTGTCAGATTATTTCCATATTAATAAATTCCACTTAGTTAAATTAATTTATTTTCCTATTTTATTTAATTGTTAAGTCTTGTCATCATAGTTTGCTATTGAGGCAAATTATCACCAAGAAAAATACTCATACAATCTTGATTACATTGCCCTAACAACTGTTGAGTCTTAATCATATGTACCAACTTTTAAAAAATCATTTCAGAGAGATCATGAATTGAACAACTTAGCATCGCTCAAAGGGAACCTGCTCAGTCCAAAGGGTGTAACCTGCTCCGCCCAAAGGGTGTAACCTGCTCCACCCATGGCCATAAAAGAGTGTGTCCACACATTTATAAAATTGCATACTATTGTGCTATTTTATTTATAGTTAATAGCAAAATACTTTTTTACTTGTAACAGATAGTAGATTTGTGGGATACAGTAAGGTATTTCATTATTTATTTATTTTCTATCTTTCTCATGCTTATATAATTTCTTATTTGTATTTTTATGCGCAGAGATCAAATCGGGATCCACCACACAAGTCTGCTAGCATAGTCCTGGGAGTCAGGGACCCTTCAAACATTCTGACTCTGTCCTCTGGGAGGACAGGTCATGTGACAGGGGTAGGAGGGGGGCGTGGTGATTCACGGCATTGAATGAAGTGGGGGGGGGCTTAATGGCATGATTAAACCACGCCCATGATATTCAATGCCGTGAATATCGCCGTTTTTTGGTATCAGGAGGTTTGCCAACTTTTTTGGGAGCCTGAGAGGACTCCCCGAAATTCGGGAGACTCCCGGAAATTCCAGGAGAGTAGGCAAGTATGTTAAATATGTAGTACATAGATAAATAGTACATTAGTTTAAGAGATCATAAGATGGCATATTTTGACTGAACTCCATATTTTCCAACTAGCAAGGAAAAAATTTGACCTTTTATTGCCAATAAATTACTGAAATTTACCAGTTTTGATTAAACTAGTTTTATCAGATTTACATATTTGTAACAGTATTACACTATGGGCCTGAGTCATTAAGGAGAATAAAGCATATAAAAGGAGTACCTTTGCACCTTGGCAAAACCATCTTGCACTGCAGGGGGAGATAAATTTAAAATGTGAGGACAGATTTATAGTTGGGATAGGACATGTCCTAGATCAACTTTAAATTTCAGTGTAAGCATAAAGCTATCAAGTATTTCTGTGCTACATGAAAAACAGCCAGTATTTAACTTATGTGCAAATAATAAACTGATTTGCACTCCTTGCATTGCAAAATGGTTTGTCTGGGAGCAAACTTACTTCTGTTTTTGCTTTGCTCTCCTTCATGGCCCTTATAGTGTAATGCTGGACTTGGAGTCCTGCCTTTATTTCAGCAATGTTTACTCCTTTCTTTTGCCTTACCTTCCTTAGTGACTCAGGCCCTATGTGTGTATACATTTTTCTGTTGCTCGTGTTGAGCAACAATTTTGGAGACCGTATTCATGTGTATCTACTATATAAATGCCTAGTGGCGTGTGTGAAAAAAAAAAAAAGCTGCAGCGCCACCTGCTGGGCAGAGTTATACAGTTATACACTGACGTATATATTTCTTGAAGGAGAAGTGACAGTTGGGAGTGGTTGGTGGTTGCCGGGGGTGACAGTGGGGAGTTTTTAACACCTTAAGTAGCTTGATTTGACTAGAATGCATGAGTATCATGCACGGGTTAACTGACCTACTAAATTCTTAGTGTGTGTGGAAAAAAAACCTCAAAAAGGGCTGAAATTTGGTATACTGACATTATTGACGAGTTGAGGGGTCAAACTCATTTTCGTGAGGTAATTTTACCTCATGAACACACATGTGTACAGTGGCGGATCCAGGGGGGTGCGATCGGGGCAATCGCCCCCCCCCCCCCTAGCAGGGGTTTGCTGCCGACGGCTGCACAGTATGTGCAGGTCCGTTTGGCAGTGACAGTGTGCTGCTGTGTGTTAAACACAATCAGAGCAGCCGGGCAGCACACTGTCCCTGCCTGTCACTGCCGAGCGGACCTGCACATACTGTGCAGCCCCCGGCAGCCTCAGAAGTCGGGAAAGGGGCGGGCCTAAATCGCCCCACCCTAACATCCCCCCGGGGAACAAACATTTTCTAGATCCGCCCCTGCATGTGTAGCGGCGTGTGTTAGTGTGTGTGTCTGTGGAAAAAACTATTCTCTCAGAAAGGGCTCATCCGAATGACCTGAAATTTGGTATACTGACATTATTTGACAAAAAAATGCATGAGTATCATGCACGGGTTAACTTGTGTGTATATATATATATATATATATATATATATATATATTCACTTTTGTGGGGATGGCGACAGACCTGCCACCAGCAGTCACAATTCATTTGACATTTTGTTCACCCTCGGGTAGAGGAGATCTGGCCCTTGGTTGGTTACTACCAGAGAAGTGGACAGTTGTGAGAGATGCACTGGATAGCGCTTACTATATTATGTCAGCATCGGAGATCACGTGTCAGAAAGTATCATGTTGCATGTTAAAGGTTCTGTAGAGTCTGCCCTAATTTGACCAGGGGTTAATGGCATGTATGAAGTTCCATTACCGTGACCATTTTCCCTCCAACCCCAGTGTACAAATCAAGATCGTCTACACAAATACCAGAGCTTTGTCTACTCAGGAATATCTCCCAATATTAAGATTTGAGGACATATGATTGATTAACTTGTGGCCAAGTTTAAAAGTCCTGTCCGTACAGTGCAGGGCACAGTTGCTATCTAATACAGCCTAACTGGCTGGCAGAACGGACACCTTAAGATAAAATCCTAGTAAAATATTTGCAAGTACTAACATTTGCAATTACCTATTTATTAATCTGCGACAGTAACATAGATTTTCTATCGCAACATATTGCGGTGATAGAAAATCTGGTATCCTCACCAAATATTGCTGGAGGAGCTGAGTTATACTGAGCTGCCCGGCGATACTGGCCAAGAGCAGTATGGCCAGCTAGCTACCTCATGCATGCATATTGGGACTGAATGCCCTGGGGAGAAAAAAATATATATATTTATTTATTTTTTAAAAAATAGAAAAACATAATTATTTTTATTTTAAAAAAGTTTTCTTATTTCTATTTCCTTGCTTTATTTAAATAGTAAATATTTTTTTCCCCAATCATTATCTTCTGCTATTGCATTCCTGAGATAGCAAAAGAAGGATTACAGCCACTGTACCACTGCAGTCCTTATTAAATATACTTTGCATGGGGTAGCTTTTGCCTGAGAGAGCCGCAGGGGGTGGTGATTGCTCTGATGTAGCCTTTGATAGACAGGGAGAAAAACAGGTTAAAGAAAAATGCCCCTATATATGATAAAGATCCAAAGAATTTACAGCATTGGGCATTTTAGATTGACTGTAGGTCACCTCTTGACTTGACCACATGCCACTCTATTTACTCAAGGCCATCTTAACAGCATTATAGGTCCCCGGGCAAAGCAGTACGCTTGGGCCCCTACCTACACAACTACTCACAGGAATAAAAATGTAAATTATCAATAAAATTAAGTTTATATTTATTGGTATCTGCAACAAAAATCAGCGTTTAAACATAAAAAACATGCTGTACAGCTATGCCTTGATACATGGGTGAATAGATTTTTTTTTTTGTTGGGCCCTGCCTATGGGGCCCCTATGCTCGTGGGGCTCCTTGGCAACTGCACAGTGTGCCCAGGGGGAAAGACGACCTTGTTGTGTTTAATCCCCCAGACTCCTAATCACAAGTTCGTTCACAAGGTACCATCACTGAGATACTAAGCCACAGGTTCAATAACATACATAACATGTACTTTTCCTTTAGGTGCAGTGACATAGAAGCTGTCCTACACCTATGAGTGTTTTCATTTTCGTCAATGTGATTATTCTGTGACTGTCCTCCCAATGTTCACATGCACCTCCCCATAAGCACTTTCCCAATAACCCTCTGTCAGTCACCACCATAGTTAAACAAAGACAGTTTACTTTTAAATCTACATCTGGCTTGGGTGGAACCATCGGTATAAGAAAAGTAAATAAAGAATTATTTTATGAACAAGTTCAAATTGTGCTGTTGCTGCTTTAACCTCTTCCCTACCACCAATAATTAATGTACCATTGAAAGCAAATCCCAGAAAAAGGTTAATAGAAGGTTTTATTTATAGAATAATGCTATTTGGATGCTTCTCTGCTGCAGCAGACAAATTGTCAAAATAGAGGGCACAATAAATGGAGCAATATAATCCAAAGCATACAGCAAAAGCCACATAGCAGTACATGTGTAGCTTAAATACACAAAAAATGCCAATGTTGTAGAATGGCACAGTCAAAGGCCAAACCTCATTTCCAATGAGAATCTGTGGAATCATTTGAAAATCGTTGTTCACCAACATTCCCTTCTTGCCTGAATGACCTTGTGAAATATTACAAATAAGAAAGAGCGAAAATGTCTATTTCCATATGTACAAAGCTGATGGTGACTTAAATAAGCTCACACCTGTAATTACAGCTAAATGTGATTCTGCCAAGTATTGTGCACTTATGTAATCAATTTTTGTCCATTTTTATTTGTAATCAAATAAGAAAAAGCTTTACGAATTTAAATTTTATTTGACATTATAGATTATTTTGTGTTTAACAGTGGTATGAATTACTAAATGAAACCATTTTTATTTCATGATGTATACAAATGAAAATATGAAAAATGCCAAAGGGGGTGAATACTTTTTTACATAGCCATTGTATATGAACAACTGGTAGACCTATTGTGCTTCAATACTGTGCTAACATGAGACCGTTTGGGCTAATCAAGTCAGCTCGATAAGTGGAGCTTTTTCTGCATAAGAAAGCAGCACATCCTTTTATGTCCAACGTTCAACATATCAAAGTATCCCCTAGTCCAATGGATTTGCCTGCTCGGAGGACCTCACCAGGGGCGCACGCAGGATTGTCAGGGGGCGGGGGTTCCCAAACACCCAAAAAAGAGCACCCCACGCATATGCAGCAGCTCCGTTTCGGCAGCGCTGTCCTATACAGCAGCCGCGGCGCTGTCAAAGAAGCGTCTACTGGAATTAGCAGCTCTCTCCAAGCAACTGTAATGTTAAACATCTTACAATTCTCTCCTCAGCAACCATTTCAGGCAGTTTCACAACAGAATCAAACTTCTGATGCAATATAGACAAATTCTTGTGACAAATTATTTCTTTCTATGTCCCTAGTACACTGCATCAGCTTGCAGAAAAACTTTAAATACAGCAGATTTGGCTGGAATAAACTCTTCCTTCAGACAACACTAAAACCTCTCAATCGCAATGTTACAGTTGATCAGAGGTTTTAATAGCACAGCTTGATATCTCATTTGTTTCACTTTAATAACTTGAACATAGCAAAGCAAAATAAACCATAAACTTATGTCTTCATATGAGTCTTGCTAACATCTGATGTGCAGTGTGAGTGCTGAGTCTTTCCTTTTACTCCAAAGATGGTTCCTTCTGGTCTGACTAATTAAACTGGAAATTTAGCTGCAAACATATCTCAAGGCAATAGTTCAGCAACAGCCCTGAATGGCTCTTTGTGGGTAGAACCTCCATTATGCCATGCTGCATTAACACAGCACAACTCACAGCAACCAGCAAACACCCACCAGCCTTAAGCAGTCCATTTTTGGCTTCTACCCCATTTCTCCCAAGAATCTTCTAGAGCCTTCTAGTATAATATGGTGCCAAAATGCCCATTTTTCACAGGCTTTTTGTAACTTGTTGCAGTGTCTAACTGTATATGTATGCTTCTAATGCAGTCTGGGGCTCTATTGTTTGCATTTTGTCCATCCCAATTTGCAGTGAACTTCCCAAAGGCATTCTGGGAGATGTTGTTTTCTGAATGAGTGCATGTAGTTATATACCTGCCATTTGCAGGTTATTACAATGGCAGCTGTCCCCAACTTTACTTCTGCAGCTATTGGAAAAATACTCTAGCATGCACTGTCAGCCATTAATGACAAGTGAGGCCTTAAGCTGAACACACGTAAATGCATCTGTTTGTCATGAGTCATTAACTTACCTAGTTAAGGGTTAAGTCTGTTGACATCCTACAGCCTATAGGATTCATAGGGCGAGGGGCCTGGCTGAATCCATATATTCTAGGCACAGCTGATCTGCATCTTACCCACCCCCACAGGGTACCCACTGCCGTCCCAGAAAGTGTAACCCTGTTATTGGCCCAACCCTATTTCTTCCGTGGAGTGCCACCCTCCCCCATCTCCCACCCAGCTTACCAGAACCACAGTTCCTATCCTGGTCCGTACCCCCTCTACCTAACCCCCAGCAAGCCACCACCCCTATCCTCCACAGCTGCACCTGCATTGCCGGTTTACAGGGAACACTGCACTGACCTTTCTTTATAGCCAGCATCACAGATCGCAGGGAGATCAGATGAGGTCGTCACTTGCGGGTCTCAAGCAAGGAATAGGAGAAGGTGACCCTCAAGTCGACGTAGCATCATGATGATTCCACAGGCCCACGAGACTCCACGGCCGGTCAGTCCGGGGGCTGCATCTCATGGTAAGTATGAGCTAAAATATTCAGTGTCTACACATACACATAGCCCCCTCTTTCATCAACCAATAATGACTCCTCTGATCAGGATAGCTGCCGGCGCAAGCTGATTATGATATTGAATGAGCACTTTGGTAGTTGGATAAGTCAGAAAATGATTGCAAGCAGACACTAGAAATGGTGCAGCTGGTGGTGATATGTTTCACTGTTTGAATACTGCGATCACATCAGGGATTCAGAATAGTGCGAGGGATAGAATCAACAAGGGATTCCAAGTAGAATTTTTCACCATCATGGAGATGAGAATGAGGAATCTGTTAGCTGCAATGCAGAGCTGGCATTGGGGAGTTTGCCTATCGGTCCTTCTCCAACTGGTTAACTGGTGTTTGCATATTTGCGGACATGTATTTGACGTTGCGGGCAGAGGCCCTGGTGGATCTTTGGCAGTATCTCCATTTAATCATGGGAATGTTTAAGAATGACAGTGGATTTATATGGTGCACATACATGAAAGATTTCGCAGGAAGGTTAGTGGGCGGCATCTCATTCCTTTTGACTCTAAAGATGTTGAGATATAGATGTAAATGGTGCAACCCATGGACCCAGCCCCACCGGATAGAAAAGGAACAAGGTTTCGGGCACAGGGAGGCATGGCACTCCCCCAGTGCAAGCTAGGATACGTGCCTCACTTTTAACAATGGAACATGCACCAGAGGAAATGCGTGTAAATGCAAACACGCATGCTCAAGATGTTGTGGATCTCATCCCACCCCTGACTGCCCAAGGGGCTGGGGTGCCATTAGGGCTACTTAGTAAGGCTTTATTGCCTGTCCAGATTCACGCTCTGGGCAGGTGGCTTAGCCTTTTCCCCAACAGGGAACAGGTGGAGTTTCTGTGTTTAGGCTTTAGTTTAGGTACGGGCTTGCGCAAAGAGAAAAACTTGTGGTCAGTCTATGTTTTTTCTGAAGTGTTGGCAGACAAGGTATATTACTAAGTTGCTTTGGGGTGCATAGCTGGCTCTTTTGCAACTCTGCCAATACTAGGTTTGGTTATCTCTCCAGTAGGGTATGTCCAAGAAAACAGCAGGTAAATTTAGGCTCACCCCCAGCACCTTCCACACCCCCCATTCCACCATTTCACATCACTTTGTGTGGGCACATCCTTGTGAGCCCAGAAAGGAGTAGTAACAATGATGCCAGATTTAGCACCGGACAATCTTAAACGACGATGTCCTGGGACCAGTGGTTAGTGCCTGTGTCCATACACTGTTTGGTTTTGCTATTAGTCATTAGCTGACTTGCAATTACTCTTGCCGCCACCATACTTTCATTAGATAATAAACTGTGACCTGTCTTTTGGCAAAATCAAAGTTGTCAGTGTCGTTATTTAGATATAAGGTTTTAGTGTGTTAGGTTAACTGTAAGAGAGGTTTGGTGCAATGAAGAGGGAAATCAACAGTATGCAGTTTATGCGAATAACATGCTGGTGCTTGTCAAAGCGGGATTAAGACCTCAAAATCAAACAATCTCTTTCACAGCTGGTTCCCTGAGGGAGCAAGGATTTGATGGCTGGAGGTATATATTAGTTTTAGTATAAGCACTTATTAATTATACAGACATCAATGTAAAAATCCAACAGCACCACTTCCATTTGTATGGCTGTTTCAAATCCCCTTTTCAACTTGAACCACTGTTTCACACTGCTGACCAAGGTACCCAAACCTCCAATCCTGGACAGTCCTACAACTCTGCTGCTCACCATTTATTTAAGGACATTTCTGCTGTCTACTAAAACTAAATAGGCTTCCCCATGCAAAGGAAAACCAAGGAATCTTCCCATGTCAGGATTATCACTGGCAACAGCAGGATTGTCGCATTCGGTTTAGGACAAAACAATAATTCTACCTTTTACTAGGTATCTTCAATGAGGAATGCCTGACCACATTAGCTAATGGGGTTTTAAGCTTGGTGAAAAGGACCCATAATGTATCAAAGTATACAATTCAGTCACTCTGCAAAAATTCTAAAATTCTGAAGATTGTACTTACGCCATCATCAAGTTCAGGAATGTGGTGTTAGACACAGTTGTGCCTCCATTTGTCAATGTCACTTTGGATTAATAGTCATCAGTACTCCATTGATTTCAGGCGAAGAGGAGAAGGAAAGTAAGGGGTGAAGAGGGAAGGAGTGGAAGCAGAAGGGGGAGAAAGGAGACAGTTCAGAGAAGTTCAGGGAAGGGGAATAGTTGTTTGTGTGGGGCACAGGGAAAAGTGGGTAGATGCTGTGCATCAATTTCTTTCCAGACCTCATAAGCTTATCTAACTAATGTTTTGGACAGATCAAAGGGTTAGTCATTAATATTTACAAAAATGTAGCTAATCAAAAATATTGTTTGACCTGCATAGGCAGATTGAACAGATGGTCTAGATTTCGAGGCTTAAGATATATTTTAGAGCTATACAAGCAGGAAGAGGCTCTGTCACCTATGCAAACAGAGTTCTGCATGCTGCCTCTATATGGCAATAGGTAGCATGTACCAATTATGCAGAGGAATGGGGGCGTTCCCACTGGCAACCCCAGTATGATGGCCCACCTGGAGTAAACCGTTCTAGTAGTCAGAAAATGTTAAGCTCTTCTAATCAGGACACTGCACACGCTCTTCTGAACCCTAGTGGTCAGCTCACCCCTGCTGCGCTAGCAGTATGAGTATGCCCCAGTCAAGTGGCTGGCGGACCCCTACAAAAAAAGCCGACAAAACAACAACACAAATACATATTTCAAAATAAATTATTATTGAATAATTAATTTACAACTTCAATATAAAACACATCTTCTGTTTCTGTTGTAGTTCAATGGGAATTATTTCTTTATTGTCCAATATAAAATAACATAATTGGCAATGTTAGACTGCTCATTTAAAGCACTAGCGTTGAATGACTGTGACCTGGATTATGGTAGTGTCAGTCAGTCACAATGGTGGCCACAATGTGATTGACTGCAAAGAAAGAAAAATTGGCGTGGACTCTGATGTAAATCATAATAAAGTGGTGAACAAAGGGTTTGGGACGAGTTTTTATTTCCCTTCCTATTAAGGACTATGATTCGACGCTCGTAGGTTTCCCTGTTTCAGGGAAACCAGTTCTAGGCAGTATCCAATACATATTACAAATGTGCATGAACCACACTGCCCTACAGGGGAGCAAACAGATTCAAGTAACAATTCATTCCACGTTAATAAAAACTGTGACCACATTAACCTTGATAAATCTGGCTCTCCCAGGGTAGTTTAATCCCTACAGAATAAGTGACATTATTATTGATGCCAGTTTTCAATTGAAAAAATAGTTTTCAAAATCTTCAGCTATCATCATTTATTTATATAGTGCCAGCAAATTCCATAGCGCTTTACAATTGAGAACAAACACAATAATAATACAATACTGGGTAATACAAACAGACAGAGAGGTAAGAAGGCCCCCTCTGTAAGCTTACAGCTATAACTAATTGCATATATTAATTTTGAAAACAAGTTATTTCTAATGTAAACATCAGACATTGCTTTCTCATCCATTGTCTACTGTCAACCAGCATGTTTCTTTTGACAGCAGAAAATGTGGGGAAATCAATTTGAACTATTGTGCAAGAGTTGTTCTGTGGAAATTAAAATGAACAGGAAAGCAAACAGATGACCACAATGTTAAACGTTGTTGTGCAAGAGAACAGAAATGTACAGAACACAGGTACATATTAGCAATGCGCAGAGATCATGTTAAGCAATCTACTCTCAGCAGGCGGAACCACTAAAGTGCTCACCTTGCTGTAAAACAAATATCAGATCAGTTATGATTGTGTCACTTGTTTACCTGCACACTTTCCCTTGGAGTTTTTCTCCAAGTTTCTCAGCTGCATCATAGTCATGATAAAACTACGATCTGCTAAAATGTGCAAAATCATACAAAATCCTTTTTGCAAAAGTATAACCAATCAGCCAGGCTTACAAAATGTGAGAATAAAACCCATGTCATCAAAATCATTTCATATGCACTTGTTACTTAAATGTCTAGTAGTGTTGGGAAAATACATTGAATAGATCATGATGCATTCAGAAAAATGCAATTCACCCATTATATCATTTGAAACAATGAGCTCTATTTTCAGACCCTTTCACAATAAACTGCTTACAAAGCACATTGAATTAATGTCAGTGAGTAAGAGGCCTTTGGGTGACAACTGGAGTAAAGCAGTAATAGACTCAGGTGTGTAGCAATGTGTGTCAGGGTCCTTGATTTTACCACTATATGTGAATTTGCCTCCTCCTGCCTGTGATATTTTTTACTTGCTATTTATATTGAAGTGTTTCCCATCTGTCAGGGAACAGCAGCGATTTTTGTGGCAAGAGTATCACTTCTTCTGAACTGCAACTAGTCCCTGGCGTGAGCCCCCCAAATTCTGCTAGTTAGTTGGAGAGTGGATGTGTATTCAAAGAGTGTTAATTCACCTTTAAATGTCTGCTCTGAGACACAGAGAATTTTTAAGAAAAAAAGTGTGACCTAGCTCCACAAATAAGTTTGCAAATAATGAAAAATAATCATGGGGACTGTGAAAAAAAAGCCCATAGGAAAAGGACAGACTTTATGGATCTTTAAGTTCTTTTCTGCCATCTAACTCTATGGAGTAATTGTATAAATTGGTGGTTACTTAAAAACACTGATTCTCAGTGGTTTGCCCTCATTTTTTAACAAGGCAATTTTATTAAAGGCAAACCCCAATGGGCTTCGCCAGTAATGTAATTGTAGTTTTAAAAAATGAACTGAGCTATGAGGATCTCCAGGGGTATGCACCTACACCACCCATCAGACGACCAGGGGACTACATCCCTATCATGCAATTTAATGTTTTTACTACATTAGTAAATATGTGCCTAAGAATACACTTTCCTGTACAAAGAGTGCCTGGATGTTGCCCAATTATCAGATTGTGTAACATTAAAGTCCTTTTGCTCGGAGAAAAGAGGCTTTAATGTCCCTCACTAACCCGGGAACCCTATCATAAATGTGCTCTCTCCACCACTTATATTTACATTTGGGTGCACGGCATTACCCTGCTCCCAATACAGAGGTACATGTAACATTTTCTTTCTCTTTTTTTTGTGTGTGATTGGCTTATGTAGTGGAGGTTGGGCGGCCATAGTCTGGCCAGCATGGGGTTTATGGGTCAGCATTGGCCATGCCTAGAATTGGTATCCTTCCTTATGGCTGGCCACTTATGATGAGATAGAGGTGCAGGACCTTAAAAATAGAAGTTTGGCTTGCTGGACACCCGTTAACGTTCAAACTGTGTTTAATATTGCTTGGATTGTAGTGTGTTAACCATGTATGTATTCTATGGCTATTTCATGTTCCTAAATGTTGCCAAGTGGGGTTGCACCAACTGCTACCATTGTTCAATTATGCCTTTTGTTAGTGTACTGTAAAATGCCTACTGGCTATTGTGCTATATACAGGCAGCAGGTGTCTCACGGAGTCAGAGTCTACTTAGCAGATATGCTGGAGCCGCACTCCTCAGGGGAGTCTGCAAGGGAGCTGAGGACTGGGGAGGTGCTCAGACAGCCCCTGGTAAGTGAGAGTTGTTTAAAAAGACACTAATGCAGGGCTGAGGGGCTCCAGGAGAGTGCCTTTGTGGACATAGAAGCCTCTTTGGGCTGTTCTTTCTTTGTGGACTAAAAAAAAAGCAGGAGGACATTGAGCTCAGTCCATACTACATTGGTAGAAGAGTGAAGAGCCAGGGCTGACCTACAGGGTTTCACCTGGCAGGACTAACATGACTAAATATTACCCTGGTATTTTCACAGCGCTCCCCTGGGACCAGTTACCATATTAAATGTCCTGCTGCCCCTGCCCTGACTGCCTCAGATCCCTCAGCTTAGAGCAGGATCAATTACCTGACAGACAGGGCACACAGAAAGCTAATCAGGGCTGAACTACCCCTCCTCTCTTATGATTCGGCTAGTTCCTCCTCTTTTCTCCCCTGTGTGTGAGCCAGCTCCCTCTCCAGACTTCAGCAATCTGGGGTGGGTGCCGGCACTGCACATGTGCAGAGACCATGCAGAAGGCAGAAAGATGTCTGTCTTACGCATCAATAATATGTAGAGCTGCATAGATAAGTGTGATGGTTAGATATTAATGTAATGTGTGAAGATTGTACGCTCCCTTGAGCAGGGCCATCTCTCCTCCTGTTTCCTACACTTCTAACTCTGCTCTCCAGCTACCTTTCCCCCCACCCCCCTGGGGGTCTCCCCGTCATCCGCGCCCTTCCTCTTGGGCTCCAGCACTTGCTGGTCTTCCCTCTCCCTTACTGAGTTACTGTGCTTACTGTTTACTGTACCGTGCCGTCCCACCTTGTATTGTACTTGTTTGTCCCTGTACGGCGCTACGGACACCTAGTGGCGCCCTATAAATAAAAATTAATAATAATAATAATAATAATAATAAAAGGGAGTTATTTATGTAATGTAGGCTGGGTATTAATGTAATGTAGAGGTATAATAATAAAATATAGTGGAGGGCTATTATTATTATTATTATATTGTGGGGCTATTAATGAAATGTGGAGGTTGCTAAGGGGCATTACTGTGATTTGAGAGTTGATGTGGCTATTAATGTAATGTGTGAGTGTAAATGTAATGCAGAGTGGGTATTGTGGCTGGTGATATTGTCTATGTATGTAATGTGGAGGCTCTATAGGGCTATTAATGTAATGTGGATTTGAATGTGGCTATTAATATATTGTAGGGGCTAATAATGCAATGTTAGGGGGAAACTAATTTAATGATAAAGTAAGTTGAGGGGAAGGTGTCTTATGTATTAAATTTAGGTGTATTAATACAATAATGCTGCTAGTTGGGGGAGGGAGGCCAGGAGTGCTCACATGTTGCTCAGCTTTCCAGATGGTGAGTGGTACATGTCCTTTTTCCAAACAGGGTCCTAACATTTCTCCTGACTGATGGGTCAGTAGAGGGGTATTTCAGGCTTTACTCTAAAATATGTCCTGTTCACTTTCCCCTTGTCACATATGATTTCCACCCCCTCAGGGTCCCAAGCACTACATATGCACACAGGCCTACTAAATTCTAAAATTCTAAAAATCTACCAGCTGCTAAGCTAATTTTTAGCACATAATGCCTGCATCGGCCTAAGCTGCTTCCATGATAAGATGCAATATCTTGTACCCCCTGCATGCACTGCCACCTTGATGTATAGATCCTTGCGCCATGAATATAGAGCATTCATACAAAAACAGGTTGCATGACATCACAAAACGTCATTTGCATTGTCAGCTTGCAATGTTCAGAAATGACCTTTGCTGTATTTGTCCAGATCTGGTATCAGTTTGTAGCTTCCAGGAATGCAGCTTTCCAAACAATGTATTACTAGCTTATAATGTATAGTCGTTCCTGTTTTATCATATCGGGCTCCTATTTGCTCCAAAAATCTTTACAATCTGAATACTTATTTTCCCACAATTGAAATTCTTCCCAAATTAACAGAATAAGCAGGGGTAGGTCCCTATAATTAATTTATCTTATTTGGGGAATAAAAAGAAGCATGGGCTGAACTTTGTGGGCTGAACAAATTTCAGTTGCCAGTTTTTTATTTCAAAATGACGGGATACGTATTTATTTATGTATTTATACTATATGGTAACAACTGCTGCCTTCGTGTTCTACACCGCCATGTATTATTACTTAACTAAAACCATGTGCTAGATTATCCTTTATGCTTTTTACTGCAGATCTGCCAACTTCAAATGTGTTTCTCAGTGTGATCCAGTGAACATGTTTGCAGATGTACCACAATTTATTATCTGTATAAAGGACCCATAGGTGATAATGGACTTCTCATGGATGGAAGAAATGATCTAATTGTTGTGTCTAGTAATAATCATATACCAGGAAATCATACCAATATGTCCCATAGAAATATACTTGAGAATAGGGTTGAAAAACTTTGAATTTACGAAACAACTGTTTGGCTATATCTCTTTTATTCCTGTATTTGTTGTTAAAGTCCCAGACGTATTCTTGGAAAAAGTCATCTATCTATAACTTTTGCTTAAGCTAGAAAATAAAACACCCTATTCTATTTACTGGACTCATTCATACTGTTTTGTACATTTAGACTGTATTAGGGAGGTCCCACTGTCCTGGGAGGGTTCACATGTTAAATATAAACCACCTTACTGGTATTTATCAATACAGGTTGAAGTCTAAAGTTCATTCAATGAACAGTTATCTAGTGTCTATAATCTTTGCATGGCAAAAGAAAACAATTAAATATTTAATTTGCATTTTATGTTATCTATTAATCTTTTGAGCAATTTTTCTTTTTCTGGGTCTAACTGATTAAGAGCTTGATCTTTAAATTATATTGGTCTGTTGACATTTAATATCAAGATATTGCAACATTGCAAAACATTTTCGGTTTATCACCACAGTGGTATATTTAGTAATCTTTTTGCTACAGTCCAAAAAATTTTAATCATTTATTTAATTATATGCAACATATTTGGCAATAAAAGTATACATTTTTATGAATGCACAGACACAAGTTTTTTTTAATTAACTTTTTTGCTTAATTTCATGTGGGTTTTAAAATATATATGAACCTATTGTGTCATTTGATTTTATGATTATTCCTAGCTAAGGAGGGTTGCTTTCTCCTTTAAAGGCAACTGAGGATCAAAGTCTATATTCCATATAATTTTTCAACTATTTCTATATGTTTAATATTTGAAATCTTTTATTATTCTTGCAATTATTGTATAATATTCTTCCAATTATACTCTATAAGGGTAACTGTGTTTATTGAAGCATACTTTACTTTTATTAACCTGGGGAACTATTATTTATTGAAAGAAGCCATATATGTTGTATATTATAACATTTGGTAGTTGCTGTTGTTGCTGTAAAAATTCGATATGGTAGTGATGGGCAACCTCTTGTCCTTTGTGGGCTGCATGCAGTGTCGGACTGGGGCATCAAGGGCCCACCGGTTGTTACGGACTTACCTTATCCCCGCCGCTCCGTCCAGCCGCACTTCCGCATTCAGGACCATGTGACCGCACCCGGAGGCGGTCACATGACCACAACCTAGAGGCGGGGATTTTGAATCCCCTTCTGTATAAAGACCTCACTCTGACACTCGCTGAGTGTCAGAGCAACACTTACCTGTTCCTGGCTCCTGCTCTTCGTGGATTGCAGTGTCTTCCTGTTCCTGTGTCTCCTGTGTGCCGATCTCTGCCTGTTTGACTTCCCTGGCTCTCTATTCCCTGTGTACCGACCCGGCTTGCTGACCATTCTCCTACTCTTGTGACCCGTGTACCGAACCTGGCTTGTTGACTCCGAGTTGCCTTCTGATTCTGCCTGACTCCATTCCTGTGTACCGAACCGGCTCGTTGACTCCGCTACCACCGCTTCACTCCGCTGTACTACATCTTGAGGCGAACCTGGGGACCGCGACCTGCGACTCCTGGCAGCGAAGCCCACCCCGCCTTGCGGCGGTTCTTGGTGAACACCGGGGAGATCGTTAGACTCCGCACCTCAGGTAAGCCAGCGCTAATCAAAATTAGTAATATAGTATCCAGAATCTGTTACACCGGTGGACTGCAAAGATAGGTTCCCACCAGAGGGGGTGTGGCCAGCTACCATAGACACAAGACCAGACACCAGAGGGGGAGTGGTCAGCCTATGAAGGGGATGGCTATCGGCATAGTATAGTATATAAAGAATGCAGTGCATAGTCTAGGCCCCACCCCTTAGATCGGACAAAGTCTTGCCCCACTAGAATCAGAACAGTTGGCAGACTGTCCTGCTCTCTCCTACCTGTTCTTGCAGCGTTCACTACCCGCTGCTGCTGATGTCTTAAGCTCAGTTACTATCTGGACCCTGGAATGTTGGGGTCCTGTTTGAAAAAAACGGATAGGAACAATAATATGGAAAGCTTAGCAATGGGGAAACACTCTAGCCCCCTTTCTAAACCAGTTCAATGCTAAATCAATAACTCCAACGTTCAATAATTTTGCAAACAGCCCTGACATTAAATTAATATTATTCACATTTGCAAAATAAACATATTCTCCTCAAAGACATTGATTAATATTATTTACACTTAATCAATACACATACTCCCCCCAAGCAGCCCAGGTTTTAAATAATTAGTATTTGCATGTAATAAACCTATTACCCTCCCTAAAAAGCCCCAACACTAAATAATTAGTATTCTCACTTATCAAGAAGCCATCCTTCTCCCCAGACTCAGCCACGCATTAAATTATTAGACCCAAAACCACCCAGACATTAAATTATTACAAAGGCACCACCATCACCCCACTGATTAATATATCCTGCACACTATTAATTTAATAGTCCACGCCCCCACCTAAACTACATTGAAATCCCCCCCATCCCATTCTTACCTTCTGTCATTCCATCACTGCAGCGTCTTCTGTCTGCTTCTCATGCTGCCTGCACACGTGGGACAGATCACATGTCCTGTGGTACATGCCTCGTGTGTGATGAGGTCAGCAGGGGAGGAGCAGATCACTATGATCTGTGACCACAAGCAATAGGATGGCTGTATATATCAGGGTAGATTTCCTAATTTTTATGGTGTGAACAATAGATGGTTTAAATATTAACTTGCGTAATGATGGGCTTTATAGATGCTTTGTAGCTCTTTACTGGTCATCTTTTCTCCATTATTTGTTCTCTACAAAACAACCTCCTAATACCACCCCTTATACCTGGTTCTCTAATTGAAGCCAGTTCCCCTGTTCTCTTGATTTAATTATAGAACATACAATATCTAAAGTAAAATAAAAAAAATGGCACTTCTACTTCTCAAAGCGTTAGCTCCTGTTCATGACATACAGTAATGGCCCCAGTTCATATTATGCCACACAGTAGTGCCCCCAATTCATTTTATGACACATTGTTCAATTTATGCCACAATTCATGTTATGCCACAGAGTAATGCCCCTAATTCATATTATGCCACAGAGTAATGTCCCCAATTTATATTATGCTGCAAAGTAGTGCCACCACTTCATATACCATATTGTTCAATTTATGCCACAGTAGCACCCCAAATCATATTATGCCACATAGTTGTGCCCCCAATTCATAGTATGCCACATAGTTGTGCCCCAATCCATAGTATGCCACATAGTTGTGCCCCCAATTCATAGTATGCCACATAGTTGTGCCCCCAATTCATATCATGCCACATAGCTGTGCAGAAATAGACGAAGGTTATGTCGCACCAATGAACAAGAGTAACTCCTCTTTTATTACTTTGAAAGATGATATTTATTTTCTATAGGTACAGAGGGTGCACCTGCCATCGATAGATAATGTGAACCAGAAACAGAAAGAAATGGCCTGGGTGCACAGTACTCTTGCTTATTTTAAAGTTGGAGATAGAGAGGTATATAAAACTTAACTTTTATTTATTACAAACAAAAAAGCGAAATAAATCCGACTATCCTCATTTAAAAACAATTGTGTGTGTTTAAAATCCACTGATAGAGTAATTCTGCCTCTTATTTTATAAGGGATCGATCATAGGTAGTATCATAAAGGAATTTGCTAATATAATATGGTATGATAGTGCTGCATGAGAGATTGTCTATCTGTACACTATTATAAATAGATCCGGTATAATAACCACTTAAATTGCAGCAGATTGCAGATACGTATAGATGGGTATAGGCAAATTCTGCTATAGAGAAACCTTCTCTTATAATACAACAATGTGTCTTGCTATCTACCTATCTATTGCTCCTTCTCACTTTGGGTCTAACGGAGCGGTATGCAGCGATATTCCTGAACGTGTCTTGCTAACTACCTAACTATTGCTCCTTCTAGCTTGGGGTATATTGGAGCAGTTAAGACCAGAAATTCCCTGCAATATAGAGAGGCAAGCACTGGATCAGCGAAACGCCGACGCGCGTTTCGCTATGTGTGCTTAATCGTGGCCACTGCTCCAATATACCCCAAGCTAGAAGGAGCAATAGATAGGTAGATAGCAAGACACATTGTTGTATTATAAGAGAAGGTTTCTCTATAGCAGAATTTGCCTATACCCATCTATACGTATCTGCAATCTGCTGCAATTTAAGTGGTTATTATACCGGGATCTATTTATAATAGTGTACAGATAGACAATCTCTCATGCAGCACTATCATACCATATTATATTAGCAAATTCCTTTATACTACCTATGATCGATCCCTTATAAAATAAGAGGCAGAATTACTCTATCAGTGGATTTTAAACACACACAATTGTTTTTAAATGAGGATAGTCGGATTTATTTCGCTTTTTTGTTTGTAATAAATAAAAGTTAAGTTTTATATACCTCTCTATCACCAACTTTAAAATAAGCAAGAGTACTGTGCACCCAGGCCATTTCTTTCTGTTTCTGGTTCACATAGCTGTGCACCCAAATCATACCATGCCACATAGCTGTGCACCCAAATCATACCATGCCACATAGCTGTGCCCCCAAATCATACCATGCCACATAGCTGTGCCCCTAATTTCATAATATGCCACATAGCTGTGCCCCTCAATTCATAGTATGCCACATAAATGTACCCCTCAATTCATAGTATGCCACATAGATGTGCCCCTCAATTTATATTGTGCCTCACACTTACCTTTGAAGACACATCTTACGTTCCAGAAACCTGAGAGCTGCTTCACTAAAGCAGCCAATGACTCACAAAGCTGAGCTGCTGCACATGTGCAGAAGCTCTGTCTCGGCCATCATCGGCTGCTTTAATGAAGCAGCTGCGGAGTGCCGCCATGCCAGACAGAAGTGGTCTGTGTGCAACGTCTGGCACGTGTGCCGGGGGTTGCCGTCCCGTGCTGTAAGCCATAATGAAACTTGCAGATCACCCTCTGCGATAAGTTGACCTGAGAAAGTGGAGACACTGCGTTCCCTTTACAGATAATTGCAGACCTCATATATGTTGACATGTTGCATGCCCTGGGCTTAAATAACTAAACAATGTCATTTTTTTGGTAACGTATTAAGCACAATTGATTTGCTTTATCTAAGAGCACTTAAAGTACAAAATAAGTAGGCAGAGCAAGAGCAGAACATGATGTATATGGTGAAAGGGTTACATGGAAAAGTATGTTTGGAGTGTAGACATATACTGTACACACACATACAGTCAGCCTCTCTCTTGCTATTGCATCAAACACCTTCCTTATCGTTTGAACGTATCAGTCCAATAAAATCAAAACAATGATGCATCTCATAAACCCCTATACTGCTGACAGCTGAAAAGCTTAAAACTGGACAATTAAGTTTTTTTTTTACAATACGACAGAGCTATCAAGCTAAAAATTAAACTACCTGAGATTTGCATGCAAACTAGTGAGCTATCGAGGGTGTAGTACAGAAGATGCACATGAAATTAAACTTGTATTAAAAAAAATAATTTCTGTAACTTGTGAAGGGCGTGGGGCTTCTGCATGAAACGAACGCTAATTAGAGAATATTTTTTAAAGGGGGAAGTAAAAATATAATTTACAATGTTCTCTGTTGACCCTGCTGCCTGTCGCCCGGAGTCCAACACTCACTGCTCACTGACAGGCCGAATCGTAAGGCAGTGACCCCTGATGCCCGGTATTATGACGTGGCTGAAAGCCGTACTGCACTGACGTCAGCTGCGGAGCACCAGGCCAGGGTGGGCTCCACCTACAAAGAAAAGGGGGGCAGCACGGTGGTTAAGTGGTTAGCACTTCTGCCTCACAGCACTGGGGTCATGAGTTTAATTCCCGACCATGGCCTTATCTGTGCAGAGATTGTATGTTCTCCCCGTGTTTGCGTGGGTTTCCTCCGGGTGCTCCGGTTTTCTCCCACACTCCAAAAACATACTAGTAGGTAAATTGGCTGCTATCAAATTGACCCTAGTTTCTCTCTATGTCTGTGTGTGTGTGTGTGTGTGTGTGTTAGGAAATTTAGACTGTAAGCTCCAATGGGGCAGGGAGTGATGTGAATGAGTTCTCTGTACAACGCTGCGGAATTAGTGGCGCTATATTAATAAATGGTGATGATGATGATGATGGTCCCAAGGCATCGGGGCCCACCGGGGATTCTCCCGGTATGCCGGTAGGCCAGTCCGACACTGGCTGCATGTGTGCCCCTCCAACCTTCAAAAGGGATGCACATAGGCAGGAGAGAGAGCCCACCGCACTCCCTCCTCATCTGTTATACAGCATGACCTAACTGCATTGGAAACACATTCTAAAAGGTTACCTGTAGTGCAGGGTTTTCATAAAAGTCCCTGAATGTGTAGTAAGGAAACTGTACAGCACCAGAGAACTACTGAAAGACAGTGTAAAATATATATGAGGATTTGGCTGTGGGGACGTGATCAAGTAAAAAAAAAAAAAAAATATTTCTTAAATAGCAGCAGATAAACATATGTAAAAGTTTTTTTGTTTATGTTTTCATTTTTTAAAGTTTATTCTAAAAATAAAAGGGGTTAATTGTGGTTGGATCCTAATAGGGAAACACAGGGTTTGTTTAATGGATTAACTAAGTTGTGTGGTTCCTTTAGGTTTTCTTCTCAGGGGTGCTGAGGAAGTCAAGGTGACATTTTCTCTGCAAACAGAGGCAGTTCCGCTCCTCCCTAGGTAAACAGGCAATGCTGCCAGGATGGGAACTTTTCACAATACTGGAGGTCACAGCTCTGGTTAACTAAATACTGTTAAAATTATGTCTTTGGCAATAGACGCACAAGCGTTCTTTTCTCATTTTCAATTAAGCATTTTTTAATGGTTGAAGATTTTTAAATTGTTTTTATTTCCTTCAACTCGCATCTGCAAAGACTGATCCAGCGTAGTGGTGAGATAACCCCACACTCTAGGAAAGTATCACTGGAGTGCTGTCACTCAGCCACCCTGGCAATACTTTTTTTGTTCAATTGCTGCAATAACTGATTTTTTATCACCATAATAAAAGGTAGTAGAATAATATAAGCTACGATCGGTGCTCTATTGATAAATAGGACTCCATGGGGCATATACAATTAGCCATGTTACTCGCGAGCAGAAAGCCGGCGTTAAAGGTACCATAATAACGGTAATAGTGCGCAAGCCGCATTACTTTTGACAGTAATGCGGTCAATTGAATATGCCCCCATGTCATATAAACAGAGATGGAGACTACCGTCAAAATATGCTTCAAGGCCAGACCAGTCTGCAACTGCTGATCACTATACCATTATTGCCCCCATTGTGAGTCATGATATCCCTATCTGCCATTTTTGCATTAAAAGGGAGAGGCAGCTTCAGGATATCAACCAGCTGAACACAGGAGAAGGGGAACGTTAATGGCCGAGTGAGAGCCATATTGTACATTAAGGTTTCATATATTACTGTGGTCCAATTTCACTTTTCTGAAGACTAGAATTGACTTCATCTTTTCATAGGCTGTTTTATGGATACCCATATGAGTTAATTTGAACACCCAGGGCATCTCTAGTTAGCCCAAAGATTTTGTCACTGAAGTGTCATTACACACACAACTGCCATGTAACTAAAATTACAATAAAAGCAGATGAAGTTATGTTTAAGGTTGGAAATATGATATCTTTTTTGTGTTGAAAAGGCGCATTTTGGTACTGCACATGCACACAACGAATTCCCTATGTAGACTAATCTTACAACTGTGACTCCATTGAGAGGCTATGAGGAAAGGGTGCACAAGCCTGGCAGACTACTGTAAGGGCAAAATACACATTGATGATATGATGATATGAGCCCAGACACATATGGGTTCGATGCAGACCTGGACACGTCATCAGATGCGATGGGCTCGGTATACTATACAAAATGTGTCTATTGTTATCTATTTTCACAGCTTACGTTTTTACGTAAATTGCGTCTTACTCTACATCAGGCCCTCAGAGGTCATTCCTTGGTGTGTTGTTCTGTATTTCATTCACAGGGATGTGTAATAGAATGAAAAAGCTCTAAAATAATATGGTGGGCAGCACGGTGGCTCAGTGGTTAGCACTTCTGCCTCACAGCACTGGGGTCATGAGTTTGATTCCCGACCATGGCCTTATCTGTGTGGAGTATGTATGTTCTCCCTGTCTTTGTGTAGGTTTCCTCCGGGTGCTCCGGTTTCCTCCCACACTCCAAAAACATACTAGTAGGTTAATTGGCTGCTAATAAATTGCCCTTAGTCTCTCTCAGACTCGGTGTGCCTATATTAGTGAATTTAGATTGTAAGCAGAATTAGTGGCGCTATATAAATAAATAGATGTGTCACTCACCGGACTGTTAGTTCCTCTGGCTCAAGACCTAGGTCTCTCTCTGTCTTGCCGGCGCCTGTCTTGCGCCGCGGCCGCCCGCCATCTTGACCAGGGGTCTGCGCATGTGCAGACCTACAGACTGTTAAAACCTTGTTCCTCTCTTCATTGGATGATTAATTACTTCTCACTATTTAAGACACCTGTGGCCCTTCTACCTTTGCCTGTTCTTGGTCCTCATTCTGCTGAGGTACCAAGGAGTTCCCTGTTCCTGTTTATGGTACCTGTTTGCTGTGGACGCTACCTGCACCTGGACAAGTCTCTACTCCACGCCAGTGGTAATACCTGTCAGCCGCAGACCGCTCCACGCTACCTCGTATTCTACCTGCTCCTGGACAAGTCTCTACTCCACGCCAGTGGTAATACCTGCCAGTCGCAGACCACTCCATGCTACCTCGTATCTTATCTGCACCTGGACAAGTCTCTACTCCACGCCAGTGGTAATACCTGTCAGCCGCAGACCGCTCCACGCTACCTCGTATTCTACCTGCTCCTGGACAAGTCTCTACGCCACGCCAGTGGTAATACCTGCCAGTCGCAGACCGCTCCATGCTACCTCGTATCTTATCTGCACCTGGACAAGTCTCTACTCCACGCCAGTGGTAATACCTGTCAGCCGTAGACTGCTACACGCTACCTTGTATTCTACCTGTTCCTGGACAAGTCTCTACTACATGCTAGTAGTAATACCTGTCAGCCGCAGACCGCTCCACACTACCTTGTATTCTACCTGCTCCTGGACAAGTCTCTACTCCACGTCAGTGGTAATACCTGTCAGCCGCAGACCGCTCCACACTACCTTGTATTCTACCTGCTCCTGGACAAGTCTCTACTACACGCTAGTAGTAATACCTGTCAGCCGCAGACCGCTCCACACTACCTTGTATTCTACCTGCTCCTGGACAAGTCTCTACTCCACGTCAGTGGTAATACCTGTCAGCCGCAGACCGCTCCACACTACCTTGTATTCTACCTGCTCCTGGACAAGTCTCTACTCCACGCCAGTGGTAATACCTGTCAGCCGCAGACCACTTCATGCTACTTCGTATCTTACCTGCACCTGGACAAGTCTTCACTCCACGCCAGTGGTAATACCTGTCAGCCGCAGACCGCTCCACGCTACCTCGTATCCTATCTGCACCTGGACAAGTCTCTACTCCACGCCTGTGGTAATACATGTCAGCCGCAGCCTACTCCAAGCTACATTGTATGTTATCTATTATCGGGACTAAGTTCTACTGTGCACCTGTAGTGATAGCTGTGAGTCGCTGACTTTTCTACTACACTGTATTATTGGCTGCTCGTATAGACTTTCCTTCAGTTGTCAAGCATCTGTCTGTTTTAAGTTTACCTGCATGCTAGGCACTTCGGAACTTCTCACTTCCCATTATTACTGGTCATCATACTCGCTGGGTCATCATTGTTTCTACTACTCAGAGACTATATATCTTCTGGCATTCCCTCTTCTATTCAGCTCAAGGAGATCCGTGTTCTCATTGTGTATAGCTGTATCCGCATATTCACCATACTCCCCAGAGGGCCGCGACCTACACAGTGGAAGCCGCTAAAACCCATACTTCCTTGCCACTGTGTTAGACTCCGCGCCTCTGGTGAGTAAAGCTACATCTGGTGAATTCTGGGTCAAAACTCCTAGTGCCCATGACAAGATGATAATGATGAGGATGATAAAGTAATATGCATTATTCTGTTTTTTTTCCCCAACTAAGATAAGTCGGTGGGGCCTATTTTTTGTTAGTCGCCTCAAAGAGGCAAAAAAGTTCATTTCTTATCACAGCGGTAAACAAATTACCTTTCGATTTATATTATCAAGAAATATTGCCAAAGTCAGCGAGCGTTTATATGTAAATTCAATTATATATAATGGTTTTTTTTAATTTAGATTAATGAACTTTAGTTTTTTATTTTTACCTATAACATTGTAATGTAACGGAAACACTAATGCATTAAAAAAATGTTTTATTCTTCCCTCCCCCCACCTTGATGCTCCTGCTTGTAGCTGTATCCTAAAAGTAGGGTGCAATAAACCTCATCAAAAGCGCAACAATGCAACTAATTATCTTAGTGGCTTCTGGATTTCTTTTCCTTGTGCTGTTTTTCAGTATTTTAAAAAGGCTTCTTGTACCGCGTGATAGTTGATAAATAGGCCACACCATGCTTTTGCAGTAGCCAGTGATACTAGCAAATTAGCCATACATTTTTTACCCTCTGGTAAATATAACCCCATGACAGTGCAAGCAGTGTTCTTGGTTTATTTTAACATAGGAATTCCATCATATATAATAATCATCATTATACCATAGTTGCCTACTCACCTGAAATGTCCAGGAGACTCACAAATTTTTGGGAGTTCTCCCGGACTCCCGAGAGAGCAGGCAAAAATTCTGGATCCAGCTGTCGCCATTGTTGAAGATGGTGAGGGCGGGGCTAAACGCGCCATTGTGGCCTAACGCCGCACCAAGCGTGGCCTCGCCACTCTCAACGGACCCCCTCCCGGACAGCTGCCTTCAAAAGTAGGCAAGTATGTATTATACACAAGAATGTATAAACGTCTGTAAATAAATTTTTAACAAACTAAGAGTTCTGATGTCATTACTTCAGTCTTGGTAATGATAACTTGTGTATTACAAGGAATAATGCACCCCTTATTGTAAATTATTGAAGTTTTTAGAAGTGACTTGAAGAGATCCGTGACCTGTACAAATGCAGTTAGTTACTTACGTTCCCTGGTTACTTGGCATATTCTAGTATTTTTTACTATATACACACACACACATGTTTTGAATTGGCTTCTCCCATTGCGTTACATCAGCTATCCCATGTGCATGTCTGCCCAGGACTCAAGTACGGCTCAGCTCAGACCTGCCTGTATAGGCGCTGCTATAGAGTGAAACTAAATAAACTGGTTGGGAAAGTTCCAGAAGATTTGTGTCTGTTTAGCATTGACATGTACTTTTGCTCATAAAGCCAAGCAACTCAGTTATGTTGATGTTTTCTTTTGGTTATTGAAAGGGTTAACACCCACCAGGGTCATCACTGAAGTATGTTGACATATTGGGAGATTGTCCTTATCTTTGTTCTCAGGAGCCCTGACATGAGGTAAAAAGTTAAGGTCACCCAGAAATTGTTCTGATCAACAGAGCAGAATTTAAACAACCATAGTTGTTGTTTCATATGTGTATGATAAGCATTTGCAAATAATAACTTTCCTAGTAGACTGTTCAGCTCTGTAGTACACTGTGGTTTAACCCCTCCATCTCCAGGGCAGTGGATGGAATATGTATGCACACACATAGCAGTGGCATATCAGTTATCCTCTAGATTCAAGTGTGGAGATGGACAAAAAGGTAACATTATCCAGATTATTTAAAGTCTAAAAGCATTTGCTTGGTGATTTGCACATCATAAAATATCCCAAAATGTTGAGTATTAAGGCTGATTATTACCTTATACCATAATTAATTATTTCTCCTACCAGACACCGGCCAGACATTGTTGCAGCTACTGGTATATGGTGCGTACAATATGCGCTCACCTGGTGGTGACTACACTGAGCTTGGCACTAAGAGATACAAATATGTGGCACTGGGAGGCTACAGCACATAGGCTTAAATGTGTTGTCACTGGTGGCAGGGCCGGCGTAAGGTCCGTGGGTGCCCTCATCATTTCCTTTGGGATTCTGCTGATGCCTCTTCGGCTTTGCAGAATCCGATTCGCACAGCACTAAACTGACGGTTAATAGGAAATTAGATTGCAGGAGAGGGGTCACTTTGCCAGGGCTCCAAGAGTAGCCCCGGTGTGATGCATTGAAGCGGTGCATAAATATGTATCACTGCGATGAATACTTAGGTGCACCACATCTTATTGATGCATAGACCCCAAAGAGATTTTTATAAATAATTATCCTGCAAATAAATACATAATAATTTATCCATCAAAGAAAATGACCTGACACCCATATTTATATATGTGTGCAGCTTTACCTGCCTCCCCTGTGTTTCATCATTATTCACACCTGAATGTGCTGGACCTCTGTTTGGCCACACAGGCCTGCATGCCCTGAGACGAGACAGAATGAGCTACAGCTGGACAATGGACTTGAGAGCATCACGAAGTTAAGAAAAACATACTACCACACCACATACATGCAGACAGGGGTTACATATATACAGTATAAACATGAATTCACTTTGTTATTTATCTGTTTTGCTTTTTCACCACTCCACAGATTGTCATTGTTGTCCTAAAACCTGCGTCAGCTGTAAACTCTCTGCTGCTTGCTGATGACAGGTTAATATTCATCGGTTCTGTGTCTTCACTGATGTAAAAGTTTCCACTGAGCCAGTGCGTCACTCAGACAGTGTGTGGGTGGTTTAATGCCCTGCTCTTTATGTGTGACCTGTAATGTGCATTATTACATTTGCTATTCTGGTCAATTACATACATCTGACGCAGATATCTCTGTCATAGTTGTTTTTCTAGATGAAAACTGTCACTAAAAATAAACATTATTTTCTGTATATATGTATTGTAATCAGTGATCCATGTGGAAATTTAGAAGTAGGGGAATGGAAAATATAAGTTAATGGAGTATTAAGGCTTGAATTTTTTTTTTAACACTTGTCCTCTCTGTGCAATCCCACCATTCATTACTACTTGTGTTTTATGTTAGCTGCACCCCTGATGTTCCCATTCTTAAGCTGTCTCTCCCTTTACACTTTATTTAACCTATGCCTCTGCACCATCTTAACCCCTTTCCCTCTTATATGTCTCCCTGTGCCATCTTCTATCCTATTCCTCTCATATGTCTCCCTATGCCATCTTTTATCCTGTCCCTCTCATTTGTCTCCCTGCACCATCTTCTATCCTATACCTCTCATAAATTTCCCTGCATCATCTTCTCCCCTGCCCCTCTCACATATCCCCCTACATCATCCTCTCCCTAGTCCCTCTCACATATCCCCCTGCACCATCCTCTCCCCAGTCCCTCTCACATATCCCCTGCACCATCTTCTCCCCTGTCCCTCTCACATATCCCCCTACACCATCTTCTGCCCAGTACCTCTCACATATCCCCCTGCATCATCTTATCCCCTGTTCCTCTCACATAGCTCCCTACACAATCTTCTCCCCAGTCCCTCTCACATATCTCTCTACACCATCTTCTCCCCAGTCCCTCTCACATATCTCCCTGCACCATCTTCTCCCCTGTCCCTCTCACACATCCCCCTACATCATCTACTCCCAATAAGATAAATACTGGCTGTTTTTTTATATAGTACACAACTACTTGATAGCTTTATTTGTACACTGAACTTTAAAATTGATCTAGAACATGCCATATCCCAACTATAAATCTGACCTCACATTTTAAATTTGCTTCCCCCTAAAATGCAACATGGTTTTACCAAGGTCCAAAGTTACTCTTTTTTTTTTTTTTGCTTTACTTTCCTTGATGAATCAGGCCCTACATGTATAGGAAAGCAATTCTGTCATTATATTAACAATATCAGTGTCACGGGCACTAGGAGTCTTTACCCAGGGATCACCAGGTGGTAGGCTTACCAGAGCAACGTAGGTGGTAATAGGGTACTCTGGTAGCAGGGTGATCACGGAACAGTAAATAGCAGATGATGAGATGCTCAGGAAAGTCTATGACTAGCAACACTGGTAATATGGAGGTAGTAGTACACGAGGAACTGTATGGACAAGGACACGTGAAGGTAGTCAGTGGTCTGCGATAGCAAGTTGTACCACTGCTATAGTGAGGAGGAATGTCCAACAGAAACGAGGAGGTGATGAGAGTCAGCGGTCTGCGGATAGCAAGTTGTACCGCTGTCTGAGTGAAGGAATGGAATCCAAGTGGAGGTATCCGGGGAGTCAGTGGTCTGCGATAGCAAGTTGTACCACTGCTATGTGAGCGGATACTGGAACAGGTGATACTGGAAACAGGGATCAGTGGTCTGCTACTAGCAAGTTGTACCACTGAATATATATGTGAGGAGGTGCACGGGGAGAGACTGCAACACAGGGTAAACACGGCACCTTAACACGATCCACAGTAATATGCACAATATAGATATATATATGAATGACTGAACAGCACTGCAAATATGGAAAGTCTCTTGAAGTAATCCGGAACAAGATAGTATAGTCAATGATGGCAACAGACTCAGCGGATAGCAGACTCCAGAGGAGAACCAACACAGTCCAGCAAGATATGCAATACACCAGCACAGTCAATGAGAAGTATGCATACCGTGGTTCAGAAGCAGGCAGTCAGACAAGAGTACAGCGATACCTGAGCGGCAGGAGGCCGGCAGGATGAGAAGTCCCTGGATGGATGAAGCAGAGGTCTAGTAGGTGCAGCGCACAGGTAAGTAAACCAACAGGGACACGAATCCACAGGAATCGGTAGAACGCGGAACTGGACTCTTGGAGGACCCAGGAGAATGGTGATGATCTAGCAGCAGGATAGCAGATGAGACACGAATCCAATGCTGACAGGCGGGTAGAGACCAGCGGGACACAGGAAGGCGTGGAGAGCAGATCAGCAGTAGATGGACGATTAGCGCTGGCAGCAGAAGCAGGACTCTGCGGACCCACGGAGGTAACCAGTAGCAACCAGCAGGCGCAAATAGCGATGGAACACGGGTGAGCAGAGTAGACCAGGAGCTGTTGATCACGGAGAGTAGCAGATGGCAATAATAGCAGCAGTCTCGAGGAAACACGGGAGAGATGAGATGAAGACTGTAGTGCACAGAGGCAGCGGATAGGAATCAGCTAACAGTCACGATTGTCACTCACCGGACTGTGAGTGCTTCTTCCCGGACATTTAGGAACCGTGGTCGTCCTCCATCCTGAGGGACTGCGCATGCGCAGCCCTTTCCTATACTTCAGTGTATGTCCCTTTAACTCAATTGGCAGATCAGGCAACCTCCCTATATTAAGCACCTGTGGTCAACACCACGTTGCCTGATCTTGGAGTCTCATTCCTCATGAGTCTCTGAAGGTGTTCCTGTATTACTTGTGTATTCAGTGCTGCTGATTCCTGTGGTTTCCAAACCACTTCTACTACTGTGGTTCCATACCACTTCTACCATCAACTGTATCATCATTACTGTTTGCTCATTGCTATCCGCTGCCTCCGTGCACTCCAGCTTTTACCTCACTCACCTGCTTCTCATCAAGTCTGTTTGCTGATTTCTATCCGCTGCCTCTGTGCACTACAGTCTCCTGCTTGCGACTCGCCTGTGTTCAACATCGTGACTGCCAGCTGTCTACTATCCGCTGCCTCTGTGCACTACAGCCTCCTGCTTGCAACTCGCCTGTGTTCAACATCGTGACTGCCAGCTGACTACTATCCGCTGCCTCTGTGCACTACAGTCTCCTGCTTGCATCTCGCCTGTGTTCAACATCGTGACTGCCAGCTGATTACTATCCGCTGCCTCCGTGCACTACACTCTCATCTCATCTTTGCTGAGACTTCCTCGAGACTGCCGCTTTTCATTACCATCTGCTACACTTCGTGATCTACAGCTCCTGCCCTGCGCTGCACTCCTGTTTCCCATCGCTGTTGGTTCCTGTGGTTGCTACTGGTTACCTCCGTGTGCCGCTGAGTCCTGCCGCTGTGGTCAGCACTATCGTCCATCTCCTGCTGATCCACTCTCCACGCCTTCACGTGTTCCTCTGGCCTCTACCCTCCTGTCAGCATTGGATTTGTATCTCTTCTACTACCCTCTGCTGGATCATCTCCATTCTCCTGGGTTTCCTATGAGTCCAGTTCCACGTGTTGCTGACTCCTGTGGATTCGTGTCCCTGTCGGTCTACTCACCTGTGCGCTGCACCTGCTAGACCGCTGCTTCTCCTATCCAGGGACTTCCTATCCAGTCGGTCTCCAGCCGCTCAGGTACCGCTGCAATCCCATCTGACTGCTACTGCTGAACCACGGTATGCATACTTCTCATTGACTGTGCTGTGTATTGCATATCTTGCTGGACTGTGTTTGGTTCTCTCTGGAGTCTGCTATCCGCTGAGTCTATTGCCATCATTGACTGTGTTATCATTGTGCTGGACTACTTCAAGAGACTTTCTAGATTGCAGACCTGATCAGTCATTTACATATATATATACCTATATTGTGCATATTACTGTGGATCGTGTATAAGGTGCCTGTGTATATCCTGTGTTGCAGTCTTCCCCCGTGCACCTCCTCACATATATATGCAGTGGTACAACTTGCTGATGTCAGACCACTGATCCCTGTTTCCGGTATCACCTGTTCCATTATCCTCTCACATAGCAGTGGTACAACTTGCTACCGCAGACCACTGACTACCTGGATACCGCCACTTGGATTCCATTTCTTCACTCAGACAGCGGTACAACTTGCTACCCGCAGACCGCTGACTCTCATCACCTCCTTGTTTCTGTTGGACATTCCTCCTCACTATAGCAGTGGTACAACTTGCTATCGCAGACCACTGACTACCTTCACGTGTCCTTGTCCATACAGTTCCTTGTGTATCATTACCTCATTATTACCAGTGTTGCTAGTCATAGACTTTCCTGAGCATCTCATCGGTCATCATTTCATGTTCCGTGATCACCCAGCTACCAGAGTACCCTATTACCATCTACATTGCTCTGGTAAGCCTACCATCTGGTGATCCCTGGGTAAAGACTCCTAGTGCCCGTGACAGTAAGATCAGGCCATGACAGACCCAGATGTGGAACCTACCGCCAAAGAGATGCTGCAACATCTGGTTACCCGTATGGAACAACAAGATGTTCGTCAACAACAGTTGCTGCAATGTTATCAGACTTTAGTCGCCCAAGTAACTTCTGTGCCAAGGGTAGCAGCCACTGTTGATCCTTCCGTGTCGTCATCTTCTTCCCCTGTGCCATCCCAGGTGTCTACTGCTTCCACGCTACACCTGCCTACTCCGTCAAAATATGATGGAGACCCCAAAACCTGTAGGGGTTTTCTTACTCAATGCTCAGTTCATTTTGAGCTCCAACCTCAAAATTTTTCTACCCATCGTTCCAGAGTGGCCTATCTTATTTCATTGTTTTCAGGACAAGCCCTGGCTTGGGCTTCCCCTCTGTGGGAAAGAAACGATCCATTGTTACAGGATAGTGCCGAATTTATTTCCACGTTCCGAAGTGTATTCGATGAACCAGGTCGTGTTATTTCCGCTGCATCCAGCATTCTCCGTCTTCGCCAAGGATCTCGCACTGTGGCTCAGTACGTCATTCGATTTAGGATCTTAGCCTCTGAACTTCAGTGGAACACTGAAGCACTAGTTGCCGCCTTCTGGCAGGGGCTTTCCGATAAAATTAAAAACGCACTGACTTCACAAGAACTACCCTCCTCTTTAGAAGATTTGATCTCTCTTTGCCATCGGGTAGACCTGAGGTTTCGTGAAAGAGAACCTGAGAAAACAACTTCGGTTAAAACACCTCTTCTCTCAAATCCTCAATTTCACCCAGCTTCATCTCCGGGGATACCCATGGAGATAGGTCGCTCCAAATTAACTTTAGAGGAGAGGGACCGAAGAATAAAGAATAGACTTTGTATCTATTGTGCCGATTCTACGCATATGCTCAATTCTTGTCCCAGGAAATGCCGGGCTCTAACCAATACTGGGGAGATAAGGTTAGGGTTCCTGGAGTCCTCTCCATCTTCTACGAAAGTAAAAGCCTGCGCTTTTGATGTTACGATTTCCTTTGCTACCAAATCATTTGAGTCACAGGCATTGATTGATTCTGGAGCAGCAGGAAATTTCATTTCTAAATTTCTAGTGAATCAATGGTCCCTACCAGTGATTACTTTGAAAACACCCATTACTGTGACTGCTATGGATGGATCACGTCTCATCAATGGCCTCATCACCCAGAGTACGTCTCCAGTAACGCTTCAGATTGGTGGGCTACACCATGAGGAGATTTCGTTTTTAATTCTTCCTGTTACGACAAGTCCGATTGTCTTAGGCCTTCCATGGCTTCAATGTCATTCTCCCCAGATTGATTGGCGCACTTCTCAAGTTACATCTTGGGGAGCTGAATGTCATCATCGTTGTCTCTCTCAAGTGGTTTCATTCAAAAGACAGCATTCGTCTATTCCACCAGGTCCTCCTCCACAGGATCCTTCATCTACGGATCTGTGTGATAAGGTTCAGTCTGAACGCCTTCCTCCTCATCGGGCGTTCGTGACGTCATCGGACGTTGAAGATGGATCTCAGGAGTCATCTTCAAAAAGTCAAGTGCTGGTGGTTCACGGTCACCATCCGTCTTTTCCGGAATTTCCTGCCCTCCCTCCCACCCAAGTTCCTGCTGTGGAGACTGCTTGTCAGACCTTCAAAAATATCTGGTCTCAGGTCAAAACCTGTTTAAAGAAGACATCTAACAAATATAAGTCTTTCGCAGATAAGAAGAGGCGGGCTATTCCACCACTAAAAATTGGAGATCGTGTCTGGTTATCTACCAAAAATATTCGTTTGAAGGTTCCATCTATGAAATTCGCCCCTCGTTTTATTGGTCCATATAGGATCATTCAAGTTATCAATCCAGTATGTGTTAAACTTCTGCTTCCTAAGAATCTTCGGATTTCCAATGCCTTCCATGTGTCCTTGCTCAAACCTCTCATTATCAACCGTTTCTCGACTCCTCCCTCAGCACCGCAGCCAGTTCAAGTTCATCAGGAGGAGGATTTCGAGATTACTGAGGTATTGGATGCAAAAATTTCGCGAGGAGTCCTCCGTTTCCTCGTTCATTGGAAGGGCTTTGGTCCTGAAGAGCGTTCATGGATCAAAGCTGAAGATCTTAATGCTCCTGCCCTTCTGAAGAAGTTTTATTCCAAAAATCCGGACAAGCCCGGTTCCAGGCGTTCTGTGCCCACCTTTAAAAGGGGGGGTACTGTCACTCACCGGACTGTGAGTGCTTCTTCCCGGACATTTAGGAACCGTGGTCGTCCTCCATCCTGAGGGACTGCGCATGCGCAGCCCTTTCCTATACTTCAGTGTATGTCCCTTTAACTCAATTGGCAGATCAGGCAACCTCCCTATATTAAGCACCTGTGGTCAACACCACGTTGCCTGATCTTGGAGTCTCATTCCTCATGAGTCTCTGAAGGTGTTCCTGTATTACTTGTGTATTCAGTGCTGCTGATTCCTGTGGTTTCCAAACCACTTCTACTACTGTGGTTCCATACCACTTCTACCATCAACTGTATCATCATTACTGTTTGCTCATTGCTATCCGCTGCCTCCGTGCACTCCAGCTTTTACCTCACTCACCTGCTTCTCATCAAGTCTGTTTGCTGATTTCTATCCGCTGCCTCTGTGCACTACAGTCTCCTGCTTGCGACTCGCCTGTGTTCAACATCGTGACTGCCAGCTGTCTACTATCCGCTGCCTCTGTGCACTACAGCCTCCTGCTTGCAACTCGCCTGTGTTCAACATCGTGACTGCCAGCTGACTACTATCCGCTGCCTCTGTGCACTACAGTCTCCTGCTTGCATCTCGCCTGTGTTCAACATCGTGACTGCCAGCTGATTACTATCCGCTGCCTCCGTGCACTACACTCTCATCTCATCTTTGCTGAGACTTCCTCGAGACTGCCGCTTTTCATTACCATCTGCTACACTTCGTGATCTACAGCTCCTGCCCTGCGCTGCACTCCTGTTTCCCATCGCTGTTGGTTCCTGTGGTTGCTACTGGTTACCTCCGTGTGCCGCTGAGTCCTGCCGCTGTGGTCAGCACTATCGTCCATCTCCTGCTGATCCACTCTCCACGCCTTCACGTGTTCCTCTGGCCTCTACCCTCCTGTCAGCATTGGATTTGTATCTCTTCTACTACCCTCTGCTGGATCATCTCCATTCTCCTGGGTTTCCTATGAGTCCAGTTCCACGTGTTGCTGACTCCTGTGGATTCGTGTCCCTGTCGGTCTACTCACCTGTGCGCTGCACCTGCTAGACCGCTGCTTCTCCTATCCAGGGACTTCCTATCCAGTCGGTCTCCAGCCGCTCAGGTACCGCTGCAATCCCATCTGACTGCTACTGCTGAACCACGGTATGCATACTTCTCATTGACTGTGCTGTGTATTGCATATCTTGCTGGACTGTGTTTGGTTCTCTCTGGAGTCTGCTATCCGCTGAGTCTATTGCCATCATTGACTGTGTTATCATTGTGCTGGACTACTTCAAGAGACTTTCTAGATTGCAGACCTGATCAGTCATTTACATATATATATACCTATATTGTGCATATTACTGTGGATCGTGTATAAGGTGCCTGTGTATATCCTGTGTTGCAGTCTTCCCCCGTGCACCTCCTCACATATATATGCAGTGGTACAACTTGCTGATGTCAGACCACTGATCCCTGTTTCCGGTATCACCTGTTCCATTATCCTCTCACATAGCAGTGGTACAACTTGCTACCGCAGACCACTGACTACCTGGATACCGCCACTTGGATTCCATTTCTTCACTCAGACAGCGGTACAACTTGCTACCCGCAGACCGCTGACTCTCATCACCTCCTTGTTTCTGTTGGACATTCCTCCTCACTATAGCAGTGGTACAACTTGCTATCGCAGACCACTGACTACCTTCACGTGTCCTTGTCCATACAGTTCCTTGTGTATCATTACCTCATTATTACCAGTGTTGCTAGTCATAGACTTTCCTGAGCATCTCATCGGTCATCATTTCATGTTCCGTGATCACCCAGCTACCAGAGTACCCTATTACCATCTACATTGCTCTGGTAAGCCTACCATCTGGTGATCCCTGGGTAAAGACTCCTAGTGCCCGTGACAACGATGTTGTAACACAGACGAGTTGCAAACTGGAGACTGTAGTGCACGGAGGCAGCGGATAGGAATCAGCTAACAGTCACGATGTTGTAGCACAGACGAGTTGCAAACTGGAGACTGTAGTGCACGGAGGCAGCGGATAGGAATCAGCTGACAGTCTTGATGATGAACAGGTGAGTAGATGTGGAGAGTGGCTGAAGTGCACGGAGGCAGCGGATAGGAATCAGCAAACAGTTACAATGATATGAGATAGAGTTGAAGTGGTTTAGAAGACTGTAGTGCACGGAGGCAGCGGATAGGAATCAGCTAACAGTCACGATGATGGTAGAAGTGGTATGGGAACCACAGTAGTAGAAGTGGTTTGGAAACCACAGAGGTAGAAGTGGTTTGGAAACCACAGGAATCAGCAGCGCTGAATACACGAGGAAACACAGGAACACCTTCAGAGACTCATGGGGAATGAGACTCCAAGATCAGGCAACGTGGTGTTGACCACAGGTGCTTAATATAGGGAGTGTTGCCTGATCTGCCAATTAAGTTAAAGGGACATACACTGAAGGATTGGAAAGGGCTGCGCATGCGCAGACCCTCAGGATGGAGGACGGCCACGGTTCCTAAATGTCCGGGAAGAAGCACTCACGGTCCGGTGAGTGACAGTACCCCCCCTTTTAAAGGTGGGCACAGAACGCCTGGAACCGGGCTTGTCCGGATTTTTGGAATAAAACTTCTTCAAAAGGGCAGGAGCATTAAGATCTTCAGCTTTGATCCAAGAGCGCTCCTCAGGACCAAAGCCCTTCCAATGAACGAGGAAACGGAGGACTCCTCGCGAAATTTTTGCATCCAATACCTCAGTAATCTCGAAATCCTCCTCCTGATGAACTTGAACTGGCTGCGGAGCTGAGGGAGGAGTTGAGAAACGGTTGATGATAAGAGGTTTGAGTAAAGACACATGGAAGGCATTGGAAATCCGAAGATTCTTAGGAAGAAGAAGTTTAACACATACTGGATTAATTATTTGAGTGATCCTATATGGACCAATGAAACGAGGGGCGAATTTCATAGATGGAACCTTCAAACGAATATTTTTGGTAGATAACCAGACACGATCTCCAATTTTTAGTGGTGGAATAGCCCGCCTCTTCTTATCTGCAAAAGACTTATATTTGTTAGATGTCTTCTTTAAACAGGTTTTGACCTGAGACCAGATATTTCTGAAGGTCTGACAAACAGTCACCACAGCAGGAACCTGGGTGGGCGGGAGGGCAGGAAATTCAGGAAAAGACGGATGGTGACCGTAGACCACAAAAAATGGAGTTTTGGATGATGACTCATGGTACATGTTGTTATGGGCGAATTCAGCCCAGGGAAGCAATTCTACCCAGTTGTCTTGATTGGCTGAAGAGAACATCCTTATAAAAGTCTCAAGATCTTTATTGACTCGTTCCGTTTGTCCGTTAGATTGCGGATGGTAAGAAGATGAGAGTGCTAATCGTATGCCCAAGGTTTTACAAAGGGCTCGCCAGAATCTGGAAACGAATTGTACTCCTCTATCAGACACAATCTCCGACGGACATCCATGGATACGGAAGATCTCTTTAATGAAATGTTCAGCCAGAATAGACGAGGAAGGTAAACCAGATAGAGGGACGAAATGAGCCATCTTCGAAAATCTGTCCACCACCACCCAAATAGTATTATGATTCTTACTAGGTGGTAAATCAGTAACGAAATCCATACTGATATGGGTCCATGGTTTGGACGAAATGGGTAATGGTCGCAGCAACCCTGCTGGAGTTCTGCGGGAAGATTTGAACTGGGAACATAACTCACAGGAAGCAATGAACTCTTTGACGTCTCTCCTCATTGAAGGCCACCAATAATTTCGAGAGAGAATCTCAAAGGTCTTGTGTTCACCGGCGTGTCCAGAAAAACGGGAGGCATGGAACCACGAAAGGATTTTCCTCCTTAGAGTAGGAGGCACAAGGGTCCTCCCAAATGGTAGCATTTTGGTGGAGGAGGCAGCCAGTGAGATACATTTGGGGTCTAGAATAGTATGATTGGAAGGCTCTTCTACATCGGAGGACGTCACAAAAGCTCTAGATAGAGCATCAGCTTTTTTGTTCTTGGCAGCTGGTTTGAAGGTTATAATTAATTCAAAACGGGAAAAGAAAAGAGACCATCTTGCTTGACGAGGGTTCAAGCATTGAGCAGACTGGAGATATGACAAGTTCTTATGATCCGTGAAGATCGTCACCGGATGGCGAGCTCCTTCCAATAAGTATCTCCATTCCTCTAATGCAGCTTTGATAGCCAGTAACTCCTTGTCCCCGATAGTATAATTCTTCTCTGCGGGCAGAAGACCCCGAGAATAGAAGGCACAAGGATGGAATTTTTTCTGTTCCGAGCGTTGGGAGAGAATGGCTCCCAAGCCCACATTAGAGGCATCTACTTCTAGGAAGAAGGGAAGTGTCACATCAGGCTGTCGAAGAATTGGAGCCGAGGAGAAGGACTCTTTGAGACTTTGAAAGGCTTGGAGAGCCTCAGATGACCATTGCTTAGGATTAGCCCCTTTCCGAGTCAGGGCCACAATAGGGGAGGCAATGGAAGAAAAATCTTGAATGAAGCGTCTATAGTAATTGGCAAAACCTAAAAAACGCTGGATAGCACGAAGAGTAGTTGGCTGGGGCCAATGTAGTACAGCATTCACCTTGTCTGGATCCATCTTCAGGCCAACTCCAGAAACTATATACCCCAAGAATGGAATCTGGGGCACTTCGAATGAACATTTTTCTAATTTACAGAACAATGAGTTTTTCCGTAGCCTGGAGAGGACTTCTGCCACATGTTGGTGATGAGAAGGCAGGTCCTGTGAAAAGATCAATATGTCGTCCAGGTAGACGACGACACATTGTCACGGGCACTAGGAGTCTTTACCCAGGGATCACCAGATGGTAGGCTTACCAGAGCAATGTAGATGGTAATAGGGTACTCTGGTAGCTGGGTGATCACGGAACATGAAATGATGGCCGATGAGATGCTCAGGAAAGTCTATGACTAGCAACACTGGTAATAATGAGGTAATGATACACAAGGAACTGTATGGACAAGGGCACGTGAAGGTAGTCAGTGGTCTGCGATAGCAAGTTGTACCACTGCTATAGTGAGGTGGAATGTCCAACAGAAACAAGGAGGTGATGAGAGTCAGCGGTCTGCGGGTAGCAAGTTGTACCGCTGTCTGAGTGAAGGAATGGAATCCAAGTGGAGGTATCCAGGTAGTCAGTGGTCTGCGGTAGCAAGTTGTACCACTGCTCGTGGTTCAGCAGTAGCAGTCAGATGGGATTGCAGCGGTACCTGAGCGGCTGGAGACCGACTGGATAGGAAGTCCCTGGATAGGAGAAGCAGCGGTCTAGCAGGTGCAGCGCACAGGTGAGTAGACCGACAGGGACACGAATCCACAGGAGTCAGCAACACGTGGAACTGGACTCATAGGAAACCCAGGAGAATGGAGATGATCCAGCAGAGGGTAGTAGAAGGGATACAAATCCAATGCTGACCGGAGGGTAGAGGCCAGTGGAACACGTGAAGGCGTGGAGAGTGGATCAGCAGGAGATGGACGATAGCGCTGACCACAGCGGCAGGACTCAGCGGCACACGGAGGTAACCAATAGCAACCACAGGAACCAACAGCGATGGGAAACAGGAGTGCAGCGCAGGGCCGGAGCTGTAGATCACGAAGTGTAGCAGATGGTAATGAAAAGCGGCAGTCTCGAGGAAGTCACAGCAAAGATAAGATGAGAGTGTAGTGCACGGAGGCAGCGGATAGTAATCAGCTGGCCGTCACGATGTTGAACACAGGCGAGTTGCAAGCAGGAGACTGTAGTGCACAGAGGCAGCGGATAGTAGTCAGCTGGCAGTCACGATGTTAAACACAGGCGAGTTGCAAGCAGGAGACTGTAGTGCACAGAGGCAGCGGATAGAAATCAGCAAACAGACTTGATGAGAAGCAGGTGAGTGAGGTAAAAGCTGGAGTGCACGGAGGCAGAGGATAGCAATGAGCAAACAGTCACATTGATATAAAATAACGTTGAAGTGGTGTAGAAGACTGTAGTGCACGGAGGCAGCGGATGGGAATCAGCAAACAGTCATGATGATAAAGTTGATGGTAGAAGTGGTATGGAACCACCGTAGTAGAAGTGGTTTGGAAACCACAGGAATCAGCAGCACTGAATACACAAGTAATACAGGAACACCTTCAGAGACTCATGAGGAATGAGACTCCAAGATCAGGCAACGTGGTAGTGACCACAGGTGCTTAATATAGGGAGGTTGCCTGATCTGCCAATTAAGTTAAAGGGGTATACACTGAAGTATAGAAAAGGGCTGCGCATGCGCAGACCCTCAGGATGGTGGACGGCCACGGTTCCTAAATGTCCGGGAAGAGGCACTCACGGTCCGGTGAGTGACAGTACCCCCCCTTTTAAAGGTGGGCACAGAACGCCTGGAACCGGGCTTGTCCGGATTTTTGGAGTAAAACTTCTTCAAAAGGGCAGGAGCATTAAGATCTTCAGCTTTGATCCAAGAGCGCTCCTCAGGACCAAAGCCCTTCCAATGAACGAGGAAGTGGAGGACTCCTCGCGAAATTTTTGCATCTAGTACCTCGGTAATCTCAAAATCCTCCTCCTGATGGACTTGAACTGGCTGCGGAGCTGAGGGAGGAGTTGAAAAACGGTTGATAATAAGAGGTTTGAGCAAAGATACATGGAAGGCATTAGAAATCCGAAGACTCTTAGGAAGAAGGAGTTTCACACATACTGGATTGATAACTTGAATGATCCTATATGGACCAATAAAACGAGGGGCGAATTTCATGGATGGAACCTTCAAACGAATATTTTTTGTGGATAACCAGACACGATCTCCAATTTTTAGTGGTGGAATAGCCCGCCTCTTCTTATCAGCGAAAGATTTATATTTGACAGATGTCTTCTTCAAACAGGTTCTAACCTGAGACCAGATATTTTTAAAGGTCTGACAAACAGTCTCCACCGCAGGAACTTGGGTGGGCGGGAGGGCAGGAAATTCCGGAAAAGACGGATGGTGACCGTAGACCACAAAGAATGGAGTTTTGGATGATGACTCATGGTACATGTTGTTATGGGCGAACTCAGCCCAAGGGAGTAACTCTACCCAGTTGTCTTGATTGGCTGATGAAAATATCCTTATAAAAGTCTCAAGATCTTGATTGACACGTTCGGTTTGTCCATTGGATTGTGGATGGTAAGAAGATGAGAGTGCTAATCGTATGCCCAAGGTTTTACAAAGGGCTCGCCAGAATCTGGACACGAATTGTACTCCTCTATCAGACACAATCTCAGATGGACATCCATGGATACGGAAGATCTCTTTAATGAAATGTTCAGCCAGGATAGACGAGGAAGGCAAACCAGACAGAGGGATGAAATGAGCCATCTTCGAAAATCTGTCCACTACGACCCAAATAGTGTTATGGTTCTTACTAGGTGGTAAGTCAGTAACGAAATCCATACTAATATGGGTCCATGGTTTGGACGGAATGGGTAGTGGTCGCAGCAACCCTGCTGGGGTTCTGCGGGAGGATTTGAATTGCGAACATAATTCACAGGAAGCAATGAACTCTTTGACGTCTCTCCTCATTGAAGGCCACCAGTAACTTCGAGAGAGGATCTCAAAAGTCTTGTGTTCACCGGCGTGTCCAGAAAAACGAGAGGCATGGAACCACGAAAGGATTTTCCTCCTTAGAGTAGGAGGCACGAGGGTCTTCCCAAATGGTAGCGTTTTGGTGGATGAAGCAGCCAGTGAGATACATTTGGGGTCTAGAATGGTATGGTTGGAAACCTCTTCTATATCAGAGGACGTAGCAAAGGCTCTAGATAAGGCATCAGCTTTTTTGTTCTTGGCAGCTGGTTTGAAGGTAATTATTAATTCAAAACGGGAAAAGAAAAGAGACCATCTTGCTTGACGAGGGTTCAAGCATTGGGCAGACTGGAGATATGACAAGTTCTTATGATCCGTGAAGATCGTCACCGGATGGCGAGCTCCCTCCAACAAGTATCTCCATTCCTCTAATGCGGCTTTGATAGCCAGTAATTCCTTGTCTCCGATGGTATAATTCTTCTCTGCGGGTAGGAGACCCCGAGAATAGAAGGCACAAGGGTGGAATTTTTGCTGTTCCGAGCGTTGGGAGAGAATAGCTCCTAAGCCCACATTAGAGGCATCTACTTCTAGGAAAAAAGGGAGTGTCACATCAGGCTGACGAAGGATTGGAGCCGAAGAGAAGGACTCTTTTAATGTTTGAAAGGCTTGAATAGCCTCAGTAGACCATTGCTTAGGATTAGCCCCTTTACGAGTCAGGGCCACAATAGGAGATGCAATGGAAGAAAAGTCTTGAATGAAGCGTCTATAGTAATTGGCAAAACCTAAAAAACGCTGGATGGCACGAAGAGTAGTTGGCTGGGGCCAATGTAGTACAGCATTTACTTTGTCAGGATCCATCTTCAGACCAACTCCGGAAACAATATACCCCAAGAATGGAATCTGGGGTAATTCGAATGAACATTTTTCTAATTTACAGAACAATGAATTTTTCCGTAGCCTGGAGAGGACTTCTGCCACATGTTGGTGGTGAGAAGGCAGGTCCTGTGAAAAAATCAATATGTCGTCCAGGTAGACGACGACACATACATATAATAAGTCCCGAAAAATCTCATTGATGAAGCCCTGAAAAACAGCGGGGGCATTACATAGCCCGAAAGGCATTACCAGATATTCGTAATGCCCGTCTCTGGTGTTAAACGCCGTCTTCCATTCGTCACCGGAACGGATTCTGATTAAATTGTAAGCACCACGAAGATCCAACTTAGTAAAAATACGGGCTCCCTTAATGCGGTCAAATAGCTCAGTGATCAACGGAATGGGATACCGGTTCTTGATAGTAATGGCATTGAGTCCACGAAAATCTATACAAGGGCGTAATGATCCATCCTTCTTTTTGACAAAGAAGAACCCAGCTCCAGCGGGCGAGGTGGAAGGTCGAATGAACCCACGCTGGAGGTTCTCCCGTATATATTCAGATGTAGCTTGAGTTTCAGGTAACGAGAGTGGATAGACCCGGCCTCTGGGAGGAGTCTTGCCAGGAAGAAGATCAATCGGACAATCCCAAGAACGATGAGGAGGAAGACGTTCAGACTGAGCTTTATCAAAAACATCGGTAAATGAAGCATATTGAGGAGGGAGTCCCGGTGAAATAGCTGAAATGGAAGCTTGCTGTACCTTGAGAGGAATGACTTGGGAAAGGCAATGATGGTGACATTCAGGCCCCCAAGACGTGACTTGAGGGGTGCGCCAGTCAATCTGGGGAGAGTGACACTGAAGCCATGGAAGGCCTAGGACAATCGGACTTGTCGTAACAGGAAGAATTAAAAACGATATCTCTTCATGATGCAGAGCACCAATCTGAAGGGTTACTGGAGACGTACTCTGGGTGATGAGACCGTTGATGAGACGTGATCCATCGATAGCCGTCACAGTAATGGGAGTTTTTAAGGTAATCATTGGTAGAGACCATTGATTAACTAACGATTTGGAAATAAAATTTCCTGCTGCTCCGGAATCAATCAATGCCTGTGACTCAAAGGTCTTGGTAGCAAAGGAAATAGTCACATCAAAAGCGCAGACTTTAGATTTCATAGACGATGGAGAGGACTCCAGGGACCCTAACTTCACCTCTCCAGAACTAGTTAGGGCCTGGCATTTCCCGATCTCTTAGGGCAGGAGCTGAGGACATGAGTGGAATCAGCACAATAGATACAGAGTCTATTCTTGACTCTTCGTTTCCTCTCCTCAGAAGATAACTTGGAACGTCCAATCTCCATGGGAATCACAGCGGGTGACACTGGACGAAATTGAGGGTTAGAGCGAAAAGGTGCTTTAGCAGAAGTCGTTTTCTCAGCCTCTCTTTCACGAAATCTCATATCAACACGATGGCATAGAGAGATCAAATCTTCAAGTGACGAAGGAAGCTCTTGGGTAGTCAGTGCATCTTTAATTTTATCGGAAAGCCCCTGCCAGAAGGCGGCAACTAGGGCTTCAGTGTTCCACTGAAGTTCAGAGGCTAAGATCCTAAATTGAATGACGTACTGGCCTACAGTATGAGATCCTTGTCGCAGACGGAGGATGCTGGAAGCAGCGGAGGTCACACGACCTGGTTCATCGAACACACTTCGGAATGTAGAAACGAATTTGGCACTATCTTGTAATATTGGATCGTTCCTCTCCCACAGAGGGGAGGCCCAAGCCAGGGCTTGTCCTGAAAACAAAGAGATAAGATAGGCCACTCTGGAACGATGGGTAGAAAAATTTTGAGGTTGGAGCTCAAAATGGACTGAACATTGGTTAAGGAAACCCCTACAAGTTTTGGGGTCTCCATCGTACTTTGACGGAGTAGGCAGGTGAAGCGTGGAAGCTATAGACACCTGGGATGGCAATGGGGAAACAGAGGAAAGCACAGGAGCTTCAGTAGTAGCTGTCACAGTCTGTCCAGATGTACCTTGGGAGGTTAATGACTGATAACACTGAAGTAACAGCTGTTGGCGGGCATCCTGTTGCTCCACACGGCTAACCAGATGTTGCAGCATCTCTTTGGCGGTAGGTTCCACATCTGGGTCTGTCATGGCCTGATCTTACTGTCACGGGCACTAGGAGTCTTTACCCAGGGATCACCAGATGGTAGGCTTACCAGAGCAATGTAGATGGTAATAGGGTACTCTGGTAGCTGGGTGATCACGGAACATGAAATGATGGCCGATGAGATGCTCAGGAAAGTCTATGACTAGCAACACTGGTAATAATGAGGTAATGATACACAAGGAACTGTATGGACAAGGGCACGTGAAGGTAGTCAGTGGTCTGCGATAGCAAGTTGTACCACTGCTATAGTGAGGTGGAATGTCCAACAGAAACAAGGAGGTGATGAGAGTCAGCGGTCTGCGGGTAGCAAGTTGTACCGCTGTCTGAGTGAAGGAATGGAATCCAAGTGGAGGTATCCAGGTAGTCAGTGGTCTGCGGTAGCAAGTTGTACCACTGCTCGTGGTTCAGCAGTAGCAGTCAGATGGGATTGCAGCGGTACCTGAGCGGCTGGAGACCGACTGGATAGGAAGTCCCTGGATAGGAGAAGCAGCGGTCTAGCAGGTGCAGCGCACAGGTGAGTAGACCGACAGGGACACGAATCCACAGGAGTCAGCAACACGTGGAACTGGACTCATAGGAAACCCAGGAGAATGGAGATGATCCAGCAGAGGGTAGTAGAAGGGATACAAATCCAATGCTGACCGGAGGGTAGAGGCCAGTGGAACACGTGAAGGCGTGGAGAGTGGATCAGCAGGAGATGGACGATAGCGCTGACCACAGCGGCAGGACTCAGCGGCACACGGAGGTAACCAATAGCAACCACAGGAACCAACAGCGATGGGAAACAGGAGTGCAGCGCAGGGCCGGAGCTGTAGATCACGAAGTGTAGCAGATGGTAATGAAAAGCGGCAGTCTCGAGGAAGTCACAGCAAAGATAAGATGAGAGTGTAGTGCACGGAGGCAGCGGATAGTAATCAGCTGGCCGTCACGATGTTGAACACAGGCGAGTTGCAAGCAGGAGACTGTAGTGCACAGAGGCAGCGGATAGTAGTCAGCTGGCAGTCACGATGTTAAACACAGGCGAGTTGCAAGCAGGAGACTGTAGTGCACAGAGGCAGCGGATAGAAATCAGCAAACAGACTTGATGAGAAGCAGGTGAGTGAGGTAAAAGCTGGAGTGCACGGAGGCAGAGGATAGCAATGAGCAAACAGTCACATTGATATAAAATAACGTTGAAGTGGTGTAGAAGACTGTAGTGCACGGAGGCAGCGGATGGGAATCAGCAAACAGTCATGATGATAAAGTTGATGGTAGAAGTGGTATGGAACCACCGTAGTAGAAGTGGTTTGGAAACCACAGGAATCAGCAGCACTGAATACACAAGTAATACAGGAACACCTTCAGAGACTCATGAGGAATGAGACTCCAAGATCAGGCAACGTGGTAGTGACCACAGGTGCTTAATATAGGGAGGTTGCCTGATCTGCCAATTAAGTTAAAGGGGTATACACTGAAGTATAGAAAAGGGCTGCGCATGCGCAGACCCTCAGGATGGTGGACGGCCACGGTTCCTAAATGTCCGGGAAGAGGCACTCACGGTCCGGTGAGTGACACACATACATATAATAAGTCCCGAAAGATCTCATTGATGAAGCCTTGGAAAACAGCGGGGGCATTACACAGCCCGAAAGGCATTACCAGATATTCGTAATGCCCATCTCTGGTGTTAAACGCTGTCTTCCATTCGTCACCGGAACGAATTCTAATTAAATTGTAGGCACCACGAAGATCCAACTTAGTAAAGATACGGGCTCCCTTGATGCGGTCGAATAACTCAGTGATCAGCGGAATGGGATACCGATTCTTGATAGTAATGGCATTGAGTCCACGAAAATCTATGCAAGGGCGTAATGATCCATCCTTCTTTTTGACGAAGAAGAACCCAGCTCCTGCGGGAGAGGTGGAAGGTCGAATAAACCCACGCTGGAGGTTCTCCTGTATGTACTCAGATGTGGCTTGAGTTTCAGGTAACGAGAGTGGATAGACCCGGCCCCTGGGAGGAGTCTTGCCAGGTAGAAGGTCGATCGGACAATCCCAAGAACGATGAGGAGGAAGACGTTCAGACTGAGCTTTATCAAACACATCAGTAAATGAGGCATACTGAGGAGGGAGACCCGGTGAAGAAGATGAGATGGAAGATTGCTGTACTTTGAGAGGAATAATTTGGGAAAGGCACCGATAGTAACATTCAGACCCCCAAGACGTAACTTGAGGGGTGCGCCAGTCAATCTGAGGAGAGTGACACTGAAGCCATGGAAGGCCTAAGACAATCGGACTTGTCGTAACTGGAAGGATTAAAAACGATATTTCTTCATGGTGCAGGGCACCAATCTGAAGTGTTACTGGAGACGTACTCTGGGTGATGAGACCGTTGATGAGACGTGATCCATCTATAGCCGTCACAGTAATGGGGGTTCTTAACGTAATTACTGGTAGAGACCATTGATGCACTAATGATTTGGAAATAAAATTTCCTGCTGCTCCGGAATCAATCAATGCCTGTGACTCAAAGGTTTTGGTAGCAAAGGAAATCGTAACATCAAAAGCGCAGACTTTAGATTTCATAGAAGATGGAGAGGACTCCAGGGACCCTAACTTCACCTCTCCAGAACTAGTTAGGGCCTGGCATTTCCCGATCTCTTAGGGCAAGAGCTGAGCATATGAGTGGAATCAGCACAATAGATACAGAGTCTATTCTTTACTCTTCGTTTCCTCTCCTCTGAAGATAATTTGGAACGTCCTATCTCCATGGGAATCACAGAGGGTGAAACTGGACGAAATTGAGGGTTAGAACGAAGAGGTGCTTTAGCAGAAGTTGTTTTCTCAGCCTCTCTTTCACGAAATCTCATATCAACACGATGGCAAAGAGAGATCAGATCTTCAAGTGACGAAGGAAGCTCCTGGGTAGTCAGTGCATCTTTAATTTTATCGGAGAGCCCCTGCCAGAAGGCGGCAACTAGGGCTTCAGTGTTCCACTGAAGTTCAGAGGCTAAGATCCTAAATTGAATGACGTACTGGCCTACTGTATGAGATCCTTGTCGCAAACGGAGGATGCTGGAAGCAGCGGAGGTCACACGACCTGGTTCATCGAACACACTTCGGAATGTAGAAATGAATTTGGCACTATCTTGCAATATTGGGTCGTTTCTCTCCCACAGAGGGGAGGCCCAAGCCAGGGCTTGTCCAGAAAACAAAGAGATAAGATAGGCCACTCTGGAACGATGGGTAGAAAAATTTTGAGGTTGGAGCTCAAAATGGACTGAACATTGGTTGAGGAAACCCCTACAAGTTTTGGGGTCCCCATCGTACTTTGACGGAGTAGGCAGGTGAAGCGTAGAAGCTGTAGCCACCTGGGATGGCACTGGGGAAACGGAGGAAAGCACAGGAGCCTCAGTAGTGGCTGTCACAGTCTGTCCAGATGTTCCTTGGGAGGTTAATGATTGATAACACTGAAGTAACAGCTGTTGGCGGGCATCCTGTTGCTCCACACGGCTGACCAGATGCTGCAGCATCTCTCTGGCGGTAGGTTCCGTATCTGGGTCTGTCATGGCCTGATCTTACTGTCACGGGCACTAGGAGTCTTTACCCAGGGATCACCAGGTGGTAGGCTTACCAGAGCAACGTAGGTGGTAATAGGGTACTCTGGTAGCAGGGTGATCACGGAACAGTAAATAGCAGATGATGAGATGCTCAGGAAAGTCTATGACTAGCAACACTGGTAATATGGAGGTAGTAGTACACGAGGAACTGTATGGACAAGGACACGTGAAGGTAGTCAGTGGTCTGCGATAGCAAGTTGTACCACTGCTATAGTGAGGAGGAATGTCCAACAGAAATGAGGAGGTGATGAGAGTCAGCGGTCTGCGGATAGCAAGTTGTACCGCTGTCTGAGTGAAGGAATGGAATCCAAGTGGAGGTATCCGGGGAGTCAGTGGTCTGCGATAGCAAGTTGTACCACTGCTATGTGAGCGGATACTGGAACAGGTGATACTGGAAACAGGGATCAGTGGTCTGCTACTAGCAAGTTGTACCACTGAATATATATGTGAGGAGGTGCACGGGGAGAGACTGCAACACAGGGTAAACACGGCACCTTAACACGATCCACAGTAATATGCACAATATAGATATATATATGAATGACTGAACAGCACTGCAAATATGGAAAGTCTCTTGAAGTAATCCGGAACAAGATAGTATAGTCAATGATGGCAACAGACTCAGCGGATAGCAGACTCCAGAGGAGAACCAACACAGTCCAGCAAGATATGCAATACACCAGCACAGTCAATGAGAAGTATGCATACCGTGGTTCAGAAGCAGGCAGTCAGACAAGAGTACAGCGATACCTGAGCGGCAGGAGGCCGGCAGGATGAGAAGTCCCTGGATGGATGAAGCAGAGGTCTAGTAGGTGCAGCGCACAGGTAAGTAAACCAACAGGGACACGAATCCACAGGAATCGGTAGAACGCGGAACTGGACTCTTGGAGGACCCAGGAGAATGGTGATGATCTAGCAGCAGGATAGCAGATGAGACACGAATCCAATGCTGACAGGCGGGTAGAGACCAGCGGGACACAGGAAGGCGTGGAGAGCGGATCAGCAGTAGATGGACGATTAGCGCTGGCAGCAGAAGCAGGACTCTGCGGACCCACGGAGGTAACCAGTAGCAACCAGCAGGCGCAAATAGCGATGGAACACGGGTGAGCAGAGTAGACCAGGAGCTGTTGATCACGGAGAGTAGCAGATGGCAATAATAGCAGCAGTCTCGAGGAAACACGGGAGAGATGAGATGAAGACTGTAGTGCACAGAGGCAGCGGATAGGAATCAGCTAACAGTCACGATGTTGTAACACAGACGAGTTGCAAACTGGAGACTGTAGTGCACGGAGGCAGCGGATAGGAATCAGCTAACAGTCACGATGTTGTAGCACAGACGAGTTGCAAACTGGAGACTGTAGTGCACGGAGGCAGCGGATAGGAATCAGCTGACAGTCTTGATGATGAACAGGTGAGTAGATGTGGAGAGTGGCTGAAGTGCACGGAGGCAGCGGATAGGAATCAGCAAACAGTCACAATGATATGAGATAGAGTTGAAGTGGTTTAGAAGACTGTAGTGCACGGAGGCAGCGGATAGGAATCAGCTAACAGTCACGATGATGGTAGAAGTGGTATGGGAACCACAGTAGTAGAAGTGGTTTGGAAACCACAGAGGTAGAAGTGGTTTGGAAACCACAGGAATCAGCAGCGCTGAATACACGAGGAAACACAGGAACACCTTCAGAGACTCATGGGGAATGAGACTCCAAGATCAGGCAACGTGGTGTTGACCACAGGTGCTTAATATAGGGAGTGTTGCCTGATCTGCCAATTAAGTTAAAGGGACATACACTGAAGGATTGGAAAGGGCTGCGCATGCGCAGACCCTCAGGATGGAGGACGGCCACGGTTCCTAAATGTCCGGGAAGAAGCACTCACGGTCCGGTGAGTGACAATCAGAGCAAAATGTCCACATAAACTATAGAAGTTAATGCATGATTGACTTGTAAGACTTGTCAGTGAGCGATAGGACACCGCTATCACATTATACAAAAAGCTGTATGAATGCCAATTTCATATCAAATTGAAAAATACTATATATCAGGAAGGCCACAAGCGAATTCATGGGGCCAAATGTTCGGATCAAAGGATGCACACCTCTATGTACGGCTGTAAGTATTTCCAACTTTACTAAAGTGGAAAAGGGAAGAGAAATATTATTTCTGATAGTACGCCATTGTTTTTGGGATGATTTCTAGAAAAAGTCCCACTTGTTCTTTTTAGTAAAGAGTTTCAATTAATACAAATTTAAGTGACTATAATTGATTTTAAATTATTTATCATTATTTTTACATAAAAGTTATTCAGGGTTTTTCATAGCGAAAGTGTGACCTTTACATAGAAATTGGCTATTGCCATGAAAATTAATGGTGCTAAAATGGTTCCCATTTAATTTGTGAATATATTATATAGCAACCTTGTTTTTCAAATAGTAGTATCAGTGTCAGTTTGTGTATAAATGTTACAAATGTAGTGCGTTTTTTTGTCTAATCCATATACATATAATTCATGACTTAGAACAGTTCAGATCAGTTAGCCAGTGCAGGTTAACCTCTCTTTGTTTTTTTTGATGGAGTTTGGCTCAGCCAGGTCACTTTACTGATCCTAGAAATACATGTTGACACAACTAAGTCAAATCAATATTTGCACATATTGATCAAAGAACCAAATGCAAATTGTTGAGCAATTATATAGACTTGTCATTTCTCCTGTGACAAGTGCATGTTCCTCTTCTTCTTCCAGTCTACTAAACTCTGCTAAGAGTTTGGACTCCGCTAAGTCCAAGATATTTACTAGAATAAGTTCTGATTTGTATAACAGACACCATAATTGGACAATGGATCATAAAACAGTCACCAGACACAGGCTTGTAATGTTACATTCTATTGTAGAGTTGACTGCGGTTATCTGGACTGTCTGGATTCACAAATGTGTAGCAGGATCTTTATGGAGAAAGTTGTTAGTATTTGATATGCACAAAGGCAGAAATGTTTATCCAAGCACACTCAGTGCAAGGACAAAACGTTTCGCCATTTATTCACAAATTTCCAAATCAGTCTGCCTCCAGGGGGTAAATGTATCATAGTGAGGGTTGTACAAGTCACCAGAAATCGGCGAGATGACAGCTTAAATTTAAAGCGGCGCTGCCTTGTAAAGGGAAACTTTCCTTTACAAGGCAGCGCCGCTTTAAATTTAAGCTGTCATCTCGCCGATTTCCGTTGACTTGTACAACCCGCACTATGATACATTTACCCCCAGGTGTCAGTTTGTGTTTAGGAAGAATCGTCTCCCACTTCTGCAATAGAAAATCCCAAAAATAATCTGCTGTTATAAACCTCAGAATAAAAAAAAGTGATTTGTATTCCGAGAAAATGCTGCTTAATCAGCTTACACACTTTTACAGTAAAGAACCCTTTCCTATGCTGATGGGGAAACCATCTTTCTTTCATTCACAATAAATTACTTCTTGTTCTCTGTATGGTACTTTGTGCGAAAAGTTTGTTAGCTAAATCATTGTATTGATCTTGAATACATTTATACAAATGAATTAGGTCACTTCTAAGGCACCTTTTTATCAGTGGGATCGCCAGTCTCTTAACCCTCTCAAGTTTGCCTATGTAATTCTTACAGTGAGCGGCCAAATACCACATCCCATACTGAAACTGTGACTAGTGACTTATACAACGGCAATAGTGTGCATCATAGGATATTTTATGCCTTTCAGGTTTTGTGATTGTATGCTGCTTTTCAGCCTTCTGTTACTAGTATTCATGTCCTTTCCATCTCAGTTTTCCCCAGTTGTACTACATGTAAGTAGCAAAGTTATTATTTAGCTGAATAATCCTACATTTATCTACATTCAATTTCATCTGCCGTTTCCAGGCCCACTTTGCCATTTTCTCTTAATCTTTCTGTTGAAGTTTATTATCCTGCTTTGTGTTAATAACCCTATATATCTTAGAGTCATTTCCTAATATGAAGACTTTACAGTCTAAGCTATATATATGGTCATTAATAAGAAGATTGAAAAGGACAGGGCCTAATACTGGTCCCTCTGGTAGACCACTATTAACTAGCCAAGACTGTACATGTTCCATTTATAAGGACTCTTTGGGGTATATTTACTAAACTGCGGGTTTGAAAAAGCTTCTAGCTAATATTTTGTAGAAAGTACTAAATAAATGACAGCTAGAATCTGATTTGGTTGCTATAGGTAACATCTCCACTTTTCAAACCCACAGTTTAGTAAATATACCCCTTTGTCTCCAATTCTTCAACCAGTCCTCTAACCATGTACCTACTTTTCCCCTAGATCTAGTATCATCATCTTATGACTGTTATGTGGAAGAGTATCAGACACTTTTGCAAATCCTAAATATATCACGATTGTGCTACTAAGATATAGCTTGAAACTTGCCTCCTCATATAAATTAATCCTATTTGTTTGGCATGACAGGTCATTCAGGAAACCATGCTGACACTAGTTATCAAATTATGTTCAAAATAAATAATAATTATTAGGGATGAGCGCACTCGGATTTATGAAATCCGAGCCCACCCGAACGTTGCGGATCCGAGTCGGATCCGAGACAGATCCGGGTATTGGCGCCAAATTCAAATGTGAAACTGAGGCTCTGACTCATAATCCCGTTGTCGGATCTCGCGATACTCGGATCCTATAAATTCCCCGCTAGTCGCCGCCATCTTCACTCGGGCATTGATCAGGGTAGAGGGAGGGTGTGTTAGGTGGTCCTCTGTCCTGGTAGATCTCGTGCTGTGCTGTTTAGTTCTGTGCTGTGCTGTTTAGTTCTGTGCTGTTTAGTTCTGTGCTGTGCTGTGCTGTGCTGTGTTCTGCAGTATCAGTCCAGTGGTGCTGTGTGCTGTGCTCTGTCCTTCTGAGGTCAGTGGTGCTGCTGGGTCCTGTGCTGTGTCCTGTTCAGTCCAGTGGTGCTGTGTCCTGTGCTCTGTGCTTCTAAGGGCATAGTTATTTCCCCAATATTCCCCTGTGTTTAAAAAAATAAAAAAATGTTTTTTAAAAAAATACCAAAAACTACTTTAATTTTTTTTAATTACCACAAAATTTGCACAACCAATCCTGCAGTATAAGCCCATTGGTACTGCAATATTACCAAGTTCACACATTCAGCAGTAAAAGTCCAGTGGTACTGCAATATTACAAAGTTTACACATTCTGCAGTATCAGTCCAGTGGTGCTGTGTCCTGTGCTCTGTCCTGCTGAGTTCCGTAGTGCTGCTGGGTCCTGTGCCGTGTCCTGTTCAGTCCAGTGGTGCTGTGTCCTGTGCTCTGTGCTTCTAAGGGCATAGTTATTTCCCCATTATTCCCAAGTTTTTAAAAAATAAAAAAAAAGTAAAAAAAAATAAAAAATTTAAAAAAAAAAAAAATATATAATAATTATAACCAAATTTGCAAAACCAATCCAGCAGTATAAGTCCATTGGTACTGCAATATTACAAAGTTCACACATTCTGCAGTATCAGTCCAGTGGTGCTGTGTCCTGTGCTCTGTCCTGCTGAGTTCCGTAGTGCTGCTGGGTCCTGTGCCGTGTCCTGTTCAGTCCAATGGTGCTGTGTCCTGTGCTCTGTGCTTCTAAGGGCATAGTTATTTCCCCACTATTCCCACGTTTTTTAAAAATAAAAAAAAAGTAAAAAAAAATAAAAAATTTTAAAAAAAAAAATATATAATAATTATAACCAAATTTGCAAAACCAATACAGCAGTATAAGTCCATTGGTACTGCAATATTACCAAGTTCACACATTCTGCAGTATCTTGTGCTACATATAATGGAGACCAAAAATTTGGAGGATAAAGTAGGGAAAGATCAAGACCCACTTCCTCCTAATGCTGAAGCTGCTGCCACTAGTCATGACATAGACGATGAAATGCCATCAACGTCGTCTTCCAAGCCCGATGCCCAATCTCGTAGTACCGGGCATGTAAAATCCAAAAAGCCCAAGTTAAGAAAAAGTAGCAAAAAGAGAAACTTTAAATCATCTGAGGAGAAACGTAAAGTTGCCAATATGCCATTTACGACACGGAGTGGCAAGGAACGGCTTAGGCCCTGGCCCGTGTTCATGACTAGTGGTTCAGCTTCACCCACGGATCTTAGCCCTCCTCCTCCTCCCCCCCCCTACAAAAAATTGAAGAGAGTTATGCTGTCAGCAACAAAACAGCAAACAACTCTGCCTTCTAAAGAGAAATTATCACAAATCCACAAGGCGAGTCCAAGGATGTTGGTGGTTGTCAAGCCTGACCTTCCCATCACTGTACGGGAAGAGGTGGCTCGGGAGGAGGCTATTGATGATGTAGCTGGCGCTGTGGAGGAACTTGATGATGAGGATGGTGATGTGGTTATTGTAAATGAGGCACCAGGGGGGGAAACAGCTGATGTCCATGGGATGAAAAAGCCCATCGTCATGCCTGGTCAGAAGACCAAAAAATGCACCTCTTCGGTCTGGAGTTATTTTTATCCAAATCCAGACAACCAATGTATGGCCATATGTAGCTTATGTAAAGCTCAAATAAGCAGGGGTAAGGATCTTGCCCACCTAGGAACATCCTCCCTTATACGTCACCTGAATAACCTTCATAGTTCAGTGGTTAGTTCAGGAACTGGGGCTAGGACCCTCATCGGTACAGGGACACCTAAATCCCGTGGTCCAGTTGGATACACACCAGCAACACCCTCCTCGTCAACTTCCTCCACAATCTCCATCAGATTCAGTCCTGCAGCCCAAGTCAGCAGCCAGACTGAGTCCTCCTCAATACGGGATTCATCCGAGGAATCCTGCAGCGGTACGCCTACTACTGCCACTGCTGCTGTTGCTGCTGTTAGTCGGTCATCTTCCCAGAGGGGAAGTCGTAAGACCGCTAAGTCTTTCACAAAACAATTGACCGTCCAACAGTCGTTTGCCATGACCACAAAATACGATAGTAGTCACCCTATTGCAAAGCGTATAACTGCGGCTGTAACTGCAATGTTGGTGTTAGACGTGCGCCCGGTGTCCGCCATCAGTGGAGTGGGATTTAGAGGGTTCATGGAGGTATTGTGTCCCCGGTACCAAATCCCCTCGAGATTCCACTTCACTAGGCAGGCGATACCAAAAATGTACAGAGAAGTACGATCAAGTGTCCTCAGTGCTCTTAAAAATGCGGTTGTACCCACTGTCCACTTAACCACGGACATGTGGACAAGTGGTTCTGGGCAAACGAAGGACTATATGACTGTGACAGCCCACTGGGTAGATGCATCCCCTTCCGCAGCAACAGCAACAGCTGCATCAGTAGCAGCATCTACAAAATGGCTGCTCATGCAAAGGCAGGCAACATTGTGTATTACAGGCTTTAATAAGAGGCACAACGCTGACAACATATTAGAGAAAATGAGGGAAATTATCTCCCAGTGGCTTACCCCACTTAGACTCTCATGGGGATTTGTGGTGTCAGACAATGCCAGTAACATTGTGCGGGCATTAAATATGGGCAATTTCCAGCACGTCCCATGTTTTGCCCACACCATTAATTTGGTGGTGCAGCATTACCTCAAGAGTGACAGGGGTGTGCAGGAGATGCTTGCGGTGGCGCGCAAAATTGCTGGACACTTTCGGCATTCAGCCAGTGCCTACCGCAGACTAGAGGCACATCAAAAAAGCATGAACCTGCCCTGCCATCACCTCAAACAAGAGGTTGTGACGCGCTGGAACTCCACCCTCTATATGCTGCAGAGGATGGAGGAGCAGCAAAAGGCCATTCAGGCCTACACAGCCACCTACGACATAGGCAAAGGAGTGGGGATGCGCCTCAGTCAAGCGCAGTGGAGACTGATTTCCGTGTTGTGCAAGGTTCTGCAGCCATTTGAACTTGCCACACGAGAAGTCAGTTCCGACACTGCCAGCTTGAGTCAGGTCATTCCCCTGATCAGGCTGTTGCAGAAGCAGCTGGAGAAAGTGAGGGAGGAGCTGGTAAGCCATTGCGATTACACCAAGCATGTAGCTCTTGTGGATGTAGCCCTTCGTACGCTTTGCCAGGATCCGAGGGTGGTCACTCTTTTAAAGTCAGAGGAATACATTCTGGCCACCGTGCTCGATCCTCGGTTTAAAGCGTATGTTGTGTCTCTGTTTCCGGCGGACACAAGTCTACAGCGGTGCAAAGACCTGCTGGTCAGGAGATTGTCCTCTGAAGAGGACCGTGACATGCCAACAGTTCCACCCTCATTTTCTTCCACATCTATGGCTGCGAGGAAAAAGCTCAGTTTTCCCAAAAGAGGCACTGGCGGGGATGCTGATAACATCTGGTCCGGACTGATGGACCTGCCAACCATTGCAGACATGTCTACTCTCGCTGCATTGGATGCTGTCACAATAGAAAAAATTGTGGATGATTACTTTGCTGACACCATCCAAGTAGACATGTCAGACAGTCCATATTGTTACTGGCAGGAAAAAAAGGCAGTTTGGAAGCCCCTGTACAAACTGGCTCTATTTTACCTGAGTTGTCCCCCCTCCAGTGTGTACTCGGAAAGAGTTTTTAGTGCAGCGGGGAACCTGGTCAGTGAGCGGCGAAGGAGGTTGCTTCCTCACAACGTTGAAAAAATGATGTTTATAAAAATGAATAATCAATTCCTCAATGAAGTACAGCACTGCCCTCCAGATACTACAGAGGGACCTGTGGTTGTGGAGTCCAGCGGGGACGAATTGATAATGTGTGATGAGGAGGAAGTACACACTGTAGGGGGAGAGGAATCAGAGGTTGAGGATGAGGACGACATCTTGCCTCAGTAGAGCCTGTTTAGTCTGTACAGGGAGAGATGAATAGCTTTTTTGGTGTGGGGGCCCAAACAAACCAATCATTTCAGCCAAAGTTGTTTGGTAGGCCCTGTCGCTGAAATGATTGGTTTGTTAAAGTGTGCATGTCCTATTTCAACAACATAAGGGTGGGTGTGAGGGCCCAAGGACAATTCCATCTTGGAACTTTTTTTTTTGCATTATATGACCAATCAACAGTCGTTTGCCATGTTCAAAAAGTAAAACCAAATTTAAAAAAATTCAAGAAATTAAACCAAAAGTAAAATGCCGTGTCATAATTTAAAACAAGAGGTATTGACGTGCTCTAAAACTACTGTATTGTTGTTTATATTTTATAAACACTACACTTGAAAGCTTGAGTCTTTCAATAAAAAAGTAACTGTCCATAGCACGAATATTTGCAACAGGGACAATTTTAGGGTTAAGAAAGTCAACTAATAACACTTCGACGCTGTCTGTCTTTATAAACACTACACTTGGAAGTTGGAGGAGGTATTGTGGCCCCGGCACCAAATTTACTACCGGGGCCACTCCACTGTGCAGTCCATATTTAGGTGTATCAGATATTAAACAACGGTGACAGTTGATGCCCAATTTTTTAATTATATTGTGGCCTCGGTACCAAATTGTGTACCGGGGCCACCACACTACGCAGTCCAGATACTTGTTTGGTGGAATTCAGACCAGTTGAGGGTTTTATTATTATATTGTGGGGACCACTCTATCTATACCACACTACAACTCTATACCACTCTATTTAATACTTTAATTCTATTTAATACTTTAATTCTATTTCATACTTTAATTCTATTTAATACTTTAATTCTATTTCATACTTTAATTCTATTTAATACTTTAATTCTATTACTAATTACCATAAAGAGGAACTGCCGCTTCTATTTAATACTTTAATTCTATTAGTAGTTACCATAAAGAGGAACAAAATAAACCAATTTTACCAAAAGTATAATATGACTTAGACTTACAAACACTACACTTGAAAGATGGTGCCTTTAAATGAAAAAGTCAGTCTTCATTGCACGACTATGTGCAACAGGGACAGTTTTTTGGTTTACAAAGTCAACCAATAACACTTGGACCCTGTCTGTCTTTAACATACTTGATGGGATCTCAATGACGAATTGTCTGTACCATGTTTGGAGGAGGTATTGTGGCCCCGGTATCAAATTGGGTACCGGGGCCACCCCACTACGCAGTCCAGATACTTGTTTGGTGGAATTCTGACACGTGGAGGGTGTATTTATTTTATTGTGGCCCCGGTATCAAATTGGGTACCGGGGCCACCCCACTACGCAGTCCAGATACTTGTTTGGTGGAATTCTGACACGTGGAGGGTGTATTTATTTTATTGTGGCCCGGTATCAAATTGGGTACCGGGGCCACCCTACTACGCAGTCCAGATACTTGTTTGGTGGAATTCTGACACGTGGAGGGTTTTTTAATTATATTGTGGCCTCGGTACCAAATTGTGTACCGGGGCCACCACACTACGCAGTCAAGATAGATAGATGCGTATCATAGATAAAGTACATTCAGTGGTGTGGGGCAAATTGAAAAATATTCAAAATGCACTGACATTATCAAAAACAAGAGGTTGTCACACGCTAAAACTCCAACATGTATATGATGGAGAGGATGGAGGAGCAGCCGTATGTGTAGTGTAATGCAGACCTGTTGAAGGTTTTTTATATATTTTATTGTGGTGCCCAGTGCCCACTCCTCTAGGCAGTCCAGGTACATTTATTGGTGCGATTCATAAAAGTTCAGGGTTTTTAATATATTGTGGTGACCCACTCCTCTACGCAGTCCAGGTACATTTATTGGTGCGAATCAAACAATTTGATGGTTTTCTTATTATATATATTGTGGTGACCCACTCCTCTACGCAGTCCAGGTACATTTATTGGTGCGATTCATAAAAGTTCAGGGTTTTTAATATATTGTGGTGACCCACTCCTCTACGCAGTCCAGGTATATTTATTGGTGCGAATCAAACAAGTTGATGGTTTTCTTATTATATATATTGTGGTGACCCACTCCTCTACGCAGTCCAGGTACATTTATTGGTGCGATTCATAAAAGTTCAGGGTTTTTAATATATATTGTGGTGACCCACTCCTCTACGCAGTCCAGGTACATTTATTGGTGCGAATCATAAAAGTTCAGGGTTTTTAATATATATTGTGGTGACCCACTCCTCTACGCAGTCCAGGTACATTTATTGGTGCGAATCATAAAAGTTCAGGGTTTTTAATATATATTGTGGTGACCCACTCCTCTACGCAGTCCAGAAAGATACCTTGTTGCAACGTTTTGGACTAATAACTATATTGTGAGGTGTTCAGAATACACTGTAAATTAGTGGAAATGCTTGTTATTGAATGTTATTGAGGTTAATAATAGCGTAGGAGTGAAAATAAGCCCAAAAACTTGATTTTTAAACTTTTTATGTTTTTTTCAAAAAAAATCCGAATCCAAAACCTTAAATCCGAACCGAGACCTTTCGTCAAGTGTTTTGCGAGACAAATCCGAACCCCAAAAATAACGAAAATCCGGATCCAAAACACAAAACACGAGACCTCAAAAGTCGCCGGTGCACATTCCTAATAATTATACATTATAAATATAGCAAATGGTGGTCTATCTATTACTGTACTTTGTTTCTTTAGCACACGTTAGTGAATGCTATTTGTGCACAGTACTTTAACTGTTTTATTCTTGTTTTAGTGTAACTGCACCTCCTCCTGTATTAGATAAACAGCGGGCAGCACAGTGGCCTAGTGGTTAGCACTTCTGCCTCATGGCACTGGGGTCATGAGTTCGATTCCCGACCATGGACTTACCTGTGTGGCGTTTGTATGTTTGCGTGGTTTTCCTCCCACACTCCAAAAACATACTGGTAGGTTAATTGGCTGCTATCAAAATTAACCCTAGTTTGTCTGTCTCCCTCTCTCTCTGTCTGTGTGTGAGTGTGTGTCTATATTAGGGAATTTAGACTGTAAGCTCCAAGGGGGCAGGGACAAGGGCGGATCTAGAGAATTCTTCTACCCGGGGCGATTTAAGCCCCGCCTCCTTTTTTACATCTGAGGCTGCTGGCGGCTGCATACTATGTGCAGGTCCGTTCAGCAATGACAGGTAGGGACAGTGTGCTGCCCGGATGCTCTGATTGTAATCAGAGCAGCCGGGCAGCACACTGTCCCTGCCTGTCACTTCCGAACGGACCTGCACATAGTGTGCAGCCGCCGGCAGCAAGCCCCTGCTAGGGGGGCGATCGCCCCCCCCTGGATCCGTCACTGGGCAGGGACTGATGTGAATGGGTTCTCTGTACAGCTCTGCAGAATTAGTGGCGCTATATAAATAAATGGTGATGATGATTTAATGATGTGCATAGCCTATTACTACATGACATTTCTTCTGGCAGTTTTTCTCCTTCATGAATATAGATGGAAAAAATATATTTTCATCGATCAACTCTCTCTTCTTTATCTTATGCAGTTATTTTGCCTTCTTTGCCATTTAGCGGCCCAATATTACGTTTTATTTTTTTTTCCTTTTTATGTAATTGGAAAATATTTTAGGAATAGACTAGGCTTACTTACCTTTTGTAAACCGTTTTTCTGCTTCAGTCTTTGCTAATAAAATTTCCTTTTTATATATTTTACATTCCTTATGTTTATAAACAATGAAAAATAAACAATTGTTGCACAACCTTAAAATTAAAAACAATCATATTTATTATACAATAGTGTCAATTATAAGAGATTCACAAAGCATAAGCACACAAATTTAAACAGGAAATACAAACATATGAAAATGTAATTCGGCCGTTTGGGGGTTATCAGCAGATAAGAACATGGATACAATTGGCTCACTAGATGGTAGTGATGTCAGACACTCATACGGCCTGAGTCATTAAGGTGAGCAAAGCAAAATAAGGAGTAAGTTTAATCCTGGACAAACCATGCTACAATGCAAGGGGTGCAGATTAGTTTATTATTTAGCGCAAAATACTGGCTGTGTTTTCATGTAGCACACAAATATTTGATAGCTTTATTTTTACAATGAAATTTAGAGTTGATCTAGGACACATCCAACCCCAACTATAAATCTGTCTCCACCTCCCCGTCCAATGCAACATGGATTTTTCACAGGTGCAAAGTTACTCCTTTTTTATGCTTTGCTCTCCTTAATGATTCGGGTACATAGATTCTGGGACCATCAGGAGAAAGTTAATAAGGGTGAGTGTATGATATGAGTTCCTCCAATTACTGAAAGAAAACATCTTGTAGTAGTATGGGAAAGCAGGATGATCTCACCCTAAGGCTAGGTATACACTACAAAGACTTTCGATTAATTTGTTATCGCTAATGATTTTACGAATGACTGAAGTTCCGATCAGTCTGCCGATTCATGTGTACACACCATACTTGCCAACTCTCCCGGAATGTCCTGGAGACTGCCGCATTTTGCGTCCCAAACTCTGCCATTCACCGGGAATCGCGGTGTTTGGCCCCGCCCACCGCTGTCAAATGACGCATTTGCCTCATTACGTCACAGGTGGCGGGTCCAAAATGACGCGATTTTTGGTGCCCCGCCCCCTCACGCCCACCTCCACCGGCAGACTCCCGGAAGAGAGCTGAAGAAAGTTGGTAAGTATGATACACACTATACCTGATTACCTTCAGATCTGTGGTCTTCATCTGTCTTAACCGTCACTGAGAATGTCAATCAAATCTCTGCCCTCTCATCCCAGCATTACTGCATCCAGAGTAGCATGTGTGTTTGTTATATGTTGTAATATCCTGTTATCACCAGGGCCGCCGAGAGGGGGGGCGGGTATTAATTACCCGGGCCCGGGCATGCCAGGGGGCCCGGCAATTATTTATTTAATTTTGTTTTTCAAAACTAATTTTTTTTGTTGTTGTTTTTTTTGTTGTTTTTTTTTGTGGCGGGGGGGTCGATCATTGGTGGGGGGAGCAGGGTAGTTAAAAAAATAAAATAAACATACTCATGTGATCGCGGCGCCGGCGTCCCTCCTCTCTGCTCCATTCAGACTGAATGCCGGGTGTGACGTCATCATGTCACGCCCAGCCAGGGCCGCCATCAGGGTGGTACGGGGGGTACTGTTGTACCGGGCTCGGGCTCACCAGGGGGCCCGGTACAACAGCGCAACACAGACTTCCCTGGGGGCCCGCTGTCTTGCAGTCCGCTGGTCTCCACCATTCTGTCTTCGGCATGGCTGTCACCGTGATAGCCAGGCACCAGGGAGGAGCTTGTCACAGTGAGGTTAAAAAACAGGGGGGCAGCATGTCCCAGTGGGGTTAAAAAATGGGGGCTGCATGGCACAGAGGGGTTAAAAAATGGGGGGGGGAGCATGTCACAGTAGGATTAAAAAGCAGGGGGGCAGACTGGCACAGTGGGATTGAAAAAGGGGCGGGGAGCAGCATAGTATAGTGTGATGAAGGGGAGCCAGGTGAAGGGGGCAAAAGCAGCATGGAGGGCGCAGTGTGATCATAAGGCATGGCGATGATATAGGGGCACATTATTGTAATGTTGGGGCTGGAGGAAGGCCTAAATATTAATCGTGGGTGGTATTAATTTAACGCCAGGGTTGTTTGGAATTATCTAAATGTTGCCATTTTTTTCCAAATAGGGCCCCCAGCATTCCAGGATCCAGACAAGCCGCAACTAAAGAAACCTGCAGCCACAGGTGGTGAAAGTGAGAAGAACAGGTAGGAGAGAGCAGGACAGTATGTGAAATGTTGTGATTCTAGTAGGGACAATGGCAATTTTTGGTGAGTGTTGTGCCCAATGTAAGGTGCAGGCCAAGACTGAACTCTTTGTGTACACACTGCATTCTTTGTATACTACAATGTGGTGCTAGATGTCCTGAAAGTCAGGAGTGCTTGGACATATGTGACGCACCGACGAATTGAGAGCCTAGTGATTTTGATGTGCTAGCTATGCCCCAATGGGTCATTTGCCACGCCCCCAAATGCATGACCACACCTCCGAAAAATTTTGTGCTGCCGTAAGGAGGCGCATTTTTTTTTAGCATACTCGACTATAAGGGGGGGCCCCATGAATTTGTTGTACCGGGGCCCTGAATTCCTCTTGGCAGCCCTGGTCATCACCTCTGTATACAGCACAACAGCTATAGGACAGGTTAATAACTTCTAACATTGCATTTCCATATTTTCCTGCCTGGTCTGATCATTGTGCGCATTCCCTACAGCGGTGCTAAAATATGGGGGAAGAACAGATAAAAGGCTTTTATTTTATGGTCCCTATAGATGGCTGCAGGGTGTGGTAGTGGGAAATCATATGCACAGTTGCTGCATGGCTGGTAGCAGCCCGTACAGTAACATAGCATAGTCCCATAATGGAGAGAAGTCCCTGCTCCTTCGTTCCCTACATCGTGTTATGTGAACTATGGCAGTCTTGCATTGCAAACACAGGATTAGACAGGTTCTCCCGGGATTGGCAGGAGTCCCATGCATCTGATTGGCTGGCTGTCAGACCATGGCTCAGTAGGAATCCACCCCCATGCTCTTAGCCTGCATTCCAAGGTATGGGTGTCTGCCCCACCCCCTCGTCTGTCATTTCAATTATGCTGAAATGGAACAACATTGTTCCATCATTGAACAAGATTTTCAGTTCAGTTTGAAAATCTCGATCAACGATTTGGAACAATAATCGTTCATTGATCCAGTGTACACACTACTGTGATTTCGGGTCAATCAATCGTTTATCGTCTGATTGGCCCCGTTAACCTGCGTAAAACACTGTACCTAGCCTGGGTGTGGTTCCTTTTCTGTCCTTCCTAAATGTGCTTCTTCGGGGTTTTAGCTGTGGCACAGGAAAAGAGCTAGTCCCCATATACCAACTTCCACCTACTACAAAACTGGCATTACCTTCTGCAGCTCCAATTCACAAGCTGGATCTATGAACTACTTTTCATATAGAGTTCACACCACAATCTGCCAGCAACGGTTTCACAGGAGTCACAAATCTACTAGTTTTGTTGAATGAAAAAATTAGGTGCTGTGACCCAAACAATGTCCACCTAAAAAGAACTAAATGGTCATCAGTGCTGGACACCTTAATCTATAATAAAATATAAAAGAATTAACAATAAAAGAATTAAACATGTTAAAACCTCGCTGAGCTAGAGTGAGAAAGGTCTTGAACAAAGACACTTGTCAACATATATCTCCTATTTGGGTTTATTGCTAATAACTGTCAAACACCTGCTATTATGTGTAATAGATAAATGGTTTTAAAACGCTCCACTGCCTCAAGCCACGCACATACCTGCTTTTTATTCAGTTCTCACAATCATAGAGTGTAAATGAATCCCACAGTGCTGAATTATAACAATTATGGTATTACTGTTCACAGAGATATAGATTTTTCAGTGATTAGTCAAATTTTATTTTACTTCTGCAGGAAAGCAATATACAAAAAAGAAATAAAACATGTTGTTTGTAGTTTGGGCAAGAATAAGTAATTTCCACAGAAAGTCAACAAACATTTTACTTCGATAAGACTGTTACCAAGCTCTCATGTTTCACATATGTGGTTAAACTGTCAGATGTGTATTGTATATTGTGAATCTTACTGATAAAACTATAATGTACTGGTCGTTAATCTGAATGCCTTCAATAATAATAATTATTGTAATATTCAATTTAAAGGTCGAATTACGTCTAAAAATCAGCATGAATGACTGTGGTAACTTGTAAAAAGACATATGGAGGGGTTTGATTCAAGGTGTTTTTAGTAATTTATGGTTTGTTAAGTGTCATGCGATTACCAGGGCAACCACAGTCAACTGACATATGATGATGCAGTGAACCATGATGCTTTGGAACATTAATAGAATAAAACCCTTCCCCTCTCCTTCTTCTGCCATCACGCGCCTACTGAGGAGTATGGTGGGGAGCATTGTGGCTTAGTGGTTAACACTTCTGCCTCACAGTACTGAGGTCATGAGCAGGGGCGTAGGAACAAAAATTTTCATGGTGAAGCAAAAGGCCAAGGACTACTATAGGGCTTGGAGCCCCTCTTTTTGCATTTGGTATTTCGTTTTACAACCGTTCTAACAGTGACTGTAGATATACATAGACTCCCAATCATACGTTTTTGTCAGAGTTTCCAGGGGTTGGCCAGCCACAATTTCATTGTTTATTTCACTATAAGATCAGTCAACCAATCAGTACAATAGCTGTTAGAAAATTGATAAATTCAATTGTTCATCTTAATAATTTACATTTTTCATAGTCCTTAACCTAGTTTTTATTCAGATTTCGTTGACCTCATAATCTCATTTGATTGGGAGCATTTTTAAATCTATAGTCACTGTCTTACTGGCTATGGTATGTGCTATAAATTTAAATTGCTATATCTCATGTTTGTTACTGGATGCAACGCACAAAATTCAGGGTAAACGTATAGCTGTTCATCATCAATACAGGTTATTAATTAGATTTTTATGAACGGAACACTAGTTATAGAATAGTGTCAATGAAAAGAGATTCAAAGAGCATAAGCACAAAAATGTAAACAGGAAATACAAACATGTGATAATTAGAGATGTTTGGGCTTGGTTTTCTGAAAACCAAACCCACCCGAACTTAGGGGATCCGAGTAGGCTCACAAGCCGGCTCTGAACTTTTGCGCGTCCTCGGATCTGAATCCAGGACTAGCCACCTTCCATCATTGGCTGTGGATGCTATGATCCATGCCCCCTCCCTCCCTTCCCCTATGTGTGGTCTCCTCCCTTCCTCATGAGTCCTGGTGTCACATGGGACGTGCACCACATGACAGGCGCTGTCCCATGTGTGCAGAGCAGCTCTCCTACACAGCGCAGATGGAACAAAGGAAGTGTGAGGGAGGGGAGTATGTTAATATAATGTGTGAGGGAGGGGGTATGTTAATATAATGTGTAAGGGAAGGGAGGGGGATCTTAATGTAATGTGTGAGGGAATGGAGTATGTTAATATAATGTGTGAGGGAGGAGGTATGCTAATATAATGTGTAAGGGAACGAAGGGGGGATCTTCATGTAATGTGTGAGGGAGGGAAGTATGTTAATATAATGTGTGAGGGAGGAGGTATGCTAATATAATGTGTATGGGAAGTGAGGGGGATCTTAATATAATGTGGGAGATAGGCTATTAATTTAATGGTGAAATGTAGGTGGGGCTAATTATTTAATGGGTGCTATTTTATTTGTGGGGTGATGGTGAAGCAATTTAATACTTTGGTGGGGCTATTTAACTTAATAGAGGGGCTATCAATTTAAGATGGGGTGATTGGACCTTTAATTTAATGCTGGGGTAGTTTGGTATTAGTAACTATTATATAGTAATTATTGAATGTGGGGCTGTTTGGGGAAAATGAGTCCTATTTATTAAATGTAAATATGAATTATTTAATGACAGTGATGGTTGCAGGAAATTGGTATATTAATTAAATGTAAATGCTATTAATTTATTGCTGTGGTGTGGGAGTCTCTGTTGTAATTTGGGTGGGAGGTAGGCTATTAATTTAATGGTGGACTGTTAGTAGTTGGAGCTAATTATTTGATGGTGGGTGTTATTAATTTATTTGTAGGGTTATGGAGGGACTATTTAATTTAATAATGGGGCTTATTAATTTAAGGTGTTGTGACTGGGCCTTTAATTTACTGCTGGCATGGTTTGGGGCTACTAATTGAATATGAGGCTAAGTTTGGGGAGGAGGACTATTTTTTAAATGTGCTTATGAATTATTTAATGGTTATATTAAACATAAATGCTATTTGATTTATTGCTGTGGCTGTTTGGAGGAAGGGAAATAGGTTTATTTAATAAATGGGAATACTATTAATTTAATGTTGGGGCTAGTTGGAGGGAAACAGGTCTATTAATTAAATGTGCTTGCTATTAATTTAATGTTAGGGCTGGATGGAGGGAAATTGATCTATATATCAAATGAGGATTCTCATTTTATAACTAGAAGGCCTAGTTATAAAACATGGGTGTTATTGATTTAACACCAGGGTTGGTTGGAGTTTTCTAAATTTTATGTACCCATTTTTTTCCAAATAGGGCCCCCAAAACTCCAGGATCCAGTCAATCAGCAACTGATCTAAAGACACCAGCAGCCACATGTGGTGAAAGTGACAAGAACAGGTAGGAGAGAGCAGGACAGTCTGCCAAATGTCCTGCATCTGGTGGGACAGTCCCAGATTGGTGTGAAAGGTGTTTATTTTGAAGTTTTCTTAGTTTTTTCTGTTTAATAAAACTGGCTGAGGCCAGGAAGTTGAAACCGAACTTCCAGCCCCACACATGTTCCAGGCCCCTGCATATGAGCAATACAGCAGATCATCAGCTCCAGAGCGATACGTAACCCTTATCACTCTGTGAAAAAAACATTTATAAAAGGGCCTGCAACTTAACTGCATCTACTAATGGGAGGAACAGAATAGATTTGGTGTTCCTTGCTGAATGTGAATTAGGAATAGGAATACTCCTGATAGCGTGCCCACATAGAAAAGCAAGAATTAGGAGTGTATTTATGAATAGGTCCCCTTTAGCATCAATTTAAGATGGGGTGATTGGACCTTTAATTTAATGCTGGGGTAGCTTGGTATTATTTTTTTTTGGCTGATTTTTATTGTAGTTTATTGTGGCAATAAAAAATGACATTGCAATTTACAAGGGAAAATATCACTACTCATTAAGCCAGCGATAACTGGATGGCGATAACAGATTAAGCAATCTTGTTAAATAGCTAGACTGCAACATGCAAAGGGATGAGGAAGCGATCACTGGTGAGACTGTCAGCATTGCTAACTATGGTGGTCAGGCCCGGCGCTCCCATTAGGCAAGGTTAGGCAATTGCCTAGGGCGCCGGGCTCTGCAGGGCGCCTCGAAATTAAAAAAAAATGACTATGGTCATTTAAAACGGAAATCCACGGGGAGGAGAGGAGGGAAGGGGCTATGAATCTTACCTGCATGAAGCTGCTCCTCTCTGCTCTGTCTCCTCCCCTCCGCTCACTGACAGTGACAGGCCGTGATGATGTCATCATCACGGCCCGACAGTGTCTGTGAGTGGAGGGGAGAAGACAGAGCAGAGAGGAGCAGCTTCATGCAGGTAAGCTAAAGAAAGACATGGGGAGCTGAGGGGAGGGAAGCGCAGCACCAATTTTGACAGGGGGGCGCCGATTTTTAAAGGGGGGGCGCCAATTTTTAAAGGGGGGGCACCAATTTTCACACTGTGCCTAGGGCACCAAGGACCCTAGCACCGGCGCTGATGGTAGTAACCCTTTCATGTAAAGGGCAATAAAAAAAGCTCTATCACAGGGATAAATAGCTGTTTTTGCCAGCAGAGCTTTTTGCCTTTTAATAAATTAACCCATTAGTTTGTTGGGATAAGTTATTTACATGAGACTCAAGGGGTGAACAGGGTGCAGTTATGAGCATGTTTCCTGTTTAGCAATTAACCTCAAATAATTTTCTCCCATTTTTATACAGGGGTAAAGTTTGGGGCTCGGATTAGTCTTTTGCACATTCCAGACGTGTTCTGTACAGGAGAGCACATTTTTTTGGCACAAATATGCAGTAATGACAAATGAAACAAAGACATTCCTGATGTCCCCTAGATCTCATCATGATTAATTTCAAGCAGAAAGCGCATCCACTAAGCTCTCTTTATACCAATATTATTTGCAGATTTTATATTTAGAATTCTAGAGTGTTTTATTAACAGTAATGTTGCTCTAAATGTAGGACTTTTTCCTCATGATCTGTGTTAGTTACATTTATTAGGATCAGAATATATAAATACAAGAAATAAATGGAGTTTGCTCATGTGGAAAATAGAACTGTGCTGAACACAGTCAGGCAAATGGCCACAATATTTACAAATATGGTGGCTGGATGGATGTACCACACTTCTCATTTGGTACCATCGAACTTTTCCACCATAATGATCAAACGATTCCACAATTCTCGATATAAAACTATTAGTTAGCCAGCTTTAAACCTTTGTTTCACATGCTGAGGCAGTCCCCCCGTTTGTGGAGCTTGCTACAATTTAGTCTCACTGGAATTATTTTGATCTTTCTTTCTCCCAGGGCATGTGAACAATATGCATGAAATATCTAAATTCAACTGTTGTGCAAACATAAGCTATACACCGAAAGCTAATATCCCGTTATTAGTCTCCTATATGTGCTACATTTTGCTACAGGAAATCTATAAAGGAGATATCCACCCATACTAAGTAGTTATTAGTAAACCCCACGCCTTATAATTAACAGAAAGGTCCAATGTCCTGGGAATTTCCCCATTTAGGAGATCTTCATGCTCAGGTGCCTCTGCAATGGCTCATTCTACAGCCGCAGCTGGAAGAAGAATTTTGAATTGCTCAACTACTGTGTTGATAGCACTAATATTAATGCTGCTGTAGCCAACCAGTCAACTATTCTCAACACAGCAGAGCCTCTAATTTGTAAGCTTTCACGTGCAGGGTCCTCTTCCCTTCTGTCCGCCTCTTTTCATTACCTATGCCTTTGGCACACCAGCTGTGTTTTGCACCTCCTCCCTGGGCTCTCTGCCCTTGGACTCCACACCTCCCTTGTCTTCACACCTCAATAAGTGGCTCTGATCCTGTTTGCTGCGCCCACACTCATGGGTACAGGTTTCAGCTGGCGAATACCCCCTAGTACGGCTATCCATAGCTGTGTCATGATTTATATTGCTATGTGTTTATTGTATTGTCCTGTAATGCTATAGGCCATTTTGTTACATGCCTCTGTATGGCGCTGCAGACCCTATGTAGCGCCCTATAAATAAAGTATAATAATAATAACAGCATCCCCGTACGCCCCAGCACCTTCCCTTTTTTACCCCCTAAGTGGAAAAAAGTCTTGTCACCATGAATAAATGTGCTTTTCGCCCTTTAACAAGTCGCCTATGATATCCGATTATAGGTTTTGATCAAAGTCCAGTGAATAGAAGCTTGTACTGGTCCCCACAATAAAAATTGTGGGGGCCAGTAGAAATGTAACAGGCAGGGCTGTTACGATTATGATGCCTTAGTCAGTATTAACACAGGCTTACCTAGGGCGCGGAGTCTAACGGCCTTCCGGTCTTCACCAAGAACCACCGCAAGGTAGTGTGGACTTTGCTGCCGAAGAACCGCAGGTCGCGGCCCCCAGATTAGCCGTTAATTCCAGGTGTTGTAGGTCTGGAACAGTAACCGGTAGATGCACGGAGCCAATGGGTGCATGGCAGGATTTGGGTCCAGAGGGACGACCGGGTCGGTACACTGGTGATATCAGATATACGGTACCAGAGGGAAATCCAGAGAATAGTTGGTAACACAGCCGAATCGGTACACAGAAGGTATCAGGTATACGGTGCCAGAGGGAGATCCAGAGAATAGTTGGTAACACAGCCGATTCGGTACACAGAAGGTATCAGGTATACGGTGCCAGAGGGAGATCCAGAGAATAGTCGGTAACACAGCCGAGTCGGTACACAGGAGATAGTCCAGTTCGTAGTGCCAGGGATAAGCCAAAGAATAGTCAGGTCACAGCCAGGTAGGTACACAGGAGTAGGAGGAATAGAGGGATACACAGGGAGCAGGTTCACAGGAGTCAGGACACAGGAACTGTAGCCAGGAACAGGAAACACATTGCTCTGACACAGGCAGCGTGTCAGAGCAGGGGAGATATAGGACAAAACTAATATCAAAAAATGGATCTGTCTGCGCTGACTAGTATTTTAGCTGCCTCTGTCTGCTAACATACAACCTATCTACGTATGTACCAATGAATAAACCTACAAACATATGGAAAACAAATCTGGCGCTTATACTCTATAAAATCTCAAAAAGAGCACAAAAAGGTAGTCCAAAATATATATAGATATAGGAGTTTGAATTCCCCGCCCAGGAGTCACATGATCGGCAGCAGGGAGAACCCGGAAGTGCGGCAGCGCCAACAGAAGAAGCGCTGCACAGATCGGACACCGCTGTCAGATCACGCTGAACAGCGGAACGGGAACAAGGTAAGTTCCTAACAGTACCCCCCCACCCCCTTCAGGGGTGGCCTCCGGACAACCTATAAGGCTTTTGAGGGAACTTGGTATGGAATTTCTTCAACAAACTCGGAGCATGAAGGTCTCGTGCAGGAATCCAAGAACGCTCTTCAGGACCGTAACCTTTCCAGTCAACCAGGAACTGCAAGGAACCTCTGGAAATCCGAGAATCTAGAATCTCCTTCACCTCAAATTCCTGATCTAGCGCAGAAATAGCAGCAGGAGGTCTTCTTGAAGAGAAGAATTTGTTAATAACAAGTGGTTTGAGAAGGGAAATGTGGAAGACATTGGGAATCCTCAAGGTAGGGGGTAATTTTTATCTAAAGGCCACCGGATTAATGACCTCAATGATCTTGAAGGGACCAATAAATCGGGGAGCGAATTTCCTAGAAGGGACCAACAAGCGAAGATTCTTCGTAGACAACCATACTTTGTCACCAGGAGTAAGTAGTGGAGACGGTCTTCTTCTTTTGTCAAATGCTCTTTTACTGATGGCAGAGGTGTGAAGTAATTTGCGTTTGATAAGATCCCACCTAGACGAGAAGTCCGATAGAAGGGAATCAACTGCAGGAACCCCAGAAGCGGTTAACTCTTTGAAGGGTGGAACTTTAGGATGAAATCCCTGAAGAGCAAAAAAGGGAGAAGTGGAGTTAGAGTCGTGTGAATTATTATTGTGGGCGAATTCTGCCCAAGGTAATAAATCAACCCAATCATCATGTTTAGCTGGATTGAAACATCTGAGGAATTTATCCAATTCTTGATTCGTCCTTTCAGTGAGACCATTACTTTGAGGATGATATGCAGAAGAGAAATTTAACTTAATTCCACAAAGACGAGAAAAGGCCCTCCAAAATCTTGCCACGAACTGAGTTCCTCGATCAGAAACGATAATATCTGGACAGCCATGTAGGCGGAAAATCTCTTTAATGAAGAGTTGAGCCAGAATAGGAGCAGAAGGGAGACCTTTTAATGCCACAAAGTGAGCGGCTCGGGAAAGGCGATCAGTGACCACCCACACTACTGAGAACCCTCTGGAGGAGGGTAAATCTGTGATAAAATCCATGGAAAGATGACTCCAAGGTCGATCCGGAATAGGCAGAGGCTGCAGCAGAGCGTATGGAGCTTGACGAGGAACTTTATTTTGAGCACAAGTGGAACACGCCGTCACAAACTGTCGAACGTCCGAACGGATAGCCGGCCACCAATAACTACGGGAGATAAATTCCAAGGTCTTCTTTATACCGGCATGACCAGAAAAACGGGAGGCATGAGCCCATTTAAGGAGTTTAGTTTGGAGATGTGGAGGAACCAAAGTCTTCCCGTGAGGAATAATCAAACGAGTAGGAGTAGTAGCCAAAATACATTCTGGATCTAGAATAGACCTCACACTCTCTTCTTCGGTATCCATAGAATCAAAGGAACGAGAGAGAGCATCAGCCTTCTTGTTCTTGGACCCTGGTCTGAAGGTAATGATCATATTGAATCGTGAAAAAAATAAAGACCATCTGGCCTGACGGGGATTGAGGCAAGATGCAGTTTGTAAATAAAGCAGGTTCTTGTGATCCGTAAAAATAGTAACAGGAAATCTGGCTCCCTCCAAATGATGTCTCCAAGCTTCCAAGGCCAATTTGATAGCAAGTAGTTCTCTGTCTCCAATGCCGTAGTTTTTTTCGGTGGGTGAGAATTTATGAGAAAAGAAGCCACAGGGAGAAAATTTTCCAGTAGAATTCTTCTGAGACAAAATAGCTCCCACTCCAGCGGAGGATGCGTCAACTTCGAGAAAAAAGGGGAAGGAAGAATCTGGCTGTTGAAGAATAGGTGCCGATATGAAGGCTTCTTTAAGATACTTCAAGGCCTCTACCGCCTCTGGTGGCCAGGTTTTAGCGTTGGCAGATTTCTTGGTCAAGGATGTGATGGGTGCAATAACAGATGAAAACCCTTTGATAAAGTGGCGGTAATAATTAGAAAACCCAATAAAACGCTGGATGCCCTTAAGTCCAACCGGTTGGGGCCAATCATAAATCGCCTTTAATTTCTCAGGGTCCATACGTAATCCGGAGCCAGAAACCACGTGACCAAGAAAAGGAAGATGAGTTTTTTCAAAGACACACTTGTCCACATTACAGTACAGATGATGTGACCGAAGGCGTTGAAGAATCAAGGAGACATGATGGCGATGAGTAATAATATCAGGTGAAAAAATTAGAATATCGTCTAGGTAGATGACAACAAATTGATACAGGAAATCCTGAAAAACTTCGTTAATGAAATTTTGAAAAACCGCAGGAGCGTTACAAAGTCCAAATGGCATGACAAGATACTCAAAATGCCCATCGTGCGTATTGAACGCCATCTTCCATTCGTCCCTTTGTTTAATACGGATAAGGTTGTAGGCCCCTTTCAAATCAAGTTTAGAAAAAATTGAAGCTCCCTTGATCCTATCAAAGAGTTCAGAGATCAATGGTAAGGGGTACCTATTCTTTTTCATTATGGCGTTGAGGCCACGGTAGTCTATACAAGGACGCAATCCGCCGTCCTTCTTTTTTACGAAAAAGAAACCTGCTCCTGCTGGTGACGAGGATTTCCGGATAAAACCCGTTTAAATTCTCCTTAATATATAGGGACATAGCATCTGATTCGGGTAGAGATAATGGAAATACCCGTCCTCTGGGTGGTATCTTATCCGGCAACAATTCAATGGAGCAATCCCAAGGTCTATGAGGGGGTAACTTGGAAGCCTCCTTTTCACAAAAGATGTCAGAAAACGAATGATATTGAGGAGGAATACCGGAGGATGTTGGAAGACAGCCCATAGCGGGTCTATGAATCCTGGGAAGACATCGGGAATGACACTCTGAACCCCATGCAAGGACTTCCGGTTTCTGCCAATCTAAAGTGGGGGAGTGAAGTCTGAGCCAAGGTAAGCCTAAGATCAACGGGTTGATAGCCTCTGGAATGACTAGGAAGGAGATTTCCTCAGTGTGTAAGGCTCCAATGCGTAGAGAAATGTTGACAGTTCTGTTCTTAATGGATCCTCCAATGATACGACTGCCATCTATAGCTGTAATGGCAATAGGGTGATCTAAGGGTTGCCTAGGCAATGACAACCGCTCTACAATGTCAGCTCGTAAAAAGTTCCCCGCTGCACCGGAGTCAATAAGCGCTGGAAGAGACAATTGTTTATCAGTATATTGCAGAAAAACTTGGATAGAAAAACTTGAATCCATAGGAGAGAGAATGTTCATACCTAACTTAGTCTCTCCGTCATCAGTTAGGTCCGATCGTTTCCCGGCCGCTTCCCACATTGACTCAGGACATGATCGGGTTCCCCGCAGTAAAGGCATAAACGATTCTTGAAGCGCCTCTCTCTTTCCTCCTGGGATAACCGTGCTCTTCCCAACTGCATAGGCTCTTCCTCCGGTGTAATAGGACTTTGGAAGCGAGGAGCCAAACGGAAAGTAGATCGACGGGAACTCTCTCTCTCCTGAGTGCGTTCACGGAAACGTATATCAATCTGGTTACAGAGAGAGATCAAAGCATCCAGGGTAGTGGGTAACTCTCGGGCCGCTAGCTCGTCCTTAATACGATCGGACAAGCCTTGCCAAAATGTGGCCACTAAAGCTTCATTGTTCCAACGAAGTTCGGCCGCCATAGTGCGAAATTGAAGGGCGTACTGGCCCAGAGTAAGGGTACCCTGGCGCAGACGGAGGAGTTCAGAAGCTGCACTGGAGACTCGTCCGGGTTCATCAAAGATGCGTCTGAAGGTTTCCAGGAAAGTGGCACAATTATGGAGGATGGGGTCATCATGTTCCCAGAGAGAAGAAGCCCAGGCAAGCGCTTGACCAGACAATAAGGAAATAATATAAGCGACTTTAGTTTTCTGTGTAGGAAAGTTTCCAGGCAAAAGTTCAAATTGAATAGCACACTGGTTCAAGAAGCCTTGGCATTCCTTGGGATCCCCATTGAACTTGGGTGGGTTAGGAATGCGGAGTTGAGAGGTTGTGGGAGCAGATACAGCCGAACTGCTTGGAGCGGGGGCAGGTTGTGGGGCCGGAGCAGGTGGAGGATTAGGAGCTGCCACCTGAGCTGCTTGGAGCGTATCCATCCTGTTAGACAGAGTCTGCAGAATCTGTAATAACTGTTCTTGATTTTTCCCCTGTTCTTCAACCTGAGCCGCTAAGTTATCCAGTAGTACTCTCGCAGTGGAATTCCCTGTCGCTTCCATCAGTTAGATAAGTGGGTCAGAGCAAACTGTTACGATTATGATGCCTTAGTCAGTATTAGCACAGGCTTACCTAGGGCGCGGAGTCTAACGGCCTTCCGGTCTTTACCAAGAACCACCGCAAGGTAGTGTGGACTTTGCTGCCGAAGAACCGCAGGTCGCGGCCCCCAGATTAGCCGTTAATTCCAGGCGTTGTAGGTCTGGAACAGTAACCGATAGATGCACGGAGCCAATGGGTGCGTGGCAGGATTTGGGTCCAGAGGGACGACCGGGTCGGTACACTGGTGATATCAGATATACGGTACCAGAGGGAAATCCAGAGAATAGTTGGTAACACAGCCGAGTCGGTACACAGAAGGTATCAGGTATACGGTGCCAGAGGGAGATCCAGAGAATAGTCGGTAACACAGCCGAGTCGGTACACAGGAGATAGTCCAGTTCGTAGTGCCAGGGATAAGCCAAAGAATAGTCAGGTCACAGCCAGGTAGGTACACAGGAGTAGGAGGAATAGAGGGATACACAGGGAGCAGGTTCACAGGAGTCAGGACACAGGAACTGTAGCCAGGAACAGGAAACACATTGCTCTGACACAGGCAGCGTGTCAGAGCAGGGGAGATATAGGAGTTTGAATTCCCCGCCCAGGAGTCACATGATCGGCAGCAGGGAGAACCCGGAAGTGCGGCAGCGCCAACAGAAGAAGCGCTGCACAGATCGGACACCGCTGTCAGATCACGCTGACAGCGCAGCGGAATGGGAACAAGGTAAGTTCCTAACAAGGGCTCCCCTCCTTCCTTCTCTCACCACACCCCCATTTTCAAAATATCCTCTACCCAACATTTGCTCCCCCCATTCTCTTCAGTCTTTCCCCCATGCAGCAATTTACTTACATCTCTACATCTTCTTGTTGGTTCCCTTTGGCCCCTCTCCATTGACAGCATTGTGATATTATTAGTTACATGACGTCAGCGATGCTGCAGGGAGCCTCTCTGCCTTGTTGAGGGTCTCTGTCAGGGAGCTGTTCACCTCTCTCTTGGTAAGATGTCATCTGGGGGCTGGAACTGGAGCAAATAGTGGCAGCCAAGGATCCCCCATTCCTTGGGAGTGGTGGCGGATGTGCTGCTTACAAGGGGCCTACTGCTGCATCCCGTAATTCAGTGTTCACCCACCCATCTCAGGAGTAGAAGCCCCCTCCCTAATAAATCTGTCTGGGCCCAGGGCTGGTGGGGCCCCATACTGCTGTGGGGCCCAATGCTGTATTCCTTGTACCCACCTGCTGGCAGCCCTGGCAGCACTCTGACCCGTCCTGCACCAGATACTGCAGTGAGGGTCAGAGTGCTGGTCCCAACATCAATCACATTTAGTCCCAAGCAATCTGGACACAGACACTAGTAGTTTTCCCTGTTACCCCCCACTGATGGCGAACCTGGAAGCACCCCCACCTCCCTCTTCGTAGTACAGGGGTCATTGACCACTTTCCCACTCCTCTTTCTATGGTCTTGATCACCTTTAACGCAAATCATAGTTGGAATTGATACCTCTAAATAATTTATGACTCTTGGCACCAAACGACAGCTTGGGCAGGTAGTTATAGTATAAGAGAATATAAGTGTCGTAGTTTTCTGTTTCAAAATTTGGGAATCATATATATATAATTCTCTATCCCTGCGGTATAGACTACAAAGTAATATAAGTGGATTGAACACTGTGTTAGTTAGTAGAACAGAGCAGGTTCAACTTAGTTTTAGGAAACATAACTGCATATCAATTTTTCCTTTAATAGCAAATTAGTTTCATAAACATAGCAAGCTTTCAGAACACAAAGCCCCTTCTATTGTAAAAGATTTATTTATATACAAAGCAAAGTACTACAGACACAAACCAATGGAAAGGTAGCACCACCTGCTGTCTATAAGTTGAAATGCACCCTGTGTGCATCATTTCTAATATGGAAAGCTCACAAACAAGACATTCTAAAGTACCTGCATGAGGTCCCTTACTTGGGTAATTCTACGTGTAGAAATGGAATCAAAGAGAAGTCCACAAAGGTTTTTAAAACTATCATTTACCACTTTACCTTTACTCCTGACTTTTTGGCTAACCCTTTTAATGCTGACAAGTTGACAACATTTCATGGTTTGCACCATTTAAATAACTTATGGCCCAGGGCTGTGGGAAAAGCCCTAGTGCTTTCAGCACAAGGTACCCCTGGGGGAGGGGGGGGGGAGTCTGCATTTTGTTTTAATGGACCTTATCTCCCTAATTTTTCCAGCCCCATGCTGACTTGTCTGGGGCTGGTTTGGCATTATGGCAGGGTGACCCCACACTGTGGATTTCCCTGCTATAGTAGCTAGTACCAGCCTAGGAACAAGGGTTGGTTAAGCTGTTTGGGGGGATTACACACCTTTTTTCTTTAAAAAAGTTTTAAAATTTAACATTAATACTCATTTTCTTTACATTGATAAAAACACACATACACAATTTTTCAAGAAAGCTACCATTTTTAATTAAACTGTCTGAAAAAACCCTGAAATTAAAATGTTATAAATTTAATGTTTAAAACAAACCAAAGAAGAAATACGCCCGAGCTTGGTATATCCCATAATATATATGGTACCAGTTGCATGGCAATATAAATGCCCTTAATATGTATACAAAACTAAAAGACAGTTGTTATCAGCGCTTATCCTTAACATTGCATATATGTGTGTATCTATTGTCTTTTTGTTTAGTATAAATGTATTATTGTTTGTTTAACAACTTAAAGTTATTTGTTTGTTTTTTTAATTTTTTGCTTATTTTTTTGAATTTTTTTTGTTCTTTTTTTAATTTGTTTAAGTATAACCTGGGGTGTTGGAAGTGGACTTGGGGGGGGGGGGGGGGTAATCTTGATCAGGGTCTGGAAACTGGCACTAGCTGACTGTCCCTGCACTTTACCTTTGTTATTATATTTCAGTCCAGCAAAGGGCAGAACACAATATTCCTCAGGTCTCCCCACCTATTCCCTACCTTACTAATAAAGAGTGTCTCAGTCCAGTTACTCAAAAGGGAAATAAACATAGATTACTTATCAGTATTGCTCCCAGCCTCTGGATACCAAAATGGTTCCTCACTGCGCAAACATCCAGTAATTTCTCTCTTCCCAGCTGTTCTCTGCTCTCCTCCAGACCTCTCAGACTTCCCTAAGATCTCCGCTCTGGCTGACATATATGGGGTCTCTCCGTGTCCTGCTTGCACGAATCCTCCTCACTGCGACTCCTGCAGCCCTGTCTTACTGGCACACACTCCTCTCCTTTCTTCTCTTCTTCCCACTGCTCTCACCTAGGCCTCTCTAACTAGCTCCTCCACCTCACTGCATGCTGGGAGATGCTGTTCTCTGCCTGCAGGGGAGTTATCTAAAGAGCATATGCGGCCTGCTTGGGTTGCCAGCTCTACACAAGCATAATCGGAGTGACCGGGCACCATCCCTGCACAGTTTCTGAGTATGGCAGTGTCAGTGTTATGCCCAGTAAGACATTGATTGGTGGATGGTGCTGACCATTCACTAATCAGAGTAGTGGGATGTCTCTACTCTCTGATTGATGAGTGTCTATCCATTAATCAAAGTGCAGGATGTGTCGCATGGCCTGTACAACGCTCTGAGAGACAATGAGAGACGGCAGGAGAGGTAAGAAATTTAATTAGGTTTCCTATACAGATCTGGGATCTGATTTTTACACCAAAAGAAATTAGAGAAGGGCTTGGGAACTGTTATAATCTGCTCCATCCCCCACCCCCTAAGAGAAAAGTCTAGTTCTACCTCTGATAGAGAGTCCAGATCCTGTAGAGTGGGAATCCAGGTCTGTGTCAGAGATCCAGAGGGAGTTCAGGTCTCTGCCAGAGATCCAGAGGGTGTTAGGATCACAGCTATTGATGAGCCTTTGGAACTGGATTAGTAGAGGTCTTCACCCTTAGCAGCCGCCTTTCCCACAGAACTATATATGTTCGTCGGTACTCGGCTGCCCCCAGGACTTATCTCTATGGTAGTAGAGGCTTATCAGGATAGCTGCGGCACTAGATAGAGTAACTGGAAGACTGGAGGTGGAAGTCAGACCTGGAAGCAGGTCCGTAGCCAGAAGAATGATCAGGATACAGGTCAGAGGTTGGGGCTGGCAGCAAACAAGCAGGTCCAATATTCGGTTGAAGGTCAAGGTCACAAGCAGAGAAGTGAGATCCAATATCCAGGCAAATGGTCAGGGCAACAGGCAATCAGGTAAGGTCCAGAAACTCAGGCAAGGTCACAACAGAGAATAAAGCGCCAGGAAACAAAGCAGGTCAGCAACACAGGCAGTAGACGCTATAACCGGCAGGGAAGCTTAGCCGTCCCTGCCTTAAATACATGGAAGGGCCAATCACAGGGAAGGAGGCCAGCAGGAGTAATCGGCCCCAGGAAAAGAATAATAATTAATGATTTGCGCACATGCCCGACTGCCCCTCCAGTCGGGAAGAGGCGATTTGGGACCAGAGCTTTACCGGAAGTGACGTCCCGGTCACCATGGAGACGGCCAGGACGCAAACAGGTGAGCACAGCAAGTGGCGACGGTTGGGGCACTGCCGCGGCTCATAACAGAGGGAGTCCAAGTCTGTGCCAGAAGTTCAGAAGGAGTCCAAGTCTGCCAGAAGTCAAGAGGCAGTCCAAGTCTGTGCCAGAGGTCCAGAGGGAGTCCAGTCTAGAGGTCCTGTGGGATTCTGGAATTGTCCTAGTTGTTTTCAGAATATCCTGTTCCATTTCAATTGTTCCAGATGCCTGCTGTTGCTACTACATTACAGCCTATAGAAGAGAGTCATTGGTGACCTATACAGGTCATATTTCAAGGTTTCCTGGTCAGTGCCATCGCCAAGTGTGAGTTACCCACTACATACTGCACAGCACCATATACCAGGATAACCATCAGTACTGTCACCGACTTGAGCTAGAGGCCTGGGTTTGAACTTGCCTACAGTGCCAGGACTATTCCTCACCTCATCTTTTGCGTTTGTGTTTAATCTTGTTCAATGTGTTACTACCCTCATCATCAGGCGCAGGCTGGGAGAGGGAAGCCAGTGGGGCACACAGATGGCCGGATCACATGACAGGGGATGCGGCCGCGTCATTTATGACGCGGCCGCATCCCCTGTCATGTGATGTGGCCGCCTGTGCGCTGACGCGGCCGCATCTCATGTCATCAGATGCGGCCGCGGGGGAAAAATTATGTATTTTGCATCCGGGGGGCGGCCGGCCGGCCTACCCCCGGCCCTAATAGCCGTCTGCCCCCCTGCCCCCCGGGCCAACCCGCCCCTGCTCATCATTGTCTTTTTACCAAATATTAATATGCTGGGACTAATACATTGTCTGCAGCCTCTTATTTATTATGGAGACTACAACTCCACATGTATCTTTTTTGAAGTGGTTATTTTCTTCATTGTCTTCATTATGAAGGGACTCATTGTTAGTCTTCAGTCTTATCGTCTTCATCATCGTTGTTGTAAAAACTTCCTACAAAATATGCTGCTACCCAGTGCTCGACAGGGGCCGCTATGTGCACTTCTTTGCCCCACTTCCTTGAAAGCAGCCAGGGCCGGTGGAACGCTTGTTCACTGGCCCTATAAATACTCACCTGGCGCCAGCGGCTGTGCCTGGCTCCCTTCTCCCCCCTTCCACCTCCCTGCTCCCTCCCTGCTTCCTCTTCCTGCTCCCTCCTCGCTGACTGTCAGGCATGATGTCATCACATCCCAACACTGTCAGAGAAGAGCCAGCACACTGAAGAACAGTAGAAGAAAACAGAGGAAAAGAAGGTCATAGAAGTTTAGTAATGAACGAAGGGAATACCAGTGTAATAAAGAGAACACCAGTGTGATTAAGGAGGCACAGTAAGCCCAATTCTCCCATTAGACGCGTTGTGGCATTAATTCCCTCCCCGACATCATGCTGCTTCAATTCTTTCCCTCTTTTGCGGACATTCAAAAGTGATTTTGCAACCATCAACCTGCTTTTTTCAATATCTCCAACTTCAACATTTATATAACTCTATCCGAAGCACAGTCGTTGATATACACCTAACCTCTCCTTTGGTCACGTTCTGTGATCTCCGCTCCTCTTCCAGGGGCCTGATCTCCACATTCTACAGCCTTATTGTAAAACACAAATGCCCCCTTAAGGACTCCCACGAACTTAAATGGGAGGAGGATATGGGGAAATCGATTACTCCCAAGGATTGGGAAAAGATTTGCCTAAATCTCTCTAAAACCTCTATCTGCGTTAAGATAAGCAGAAATTGTTGCAAGATTTTTTACCGTTGGTATTTGGTCCCACACCGGCTTCATACAATATATCCAGCCTCCTCACCGCTGTCCTGGCGTCAATGTGGTCAAGTGGGTACCCTGTCTCATATATGGTGGCACTGTTCTAAACTGCTCCCTTTCTGGGAATCGATCCACCAGTTAATTTCCAACATCACTCGAGTTTCTCTCCCTCCATTTCTTTCTTATTCTCCACTTCCACGCTCAATTCCTAAGATATCGAAACAAACTCAGAAACTTATTACACATATTCTTAGTGCCGTTAGATGCCAAATTGCCCTTTTCTGGAAAAATCCAAGTCCGCCCCCCTTGCCTTCTGTTATCACTCGAATCTGGCAAGTCTATCATATGGAATATATTACTAGCATTCTTTGCCACACCCCTGTCCAATTTAATAAGGTCTGGTATTGGACTGAATATCACAGAGCCTCTCCTCCGCTGGCTTTTTAAGGCCTCTGAGCCCTAATTTGCAATTTTTAGTGCTATCTTGGATTTTCATCTTCATTTCACTTTTCCTCTCATCTCACTGGCTAGTGACTTCCCCCTTCCCTCCTACTCCTATTCTTCCCTCTCTCCCTTCTCTTTACTCATCTCTCCCCGATTTTTCTTTTTTCTCCTCATATCAATAACAATATGCTGTTTACATCATTTGGAAACTACATTACGTTTTTGCTTTTCCTGTTTTATCTGTTTCCTTCATTCTCTTTTCTGTAAAATTTTATAAAATATCTTTAAAAAAGAAAAAGAAAAAAGGAGGCACAGTAATGAAGCGACACAGTGGTGAAGGGGCAGCAGTGTAATGAAGGGGGCACAGTGACAACGGGGGCAGCAGTAATGAAAGGGGCATCGGTGAAATGAAGGGGCATAGTAATGAAGGCGGCAGCAGGTAAATAAAGGGGACACAGTAATGAAGGGGACAACAGTGATGAAGGGGCAGAAGTGTAATAAAGGGGGCATCTCATCTGCCACACCTTCCTTCCCTGCATCTGGGCATCCCATGTCTCATACTTTCCTTCCCTGTGTCTGGGCACCCCATCTGCCACACTTTCCTTCCCTGCGTCCGGGCTCCCCATCTCTCACACTTTCCTTCCCTGCGTCCGTGCACCCCTTCTGCCACACTTTCCTTCCCTGCGTCCGGGCTCCCCATCTCTCACACTTTCCTTCCCTGCGTCCGTGCACCCCATCTGCCACACCTTCCTTCCCTGCGTCTGGGCATCCCATGTCTCATACTTTCCTTCCCTGTGTCTGGGCACCCCATGTCTCACACTTTCCTTCCCTGCGTCCGGGCTCCCTATCTGCCACACTTTCCTTCCCTACTTCTGGGCACCCCACGTCTCACACTTTCCTTCCTGCGCCCGGGCTCCCCATCTACCACTTTCACCTCCCTACTACTACACTGTCCACCACTGTCAGTCACCCAGTGCTGCCACTGGCTCCATCAAAACATTTATCCTTACTTCTAACTGATATCTGCTGCTGTATGTCACCTGCCACCATTCTCCCCTACCTGACTCTAGGCTGGCCTCCTGCACCGCTTTCATAGCAATGGAGAAGAGGGATGAGAGAAGAGAGAAGACATAAAAGAGAGAAAAGAAAGAAGAGGTGACACTTACTTTGATCAAGGCAAGTGCATGTGTGTATGTGTATATATATATATATATATATATATATATATATATATATATATATATATACACCTACACATGCATACACTCCTGGATACACTCCTGAAATGTGATGTAAAAATCCTAGAAAAATGGCTGTCTAATCGCCTAATTAAGGTGGTCATAGTTGTTACACACTCAGTTCAAACTGAGTTAATGTTATCCTCATCATTGAGCTTGTATCCCAGACAGGGCCGGACTGGGACTAAAAATCAGCCCTGGCATTTAAAGCACACAGGCCCACGTGTTGTGGGCTCCATGCACTATATTGTTGCACACTGATGCTGGCGCAGTACAACATGATGTAGTATGAGTGTGTGTGGGGGGGGGGGTATTTATTTCTCCTAATGACCCTCAACATTACATTATTAGCACCCCAATTACATCAATAAACACCATGACAATACATTATTAGTACCCAAATTACAGCAATAAATAACCCCCCACACACACTCATACTACATCAATCACCCCCACATTACAGCAACCGGCATCACCCCCCACATTACAGCATCCAGCATCACCCCCACATTACAGCAACCGGCATCACCCCCGACATTACAGCATCCAGCATCACCCCCCACATTACAGCGTCCAGCATGACCGCCCACATTACAGCATCCAGCATCACCCCCCACATTACAGCAACCGGCATCACCCCCCACATTACAGCGTCCAGCGTCACCCCCCACATTATAGCAATACACTCTCCTACTTATTAGCAATACTAAGCACCAAACACACTACAACATTGCCACCAGCACGCCACCCCATACTACAGCAATACCACCAATTATACAGACGCCACTGTAGGAAACAATGTTTTGCTTTTTTCAAATCTCCCACAAAATAGCAACAACGAACAGAGTACTTACACACACATATAGGTAACAGGTTCCCTATTCCCTTAATTAAATAGTAATGGCAGAATTTTCATGAATCATTCCACATGAAATAAAACTAACATATATCTAAAAAAAAACATAACTATTGAATGATCAGTTGAACCCACACGGCCGCATTAAAAGTATTTCCATCTACAGCAAAATGTCTCAGAAAAATATTTTTGTTTTACTACAGTAATTGGATATGCGTCTTTTCTATTCATTTTAAATAACACAGTATATAAATTAAGGGGGATAGAGGAGGTGGGTGAGAAATAATTGGATGTGATCCATCAGTTTGATTAGATAGGAAACATCTAGATTATTTACATGGAGGCGTCTACCGCCTTGACTCATAAGCAGGGCTGAAAGGAGGAATTTTGGGCCCCGATACAGCAACTTCTTTGGGCTCCCGTCATATTCAACAATGAAAGACTTGCCTTTGGCAGAAGTTCATATGATGCCACACCGTAGTGTGCCCAGTTCATATTATGCCACATCGTAGTGCCCCACGGTCATATTATGCCACATAGTAGTACCCTCAATACATATTCGGTCATGCAGAAGTGCCCACAAATCATATTATGGCATAGTAGTGCCCCCAAATCATTAGTAAAGCTCAGATAAAAACTCATTCACAAATAAAAATTGGTACAGCATATCAGATACTGAGTGTGAGTCTCCCAAGAGCAGCTTAATACATCATTTACAATGCAAACAAAAATAGATATATTGACACAATTACAGATAAAATTTATGACAAGCAATGTTTTTTCCTCTTAATTAAAAATCTCTGTACAGATAAATATGCAAAAAACTTTACAGCGCAATAATGAGCAATACATAGTGTTAAACATTATTGGATACGCTGTAGTGTCCCCAGTTCAAGAAAGGATGGTTAAAAACATATTGCACACGAGAAAATATATGAACTTACCTGATTATGGCATCCTGTGTTCTGTTCCTAGAGGGCCCCCTTCCCCTTTGGCTCTCTCACCCCCTCTCCCAGCACCCCCTGGCTCTCACCCCCTTTCCCAGCACCCCCTTTGGCTCTCTCTCACCTCCTTTCCCAGCACCCCCTTCGGCTCTCTCATCCCCTTTCCCAGCACTCCCTTCCGCTCTCTCACCCCCTCTCCTAGCACCCCCTGGCTCTCACCCCCTTTGGCTCTCTCACCTCCTTTCCCAGCACCCCCTTCGGCTCTCTCACCCCCTCTCCCAGCACCCCCTGGCTCTCATCCCCTTTCCCAGCACCCCCTTCGGCTCTCTCACCCCCTCTCCCAGCACCATCTTCGGCTCTCTCACCCCCTTTCCCAGCACCCCCTTCCGCTCTCTCACCCCCTTTCCCAGCACCCCCTTCCGCTCTCTCACCCCTTTTCCCAGCACCCCCTTTGGCTCTCGCACCCCCTGGCTCTCTCACCCCCTTTCCCAGCACCCCCTTCGGCTCTCACCTCCTTTCCCAGCACCCCCTTCGGCTCTCTCACCCCCTCTCCCAGCATCCCCTGGCTCTCATCCCCTTTCCCAGCACCCCCTCGGCTCTCTCACCCCCTCTCCCAGCACCCCCTGGCTCTCACCCACTCTCCTAGCACCCCTTGGCTCTCACCCCCTTTCCCAGCACCCCCTGGCTCTCACCCACGCGACCCCCCCCCCCGAAAATCGCGGCACCCCCGCGACCACCCCCCGAAAATCGCGGGCACCCCCCGAAAATCGCGGCACCCCCGCGACCCCCCCCCTCCGAAAATCGCGGGCACCCCCCGAAAATCACGGCACCCCCCCCTCTTCAGTAAAAAAAAAAAGCAAATTAGAAAAAAAAACAGGAAACTCACCAGTGTAACTGGCTGCACAGCATAACGGGGAAGGGAGCTGGGGAGCGCGCAGCAGAGGTGGCTGGTTCCTGGAACCACCAGCCACCAAGAAGACAGGGGGAGTTGGGCCGGCCCATATAGCCATCGGCCCTTCTGGCATTTGCCAGAAGTGCCAGATGGCCAGTCCGGCCCTGATCCCAGATGTTTGCTGCAAGGGAAGATAGGGAACCAGGTGAACAGATGCAAACTGACCACTGGTAGTGAATGCGGTTCACACATGCTTAGTAGAACTGAAAGCTTGGACTTAGAATTTCAGTTCCATTTGTTGGAAAAAAAAAGATTAATTAAAAAAAATTATAAAATAGAATAAAAATATATATTTTTTTTATAAATAATTCCCATTTGAAAAAATAATTAAATTAAATAATAAAGGTTTTTATCATTGATTTTCATCTGCTATTGAAAACCTGAGATGGCGGTAACAGAAGAAGGACTGCAACGGTACTTATGAAATGGTGTGCATACTTTTGCAGTCAGGGTATTGTATTTTTTTTATTTTCACTTCTTGTTACAAATATTAACTATTTGTTTTTCACTTGAATTTTGTTTGTTGCAAGGTCACATTAAAGGCGGAGAAAGGTTTTTCCACTGCAAACACCTGCAATTTCAGTAAGGGTGTGTAGCCTTTTTATAGCCACTGTATTTATGTCAATTTATTATTGTTGTTATGCTGTTCATTAATTCATGAAATAAGCAAATTATTTGATATCTTTAAATTCTGCTATATAAAGAAAATAATGTTTTTCTTTTGAAGTAATAGGGTTGCACTCAGCACTGTTAGCTGTAAGTTTATATATAAGATGTATTTTTGTTACAACATTCTGTTTTCAATAAACAACGAGTACACATGAAAAATACAATTAACAATAAACACTGCACAACTGCTATAACCAAAAGTGTAATGTTCTCACTGATAGGTAACAGTCAATTACAATACTGTAAGGATCACTTTAATCAGGAAACATGTAAAAACGAAGAAGGTCTTTTATCACTTCCACACTAGAGTCATGTGCTGCCAGCGACAAGTTATTACTGCACCCCAGAGGGCACGGAACTTATCAAAGGACTTTATGAGTAATAAGACTTGATGCTATAGTTGTGAGATAACAAGAGAGGGCTGTATATGGAATTATGGATGACTGTACATTTGATTGTAAATGCTGTTAATGATTTATGTTAACGACGTATGTGAATGTGTATTACAGATTACTATTTGCAATTAATGAGAGTGAACTTTGTGTTTGTAATGTAGGCATAGTGCAGAGTGTAGTGTGTAGTAGGTTGTAGTATTGTAATAGGTTGTAGTATTGTGTGTTTATGGCTTTTATTACATGTGTGGGGAAGAACTTTATCTAGAGCTTATCTTATGTGCAAGCAGGGCCGTAACTAGGGCTGTGTGAATGCAATAGGGGCAGCTGCCCAAGGTGTAAATATGAAGAGGGGCGCAGGTGATGTATATTTTATGTTAACTTGTTACAACTGATGTTTTGGGGAGTATTATATTTCTGTCTTGTCCCGGGTGCTGACATCTAGCTACAGTCTGTGTACAAGGCAGTTTTCCCCACATCCTGGTGGATGTATATGGGATGTATATGATATTTTTGCTTCAGCATTAATTTGCTTATCCAACATATTGATTTGTCCTGTGTTTATCAGGGTGGATCTCATAAGTCCTTGTATCATGGGAATGACCCCACTTGGAACGAGAATATACCAGTGTGTAACAAGCATTTAAGTACAAATATTTTAAATGAGACACCAGCTGCTTTCATGTTTTTTTAATCAGGTTGATATAACTTGATATAAGTATCAGTGAAGTTTCCATCTGCTCAGGTACACAAGTGAATGGTAAAACAGACTGTCGCTGTCAGGCTGTGCTTGTTGTTTGATGAACTTTTATATTCCATACAGAGTTCACCTTCTCCTAACATTAACCATCATGGCTAATAAAAGGGGTAGAATCCATCTACGTTGGATTTAGGGGCATTACTTCCTATAGTGCCTGAATCCTCATGGATCGGCCTGGCTGTGGATGTTGTCCATGTTGTTTTCTCTGCTCCCTGGTCCCAGGTTTCATTACTCACATGGTTGCCTCCTCCCCTGATCACTGACCTGCGCTGCCCCTTCTGCCTGTCTCCTGGACTTGTCTGACCCAGATGCTCTTTTCTGAGGATTTCTGCCATTAACATCGCATTTACCTGGTCTGTGTTACTGAGCAATAAGGATTTATACTGCTCTCCAGTCTGTCATAGTCTGAGTTCCTTACAAGGGGGCAAACAAAAAGCCAATGCAATAAATAGATTGGATTATAACTGCACTATATTAACTGCAATACAAAATTACTTATTACATTATCTGACATTAAGCTATTCGGTATAGAAATACATTGAAATCTATGAACCGTAAACTGGAGAGTCCCTGCATATATAGCTCTCTCAGTAAATAGACCGATACATCTACCTATTGGATATGTCCTCATCCATTTGCCATCACAACAGCATCATTTCTCGTGGGGGGTGGGGAGCTGGACGGGGGCAATGGCTAAACAAAGTGTTGAAAGTATGAGCCATGGGCTACTAGCCACAAGATATTGCTGCACCCCAGAGGGCCCAGAGCTCATCACAGGGCAATATGTGTAATAAGGCTCAGTGCTATAGTTGTGAGATAACAGGAGAGGGCTGTACATGGAATTATGGATTACTGTGGATTTGATTGTAAATGCTGTTAATGATTAATTGGACGTATGTGAATGTGTATCACAAATTACTGTTACCAGTTGACAAGAGTGAACCTTGTGTATGTAATGCAGGTATAGTGCAGAGTGTAGTAGGTTGTAGTATTGTAGTAGGCTGTAGTAACACAATGTAGTACATTTATTGGATTATGACTGTACTATATTACCTGCAATATTAAATTAATCATTGCAGTATATGATATAATGCTGTTTATTCATTAAGCTATTTAGTATGAAAAACATTAGACATAAACTGGGGAGTACCCGGCATATATATATATGTATATCTCTCAGTAAATACTCCGGATAGGTATTTTATCAGATATATCTACCTAATGACTATTTACTCAATTGTTTGGGGCAAGGGCTAAGCAAAGTGTTGAAAGTGTGACACAATAATTATGGTCCTTTTTGGCTCCAGTGTATCCCATAGTTATGGTTGGCAGTGTATCCCAGCTCCAAATAACTTGTCCCATCTATACCAAAGATGTTTGATTGTACTGAAATCCAATCACTGAAGCAAATGTACTGAGCTGAATTCACTGTCCTGTATCTTGAAACGTTTCAGGGCTTTCCCAGTCATGTGGCACATACAGTTTTCTTGTGTAAAAGGCCTGTCCACATCTAAAGACGTTGCTGTCATGAGGGGATGCATCTGATTAGCAATGAAGTACAGTTACTCCACTAGTATCAAGTGACCCATGTCTGCAACAGAAACACCACCTCTCCATCCACACAGCTTGGCAATGCTGACTCCTGGCCAGCTGGTTCAATTGGCTCACGCAGTTTTGCTGTGGTCTATCTCTACATCAGAATGAGACAATGTGAGACTAGACAAGAATGAACCATTCATCAGACTAAACAATGTTTTTTTCAATCCTCCAGTGTGTAAATTTGGGACAGTGGGAAGGTGTGCCCTTGGCTCAACTAAGTACCTCTGACCACTTTGATGCTTGGATTTCTCAACTATTGACAATGTAGTTTATCCCCTCATCAGTATATACAGTTTGATAGCTGGTCTTATATAACCATAAGCAGGATTTCAAGACCCTTTTCCGAAGGTATATGGGATTTGCCCCAAAAGTTAATTCAGAGACAGGTATATTGCTTTAACTAAGGTTTCCCATTTCTTCTTCTACAGAATAAACTGAGCATATCAAGCGTCAGATGTGTGAAGCAAACATAGCTCATGTGAATACAATACTTTTGAGGTATGAAAATCAATTAAGATGTTTGCACTGCTATATCTATCGCTGCACAAGCACTGACTCATTTTTACAGGGCAGTGAAGATGATAACTGGTGTTTTAATGTGTATTAAAAAAAGAAGAAAAGAAATAAATAGAACAGAGTAGTCCCATAGAACTAAGTGCCAGCGCTCATAGCCTGGGCTGGTTATCACTAATGCGGGGGAGGAATAGCACAGGAATCCCCTGAAAAATCCACAACCAGTATCAGGCAATGACAGGCTGGGCTGGTTACACTATAACAGGGAAACTCTCAACGTTGAGTTCCCCCTGTCATAATAGGACAAAGGCCCAGTAATCAGCATGTTTGGGGCAAAGTCCTTACTGAGTGGATAGACCAACCAGAATCGGGATAGCTGACTGACAGTGATGCTCTCTACTGCTTGTTCTTGCAGCTTTGACTACATGGTGCTGGTGCCTTAAGTTTAGCTGCTGCTTGGCTGGAATTGGGTGGAATGTTGGGGCCCTGTTTGGAAAAGAGAGGTACTATACACCTCATGGAAGCCAAGCAACTAGACACCAATCTAGGACACCCTCCCCCTACCAGCCATAACATTAAATCAATAGCCCTTTGTGCAAGATACATGCTGCTAATGATGATCATCAACACAGACCTTGCACCGGCTGTTAAAAATAAAATTCACAGCGTGACCTGGCCACTATAATGTGTTTGGTTATGCTGGTACTTGTTCAACTACTACAAGGGGCGTCGTACACATGCTGGCACTTGTAGAAGAACAAGAACAAGCAGGCCATGGCATACAGGGACGATTGGACCTGTAGTGCACCATTTTAAAATGGTATAAAAAAAAAGTCACACACGCTGTGAAAAATAATTTTATTCTATGTTAACCTAATTCCTTGAGTCCTGGTCGTCCTGTTCTTGGATTCCGCTAGGCATTACAGAGCTTAATGGAAAAGAAAACCTTATTAGACCACAAAGGACTCTGTCAAGAGCCACCACACTTCTGAGAGTTACAGTACTGTACATTCATTTATAATATAATCTGCCCTGAACTCAAAGTCATACTTTTTCTTGTATCTTAATCAAATGTAGGCAATTTGCTTAATAAGCAGACTCTACATACCATTCAAATGACGTACTTTTCACGGATGTTATTTGCACCTAAGTTTTTGGTGTAAATTGTGTATCACACTACATACGATTCTGGGGTTTTATTATGAGGTCCTGTATGTTGTCTACAGCTGCAAACTAATTACACTAAAGCCCTGTATACCAGCTCATTCACAGGGACATTAAGCTTCATATTGTATTCATTTACACTTATGTAACTGAAAATAATGCCTGTGAATGTTACTTGTTACTTATTTTTTGTTGTCATATTTTATTGCAGCTTCTTGTTATTGTGGTCAATGATTATCACTAAGCAACATTATACTCTGCAGTTGGTATCTGTGAACGAATAGATTTTGCTGTACTGCTGATTGGATGTAGAGTTTGAACAACTGAAGCTCTTTTGTTCTAAATATGGTTTTAGTCATGTAGCTTATTTTATGATTGATCTATTACTTATTAAACTGTATGTGTTTAATAATTAGTTCACATAAGATTAATAAAAAATATCAAATGTATTTATATTTTCCTTCATTGTTAATGTAATGTATAATTTTTCTTTTGTGAGAGTTTATAATATTAGAGAGGATTGCCAGCCGTCTCATCAATAACCATACTGTATTTTTATATATACATTTTTTAAATGTCATTAATGGGGAACTATTGTGTCTTTTTGGCTTAAACAAATTGATTATTACCGTAACATAAATGCACTCATGAGCCATTAATCTAAATATACAGACATATTGGCAAAAACATTAAAAACATGCAGGGACTTTTTACCTATATGTTTACAAGTGTGCTGATAACTGAGGGTACTGTACTTTGGAGTTTAATTCATGTCACTGTAAGATTATATATTGCAAACTACTGGGAGTCCACCTCCTTGTTGCGGTCCTGCTGTTTCTGCAAAGTGTACCTGAATAAAAATGGGACCTCCCAGAATTCTCCTATAACATGTTCCTGGCTCTCTAGCTTCATATGCAGGGGCGCACTCAGAGGGGGTTTCTAGTTCTCCAGAAACTCCTCCCCTTTGCGAACGAACGGTACTGTACAGCAGCCACGGCGCTGTCAAAGAAGCGTCCGCAGCGGTGCTGTATTGTAGTACATTACAGCACTGCCGTGGACGCTTCTTTGACAGCGCCGCGGCTGCTGTACAATTCAGAATCGCCGAATTGTCTATTTTTTTTTGAGGGGGGGAGGAACCCCCATTCAAAATCCTGCATTCGCCCCTGATATGTTTAGGAACAGTTGCAATTTTGTGTTTTCTTCTTTGGGGTTTATTTAGTGAAGTTGTGCAAAATGAATATCACTGTGTTACAGGCCATTTTTCAGAGGTGTGAATTTCCGGTGATACAATGTTTGATGTCTTTTGGGCTGCTATTTATGTAATAGCCATTCTGCGCTGTATTTGTAAATTCCCCCCCAAAAAACAGAGTAGGGATGAAGACGGTGAAAATTAATTCTGCAATGTGGCGCGGTTGTAATGTAAATCGTAAAAAAAAATTATAAGGGAATTTCTGCGCTGAGCACTGAAGTCCAAATTTCCATTGGAGAAACGTGCAAAGTTCCACAGCCAAATGTGGAATGAGGATAATAATTCACAGAACAGTTTTGAAAATTTTCATTTCTACTGTAACTTTGTTGCCTCCACTCTTTTCAGTGTTACTGTTTTCTGCTGAAGTTGCTGTCTGGTGAGTTGCTTTTAATTAAAAGTAATAAAACTCCTCTTCCAGCTGTTCACATCATTTTACTTTTATAAGCGCTCCCTATACGCAACTTAACATCATTTTACATGTGTGCCTACATAATATTGTAAAATCAAAGCTCTGCGGTGCACTCAATGTACCAGCAGATGGCGATGGATATATAAAAATACTTGTACTCCAATAGCTTTTACATAGCTGTGCTAACTAATAACTTGTTTTCATTAATATCTGTAAGTAAATCTGTATAACAGTTATATTTTATATTGTGTAGCTATCCATGCTAACATACTTATAAGCATATAATGCAGGCATAGGGGCTGTGTAGAAGTGAATTCTTTAAGCCTATTTTGATGTCCCGTGTATATGATGTTTGTAGCTGCCTAGTACAGTTTCAGATAAAGTGTAATTTAAGTGCAGAACAAATATCCATGAAGACATAAGGTTGCTTTTCCTATAGCCAGTGGTGATACTACCGCCACCGCAGGGGATTATTATTATCTTTTATTTATATTGTGCCAAACAGGCCGTACATAGAGCATGGGACAAAACAGAACACGGGACACAGAGCAGTACAGAAGCAGAGTGCAATAAAATCATTACAGCTGAGAACTGGTGTGTAGGGCAAAGAGATAAAAATGAGTTCGAGAGGATCAGGAAACTAAGAAGTGAAGGGAGGAGAGGAGGGGCATAAACTAAAGTAGGCTGGACCTGCACCCAGCAGTATGGGGGTAACTACTAGGATCAGAGCAGAGATGGAGATGGGAAGACAGGGGAGAAGAGGTGAAACATGGGCAGGGGACTCTCTATGCTGTGGTATATCGCCGCCCTGGACCCCACCAACAATTTCTTGAACTTTTCTCTGCATGACTCCCTCACTTCTTATCCTCTGACATCCCCACCATCATCATGGGTGACTTCAACATGCCTATTGTTAATCCATGTTCCAATGCTGCTTCAAAACTGCTCTCTCTAAACCTCCTCACTTGACCTCTCCCAGTGGATTGAATCCCCTACTCATCAGGATGGCCACTGTCTTGATCTTGTTTTCTCTAGAATATTTTCAGTTTCTAATTTCCTTAACACTCCTTTCCCCCTCTCAGATCATCAGCTTACTAGTTACTCTCTCACTCACAGTTTTGTATCCTCCCTGCTGTCAAACTCTTTCAAGAATCCTTATATCTGCAGGAATATTGACTCTATTGATTTTCAACAGTTTTCCACCTCTCTCCAACACCTTCTCTCCCCAATTTCTACATTCTCCTCCCCTGATATGGCTGTTCCTAATTTTCACTATACTCTAGCAACTGTCCTTGATCAAGTGGCTGCAGCGACTCTTCATACTCTGCGTAGACTTCGTTGTCAACCGTGGCATACTAAAGTAACACAAAATTTACAAAAACTTTCTCGTAAAGCTGAACGTCACTGGCGTACATCTTGTACCTCTAATGATTTCAGCGCAGTACTGCTATCTACCACTCCTACCGAATGCTCTGGACACTGCTAAACAACCATACTTCCAATCTCTCATCTATGCTCAGGCTTCTAACCCAAAACGCCTTTTCAACACGTTTAAATCTCTTCTTAATCCTCCCACCCCAAACCCTCCGACTACCATCAGTGCCCAGGGTCTTGCTTCCTATTTCAAGTACAAGATTGATAAGATCAGACTTGAAATGGTATTATCTCCCTCGACAAGCAATCAGCTCAATTTCTTCCCAGCATCCTCTGACACTCTCATTTCATTTGATCCCACATGAAGAGGAAGTTTCTGTTCTCTTCTTATCTTCCTACTCTACCTCCTGTCCTCTTGATCCCATATCCTGACCAATTTGTCAGGATATGGGATCAAGAGGACAGGAGGTAGAGTGTGTCTCGTGTGCTCATTCCACCTCTACCTAAAATCTATAATCTATCTCTCTCTACTGGTATTTTTCCATCACTATTCAAGCACGCAGTGATTACTCCAATTCTAAAAAAACAAAATTCTCGACCCAAACTCTCTCTCAAATTACCGCCCCATCTCTCAGCTCCCATGCCCCTCCAAGCTTCTTAAAAGAATTGCCTACACTCACCTCACACGTTTGCTTTCTGCAAACAACCTACTGGATCTTCTTCAATCAGGCTTTCACTTTCAATACTCCACAGAGACTGCGCTGACCAAGGTTGTCAATGATCTGATCACAGCTAAAACTAAAGGTAATTACTCTCTTCAAATTCTCCTGGATCTCTCTGCTGCATTCAACACTGTTGACCACTCTCTCCTCATATAGACGCTACAATCCCTAGGTCTTCAAGACACGGTCCTCTCCTGGTTCTCATCCTACCTGTCTAATCGCTCTTTCAATGTTAATTTCTCTGGAACAGAGAATGCACAGGATGTTGAAGTACAGTAAAATGTCCAAGGCGGACCTCGAGATACTGTGCCAAGTGAACAAGTTAGAAATTCATTATACAGCGAAATTAAAAGGGCGCTGAAGGCATGGGATGCACTGTACGGGTAAGCAGATGAGGAAGCAGACTGCGACAGAAACCAGGAGGAGAAAGTAATGCAAGCCCAAGGGACATTTGCCGTGACATCCTAGGACATCCCAGGACACAGCTCCTGTTCTCAGCGACAGTCACTCTCACAGAGTGGACCATTGGCGCAAGTTCACCAGCGTGATAGGGGTAAGACCTGGGGGCATCCGAGTACCTGTGAGCATAACCAGTCTCTACGGGAAAGGCGGCTGCTAAAGGTGAAGATCTCTTCTACCTGTTCTATGAGTTTATGCCGCATTTGTTGCCATAACATTATAACCGGCCAGTGAAGATTGGAGGTAATTTCTGCCATGGAAAACAGCGACCCGAACCTCTCACCTGCCCAGGTCCTGGCTAATCAGATCCAGGCCATATCTCAAGTGGTACAGGGCTTATCTCATCGCTTGTCAGCACAAGAATCCTGCAGCCTCAGCAAGCCTCCTCTGGCATCTCTCCAGAGCGAAAACTGAATTTGTCTGATCGTTTCTCAGGAAGCAGGTCCGCCTTCCGCAACTTTAAGGAGAGTTGCAGGTTATACTTTCGCCTGAGACCACGCTCCTCTGGCTCAGAACAGCAAAGAGTCAGGATTGTAATCTCCCTACTCCAGGGTGATCCCCAGTCATGGGCCTTCTCCCTTATACCAACGAGTCCATCCTTACAAACCGTGGATGCCTTCCAGGCTTTGGGTCTGCTATACGACAACCCAGACAGAGTGGCCTCAACTAAGTCCCATCTCCGGGCATTAAGGCAAGGACGTCGTTCTGCTGAATAGTATTGTGCAGAATTTCGGCGATGGTCAACTGATAGTGCCTAGAGTCAGTTCCGCTTGGGCCTCACTGAGCAAATCAAGGACTCCCTAGTTCAGTATCCTGTACCTTCGTCACTTGAAGATTTGATGCAGCTTTTCATCAAGATTGATTGTCGAATCAGAGAGAGGAAAACTGAACGGGAATCATCTATACCTCCTTGCTCACCACCCAAGTCTGGTCCTGCTCTTCTGGATTCCCCTGAACCCATGCAGTTGGGCGCGTACCGTCTGCCTCCAGAGGAACGTTCCAGACGATAATCTCTAGGTCTCTCTTAGTATTGTGGTCAATCGGGCCACCTAGTTCGTTCCTGTCCTAACAAGTCGGGAAACGCCCAGACCTAAGCGATGGTGAAGAGGCGCACTTAGGTCTCTAAGTAATCTCTTCTGAAAATTCTTTGTTAGACCCTGCACGTCTAGCCTTCAGACATCGTTCCACTGAGTTGTCAGCCTTCCTCGATAGCAATGCAGTAGGTAACTTTCTGGACATCCTCTTGGCTCAAACACTTGGAATTCCTGAAGTCAAACTGGATTCGAGCATTACCGCCTGCGGCCTAGATGGTAATCTCCTGATTAGGGGCCGAATACTCGCTAAAACTCCATTGGTTCACTTATCCATAGGCGCTCTCCATACTGAAGATCGCACATTCTTCCTGATCATCTGTCCCTCCGCTCCTTTGATCCTGTGGTGTCCGTGGCTGCAAAGTCATAATCCCCTTATTGATTGGAAAAGGGGGGAGATCATCCGTTGGAGTCCAGAGTGCTCTTCTTCATGTTTGACCCTGCCACTCAGAACTCTGCAGTCTGATCCAGAATTGTTGCCTGCACCTTACCAGGACTTCAGTGATGTGTTCTGTAAACAGAAGGCTGACTCTCTCCCGCCTTATCGGGACTATGACTGTATTATCGATCTTGTGCCGGGTTCAAAATTGCCCAAAGGGCGTCTGTATTCTTTGTCTGCCCCAGAGACTCAAGCTATGGAGCAGTACGTGGAGGAGAATCTGAAGAAAGAATTTATCCATCCCTCCAAATCCCAGCGGGCCTGTCGAGGATTTAGAGTTTTGGCGGTCTGAATATACTGAAGTTTTTTGTGGTCAGTGAAGATTGTTATAACGTGAGTTGCTCATTCTAACCAATGCCGCCATTCTTCCAGAGCCCACTTTATGGCCAATAACTCTCGATTCCCAACATTGTGTCAAGCCTCTCTCAGATCTAAAACCTTCGCTGATCGCCATGTGTATTAAAAGCAGGAGATCGTGTATGGTTGTCCCCTTGAAACATCAAATTGAGTCAACCTTGCAAGAAACTTGGTCCCCGATTCATCGGGCCATTTTTGATTGAAAGGAAAGTGAACCCAGTGGCATTCAGACCCAAACTACCACCTTCTTTAAAAATTCCCTGTACATTCCTTTGCTCTCTTCTGAAAAAAGCTGTTGCTCCTAGTAAGCTCAATCAATCTTCCTTTAACAGGCCTCGGCCTCTGCTTGTGAATGGAGACCGTGAGTTTGTCCTTGAAAAAATTCTGGACTCAAGGAAAGTTCAAGGTCAGGTCCAGTTCTTAGTCCATTGGAAGGGTTACGGTCCAGAAGAGCGATGTTGGATACCACAGAAGCGTCTCCACGCTGAGAGACTCCTTAATGAATTTTTTAAGAAATTTCCTACTAAACCTGGATGTCGGGGTTCCTTGACCCCTCCTCAAGGGGGGGTACTGTTAGTAGGCGCGGCAGCCGCAGGCACCCTCTCGACTCTCCTTACCTTCCTGCTGGCGTCCCGGCTGTCGCTATGGCGACCGGGACGTCACTTCCGGTTTCGCTCGGGACCCTCTGCCGCCACACCCGGCCAGCTGGCTAACAGCACTGATACCTACATGACTGTATGGGCCTGAGTCATTAAGGAAAGTTAAGCAAAATTTGTAACTTTGAACCTTGGCAAAACCATGTTGCATTGGAAAGGGAGCTAAATTTATAATGTGAGGACATATTTATAATTGGGGTAGAGCATGTCCTAGATCAACTTTTAATGTCTGTGTAAAAATAAAGCTATCAAGTATTTGCATCCTACATGAAAAAACAGCCAGTATTTTCCTTATGTGCAAAATAATAAACTATTATGCACCCCTTGCGTTGTAACATGGTTTTGTCTAGGAGAAAACTCACTCATTTTTTTGCCTTACTTTCCTTAATGAATCAGGCCCTATATGTGTAAAATCCCTCATAACATCCACAAAGGGACCGGAGAGTCTCTCTAGCATCTCTGTACTGACAACCACAAGTATAAACTGCACTGGCGTGCACAGGGGCAAATGCAGGATTTGTAGAGAGGGGTTTCCATGCCACGTTGCCAGTGGGTGTGACCAGCATGCATGAAGGCTTTGCTATAATTGTAGATAGTTCTTGGCTGCTCTCCAACTCTTCCTATCCCCATCATATACACGCCAATGCTGTTAGGTGCATGCAGCTCTCCCTTATTGAGCAGAGTCATGTGAAGAGGGGCGGGGACACAGGTGAGAGAGGGGGGGCACACAGTAGGGGACAGAGGGGCGGGAACACACAGCAGGGGAGAGAGGGGTGGGGACACACAGCAGCGAAGAAAGGGGCAGTGACAAACAGCAGGAGAGAGAGGGGCGGGGACACACAGCAGGGGAGAGAGACAGTGTAGATAGAAACATACAGAAATTATCTGCACACAAAGTGCAAAGTGACTGGTCCCTGGGGCAGGGTTCAGCCACGTCAAGCATACAGTTCCCCAGGGTGGGAGGGGGGTTTAAAGGCACAAGGACCCCCCCCCCTTCCCTGGGTGCACCCCTGGTGCAGTATATGACAGTGTAGTAAAGAGCTTGCATCTGCATATGTATATAAGTGTATGAGATACCTGCACATATACAAGCCTTTTATTGCAATGGTACTACAACCACTACTGTGAGTACCTGTATAATCTGTTTATTAACAAATTCAATAAACCAGCAACCTGGTTAAGTTAAATGGTGGCACCTTTCACAGACATCAAAAGGTAAAACCAATAGACAGCGCTGGAGCCAGCACAGGAGGCAAAGAGAAGTAGAGAAGACATAACTTACCAGAGAGCGATCCACTCTTTCCAAAGCGCTCCTCGGCATTGGTGACAGCAAATCTAAACAGATTCTTTCTCAGCTAGTGGGCAGGACATCGAACCAATCACGGCTCACCATTTGAATTTAGCGCTACTAAGAGCCAATTGCATCTCACCACCCGCAGAACTAGTCTAGTCAGACCGTTGCAGGAAGCTCAAGTGAGAAGACAAGAAAAGCAGCACAGGAGCATGAAGAAAGAAGAAGACACCGGCACTTGAAGATGGGACTGTGTTCAAGCAACAGGAGAAAACCGTTCAGTGCTGAACATTAGAAGAGATGTCGCCGGCTGGCAGAATTGGAGAAGAAGGAAACAGTGGGGAAGAGGTCTGTTTTCTGTAGCAGAGCAGGAAAGAATATTTTACATACTTGTTGTTATCTCTGCCACTGCCACCAATGTTGGGCACAAGGTCCTAGGGCACAATTTCGGGCACTAGTCCCGTTTAGCAGGCACAAGGGCCAGGGACCCCATTAGTTTAATGTAGGTTTTTAAAATATACATTTTTGTGCACATTATTTCAGACTAAAAAGCCTGTGATGCATATTACCAGGCTTAAAAGTCTGATTCAGCAATAATTACAGACTTAAAGCCAGCCCTGCATTTTGTTCAGACTAAAAGCCTGTGCCACATTCAACTAGGCTCAGAGCCTAGGAAAGAGGGGGACACTTTAATTCAGGTCTAGCTTGTGGCCATATGTGTCTCAGGACTAGGCCTGTGGAGACAATTGAAGCCCATGGCCTGTCATCAGTAGGAATTCAACCCATGTTTAGAGAGACCACGTCCGGTCTGTCATTGCCGACTTGGTCCCTATTTTCCTGTCCAAATTCATGGCCGTCATTTTGTAATGGTTATTTAGAACCTGTAATTTTCCTGGGTCAGGCCCCCATTAAAGGTAGAGAGTTGTACACAACAAACAAGAAAATGGGCTTTTCAGGTGATTGGTCACTGTCTTTGTTGTTTGTCCTTGTGTGTCTTGTGCTTGTTCTCTTATGTGGATGTACCAGTGGTTGCCTCGTGATTAGGTAAGGTCTCTGTGAATGTTGACGTTTACCACAGGAGAGACAGGGGCACTGTGTGGTGGAAGTGGGGATGGAGTTCTGAGGAGGGAGGAGCAGTGCTTGGTGAAAGTGGGCTAATGACATAATTGTCTATTCTCCTGGAATGTCCTTTTGGAATATTGAGAGAACTGAAGGACTCCTGGAAAGGTAGGATTAATTCCTGAACTGTGCTTCCTGTGCTGCTGGCTTGCATGTGCGCATGTGATGATGTGGGGTCACTCATGTGATGATACAACATAAGGAATGCATGTAAGTCCAGATTAGCACTGGAACACTAGCCAGCATGTGCAAATATTACGGAACAGCAAGAAGAATGAGGATCTCATTATGCAAGTGAGTAGGCACAAGTCTTGTAAGTTATATTTCATTAGGTTTTAATATTTTTCTATTTATATATTTGTGCACAGTATTATAGTTTCCTTATGGTGGTTCTGGACACACCTATGGATGAAACTAGACACATCTATTGGCCAGAGCAGGGCACACCCACTTTGGTGTCAATCTCCCTGAAATTTTTCAAGAGTTGTCAACTATCTTGCTGGCTATCTCCCAAGAGCTTGGACCTTGCAGTGCAGACAGATATGTTTGTTAATTGCATTCTTCAATTACTTTACTGTATGAGTCTCCATCGGACCTGTGTCTCTTTTACCTGTTCTACAAAACAAAATCTTACCTTATGTTAACTTTGTCTTTTTTCCTACTATTCAAAAGTGTCCCCCCTTCCTGAATTCTGTTTCATATCATATCTGTTCCTTATTTCTCTAAGCTGTCCATGTTTAACAGACCATATACCATTTTAGTAGCATTTTCTTCTATCTTATTAATAAAATCAAGTGTTTTACTGGCTTTTTCCACTGCTTGACTACTCACCGTGTGCTTACTTTCATATCATCTGAAACTATGCGGCATATTTAACAACGGCAAAGAGCCCTATTCAGGACCAAAACAGGTCCACACCCAATATAAGAAAACAGTTACTGCCGGCTGTAAAATTTGCACAGGAAGCCTTTTTAGCAATTATTGTGACAGAATTTGTACCACTGCATTGTTCGGTTATCACCATTGCAGGATGGCCTTAAAAGATCAAAATCATTAAACAAATGCTTTATTCTGAGAATAAAGAACTTTTTAAATTCAAGAATATTTAAAAATATATTTTTAAAACTTCTTAAAATAAATTCAATCTAATTTTAGACTTACATTTTTTTCTTCATTATTAGGGGCAAATTCAATTAGATGCGAGGTTCCACTGGACATTGTCTCGATGTCCAGTTGTGCACACTACGATACAGAATTCTCTGCTCATTTTCCCTCTCATCTCTATGGGAGACTTTAGTAAAAACTCTGACGCATTGTCTCTCTGTGGACTGTTCCAGAGACACATCACGTTACCTCGCTGATAATTGATCTATCCCTTTGAGTAAATATATGGCTCTGTGTATTATACTTGGCATCAGATACACATGGAATAGCATTGTTTTAGATGTCCTCCCCTTGTTCACGTGGGTTTCTCCAGGGTGCTCCAGTTTCTTCCAATAGTCCTAAAACACACTGGTAGGTTTACTGACTTGGGACCAAATTTACCTGTTTTGTGTACTTGTGGTAGAGAAATTAGAATGTAAGCTACACTACTGCAAAGGAATATACTGACATTATATTAATAAAATTATAACAATAACTACTGGTCAAGAACATTTGTTAGATTCACGAGTAAATTTAAGGAAAAAGGACAAAGCAAGGTCTAGACACTTAAGAAATGGGTTCATTAACTCTGGTTTAAATACTTCCAAATAAAATGTCCTAAATTAATTATATATTTATATACGCCCAAATGTTAGCAGCCTATTCTGTTTATATTAAAACATATTATTCTGTATTTACGTACCTCCCATGTTCCACCCACACTCCCCAGCAAGAATAATTGAGTCCTACTATGGGGATCTCAGTGTTCCTCTTCATATGCAGCAACTACTATTCAGCACACATCTGAAGACTGTCTGGAGGCATAAGCCTTAATTTAGCTCTGGCCTTATCTGTAATAAATAATACATTATTACCCCAGATCACAGATTACAGGGCCAGGACACAAGCAGACACTAGCCAGGACATCTGAGGACTGTCTGGAGCCAGTACATCTAAGGAGAGGTGAGTGGATGTGACCTGACCAGTCCAGTAATCAAGTACATAAAACAGTAGTAAAAAGAAGTTAACTTAGTAATGAATAGTGATGCTTAGTAATGCTTAGCTATGCAGTGGCACTCTGTATGGGGGATAAGACCTACATATGAAATGGCATTGTTGTATGGGGTGGTGGTAATAATAGCCATGGTCATTGTACCGCTGGCTTAAAAAAAAAAAAAAAGAAGAAGTATAGAATGCAGTGTGATTTGTATTTTATTGTGTGTATTGTCTCTTTTAGCTTTTTAGCATCTTCTTCCTTTTTAGATTGGATCTGTTTGTATTACAGAAATACAGTTTTCTTAGCACTTATAACAATTGCCACTGCCATACAGATCCATGATGGCTTTTTCACCCTTTTGTTTTCACTAATGTATCTGGCACAAAGCTCTGTTGCATTTAATCATGCACTTTTTGTTTATGCCAATGTTCCTGTAGCCACCTAATGCCAGAGGTTCACATAAATGGTTTCTCATTTGACTAAAGTCAGCCTTACTTAATCTAAAATCTACCCCACCAGCTCCACCTATGGAAGGCCTGCATATTGCAGCAGCTCCTCTTCTTCACAGTGTGAACTGGAAGCACTGGCTGCTAAGAATTTAGCTGGTGGTGTTAGGGAACAAGTAGCCTCTGGAGGAGCAGGTCCTTGTTATTAAGATGTGCGGCACTAAGAAGGCATCACATCCTGCAGGAACAGTTTTGCAGCCAGTGTGCACTGGAGGCGAAGGAATGGGTGCTTATCTAGGAACATTCTACAATAGAAGCAGCTGCCCCATTGGCATATCAGAATGTGGTGGTTCAGCCACACTGGCAAAAGCACTGGTCCAACAGCCAGACCAAAAGTATGGTACAAGCAGAGGAACACCCCTGTTCTGTTCACTATCCCCAATCAAGTACCCCACACACCTGGGTAATTCTAGTCAGTCTGCGCTCCGTTTGTCCCTTGGAGCTATCAGAACCCATTGGAGCCAGGGATGGAGAAAGATTGTAATGGCTTTGCGAAAATTGGTCACCTAAGGATTATCTGGCCCAAGCATCCCAGACTCTTGCCCCTAATTTGAATCCTGAAGCCTGTCTTGTTTGCCTGACCAGTGGAGGTGAACCCACAGAGGCTGTTTCCACTTCAGTTAGCCCAATGGAGTGTGGCATGAAATCAAAGTCACTTGTATGAAAATTGGGCCACCATCCAATATGTGGAGGCACCTGCAACTGGTCCACTCTGCAGGTAAAAGGACTGAGAGACTTGGGGCCCTCAGTCACTCTGGTAAGCCCCCACCTAGTTGATCCTGCTGCTGTATTGCAGGGTTGCATTACCAAAGTTAGAGTGCAGGTGGACTCTAGAGAGAAGGACCCATGGTGAGGGTATTGGAGGACTGTGGTTTTTAGTAGGGTAGCTTGTGGAGACCACAGTCTTTAGGAGCTACTCCAGAATCACTATTCCCATAAGAACAGACCCAAGATGCCAGACTACAGTCATCAGTAGATACCACAGCATCAACCAGCCCTGAAGAAAAATTTCAACCTGCTCAATCAACAGGACTACTCAGCACATGCTTTACCTCTGCAGATACAACAGCACCTAGCAACACAGAATATGTTATTTCCTGTCAGACTGATCCTTTGGGGTTGCCAAGTGATGCTTTTTACCCTAGTAGGATGCCAGCTCTAGCAGTGAGTAGTGCTGACCACCATGAACTCACTATAACTGACCTCATTCTGACTGGCCCTATTAGCCCCAATTTAGACCCCTCTGTAGATTGCCCCAACTTAGCAGAAAGTGAGGACTGCAACAGAGAGTTCAGTGAAGCTCAATGCTCTAATCCATCTCTGGAAGGCATGAGGCCCCAAGCTGTGAACGGCCTTTCATAGTGTTGGAAGTGCACACTGGAAGCCAGGAATGTAGAAGGGTATAGGCCAGTCAGGGAACAAATTCAGATGGTGGCCCCAAAGATCTTTCATGCACAACTAATGTTAGTTGTCCATGACATCTCTATTTCCAGACCCCAGGGGGACACCGAACACTGAAGCATCTGAAACAGAACTTTTTCTGGCCAGGAATGTAAAATGATGTCTGGATTTTCTGTAAATTTTGTGACATGTGCAGTAGCTTGAGCATGCTTGTGCTTCCTTCAAGTCTTTCTCAATAGAAAATGAACCTTTTCAGAGAGTAGATGTGGGCATAGTAGGTTCTGTCTATGCCTAGTAGATTGGGAACAAGATACATCCTCACTCTGATATCCTGAGGCTGTGGCTTTGTCTGCACTAACTGTAGAAAAGGAAGCTGAAGCACTGTTACAAATATTTAACAGACTATGATTCTCCAGTGAGATCCTAACCAATCAAAGGATGCAGTTCATAAGTGAACTGGTCCACTGTCTTTGGGCAATGTGCAGAACGAGGCAACTCTGTACCATCTCCTACCATACCCCTGTTAGGAACCCCCCTAGCCGATACTGCACAACCCAGAATCTACTCTGCCAGTCAGGTGTTCACTGGAGCCCCTAGTGGTGGGGACAGACTGGGCCGCAGACTGACAGAGGGTCGTGAAATGCGTCCCGGCTGGGGAGAACCCAGGAAAGCGGAGTGAAGTCCAGGCAAAGGTCAAGGGGCGGCAGCAGACAGCAAATCCAATAAACAGGCTGAGGTCAAGGGTCACGAGCAAACAGGAAGATCGGTAAACACGCCAGAAGTCGGGGTCACAAGAAACAGAGGCAGGGTCCAAATCCAGGCAAAGGGTCATACACGGGCAATCCAACAGAATATCCAAAGAACAGGAGCTAGGAGCAGAGCAGGTCAGCAGACTGGTAACAGAAGCTATAACCGGCAGTGAGGCTGCAGACCTCACTGCCTTAAATACACAGATGGCCCAATCAGGGCTAGTCCCTGACACACACAGTTGCAGGCTAATGACTGTAATTTCAGCCCCCTGTATTAACTAGCCCACAGGCTGTGCCTGTTTTCGCGCATGCACCCGGCTTCCAGCACTCCTGGGACGCAGCGCTATGTGAGAGGCGTCCGGCCGTTGACTTGGCGACGGCCGAGCAGGAAGGGGAAATGACATCCCGGTCGTCAAGGTGATGGCTCGGACGCCAGGGGGAGCCAGAAGCGAGCCGCGACGGCTGTGAGTACCGTCGCGGCTCGTGACAACCCCTGAGTTGCCCAATGGGTCTCTTAAGTAGAGGTTGCTGTCATTTGTGACTTCAGAGGGGAGAGACTGGTAACGCTACCTGCAACTCCTCCTGTTTGGTTATCAGTAGGTGCCACAAGAATGAACTGGTTTCTGGCACTTCAATTTACTGAAAGCCATCTGTATAATTGCATTTCTGTTATAAGTGCAGCATGCAGGTGTATATCATTGTAAATGCAAAAAGTGTATTAAGGTGGTGACATTACTGAGGCAGGATGCCTACAGCATATTTGTGCAGTATTGTAAGACAGAATATCACATATTAATTATCACCTGGCCCAGATAAGGAAAAGGCATCACATTCCTATCATTGAGTGCCCACCAGGAAGTCTTCCCGTGGAAAGTGCCTAAATGACGAGCCATGCAATTATTTGGGAATCACAGATTACAGTAATTTGTGTTGAAATCCCAGTTTTAGATTTTAGTCTATTGTTCCCTGGGCCCAGATCTCTTGCACAAAGCTGACTACTAATGTGTACTATCGCTGTGGTGAGAGCCTGAGTTTGCAAGAGGAGAGATCTGTCCTCATGACAACCCAAGGGAGAAATAAACTGCACATGGGCATAAAGTCCTTGTATATTTGCCTAGTCAAGTCTAGCCCCTGGCTCAGTACAGTCTGCCATCCTCTCCTAGGTTGACCACCTGGCTCAAAACATCCAATCAATAGTTTAAGTGCTTATATGAATTTAGGGCAGTGCAGCACATGTAGCTGTATTATATGGTGTGTATTGTGTGCATGGTATATACATACATATTCCATCTGGGTGTATCATCACTAACTCACAGTGACATGAAACAACAATAAAATCCAGCATGACACCTATTATCTGCTGAATTTCTGTGACCTACGGATAAGGGCTAACGCTCTTATTCATTCTTCGTCTGTCCTGTGTTGAACACAGTGTAGTGAATTAACAATTGGCCCACTATCCTGCATTATTAATGCTAAGTAAGTGTTCAAATGGAACCAGACAAAGTCACTGGCAAAGAGGTGCTGCAGCAACGCAACTACACACAACACCCAGAAGTAAATGTAAGTATCAATAAAGGAGCCTGGTGGTGGCAGCAACGACTCGCCTACAACTGTTGGGCAGATGGCTCTAACAGTAGGTGAATGTCTGGTGATCGAGTGACACCAGTAGAAGTGGTCATAAACAGCAGGTTACTGATGTAAGCTGCATCCCAAGACGAACTGGTAAAACCACTGCTGGCAGCGAGAAGGGGTGGCAAAGCAAGCTCATCCTGTCGCACCACTGGATAGCCTATTTGATTTGGATTTGACAATGTTTTATTACTTAACAAGAATCTGTCACAGGGTTCCAGGCAGGCATTTTAAAAACAACGGTTCTGCTGTGGTCCCATCTAGTTAGGAGCTGTATCGCTCTATTCATTCTTGCCCTTCCATTAGAGAGAGCAATGCAATGTGCAGCTCGAGTCCAAGTTGTCATTCTACAAGCGCTCTCCCAAGAAAATGGCTTTTTTATACATGCCAAATATACAATGTACTATGCAATCTACAGTATACATAAAATGCAATCTATCCATTGGTGAATGGTTCTCTAAAATAAAAAAAAGTCCAGGCATCCTTAGACTTAAGCACAGTATTTGCGTGCAAATTGTGGATGTGCATGTACTGTGTATGTATAAGAACAGGCTTTGTGAGCACGTCAGGAGCATTGCAAAAGTTGAGATGAAGAGCTGACATAAGGGAGAGGATGTATTTGTAGCATCACAAACAAGAGTCTCTAAGCCAGTCTCCAAACCAACTGCTATCCCCCTGGGATCAGCTTCTGGGAATCTGCTAGTGAAAAACAATATGACATCACCACCTGGTTATTTACAGAGAATGAACAAAATATTCCAAAGACATGGAAATAAATACACATATCTCTAAATAAGTAATATCATGACTCCGCTAGGCATGTGCAACTTGTTTTCCCTCATTAGATTGTTCCCTTTTATTGTGTAATATGCACTTATTTTTGGACATCTGCTCTCACATACAAATCTGCAGTGGTGCAGTGGGTTATACAAAACATTTCTGAGTAATCAATCAGCCTTATCCACCATGGAACATTGCTGTAAATATGGACTCATATAGAATATGATGACACTATATTCTCTGCCCAGCAGTAGAGAAAACATGTCCATGACATGTACTCAGGTATTCTTCCATTTTGACATTAGCCAGCCCAATAAATAAGTAACAAACAGTGTACTTAATGAATGAGGAGAGGATCTAAATATTTTTTTTTTAAAAAAAAAAGACAAAAGTATAATTTAAGAAAAAATACAACTAAATTTATCATGATTTTATTGATGTGATAACACTTTTAGCCTTTGGGGATTCAAGGTCTATTTATGAGCTGGAACTACTGCTACAATGTCATACTGGGTCTGTGTTCTAAGATGTCCATATTAGGAGGTAGCTCTGTACATTCAGACATGAGTTATTATATGTAAGTATGTGAGACTGGTATCCAATCAGCACACGTGTCTCCATGGTCAGTCAGATAGCTACATAAAAATGTAGCTTTTATTTTTTAATTGGTTAATTAATATGGTGAGATCTAATCAACGTATACTTGAATATTCCTGAATATTTTAATACAGAATATCTTATCTTTTATGGCCCAGAAGGGCATCATTGTATATATAATATTCCTAATTCTTTATCTACATTACAAACCTAAAACATGATTGTTGGTGACTTTTCTGCTACTAACATTAGGACATCATTCCTGATTATATTATAAGTAATATAGTATTCAGACAAAGCTCAATTCGGCTTGTAACAATGCCCTCACTTCATAACTGTTCAATATATCACCTACATATTGTAAACTCTGCACAGTTTGAAAAGAGTTTACAAGGAAGATTAACAGCGATTGAATTATTTGTCAGTTTTCATTTGCTGAAAAAGAACAATTTTAAATCACATTGTTACATTGTTTGAGCAATTGGCATATCTGAACTTTTACAATTTATGAATAAATGGCACATATAAAAAATGTCAGTTATAGAAATAATATCCAAATGCAAAAATAATTCTTGAAACTGTGGGGTTTTCTGCCATTGGTGACATTGTGCATATGCCAGAAACACTTGGAACCATCCTGTGCAAATGTTTCGCTGATAAAAAAAGAACAGTGCAGTGACTGAAGTATGTGTGGAGGGAGGGGGTCACTAATTAAGTTATTACAGTCAGACCTTACATGCATATGTTTGTTAGTTAAATTTGCTTTGTTAACTTAGAGAAGCCCTCAAATTATTGGTGTTATGTTATTTTTATTTTTTTTTCTTTGCTGCCTACAAAAGTTTTGAGATTATGTTTTTGAGCCAAAGGTTTACTAATGCTTTAAAGTAATAGGGAACATAAACATGGAACATACAGGAGAACTCAACCAAAAGCTAAATGTAATTTCAGGATGGAGTTCCCTGAGTTATTATAAAATGTAATTTTGGACTTATCTGTGGTGCGTCCGTCCTGTGATCTAGCAGAAACTCCATGAAAGTATAAAAACAAAATTTATTGAAGGTCATATTTAAAATCAAATAACCAGGTGTCACTAAGGTCTGCGAATTTTAAAATAAAGAGAGGTGATAAAGAATGAAAAATAAGTGATAAAGATAAATAAAAGAACCCTTCCGGGAGGCCGGTTAGTGCGTGATTGTTACACTTGGTATTGTTATTAAATGGGAAAGATTACATTAGTATGGACACTGTATCACTTTATTCAAGGTAAAAAAGTTTATTCATTCCATATATTCATAGATACATTGTGTCAACTCTCATATATTGTTACTCTGTGTCCCCAATAAGGCAAAGTAAAAACGGTCCCTGTAATTGTATGCACTATTAGGATTCAGAATTCTGAGACCATTAAAGTACCAATAGGAAAAGAAAGTGTTCCTTAGTCATGAGGCCTGTTAGTATGGCGTTTATTATACTGCCTATTAGCCTGACAATTGTTTGTGTAACACACTCAAATCCTATTAAGCATTTGTGTAATGCATAGAAAGAAGTCAGTGATAAAAAGATTAATCAGTGCCACAAAAAGATCTCCTCGAAATCGTATCTATTGTAATCAGATTTCATTAATACTCAGCACTAAGTAATCTCACTTATAATAGTGCTAATTGAGTAGTCTGGCTAGTAATAATGTCTATTAGCAGGAGAGTCTCCTTCGCCGACCTTAGTGACACCTGGTTATTTGATTTTAAATATGACCTTCAATAAATTTTGTTTTTATACTTTCTAATGGACTGGAGTGCCTCACTAACCAACTAGTTTCAGGTGATCTTTTTCACCACTTGTGTCATTTTGATATAGTCTTTAGTTGGGAGAGGACCCCATCATGTCTAACCATTAATATAATATTTTTTATTTTTTTTCTCTGAGGTAGAAGTGATGAGGAAGTCCTAACCCTAGAGCGAGATGTTATTATTTTCTTTTTCTAAGAAACTCCATGGATCCAGAGATTGTATCCTCTCTACTTCAGTAGCGGGAGCTTTTCCACACCGATGGGTGTTGTTTACACCTTTCCCTGTGAACTTTGCATAGACAAGTTGTTTGAAAAGGCCATCCTTATGCAGACAGCGGAGCAGCACTAGGCCTGTGGAGCCTTATGGAGGGCCCACTGGATCACAGGATTATTATAACTAAATTTGAACAGTGTCTTATTAATATAGGTCAGTGCAAACTGAGTTTTCCTTTTTTTGATGACACCAGTGTTAGTAATAGAAACAGTTTTTTTCATTCACAAGTTTCATACATGAAAGGGTGGCCTACAATTCCTTTATGGTGTGCGCATGTGCCGGTGCACACACAAGCCTTGCATCCCGATAAAGCCTTGAATCCCGCTAAAATCAGAGTGTACAGCTCACTCAGATAGAGTAGTTCAGTCCATCCTTTATTGATATCTGTTGTACCGACAGTGTCAGGTTAGATATACAGTGACTATTAAAGTATAATCTAATCTGTTGTACTGCAGACTGACAATGACAATAAAACATCAGCGATACCCAGTAGGGACTTTGTATAGCGCAACCTCTTTTAAATAAAATGAAGATGGACAACTTAGCCTTTTTTTGTGTAATCAGTTTTTATTGAAAGAGATATAAAAAAGCAGACATATACAATACAGTAAATTGGTACAATAAAGTCGTCTCTATTCAGCAAATATCAGTAACTTATATAGTTGCACCTCCATATACAGCACTACTATGCAAAAAATGTGGACATGTAATGCATTTTTAAGCACAAATGCTCTTATTTTTCTACCTCTCATATACATAGGTCATAGGCCTGTGGAAGGGGGGCAAACACAAGCAAGTGGCCCAAACTCTTCTTCTATGAAAAAATGAGCATGACAAGAACCTGTGGGTATTTTTGTCTAAAGTGAGTGTAATTTAATATAGCCAATGAAATATGGAAATTGTTATGTCAAAGAGCTGTAATAGAGTACAACACATATGAGCTGTATTCAATGCATAGACTATTCTAGCGACCTAATTAAAATACAGCCTGCATTCTATTGACTGATATAGAATACAGACAGCATTCTAGTGCTCTCTTTACAATACAGAGAGCATTCTATGGACTGATATACAATACAGAGAATATTCTAGGGATCATATAGATTACAAAAAGCATTCTATGGACATCTATAAAATACAGAAAGCATTCTAGTGTTTGATATACAACACAGAGAGCATTCCAGGAACCTCTGTGCAATAGACATCAGATCTCTGGTGGCTTTATTATACAGACCCCAGATATCCAGTGGGTTTATGTTAAGAAGTAGTGATAGGTCCTGCTTGACCTAGTGTGCCTTCTATCCTGACATGTTCTGTACTCTGTATTTGACCCGGATTGCTCTAAGGATTCTGCCGTCTTCTCCACTCCTGACACTTGGCTTTGTTAATCGGATTTGCTCTCACATCTATACCTGCCCTGACCCCTGACTTGTTCAAAGGATTCTGATGTCTTCTCTCTCTGATGACTTTATTTTACTATACAGACCACATATATTTGGTGGCTTTATAAGGACCCACCTCCCAAAACTTGTGAAAAAATGTAGACCTCAGACCTTTGGTGGCGACTCAAATGAATTAGTTACATATCAGTGGTCCTCAGTGTCTCCCAGCATGCTGGAAAAATATCCAGTTGACAGCTCCAAAACTCTAGTGGCTAGTCCCAACCATTCCCCAATCAGTGTGTGGGGACCTGCGGACACTCTGCTTGGTGAATGGACATCGTCATTCATGAATTAGCATGCTACAAGCTATCAACTAGGTATAACTGCAGCCTCAAAGTGCACAATCTCATTCAAGAGTCCATCAGAGGATGCTCTTCAGCCATTCCGAACAAGTTTACAAGTCTGAAGCTGCTGGGTTCTTTCTTCATTGCTCATGCATACACTAAAGCATTTTGTGCGTGTATTTAAAAACAAACAAATAAATAGTTTTGCTGCTTTCATGTGTACATAAGAAGGAAGGTTATAGCTGCTGTATTATATGAAACCTGATAGTGAATTTGTCAAAAGAAATGTTTGCACTTACGTATGTTGGTGTAAGTACGCTGCCATAAACCTGCCGCATATGCTACAGATGGAGAGTTGGAAGCCTCTCGAGATGTGTGTGACTCAGCATATGGGTTGAAATTTTTGTGTTTGCTTTTTTGGATTATGCCCAAGTTGCGTTCCACTCTGCATCAGTCCAATAATATGCACATAGCGCCAGCAAATTCCAAAGCACTTATTGTGACTTTAATATGGCAGTAATATACAGCTTTATTCTACAAGGCTGAATATTTACTCCAACTTTAATAGAGAGTATTTAAGTATTGCTATTATGAATCAACCAATTCATAAATATCACAAATGCTCTTCTTTAAGGTGATTTTCATGTTGTTATAATTGAGTATCTTTATCCAATTTCACATTTCAGTGCAATTGTTCAGTTAAATATTTACTGCATGGTTATTATATTATTGTCATTATATATCACCTCATTTCATGGTAACATAGATCTCACCCACTATAACCCTATCAGAGATTAAGCTTGTTACACTTTACCCACAAATTATCATGTTTCTGCCTTTATGTTATACGGCTCTTTAATAAATGTGCCAAGTGGCTCATACCAGACGCATAGAGATGATATGCACCTCGAAGTGCAGTGGGTGGAATTCTGATCACTGACCTGGGATCTATTGTAAGGTAGTACCATTGTATTGAGTTTATAAAGCACATAGTTCTCATAAGTTCAAATTAATACAGTTGGTACCCGGTCATTTAAAACCCTGTTGCACAAACATCAAAGTTCCAAGTTAGAACTCATGAAGCACCATCTGAAAAGGTTTGTATTCACTTCTCTCGCCATTACCTTAGTCACTTGTCATTTGTGCTATATTGATCGGCTTCATATAATATAAATCATTTTTACAACAAGAACTTTTTTCCCCAAGTACAACTGGTAATATTAAATTGTATAAAGAGAATCATTTGGAACATATAATTGAGGCTTAATACCATACCTGGAGGGTGCGAAGTTAGTTGTGGAAGTGTATCTTTGTGTATTTGTGTATTGTGTGTCTTTGTGTATTACTTTAAGTAACAACGTTTATCCAACAACTGCATAATAAAGGATCATCCTAGAGGTCAAATTTATAAATTATATTTAATTTCATAAGGTGAGGCTGACTATTAGCACAATGTAATTGGTGTCATTTTATTTAGTCAAGTTGCATGCATACCTGATTACTCTGCTTTCTTGTTAATTTTCAAAATAGAGAAAATACTTATTTATCATATGCATACAAGCATCTCTATTACAGGAGCTGTCACTTCTGTATATACCAATTACATGACAGTAATCAATGAACAGTAGGCATAGTCTGCTTGGTAAATGGAGAGCTATAGAGGTAGCCTCACTGGGAAAGTGATTATATGCAAATAAGCTTCTGCGTTACAGAAATTGTTAATTTTGAGAATACTAAGTACCCAAAAGTGTAATGGAATACAATCATCATCTTCATATTTTCTTTGTAGGACGACACAAACCTCCCCAGAGTCGGGAAATCAGATTTACAAATCATACAAAATACAATCTCACAAGAGAACAAGTAGAGACAAGGTTGACAAAGGAGATGCACATGTGAGCCTAAGGGTAGAGAGGGCCCTGATCGTGAGAGCTTACAGTCTAGAGGGAATGCCCTAAGCGACGGACAGATAATTTTGCACATAATTATGTGCACTGCAGGGCTTTAATGCTGGTTCATAAATGACTCCCAGTGTCATATTCATCCTTACAAAAAATAAATAAATAAATTATTTGAATCTCCGATGTATTCATCTACTTCCATAAATGAAGCTAATGTCTCCCTGACGTCTATAAACTATAAATTTAGTATGGGTAGGTGTTTTTATGGTGAAATATCATTTGTTCCATTAGGTTTTTCAAATATCTCTCAAGGGAGGAATCCCATTTAGCTGAAAAAAGAGGATTAGTACTTTAGGGACAATAAGGCATACTCAGTTTTGGTGAGATGGAAGGTCTTTACTGTTATAGATAAGGTGTAATTTGTAAATCATGCCCCATCACTGTTAGTAAGACACAGAATGTAAATCCAATAGAACTGATAGACAATATGGCGATCATTTATTGTCTATAATACAAGTGGAAGTATATATTCTGAAGTGCAGTTGTCTGCAGTATGTGGATAGATCTAAATAACCAATGCACAAATGGATGGAGGAGCATATGAGAATAATTAGAAATTACGCATAATGTAGATATCATAACAGAGCACTGCATGATTATTACTATTCCTCTTTGGGCAGCATAGTTGCTGACAGAAGTAGAAATATAAACAAATATGTAGGTTTCTACTCACTCCTTGATGAGTACAATGAGAGATTTAAAGATTTTTAAAGGCATGATTTCAAGTGAATGTTGGCATTTCAACTACACCTGGTGGACGTCTCACATGTACCTGAGAACTTACAGATGGAGCTGATCAAACTTTCATAGCACAACATTACAAAGTCACTTTTTAATAACAACATAGATCCTGTAGAAATATGGATGAATGTTATACACTATCCCCGATTATGCCACTATGGTCAGCGTTTACTCTCTTGCCTTGGGACAGCTTATTGCTGTGAATCTACGTTTTACACATGGGAAATATCAAGACTTGTCTAGGGTCACAGATAACAGACCAGCACTTGGAAGATCAGCTGAGGCTGAAGGCATCAAGGCTTGAACTAATCATTATATTCCTAGCACTGAGCAAACAGGAACAAAAAAGTAATTCAAGTTTCATGCATTTATTATTATTAAATGCAATAATTTGAGTTGTAAAGATTTTTTATTTCCTTTTTCGTCTCAATAACAGAGTTGTAGGTAATTCAGTAACTTAGGGGTCTATTAAGCTGCAATGAGCCAAATATCCAGAGAAAACAGCTGTTTTCTCCTGAGACTGGCCATTGCAGTCCTTCTTTCATATGATCAAGGAGATAAAGCAGGAGAAATGAGAGATTAACCTGTTTAAGCTGAATACTGCAGTCCCCACAGATTTCTAATGGGACTGTGATGTGACCCAATGTAACAAGCTTTGTTTTTTGCTGCCAGCCTTAAAAATCCAACGCCATCTCAGATGTCTGCATATTTTTAGTTTGCAGATCCACATAGTTTTACCATTGCTCAAAATTGCACCTTCCAGATGGATTTACTACTAAATAAGGCCCATAGTACACATAGTGTACTGCACTCGAGGATCTACCACCTGTGCAGTGGGTGCTACAGCTATGGGGCTCTGAGAAAATAGGTGCTATGTGATGCCAGTTCATCTACTGCCACGATGGCGCCCACTCTGCTCTTCTAAGCATGTGCACAGTGATTTCATGTTTGGCTTCCAATTTCCCCTTTCATGCTCAGAAAAGCAGGGATTGGTAGGTGGTCCCCCAATAAAACGTTTCCTATGGGATCTTGCAATGGTGTGGTACAGCTCTGATGGGTACTAGGATTTAACACTAGCAAGCACAAGAGCCATGCAATGGTTTAAACAAGCTTTAAAAGTGATCCCGGTGATGTCACAGAGCGTGCTTCCCTAGTGGTGCTTACACATCACTAGATGCACCCAAATGGGTGCCGTATAAAACAAATAATTAACCTTGCATGCTTTCCTATTGAAAGTTGCACATTAATGGGCACAAGTAAGAACCATGACGTGCAGGAGATCGGTGTTTGGGGCAGAGCAACAGCAAAGAAAATTATAGATTTGGAACACAAGAGATTTTTTTGTTAAAAAAAATCAGAGGTTTGTTACTCAAGAGCTTTAACTTTAAGCACTAGCTAAAGAAGGTTGAAAACAATTTCCTTTATCTGCTCATGAATCAAGATAGTTATACACACATAGATATGATCAGTTCGTATTACTGAATACCCAATTCACTGACTTCCAAGTTTTCCTCAATCACCATAGTGATCATACAAGTTTATGTATGGAGTGGGATGGTAGAACGAGTTTTGGTGGCATAAAGATTTGGAAAGTAGCCAGTAAGTTCAATCTTTTGAAGCAGATCTTCAGAAACAGGTTGACTCTAGAATTAGACGGAATGTAAGTTTAGTCAATATGACAACATCAATAATATTGAGGACTGTAACTGTAATTTCTTTCCAATTTTGAAGGAAATGAGAAAATCTTCTCCTCATCCATCAGGTGCTGTTCATACCAGAACCAGAGCTTCCCCTGCTGCTGTTCAGTTGTAATACTATGTCTCTGCTGCTTAGGAAGTCTGAATTGGCTGCCTTATATAATTTGTAAATTAACTGGAGTTGTTATACTGCTGACCATCTAAATAAAATTCTTGTAAAATCCGAAGTATATTTTGTCCCTAATGGTTTTCTTTGGCCAGCATATAAACTGAGGTATCCAAAAAATGAAGGGCATCTTTTGACATGATAGGACCATAGCCCATTGCCTCAACCATAAAGTCCTCCTACTGGCTACATATGTCGGAAGATCTACTAGCCATTCATACCTCTTCAAGAATGTGTTGCATATGTAGTTGATCCTTACACGCAAATTCAGCAAGAACCTTACTATTTCTTCCTTGGTGCCTTAGTTAATATCTCTCTCCTTCCAGCTGAGCCAGCTAGGCTTGCATAAAACAGACTAAGCCAACCTATGTAAAGACAAATATTATATACTAAATATTAAAGACCGCAAAACATTAAACAAATGCTTTTACTATTTGTGATTCCAGAAGCTCACTCCATCCCAGTGGTCTATTTTGAAAGACGTGAGATCTGGACATCCACTCTGGGAGGGTTGTTCCATTACACTTACATTACCTTTGCTTTCGTGTTTGTCACTCTTTATAGATTATGACATTATCCAGAGGAGAAGCAGATAGTGCTGTTAAAGAAGGTATAGTCTGTAGAAAGTTTGGGTTCTTGACATAATCAAGGGTTGTACTGCATATGGTTTTTGACACAAGACATTTACTCTTCCATAAGACAATTCCTGCTGGGGATAAAAAATTGTATAAACTACTGACATATTCATTGCAAAAGGACCATGCGGGTCTCTAGACTTATGCTAGCTCTTGTTGGGACTAAATTATTCATACCTGGACCATATATAAGTAAAATGTACCAGAAATTCCATTTACATACAGTACAATATGAACTTCTGTTGGTATTACCTAAGGAAATTTGGCAATCCACAATGTACCAGTCAGTACAAAAAGGTAGATATCTTTACAAAGCCTGCAAGTCAACTGTCTTATACAGTCTTAAACATTATCACCAGAGTAACACCTGGTAAAACTAACAATCACATGGGCCTTCTAAGCCACCTTACACAAAGGAAAAAAATACACATATAGCCATTGGATAAATGACATTTCTGAAAAACTGCATCGAAACAATATTCTATGTTACTGAAATCCACCATCATGTCATGGTGCTGGCAGCTTCCAGAAAATATCCACTTGCCTGGGGTAGAATTCGGATACCCAGCACGTCCAGACAAGCTGGTTAGTCCTGAGAGGACTGTTAGTAAAGTACAAGCTGAAATCACAGGATTGTAGAAGGTAGAATATTTATAGGCGAAGCCAAAATCAATGAATTTGAGAAGATAGATTAGTGGGTGACAAATCAGGCTAAAGGATTGGAGAAGTTAGAATCGTGATGTACGGTCAAATAAAACAAGCCTTCTTCAAACCACAAGCATAGAACGCCAAAACAAAACTTTGCTGCTGCAAAGGTTTGGTAGAACTGAAGGCTTTATAATGGCTACAAACAGGTAAGATAAAGATTGAATTGACCTTTCAGGGAAGAGCTGATTGCAGAGTAAAGAAAGTTGTGCAGTAGTCCAGGTGAGGAGACTAGCTAAATTACTTTTCTTAGCAGAGTTCTAATTACAGGAATTGAGAGATGTTTGTGCTCTCATTGTAAACTGTTTCCTGACAGCTGTCATCTGGAGCCAGTGTTGCAAATCCTCACAGTGACCCCCTTTTAGACTCCAGGCTTCCCAGGATACAGCTTGAAGAATTTGGCGAGCAGTGCGGGTGTGTGAACATTGATTGACTTAATCAAAGAGCTTTCCTCAAGGCCGAAGCCCTTCCATGCATCAGGTACTGTACTCCTCTCCCAGATCTGCGAGAGTCAAGGATCGACTGAATGATATATTCTTGGTGGCCATGTACCTCCACTGCAGGAGGAATCACCACTCGTCTAGGAAATGGAATCTCAACACAGGTTTCAAAAGGGAAATGTGGAACACTGGATGAATCCAAAAGGAAGATGGTAGCCATAGCCTGTACACTACTGGTCTTATCTTCCCGCTGATTGGGTACGGACCGATGTACCTAAGCCCCAGTTTGAACAAGCAAAATTCCTGTGACCTACAGATTAGACCAATTTAATCCATTATCCAGCTGTTCTGAGGTTGGGACCCAGCATCCAATACCAATGCTCTGCCTGCTATACTGCATATCTGGCCAGTGTGATAGGCTAGGGGGAACCATCCACAGCAACCCTGAGATAAAGGAAGAGGTCAGGTGTACCAGCTCAGGTGCCCAGTGAGGGGGTACATTAGCAGTGAGAGTACCCAGAAGGAATTGGTTGAGCTGCTGGTGAAGGAGATTAGTGGTGGCAACAGCAAGACCCTCCTACCATGTTTAGAGGGGCGCAATTTGGGATAAAGAAAGGGTACGGTGGCAAGGCAAGCCCAGCGGGTCTCTAGCAACATGGACAGGGTAGCATAGGAGGTTCATCCTGTCACCATAACACTCACTCGATTACCTACAGCACAGGTGTTGGCCTCTCTGTTTGTCCAGCATATTGTAAAACTATATGGAATGTCTCAAAACATTGTGTCTGACAGAGCGGTGCAATTTACTGCTCAATTTTGGAGAGCTATTTGCAGTCTCCTCTGTACTAATCTCAGTTTCACTTATGTATAACATCCACAAACTAATAGACAGACAGAGATGGTGAATTAGACCTTGGAACAACTTCTGATGTGTTAAGATGATTGGTCAGTACATCTACCATGGGTAGAGTTCTCCTACATTTTCCTCATTCTACCACAAATATTTCACAATTCTACTGTAACTATGGCCTACATCCCAAGGCTCATTCATTTTCAGGTTCTTTTCCATCTTCAGAAATCTTTGATAACACCAAGACACTCAGGACAGTTTGGAAAGAAGTTTACAAGGCTTTATCTCATGCATCGGTTCCTGCTCTACCTAGGAACTCGAAAATTACCAACTCTTTTCATTGCTCATTATTGAAACCTGTATATAGATCCAGGATCTTTAAAAGAAATTCTTCATTCAAGTCTGCACCTCCTATCTTGGTGACTGGGACTCCTGAATTTACTGTGGATAGCATTCCAGAGAGGTCGAAAGTTTGGTTCAGTACCTTGTTCACTGGAAAACATATGGAACCAAAGCAAGATCAAGGGCTCCTACTCGAGATCTTCACGCTGATAGGTTAAAGAGTGAACTCAAGGTTTCCAGGAGAGCCTCATTAGGGGTCCCTTGACCCCTCCTCAAGGTTGTGGGGTATTATAAGGATATTGGGACTGCCTATTTAACTCTGGTGAACATGAATCACCAGCTGTGTATGTTTTCATTACCTCTTCAGTCTACTGACCTGATTGGACCTTTGGAGTTTAAACCCCCCTCCTGTTCTGTGCATTCTTTGTCAATGAACAACCTGCTCTCTGAAATTCTTTAGTTATCAGTTCTACTTTAACTCTGACTCTGTACCTTGACAAACAGCACTACTACTCCAAACTTTTTGGCATTCAGCATACTTCTGTGAGTACTGTAGCTTGAACATAGAACTACTTACATGAAACAACTTTCTACTGGCTACTAATGAAATCTTTCTACATCATTCTATCAGCTGTTACTGCACTGAGGGACTCTGGTCTTGTCTCAGTCACCATTGGACTTCTGTTGCCTTCATGTGATCAGGATAATTGGATATCTTCCATTACCTAGATTGCATATTTGACTATTATTGTCTATTATCAGAACTGTTATTACACTGACTGCCAAGTATCTGAAGATCATTAATTACTACAGCTGTTTCAGACTACTAATGAATTTTTCTGTGCTCACTAATCGGTTGCAAGCTGTATTTCCTCTGTATCTTATTGATTACTCTGAATTTTTACTACACATTCAGAAAAAAATCACATGTGTCTGAACGTCTCTCCTGCCTCTAGGTTGCCTTGAATGAATTAACACACCAAGATGGTGTTGTTGCCTTAAGAACTGGGGAGGTCAGTGATGAAATACATAGATACATGGGTTCAAAAGACAGTGTCTGTGACTGGATAACTCATAAATAACTTAATTGTGGCTGGATCATGTAGAAATAATTTATTAAATGTATTTCAATCAGAGGTGCAGGCACCAATGTATAATTTGAAATGCACTTATCATGTTGCATTGGGGTGTGTTTTGCATGGAAGTGTCATTATTTGGGTTTGTAACTTTGCTAGATTAAGTCTGTTTGCTGATAGCAGGAAATGCTAAGTAAGTCTTTATGTGAAGTGACAGACACCTATTTAGCCTGTATACCCAGCAGGGGGCCACTGCCTGGCTGTCTGGTGTGGCTGCATCTCAGATAATGCAAGCATCAAGTTTTAGCACATAACAGAGTAGTATAAATATTGTTAGTTTTGCATTGCATGTAAATCCATGTTTGTGAAACATATATTGTATCCTGATACCAAAAATAACTCAGACCTCAAGGGGCTGGCTACCCTGTGAGCCTGTGTCCAAACTGTATAAAAAAAGAGACCTTGTACACTGAAATGTATCATCATTCTTGTTCCATCTGACCTGATCACTGGTACCTTTAATCAGTGTGTACCAGCGACAGGGTACCCTAGCAGTGACAGTTACCCAGAAGGATCCCGATACTGGATGCCGGTAAGGAGTCCAGTGGTGGCAGCATTTGTAAGCCCCTCCTACTGCGGTTAGAGGGCGCATTTGGGATAACGAAAGAGAACGGTGGCAAAGTAAGCCCAGTTGGATCCCAGCAACAACAGACAGGGTGGCATAGGCGGTCCATACTGCCACAGTGTCCATGCTTCCTTGGTGCCTGCACAAGTAGTGCACGATTGGACAAAGTGGAAGATATCCTTCCTTACAGTGGGCCACCAGAATTCTTTGAGGGCCAAATCAATAATATTCCCGACACTAGGATGCCCTGCCAATTATGAGTCACATCCCTATTGCAGAACCTGTTTTATCAAGCTGCAGCTGACAGCTTGATAAAACAAACATTTTACCTTTCGGTGCCTTGGGCACCTTGTTGAGCACTGCCTTTGCAACTTGGATCCTGTTCGCCAACTCTGAAGAATTGGTCACTCCCAGAATCAAGCCCTTAGGGATTATGGTTTCAACCTGCAGGTTGGATTGTTCAGGAGAGACCTGCTGGGAGACTCTATTGGCCTTGACATTTCTGAACCCAGGTTGGCATGTTTTAATGAAGTTGAAGCAGGTTAGGAATAGTGCCCACCATGTCTTTCAAGAATCCAACCTCTTGGTCCACTAAATATACTGCTGGCTCTTGTGGTTGGTGAGGATAGAGAGAGGAAATCTGTCCCCCTGTAGGAGTCTCCACTCGGTAAGAGCCAAGATGATGGCCAGGAATTCCAGTTTCCCACTTCATAGTTGACCTTGGCAGAGGTGAGCCTTTAAAAAAAAAAAATGCAAGGGTATTATACATCCTTGTCATCAGTCTGGGAGAGCACAGCTCCCTCTACACTATCTGATGATGCCACAAGAAAGAGTGGAGGACGGGTGCTGAGGTGAAGAGGTTATTTAAAGGTGTGGAAAGCCTGTTGTGCCTGGGGAGTTCATGTGTATTTGTGAGTCCCTAATTTGGTCAAGGCTATGATAGGGCTAACTACTCTTGAAAGGATTTGAGTAAAACATATAGTAGTTGGTTGTTAAACCATTCAAACACCTGAATGGCATTTATCCCTCTGGACAGTGAGGAGAGCTTTTCTGGTTTCATTCTTTTACCCTTTGCCGAGATGATGTGTCCCAGGAAGCTCACACTGGATTAGTTGAAGGAACAAGTCTCCATTTTGTCAAATAATTGATTGTCCAGTAGCCCTTGCAGTACCTCTCTCACATGGTTGTGATGTTCCTTGACCATGCTAAAAAAGTAAGTATATCATCCAAGTAGATGAGGACTGATGTCTCCAATAGGTCCCTAAAGAGGAAATTCACATAGGTTTGGAAGATGGCTGGGCCATTACATAGGCATAAGGCATGACCGGGTATTTGTAGTGCTCATCCTTAGTGTTGAATGCAGTCTTCATTCATCTTCCAGTTTGGTGAGGACTGTGACGGAGCCACTTGAAGATGTCCAAGATCAGTGTGAGGGGGTACAGATTCTTGATTGTTATTTCATTCTGCCCCTGATATTCAGTGCAGGATCTTAGGGAACCATCCTTTGTTTGCTATGAAAAAGAAACGTGGGATCAGGATTCCGTGATGAATCCTCACTATAAATACTTCTATATATAGGTAGTCATGGCCCTTGTTTCAGGTTCAGGCAGGTGTATTTCCTGCCCCTCCTGGGATTGGTGCTAGGCAGCAGGTCGATCGGGCAGTCCATTCTATGTGGGGTAGGAGTGCTTATGCCTGCTCTTTGTTGAAGACTCTGATGAACCCTTGGTACTCAGCAGGTAGCACCTTTGGACCAAACTTAGTCTCCTCACTTTGGGTAGTTATACATAATGTTGCCATTCACATACACATCAGTACCTGCATGGTCTCAGTCTCATGGGTTAACGATGCTGGGGGTATTGGCCATCCCTCCACAGCTTCTAAGGCCATTCGCCTGGTTTTAGGAACCAGAGGTAGTCAGGGGCGGATCTAGAAAAGTATCCTACCCGGGGCGATTTAGGGGGGGGATTTAGGCCCTGCCCCCTTTTTGACTTCAAGGCTGCCGGCGGCTGCACAATATGTGCAGGTCCGCTCGGCAGTGACAATGTGCTGCCCGGCTGCTCTGATTGTGTTTTAAAGACAAACAGAGCAGCCGGGCAGCACACTGTCACTGCCGAGCGGACCTGCACATATTGTGCAGCCGCCGGCAGCAAGCCCCTGCTAGGGGGGGTGATCGCCCCGATCGCCCCCCCCCCCCCCTGGATCCGCCACTGGAGGTAGTTCCATCTTTTTGACAAAGTCCAAAAAGATGTGAAGGCAAGTGAGAACTGTCACGAGCCGCGGCGGCTCCGGGCACCAGCCGCGTCTCACTTCCTCCACGTCCCGGCCGTCGTCATGACGACCGGGACGTCACTTCCACATTGTCCCAGCTGTTGCCAAGGCAACGGTCGGGACGCTCTTTGCATGTAGTGCCGCACTCCGGCATCCAGGGCAGCCGGGCGCGTGCGCAAATTAAGAAAGGGGTCAGTTAATTATTTTCCCCCTGTGTTGCTACACTCTCATTGGGCCATGCTTGTATTTAAGGCAGGAAGGGGCAAAGCCTCCCTGCCGGTTATAGTCCCTGCTTCCCAGTATACTACCCTGCTCGTTCTCTGTATATCCTCTGATCCGATTTTTGTTGCTGACCTTTTGCCTGGAATTGACTACGTTTTTTGCCTGTGACCTTTTGACCCCTTGCTTGGATTTTGACTTCATTTGTTCGCTTGTGACCCCTGATCTTTGGCCTGGATACTGACACTGCTAGTTTGCCTGTGACCTATTTGACCCTTTTCTGGACCTCACTTTGTTTTACTGGGGTTCCCCCAGTCAGTACGCAATTCACGACCCTCTGTAGTCTGTAGCCAAGTCTGTCCCCACCACTAGGGACTCCAGCGAACACCAGGCTTCAGAGCAGACTCCGGGTTTTGTGGTGCTGGCTGTTGGGGTTCCTAACAAGAACATCTTTAAGTGGGTCCAACAATCTATTCTGGAAGGCAGTGCCTCATAAATACATTTGATCTCTGCTGCGAGAGTCGGGATTTCAAAGACATACTGGGTAATGGAGTGACCACTTTACCGAATGTGGCTTGAGGAAGCATTGGCGGTGTGTCCTGGAGAGTCAAAGATTAGACTCAGCGTGGACAAAATCATATACTGTTTACCATTAGCAGAGTGTTCCTTTTGTGGAGTGGTGTGGCCCAAGACAAAGCTTCCCAACAAGCAGGGAGATGTTATAGCCTACTTTGATTCCATCTGTGGGGAACAAGGCTATTTGCAGATGAAATTATAGGTGAATCTGGGACACGCTCTCAGACAACAAATGAAGCAGGTTAGGTATGGTACCCTCCATGAGATCCCGTGATCAGGTGGTTGAGTTGGCTGACCAACCATTCATAGCAGCTATTAACTGCATGGACTGCTTGTTTCAAAATGTCAATCTCCACTTCGACTTATTCTTTCTTTCTTTTTCTTTTTTTTTTCTAAATCCTCCATTATTTTACAGAAAATAAAAAATATATACATTTTTACCAAGGAGGAGAGAAGTTAAGAAAAAGAAAGAAGAAAAAGTAGAAAAGGGAGAGAGAAGGAGGGGGAGAAATCGGGTGAGGAAAGAGGAGCAACCTCATTGAAATTGTAATTAACATGGATCGTTTTTGACTGAGGGAGAGAAGGTTGAACTCGTCAGCTGAGCTAGTTACCCTGTATCCTGAAGTGCAAACCAGGGACACCAAATAACATAATATTCTGCAAATTTGTCTGCTGAAGAGAAAGTTAATTCATCCTTTAACCTGTAGAATTCTATTCTCAGCAACCATTCCCTAATGGATGAAGGTGTGGGTGATTTCCAATGAACCGATTTCACTGCTTTAGCGGAAGAAATTACATATTTCAAAATGGATTTTTTAAAGCTAGCAATCAGTAAATTAGTTTTGTTTAGTAACCAAAAAGCAGGGTTATTAGGGACCTCATCACCCAAAATATCTGTAGAGACTGCTATAACCTGTGTCCAATAAGGTCGAATCACCGTACAATTCCACCATATATGAAGGGGTGTGCCAGGGGCCTCTTGACACCTCCAACAAAAACTCGGCACCCCTGGGAAAATTTTTGCTAATTGGGCTGGGCATCTATGCCATTTTAACAAGACCTTATAGTGAGTTTCTACAACTGCTGCGCTAGTGGAGCATGCATGACTGGATTCGAAAATGTTAGGCCAATCATTCTTCTGAATCTGGTTACCCAAATCTCGTTCCCACTCTTTGGTAAATCTTGGTAAGGAATTAAATACATTTTCTATAAGAAGTGAATATATAGTAGAGAGGAGGTGGCGAGGGCAGCTGGAGGCTTGACAAAGGGGGTAGATTTAATTACATCCGCTAGTTCGTCATTTGAGAAGGGTTGATCCAATAGGGAGATATCTATTTCTGAGAGAGTGGGGAACCCAACCTCCCGTAGGTAGGCATATATCTGGGGGGTCTTCTCTGATGGGTCAGCCCAAGGAGCTTTCCCTGAGATATTATAAAGGCGAGAATAGGAGGAGTGGACTGCTGTAGCAATATCTGATGTGAGCTGGCAATCTAAACCTTCCTCATTTTTAATCAGTGCTATGAAAGATTTAGCTCTTTGAGACCGTAAGGCCTTTGCTAACAACGTGCCAGGTTTATTGCCCCACTGGAAATACCGGTTAGGGCATTTGCGATAGTCTAATTTTATTCTATCATATAGTAGTTTATTAAGAGCAGACTTCGCTTCTGTTAGCTCAATTAGTACATTGGTGGCCAAAGTGACTTTATGTCTGGATTCAAGATCTATAATTTTTTGCAGGAGCTGGTTTTTAGGGACTTCCTTTTCTTTTTTTCATGTAGTTGAATTAGTTTACCACGAAGCACACATTTATGTACTTCCCATAATGTCACTGCAGAGACCTACGAGACAGTATTGAACTCTATGTACTCGTCTACGGCCTGTTCAATTTGAGACCTACAATGCAAGTGTTGTAGGAGAAGCTCATTAATTCTCCATGAGCAGCTTTTTAATCTGGGTTGAGCCAGACATAACGTTAGAGATATGGGGGCATGATCAGACTAGATCGCTTGAACGATAGATGTAGAGTGAATCAAATGAAGGTGTCTATGAGAAAGAAATAAATAGTCAATGCGTGAATATACTCAAAGTGGGTGCAAACAGAAAGTGTAATCTCTGTCTGTTGGGTGTTGTATTCTCCACCTGTTAGCCAGCTGAAAACTGTGTAAGGTGCGCCTTACCTTCGCATATAGAGAACTACGAAGTCTGGGAGGACTGTTAGATGAGTCAAGTTCTGGATGCATAGACCAACTGAAGTCACCTCCAACTACCAGCACGTCTTCCATTAGATCCTCAATCTTTTCCATGACTGAAACCAGAAAGGTGTGTTGACCCTGATTTGGAGAATATAGATTAACAAATGTGTAAACAGTGTCATAAAGCTTACATTTAACCAAGAGGGCTCTCCCCTCCCCTAGTCTAATCTTTTGTAATATGGTAAAAGGAAGTGACCTCGAAAAGAGTATGGCAACTCCGAGGGTTTTACCAGCGCTGTTGTTGCTAAAGTACAAATTAGGATAATAGTGAGCTCGCTAGACTGGAGAGGATCCAAACTTAAAATGTGTCTCCTGTACAAAACAACATCAGCGCTTTCTTTGTGGAATTCACACAGGGAACGTGAATGTTTCTCTAGAAGATTTAACCATTTAGCATTTACCGAGATAATTTTAAAGGTTGAGGTCATGTGGGTACATAGAAGTTTGAAATAGCAAAATATAAAGCTCGATTTCTAAATTTTATAGGAGGATGCTCCTGGGGGTATGGAAGGAGGATGAGGGAAGCAAGAAAAAGAAAAATAAGGAAAAAAAGAAAATTACAGAGAAAGAACATAAAACTTACATATATTAAAAATAAAACAAAATATATATCGCTCCAGACGGAGGAGAGGGGTAACACCTCTCCCAGCCCCTGGAACAACAGATAGGGGTGGGGGTTAACAAGGGTTTTTCAATCAAGGCAATCACAAGAGTTTAAATATTAACGAAGTAGCTACGGAGAATTAACCTCCGAGTCAAGCTAGGCTGAATACAACAAAAATAAATAAGAGAAATGTAAATGTAAACTACAGTACAATACAATAACCTACTAGGGTGACTCAAATTATCTAATTTTATAATAAAGAGAAGGGTCTACAGTCAAAGGACCTGCAATAAAAGAGAAAAAAACAAAAAGTAATAGGCACTTTGATCAGATGACAGGGTCTCCTGGAGGGTTCTGTTTTCATTTAGATGAAAATCTCGAATTGCCTGCTGTCTGCCAGATCCCTGTCAATGGAGGGTTTAGTCTAGAAAGGTAATCTTGCCAATCCGGGAGTTGTACGTTCTGAATATCCAAAGCTGAACAAAAGGAGGTAAGATCAAAAGGAGATCGTACAGATTCAGTTTGCCCATTGAGAGTAAGTTGTAAACCAAAAGGAAAGCTCCATCTATATTTAATATTTTGGTTGCAGAGAGAATCTGTCAGAGGTTTGATCATATGTCTAAGTGTATGCCGAGAGAGGTCTTGGAATATTTGAATTTTTTGACCGTTATATTCAATTCCATCTAGAGACCTAACTTTTTGAAAGATAGCCTCTTTTTGGGTGCGATAGTGGAGGTGGCATATAACATCTCTCGGTCGATCTGATTGAGCTTCCCGTGGTTTCATGGCTCTATGGGCTCTGTCAAAAAGAATAAGCGTAGCTTGGTCTTGGGCTAAAATTATGTTGAAGACTTTAGTCAAAAATGGTATTAGATCTGGGAGTAAGATGTTTTCTAAGCTACCACAAAAACGTAGATTGTTTCTGTGGCTTCTAATATCTAAGTCATCAACTTTGGTATTAAGCAATTGAAGCTCTCGGGCCTGTCTCTCCAGATACTATTTAAAACTGTTTTGACATTCTTTCGATTCCTCTACATGTGTCTCCACTATGGTAAATTTTGAGGCAAGTTCATGTATTTCTGACCGGTTTTGCAAAGACTCACACTGCAGTTCTACCCCATTGTGGTCCCTGCTTAGCATGGGGAAAATATCACCATGCTGGCAGCTCCCAGGAAAGAACCACTAGGCTGGGTGGCAAACAAGGTCACACCATATTCGGCCAAACCTCTTAGTCCTAAGAGGACTGATAGTGAGGTATTCGCTGAAGTCAAAGGATTGTAGAAGGCAGAACAGTGATGGACTAAGCTGAAGTCAAGGGATTGGAAAGGTATAATCATGATGTACAGTCAAATAAAACAAGTCTTCTTCAAAGCACAAGCAGAGAAATCCAAAAGCAAAGGTTTGTTAGAACTGAGGGACTTTATAACACAAACAGGTGATATAAATTGTTCTGATTGACTTCACCTTTTCAGTGAAGGGCTGATTGCAGAGTAAAGGATGCTGTGCACTAGACTAGATGAGGAGACTAGCTAGATTACTGTTTCCTGACATCTGTCATCTGGAGCTAGTGTTGTGAAACCTTACACGTCACCACTGATGCTTCAACGAGTGTCAGAGGTCTTGCCTCCCAACTTGGAAGATAGTTTCCAAAACAGACAATGGATGTAGGAAAAATGGTGAAGTATTGCATCCCACAGTTGGTTACAGTGCATAGCAGGTAGGCCATAGGAACATGTTCCATCCACACCCCCTCTCCTCCCATGGTCTGCAATATAGCTAGCAAGCTTCTGGTATACCAAAAGTAACTTTGTTGTTCTTCCTACAGGAGTCACAGGGCTTGCTGCTCCCAGCAGAGATCAACTTGGCTGGGTAAGCTATCAGAAATGCACCACGTCTGGTCAAACCACAAAGTCTTGAGAGAGTGGGTCATGAGTGACAAAGCTGAAGTGGGTTAGAGAGGGTAGACTCTAGAGGGGCAAAGCTGAAATCAATGAACAAGCAAACAAACAAGACTCTTAGAAGCAACAACAAGAAAACCAAATCCAAATTTGCTTGTGCAAAGCTTGGTAGGAGTGAGGGCTTTATAAAGGTTTACAGGTGAGGTCTCTTAGTCCCGATTGTTTTGACCATTAGCAGAAGTGCTGAGTGTTCAGTAAGTTTTAAATAAGAGTGTTGCATTATCCAATATGAGTATGTTGTGATGCAGTTGTCAATGTTGACTATGCACTGCTACCTATTGTTTGTAGCCAGTATTGCGGTGAATCCTCACAGAAAAACTAGAGAGCATTTGAGATGGAAGGTCCTATTTGATCCCTCAGCTATTGGTTTATAAAATGGCCACAAGTACCAGCCAGCCCTAAAAGTGATTCACTTTTATAAAGCCTATAAGCCAACAGTCTTACACTTACACAATTTCACCAGAGAAACACATAGTAATACTAACAATCCTAGGGGCCTTGTTACCCAGCTTTCGATTCATACCCAGGGTGAGGAGTGTATTTGGGGGGTCTGGGTTTGTCTTTTGATGGGCTTTCCCTAAAGTGTCCACAGGCTTTGATGCTGGGGGCACTTTAGGGAACTTTTACTGCATATTCCTATTGTGCTTAGAATACCTATTTAGCTGAATTATTGTCATTTATGTTATTCTGCATGTGTATAGTAGGTTGAGCCTTGTGCTCACTCGGTATTACTGTAACAGTGAGCATACACTTGATTTTGATGATGCAAGTGTGTTTATGCACTCCAAACATGTCTAAATATGATGGGTCCTCGTTGATAAGATTGGAAATGCCATACTTTTTTTTCCATAGATAAACTAAATATTGGTCACAGTTAACAATTAACTGAAACTTGTTTTGGTTCTATAATGCAGCTAATATAAATACTTCAATGGTCACATGACATTCCAAAGAAAATTACCTCTCCTCTCTATTACAGACAGCTGAAATGCCTGCCACTTCTTTTAGGCAGTGTTCTGATGCAGGTCAAAAAGCTAAGACTGGAATCATTTCAGTTGCTGTGTTATCACTACTCCTGCCCCTGTGTATGAAGGTAGGTAGCTGGGTCACAGTTGGGGTAAAAGGAAGAGTATCAGGAAAGGTAGTACTGACCTGGCGCACCCTAATATGCCACATTGGCTGGTATTAGGGATGTCAGTTCTGGAATCTTATTTGTGGAGCAGGATGTTTTAGCAGACAGGATAATGCCTGCTCCAGCTAGAATGGAAATAGGAATGCAGTGAGAGCCAGACAGGTATAAGTGATTTAAGGTTATCTGTTACCAGGACCATGAATGCTGGACAGTTTACTGTCTCCAGGGTGTTCAAGCTTGGCACATAGTGAATTAGGTCAATAAATTGTTGGTAGAGGCTAGAGAGGACCAAGCAGTTTTGGTATACATTAGTCATAATGGCAACATTAGAGATAGATAGAAGGTTGTCAAGAAGAATTTCAGGGATTTAAGCTGTAAAAGTAAGGCAACAATCTCTAAAGCAGTTTATTTCTGAAATGCTATATATGCCACATGCTACACATCAAAGACTGTGGGAACTTAGAAAGTAATAAGTAGCTGAGAAGTTGGTGTAGGAAGACAGGAGACCCAGGAGGAAACAATGGTTAGATGGCATTACATAAACATGGCTAGATGAGACACATGAATGGGCAGTACATTTAGAAGGCTATTGCATGTGAAGAAAGAATAGAAAAGAGGGAGAGGTTTGACTATATATTCAATCCTGTTTAAGACCGAGCTTGCGGGAAAATATCTATGTTGAAAAAAGAGAAAGACCAATAAAGTGCTGATTAAGATTTGTTATAAGTCACAAAGTATAACTGAGGAAAGTCAATTATTAATGTAAAGGGGCAAGGCAGAAAAGCATACAGGGATTCTGATCATAGGGAATGTACACGACCCAGAAATAAATTGGTAACAATTGTTATCAATATTGAAAGGCAAATAACTTTCCACAATGGTAGAAGAACCAACTACAGCACTATTGGACTTGGTGTTAACTTACAGAAATTGTATTATACAAGAAAAGTGAAAACTCTCGCACCAATAGCTAGGAATTGATTACCCCACTATTCAAATGTACTTATTAGTGTCTATCTGCTATTTTTATATTTTCAATTTGATCTTTATATGTGCAGCCTTAAACTTATTTAAATTAACAGGAAAGAGGAAAGAGAAAGAAGTTCGCTACTATAGGTGCACACTCAACTCCAAATTTTATATTTATCCATCACGAGGAGCAGCCTTTAATTAAAACTTAACTTTTATTAAATATAATACAATATAAAATTAGAGAAATATAACACAAAGTGAATGTGCTTACACAAAAGTGAGTTTAAAACTGCTGACTGCACCTATTAAGTCTCTTATATAATCTAGAGGGCTGATGCTCAAAAAAATCGTGAGATTGTGAGCTCCTACTACCAAGTTGGTGATATACAGTCTTATAAAATAAGGTAATGATAGCTGTAAATTCCTATCACCGAGTCTGCATATGGTCAAACAAAAATCTGATAGCAGCGTAGCTCTGAATGCAATCTATTGTATGCCCTCTATCATAAGGCAATTGCATATAGGGACAAGATACTATGCCCTAAGGCTGTCTGCTATCCTTGTATATGCGGAGTATTTTATTATTTTTTTTTAAATCAAGGACTTTCTAATGGAGTTTGTGTTTGATTCCAGTGCATTTTGTTACAGGTGCACTACAGGTCCCAGCGCTGGTATTTCTACAAGTGCCAGCATGCTATGGCAGCAATGGGTATGCTAGTACTTGCACTTACAGCTACGAGAACTTACTAAGGCAGTGCCGTAACTAGACATATTAGTACCCTGGGCGAGACAGGGCACCGGCGCCACCCATCTAAGTGGGAATGACATTTGCCAAGTGGGTGTGGCCAACCTAATGTGGGGGTGTGGCTAGCACTTTACTGAAAGAATTCTGTTACACCTTTAGTTGTTTTATCTAGTGGGTGTAGAGGACAAAGTATATATTTATTTGACATAAACTTCAGCAAGAGTACTGGGCATTAATTTAAGAAATTGGTACACAAGTCTTCCTAGGATAATGGACTGTGTCTCCAAATCTGATCAGATTGAAGTCAGAAAGACATTCAACATGTATGAAGTTCACACACTCTGAACATCACTGCTCTGGAAGAGTAGACCCTCCTCATAAAAAACCAACAGACACATGGGTTATAGACTTCTCTGCAATGTGGTAAGCAAATGACAGACACACACAGACACATAAGCTTTATTGCATGCAATGTTAGTTCTGGTTACATAAAGGAGACAGTTGCCACATGTGACATATCCTACACAAGACATGTAAATGTTAGTCCTGTATAAATAACATAGGACACTACAGAGTAAACTATAACATGCACCAGTACTGTGAGAGTTTTCCAGCAAGACTGCACTAACAGATGGGGGTCTCCCTGGTATGATAAAGGGCACTAAGCAAGCAGAGGTCATTTATGTGGGGGATGGTGTCTATGCAGGACTATTTTTGGGGGAGAAATGGGCAACACAGAAGGGGAGAGAGAGAGAGAGAGAGAGAGAGAGAGAGAGAACGAGGACTTTCAATGTCATTTATTTCTATTTGTGCTGGTGCTACCATATTAACATACCGAGCTATGTCCCTTTAGTTAGTGACCAGGTGCTATAGGATTATGTTGTTGGTGGTGGAGGTAGCTCAACGTTTTACTGGGAGATAGGAATGAGCAGTGTTCATACCGAGAATTAACAATAATAGCAACAGACCTGTCAGCTCAGCTCCACCAGAGAACACGGCTTCACCGGGTAAATAACTCCGCCCACACAAATTGGCAAACAGACACGGAAACTCACTGAGTCCTGATTGGCGGAGCGACTGGTTATTTCCGCTTGTTCCCCTCATTAGGGCGAGATGGCCAATGGGAGAGATCTTCCACTAACAGGAAGTTCGGCATTTGGAACGCCAGTTTGTGCTCCAAATGCCGAACTTCCTGTCCGTGGAACGCACATGCAATAAGCCTGTAGGTACAGAGGCAGGTAGCGGGCAGCTGCTGCGTCCCCTTGGGCTTGCTGCCTAGTTACGGCTCTGTACTTAGGTAAGTGAGCTGACCATAAAGGCCCCTACTTAACAGTCTTTAGAGCATTTGGGAGTTAGACCGGGATAGATAAGTGCACAAAGGGCGAATGGGTAATTTAAAAAAAATAATATATATATATATTGTGGCAAGAGCCCGCTACTGCAGAAGCACACGCGAACAACTTCTTCCTTTTTATGGTGCTTTATTGTTAGGATGGTAAATGTTTTGACACCGTATACTTGCACAGCAATCACGGAGACCCTAAATGCTAGCTATACATAGACCAGCTCTCTCTCAGGACCAGCCAGCTTTCCCAGCGTTGGTCTTTGTGAACAAATGGCACAAACATGCTTTTATGCATGATACTTCTCCCCCAGCCTTAGCTTGATGGACAGGTGACACACCCACCTTCTCTTTAAGAGAAAACACCCATCACTGGCTCTGTTTCAACTAACAGACACACCCTGTCTGTTGCTGAGAGGAAGCAGCTTTTAAATCATGTAAGTTAACCAACTTTAAACTACACATAAGTCTTTACTTGGTTTAACCTGAATCTAGGTGCATAACTGCGCCAATGTCTTACTCTGCTTGTATGTTTTCTTTGCATATTGTCAGATAAATGCCTCCCTTTGTCACAATATATATAAACAAAATATATATATATATAACAAAAATAGTGCTTTTAAAGTGGTGAAACTAGAAGGGCTACAGTAGCATTAGGTAAATACAGGAAACACAATCTATAAAAGAGAATCATGATACCAAGTATAGAAACTGAAAAACTGATTGCTATGGAAAAGTCTAAGGACAGTCTAATCCTAAACAATTTTTTACAGACATAAATAAGCATAACAATTAAACCTGATATCATTGTGCCACTAAAAGATAGGCAGGGGCCGATTGGTTTGGAAAACTATATAACTAATAGAGATGAGTGGATCAGAAAAATCCGACAGATCTGAGATTTGGGGTTTCGAGTGAAACCAAGTCATGGCTCGGTTTCGTACACCAATTTCTGATCTCAAAATGATGCAAAACGTAATTTCCGGGAAAACATCAATGCAAAGCTCATCTGAGTTTTTGGATCGAGATTTATATATATAGCCCTCACTCATTTTCTCCTGTACCATTTTAGAACAGACAAGGAGGATGTTAGCTGCAGTGCTCTGCTGTGAAAATAACGTTCATGGTGGAAGAGAGACAAAAAAATCAATAGTATTGTTTGATTATTGTAAAACAGATCTGGGGGTAAATGTATCATAGTGCGGGTTGTAAAAGTTGCCGGAAATCGGCGAGATGACAGCTTAAATTTAAAGCGGCACTGCCTTGTAAAGGGAAGTTTCCCTTTACAAGGCAGCGCCGCTTTAAATTTAAGCTGCAATCTCGCCGATTTCCGGCGACTTGTACAACCCGCACTATGATACATTTACCCCCTAGAGGGAGTAGTGGCTACTGGTTGTTATTAATGCATATATAATAGCACTAGTATATAGAGCTAGATGTTATTCTGATATAAGTAGTATATTTAGTAGAGAAAAACAGTGTGCTTTTGCTGTATGATTATTAGCAGCAGAATCCAAAAAACAAATCGATTTAATTCGTTAAAATTTTAAGTATTTCTAGTAAGTAATCTTGTGTGGGGCAGTGATATCTGAATTAAATTTGGAAAAAACTGTGTGTTTGCATGTGAATGTTAACGCAGTTGCACATCCCAAAAAAAGCTATATATTCTAATCTTTTCAATTTTTCAATACTTGTTAATGCTTAAGGAGTCATTCAGTAACATCTATTTTAACAAAAAAGGTGTTTGCGTGTGAGTGTCATTGCAGCTGTACACCCCATAAAACGCTATGTATTCTAATGTTTTCTATTTTGAAATACTTGTTAATTTTTAAAGGGTCCTTCAGTGACATCTATATTAAAAAAGGATGTTTGCATGTGAGGGTTTTTTCTGGGCATTTTTTACATTTCGACTACATGTAGAACATACTGCAAAAAAATGTCACCTGCCTTGCCATCAACTAAAGCATGTTTATTAGATAAATTAAACAACAACAAAAAATTAATATAAGGTGCAAGAAATAAAAATGTTGAAATGCTATGCACACACTAAATTTGGAACGTTAGACAGCTTGCATCATGGAATGTGAAGAGGCAGTAATAAGCAGATATCATTAGATGGACAGAGGCATCAGTAGATAATTGTAAAGCGCACATAATTTGCTGTTGCTTTATAATGATGATGATAGACAAAGGTGGCCTGAATTCATACCAAAAACTTCAAAGGATAGCACTATGCACTTCTCGAAGGGCAGAACATTCATTGTTAGCCAAGGTTGGAGCTTTCAAATACATAGCCGCTATAAAAATAAATGTTGAAAATGATAGACGAGGGTGCCCTGCACCTATACTATAAAACTTCAAAGACTATGCACACAATACATTTAGAAAGTTACAGGGCATCCAACAAAGACAGTGAAGCTACATTAACAGGCAGAGGTCATTGGATGAACAATGGTATGACAGAAGTGTTAGACATTTATAAAAGTAAATAGACGAAGGTGGCCTCCACCCATACCAAAAACTTCAAAGACTTGTACTATGCTCTTCTCGATAGGTAGAGCATTCGTTAGCCAAGATTGGAGCTTTCAAATATCTTGCTGTTATATAAATAAATGTTGTTGATGATAGACACAGGTGGCCTGCACCCATACCAGCACATCTCAATGTGCAGAGCATTCATCGTTAGCCAAGAGTGGAGCTACGATTAAGGTAGATCTATGCCATAATGCTTCCCTTGTGAATCAAAGAAGGGAACTCTCATTTATATGCCATGTATATCTACAACCAGTTAACATGTCCAGTTTAAGATTAAAATGTCAATATAGATTCATTCCATTGGCTAAGTTCAAGTGAAGTAACAGACCTAATACATTGGCTAGGGACACCCTGAATAGGGGGTTCCCTTGGTCTAATGTCAGAAGGCCAGTGGTGTTTGGAGCCCGAGGTGCCTTGCCTCCAGGGGTCAGGTCCTGTAAGTTACCTGAAAATTCAGTGGTGGTGGGACTGGAACCCTCACCTTGCACAAACCTGGGGTAAAGAGGACTGCCCGAGACTTGCAGCAGAGGTGGTCCCCATGACCCATGTATATAAATATAGAATGTATATAAATAATATTTATATGTTCTATTAGTAAATTGTAAGAAATGTTTAAAACAGACAGATCAGATAGGCCAATATTTGCCCTTCCCACAAAACTAAGTATAATACTCACATTGATGCAGATTTGGTTGCCCAAAACATGTCTTGACAATGCAATTGATTGTCCACATTCTGATAAATTTGTTAGGAACTACCAAGTCAGTACAGTGAAACTCGGGAACTACTCAGAAGGCCAGGTGTTCGCTGGAGCCCCTAGTGGTGGGGACAGACTGGGCTGCGGGCCGACCGAGGGTCGAGTAGCGTATACTGACTTAAAGGAGTTTCCCAGAAGTGATTGGTGGACTGTATATAAGAGAAATCCAAGGTCCAAAGGTCACAGGCACAGATGCAATATCCAAGGGCAAGCGAAGGGTCAAACTCACAGGCAGAGAAGCAAAATCCGAATTCCAGGCAAAAGGTCAAGGTCAGAAGAAAAGGGTCACAGGTCCAATAACAAGCAGGGGTCAAACACGGGTGGTCAAATCTAAGGTAGCAGGAACCTAAACGGATAGTACAAGCAGGCAGCAGGACTGAGGACAGAACGCTATAACCGGCAGTGAGGCTAAGTCCTCACTGCCTTAAATAGTACTGGTGGCCAATCAGGACTAATTGACTGATCCACAACAGCCTTGCATGGCTGACTCAAATTCCCCCTATGCGCACGCGCCCGGCTGTTTGACAGCTGGCCGAGCGCGGCGCCAGAAGCTCCCCTGCGTCCCGGTTGTTGCCTAGGCAACCGGGACGCTGAAACCGGAAGTGACGCCCCGGTTGCCGTAGCAACAGACGGGGCGTCCCCAGAGAAGCAGGAAGAGTCGCGGCGCCGCCCGCGGCCGCAGTGATCGCTAACAAAATTAAGTGGACGATTTTGGCCCTGGCAAAGAATAGATGTAGAGATGGAGATATGATGGTTGACGATTTACGCTGATGAGTTAGAGGACAGTATAAACTGATTAATTACTTTTGAAATTGAATGGGAGAAAGCAAATGCAACAATGGCAACATGACAAAATCCTTCATTAAGACAGCTCGCTACAGACTTTGACTTAAATTAGACTGAAAATTAATGTTAATGCTATATATAGTAATATAGGAGCAAAAATAGCTCAAAATGACATTATTTTACCTATTTTTCACAATTTTTAATTAAATCCAGATCCAAAACCAAAACCTTTCATGATTTTTGGCAAAACCAGTTACAAAACCAAAACATGAACACGTTTTAGAACCAAAACCACATCCAAAGCCAAAACACGTGTATCAGAATACATCTCTAATAAATATATTATTTTTATCAGTTATCACAAAGGAGTAAAAATGTCGGATAATGTTCAGTATTAACCCATGTACACCAATAAATATTATTTAACTCAGGGGCTATACATCTAGGCTAGATTAATATAGATAAATCAGCTGGCCCAGGTGGCATACATCCATGTGTTCTAAAGGAATTTTATAATAGATCACTATTTGTCATATTCGTGGACTCTGTCATATCAGTTTCAGCACCACATGACCAGGAAACTAAGCCAAGAAATTAGAGACCAGGGGGTAAATGTATCAGTGTCCGGATTCTTCAACTCCAGCGAGATCGGCGTCTTCAGCGCTTAAATTTAAAGCCGCGCTGCCTTGTAAAGGGAAACTTCCCTTTACAAGGCAGCGCCGCTTTAAAATTAAGCGCTGAAGACGCCGATCTCGCCGGAGTTGAAGAATCCGGACACTGATACAAATGTATCAAGGTGCGGTTTTGCATTTACAGCGAGTTTAAACTTGCCGATGTATTAAACAACGATTTGATGCAAAATCGCCAGAGAAGTGTTTCTTTCCAAATCGTCAATCTCAAAATGTATGAAGCTGCGATTTTGAAAACTCGCCCAAGTTTGAATTCAAAATCAGCAGATACAATATGCTGCTTTCTATAGGCGAAGTGTCTATTCGCTCCAATGTAGTACATAACCTCAATGATGGTCTTGTATGTATCGCAAATACCAAAACCCTCTTGTCAGTTGTTTTTGGATCCCCCTCAGTGAGTCTTTGTGGAAGGCCACCAAATTCGCCTGCACCTTACTAAAATGGCGGATGGACTGTGCCAAATTATGGACAGTTTGCTGTTCTACCTGGCTCAGTGGGGGATTTTCTGGAGAGGTTGGAGGTGCAGACTCTGCAGACTGCGGTACTTGAGTGACATCCTGCACAATTTCCAGGGTCACATATATGTCACCTTGGATGTCTGGTGGCTCCATATCATCTATGTCCCCAATTCTCTGGGAAAAAAGCTGTTAGAGATGCTTTTCATTATAGGCAAACGATTAATAGCATCCCCGTCCCCCCATTATAGCATAGATGGTTTTACCTTCAAAGGAGTCACCCTCCTCCTGGGTAGAGACTGCTTGCGCTGGGGGTATCTGCTTTTGACTGGAGGCTGTGTATACAAAAATGTGAAATGTTTGCTATTAATATACAGTATTTATCATGTGCAAAAAACATTCACCAAAATCAAATTTTTTTTTACAAATGCTCAGACTTCAGTTAGCAATGTGCAGAAACCTCAAACATTTATATGCTGCAGGATTAATATTTGAACATAAAAGATAAACATTTTCACCATTATACAATATACAGTACTCACCAGCCTTAGGTTGAGACTTGAGACACAGGTCTGTCAGTGTCTCGCACATTATATTCCTTTGAAGAGCTCAATTGGGATGAGCTGCTTGAACTCCTCCTCGTACGACGTGTACGTCATCACAAGAGCAGGCCCAACACCAGTCCCTGCTGCAGCCCTTCTCTCCTCTGCCATTTTCTCTTTAACTCTGCACTTTATGTCGCTGATGAGCTTGCAGCAGTTTTCAATTGTGCGCTTAATGGGGCCCATTGCATTCACAGCATCACATAATTGTGACCACAGCTGCTTCTTACGCGCAAATGTGGTCTTTGCAGCAAGGCTCCCCAAAATGTGCTCCTACATGGACACTAAATTGTGTATGAGGGCACAATTTTTCTTAAAACTAAAGCGCATATTGCGCTCAGACTTTGTTTTTCCCACAGATGGGCCTGCCTCTTCCTCCTGCTCCTCCTCACCTCCTAGCTCCGCTCTTCTACTCCCCACTCTCCCTAGCCTCATCTCCTAGCTCCGCTCTCTCCTCCTCCCTACTCTCCCTAGCCTCCTCATCTCCTAGCTCCGCTCTCTCCTCCTCCCCACTCTCCCTAGCCTCCTCATCTCCTAGCTCCGCTCTCTCCTCCTCCCCACTCTCCCTAGCCTCCTCATCTCCTAGTTCCTCCCCACTCTCACTAGCCTCCTCACCTCCTAGTTCCTCCCCACTCTCACTAGCCTCCTCACCTCCTAGTTCCTCCCCACTCTCACTAGCCTCCTCACCTCCTAGTTCCTCCCCACTCTCACTAGCCTCCTCACCTCCTAGTTCCGCTCTCCTCCTCCCCACTCTCCGTAGCCTCCTCATCTCCTAGCTCCGCTCCCTCCTCCTCCCCACTCTCCCTAGCCTCCTCACCTCCTAGCTCCGCTCTCTCCTCCTCCCCACTCTCCCTAGCCTCCTCATCTCCTAGCTCCGCTCTCTCCTCCTCCCCACTCTCCCTAGCCTCCTCATCTCCTAGTTCCTCCCCACTCTCACTAGCCTCCTCACCTCCTAGTTCCTCCCCACTCTCACTAGCCTCCTCACCTCCTAGTTCCTCCCCACTCTCACTAGCCTCCTCACCTCCTAGTTCCTCCCCACTCTCACTAGCCTCCTCACCTCCTAGTTCCGCTCTCCTCCTCCCCACTCTCCGTAGCCTCCTCATCTCCTAGCTCCGCTCCCTCCTCCTCCCCACTCTCCCTAGCCTCCTCACCTCCTAGCTCCTCCCCACTCTACTCACCTCCTAGCTCCTTCTCCCCACTCTCCCTAGCCTCTTCTCCTCCTAGCTCCTCCTCCTCACTCTCCCTAGTCTTCTCGCCTCCTAGCTCCTCTCTCCTCCTCCCCACTCTCTCTATCCTCCTCACCTCCTAGCTCCTCTCTCCTCCTCCTGACTCTCCCTAGCCTTCTCACCTACTAGCTCCACTCTGTCCTCCTCCTCACTCTCCCTAGCCTTCTCACCTCCTAGCTCCTCTCTCCTCCTCCTCACTCTCCCTAGTCTTCTCACCTCCTAGCTCCTCTCTCCTCCTCCCCACTCTCTCTATCCTCCTCATTTCCTAGCTCCTCTCTCCTCCTCCTGACTCTCCCTAGCCTTCTCACCTACTTGCTCCACTCTGTCCTCCTCCTCACTCTCCCTAGCCTCCTCACCTCCTAGCTCCGCTCTGTCCTCCTCCCCACTCTCTCTATCCTCCTCACCTCCTAGCTCCTCTCTCCTGCTCCTGACTCTCTCTAGCCTTCTCACCTACTAGCTCCACTCTGTCCTCCTCCCCACTCTCCCTAGCCTTCTCACCTCCTAGCTCCTCTCTCCTCCTCCCCACTCTCCCTAGCCTCCTCACCTCCTAGCTCCTTTCTCCTCCTCCTCCCCACTCTCCCTAGTCTTCTCACCTCCTAGCTCCTCTCCTCCTCCCCACTGTCCTAGCCTTCTCACCTCCTAGCTCCTCTCTCCTCCTCCCCACTTTCCCTAGCCTTCTTACCTCCTAGCTCCTCTCTCCTCCTCCCCACTTTCCCTAGCATTCCCACCACCTAGCTCCTCTCTCCTCCTCCACACTCTCCCTAGCCTTCTCACCTCCTAGCTCCTCTATCCTCCTCCCCACTTTCCCTAGCCTTCTCACCTCCTAGCTCCTCTCTCCTCCTCCCCACTCTCCTAGCCTTCTTACCTACTAGCTCCTCTCTCCTCCTCCCCACTTTCCCTAGCCTTCTCACCTCCTAGCTCCTCTCACCTCCTCCCCACTCTCTCTATCCTTCTCACCTCTCCTGCCTCTCACATCCTGACAGACAAATCGAAAAACAAATAGACTGACAAAGAAAACATAGGGGAAAGCAAAACAACAAACAAATACACTCACAAGCCAAGGCCAGGGTAAATACAGTAAACACAAAAAAATAATAATTAATAAACACACAGACAATAAGACAAACAGAGGCAACTGAACGAAATAAGAATGAAACCCCCCCCCCCAAAACTCACTTTCCAAAATTGTTAACAGAAACTAAACACTCTCCTGTATTGTCACCTGCGCTCTCTATGCTCCTGAAACCCCTATCAACTCAAATAAGAAAGTACTTGCATTTTATAATACTTGTGAGTTCAAAATTGCTCAAACCTTGCATGTAAACTTGCAACCAATCAGAAAGGAGTATTAATTTGAAAATGCCAATTTTCATCTAAACAAATCGCCGGTTATCTTTTGCGATTTGAAATCACTGGAAAAATCGCAGCTTCATACATTTACCCCCAGTACTCCTGAGATCAGGTGTGGGTAAGATATGTGAAGGAATTCAGAGAGATGCTATTAAAAAATATGTAAAAGATAATAAATTCATAACACAATGTAGGGCATTTATGAAGGGCAAAACATCAGCTCCCCAAAGCAAATACAAATTTGGAACTGTTGTGCACTTTGCGCAAATATGCCTAGATTTTTGCCGGGGTGCCGGGTGCAGAGCAAAATAAAAACATTTGAAGAGAAGAAGATTGCACAGGCAGAGGGCAAAATGAAGCAGTGTCAGACTGTGGCATGAAGGGCCCACCAGGGGACTGCAACGCTAGGGGCCCACCAGACCTCATGCTCCTCAAACTCAGCCCCGCATTCAATTAATAGTGCCCAAACCACCCCATTTTAAATTAATAGTCCCCACTATAAAACTAAATTTCCCCACCATCACCCCACAAACAAAATAGCACACATTAGTTAGAAACCACCTACCACACACACATTACATTGCCACAAGCCCGCTGTGCTATCACACACACATTACCGTGCGCATTCATCACCATGCTTATGATCAGACAGCGCCCTCCATGCTGTTTTTGCTCCCCCCCTTCTCCTGGCCCCCCTTTATCCCCCTGTGCCATGCTGCTTTGGCCCCCCCTCATCAGTGCGAACGTTACCCGCTCCCCCCACCAACGAAGAGGGGAACGATTAGGATCGGGGCCTACTGGGGGATAGCCCGGCCCCCCAGTGGCACAGTCCAACCCTGGAGTGAAGGCATTCCTGATGAGTTATGGAAAAGATACATTATTGTACCGTGTTATATGGAGCAGTGCTGAAACAAGATTTCATTTTGCAGCGTGGAGAAAAAAGGAGGGTGGAGGAAGAGATTAGAAAAACAGATGAATTAAATGGTATTATGGGGTGGTTTGGCTTCATAGAAATCTGTGAAGTGTGTTATGTAAGATTGCAGTGGACCACCAGATATGCAGCAAAGTATCTCTATGGCCTCCAACATAAATCTGAAGAATTTGGAAATATGGTATGAAGACGAGTTAGGACTCAGTACCAGCTGTAAAATAGTTGAAATGAGTTTTCTTTAGTCCTCACTGAAATCAAGGTTTTGGACAGATTTTTTTGAATTTGTTCCACTCTTTGAGGTCCAAAACCTCCCCTGTACCCCTCTCCCATGCCAATTCATGTGGATATTTTGGCTGTTGATTATGAATCAATAGCAGTTGATACAATGTCGAGATGAGGCCGTTAGAGGAAGGGTTATTGCTACAGAGAGACTCCAGCAGGGAGCAGTAGGCAACAGGATGTCAAGTATCTAATAGAAATGTCGTAATTGAAGATAATGGTAGAATGCGTTGTGGGGGAGCACAAATCTGATACAGAAATCTGCTAATTGGGGGAAGGAACGTAAGGGAGTAAGATCCAAGGCAAAAATAGCATTATGACTAGTCCACCGATGTAAGCATTTATGGTCTTTTCCTGGGGAAAATGCAATATTGCTCCATAGAGGGGCTAAAAGGGGATATTGGCAGCACAGTTGATACAAACGAGTGCTATGATTTCAAATTGAATTAATGAATTAATGAAAATTTTACTGTAGGGAATGCGGTTACTTCTTTAGTTCGATGTTGAGGCTCAATGAAACAACAAGGAATATAGGGAATATACCTTTAACAGGTCAGCTTCTATGTACATTCACACCCGTTGTTGCGGAGGGGAGTGCCAAAGGATACACTAGACCAAGGGATAAATTTACTAAACTGTGGGTTTGAAAAAGCTGAGATGTTGCCTATAGCAACCAATCATATTCTAGTTATCATTTATTTAGTAAATTCTACAAAATGACAGCTATAATCTGATTGGTTGCTATAGGCAACAGCACCACTTTTTCAAACCCGCCGTTTAGTAAATATACCCGCAAGTGCGTAACTTGACAGTATTTGAAAATATTATGGGCTTCCAGGCCCCCATAACTCTCATATTTAAACAAAATATGCATGCAAACTCTAGGTTTCTGCCACCTCATATAAATTTAGAAAGGGATTGCTGGAAATTCTTGGTTATATGAATTGGAATTTGGATGGGAAGGGTTTGCCACAGATATAGGAGTCTGGGAAGGATATTTATCTTAATTGATGCCATGCACCAGAAACAGGAGAGAATGATTTTGGTCCACTGAGCTATGTCAGATTGTATAAAGTCTATAACTCTGGGGAAATTGGGTGAATATAGATGGGTGTATGGTTTGGTCAAATACACCCCCAGATATCTGCGTTTATGGCTCTGTCAGCAGAAGTTATAATCAATTAATTTCAAAAAACATCTGGGGGTATATTGAAGTCCAGTATGTCAGATTTATCCACATTAAGTTTATAATTAGTTAAACTACTAAATTCATGAATGTCTTTAATAAGGTTGGGAAGAGTAATGTGGGTCTTAGTTAAGGTTAGAAGCGCATCATCAGACTATAATCCTATCTTGTGATCATGAGAGCCTAAAGCGATGCCTGACACATGAGCGTTGTTGCGGATACATGCGGCGAGAAGTGACATAACCAACGCAAATATTAAGGGGAACAGAAAACTGCCCTGTCATGTACCATTTTAGATGTGAAAGGGAATCAAGCTAAAGCCTTTCACCAAAATATTGGCAGATGGGTTATGGTGCAGTACAGATACCCCTCTACAAAAGGCTCACTGAATCCCCACGCTCACCAGAATCTGCTGAATAAAAGGCCATGCCACTCTATCCAAGGCCATGTCTGCGTCAAGGGCAGAGCCGGGAGACACCTACGATTAGCCACATGGATTAAATTGATGATTCTCCTGGTGTTGTCTGAGGCCTATCTATTGGGAAAGAAGCCAAATTGGTCCAGGTGGATTAGCTAAGTTATGATCAGACCTAGTCTATTAGCCAGCAAACAGCTTGATATCAACATTGAAAAGTGAAATTGGTCTTTAGCTACCTGTATCGGTGGGATACTGGCCTGGTTTGGGGATTACTACAATCCTGGCTCCAGTGGTGGCCCCATCAAACTTGCTATCCTCCAATATTGAATTAAACAGACCAATAAGCATGGGGACCAATTTCTTATAATAAAGGGCAGAAAAGCCATCTGGGCCGGGAACCGAGTGGCGATATTTGATGGCATCAGCAACTTCCTCTGACTCAATCTCTTTGTTTAGGAGACTGGCCTGCCCTCTCGTTAATTTAGAAAGGTGTCAAAAATTAAGGAAGTTGTGTATAGTGATTTTATGCAGATGTGGATTTTTTCTTCTCTTTAAAGTAATGGAATTAAATGATTAGCTCTCTGCAAGACTGATCTGCATCCAGCCGTGATAGTCTCGGGAACATTTTTAATACATATATTATTTCACCGATTGTGATTCTCAAGATCTTCCAGATGGTCATTGAAGGAGTCAAAGTTGGATCTTTGATCTGCTAGGTCTTTGTCATTAGCAGTTTTTGTCCCACTGCATCTGTACGGGAACCTAATTCTGTGAGTTCTGATTTGGATTGAATTATAACTGCTCTCTTTCTGTTTGGATAGTTTTCTTAACAATGGTCATGATGTCGCTAGCATTTAGGAATGGTTCCATCATGGAGGTATCATCTGAGTCCGATCCAATGTCTGGCGGATCTGTTGGGACTTTGGTGCCTGCACCCAAGTTCTCCAGTGCATTAATAATGTTATGTTTAGTTATAGTAGCCGTTTTTTGTGTTTGTGCGACATAACGAAACACGTAAAGAAATACAGTCACAACGAGACCTGGCTCAGCAAAATTGAGTACAGATGTCTGATAGATAAGAGTCTTCCCTTTCTGGAGTTAAAATGACAGTAGTAGCATCTCAAGCAGAATGTATTCTCCCCATGCAGCCAGTATCATTAGATTGGGAAAGGCAGTGAGGTATAATATGCCACAATAATATGAGCGTGGGCACTGGGAGATGAGTAGCTGGAGACACAAGTTAAAGATTCCGTTAGTGAGGTTGCAGCTCACCACTAGAGGGCAGATATGGCTCAGCTGTTTAGAATGGTAAATGAAATATAAGACAATATGGCCGATATAGTGGTCAACTGGAGGCTGACCATTGCGATGTGCAACGAAAGTGTAGTGTTTAGGAAAACTGATAAAAGGGTGCCCTTCTGAGGGCAGGGTGCCATAGAAAAGAATACTTTAGTTGTAGGTAAGAGGCAGCCCGATGGCACAAAGAGTGGAGGTCTTTGGGAGACACCGTACCAGTTAAATAGATGTATTTGCAGGCCGAACACTCAGAGAAGTCTCTGGTTTCTTGGCCTGCTGGAAAGATGGTAGGGCTACGATCTCACCACATGGAGGCAGCTGAAGGGCTGGTTGGTAGCCACACTTATTGGAGAATGGGGGGAACACTGAGCTCAGTATCAGGGATGCACCACTGTATAATTCGGGAAGTCCAGAAGGCACTTGTAGCATGTTCAGGCGGCTGGAAGGTTGTCCCCATTTCACCACATCGGTTCAACTGTCCAGACTGGGTTTGATAAGGAAACCAAATAGAGTCTGCGGATTGCAGACTGGCTTCCCAATTGTCAAGGGGTAAAATCAGTGGGGTAGGTGAAGTGATGGAGCAGGATTGCTCAAATTCAGTGTGGAGTTTACGCTACACAGACAGAGAGAGAGAGAGAGACTATGGTCAATTTGATAGCAGCCAATTAACCTACTAGTATGTTTTTGGAGTGTGGGAGGAAACCGGAGCACCCGGAGGAAACCCACGCAAACACGGTGAGACCATACAAACTCCACACAGATAAGGCCATGCTCAGGAATTGAACTCATGACCCCAGTGCTGTGAGGCAGAAGTGCTAACCACTTAGCAAGGGCCGGTGCTAGGGTCCACGGTGCCCTAGGCATTTTTAAAAAAGCGGCGCTCCCCCCCGCAAAAATCGCCGCCCTCCTCCTTCCTCTCCTTACCTTGTCTCACCACCGCCGCCTCTCTGCTCCGTCTCCTCCCCTCCACTCACTGACACTAGTAAGTGGAGGAGACGGAGCACGGAGCAGAGAGGCGGCGGTGGTGACAAAATAACCTCTTCCCCCCTCCCCCGTGCATCTGAATGCTGTGCGGCGGCCGTGACAGGTATGGTCAGCGGTCGCCGCACAGTTTTAAAGTCTTTTAGTATTCTGTGGCGCCCTCCAGAGCTCGGCGCCCTAGGCAATTGCCTAACCTTGCCTAATGGGAGCGCCGGGCCTGCACTTAGCCACAGTGCAAAGTACAAGGGCACTGTTTCTATGTAATCTACAGCCACACTGATGGAAGGGGAGATCACTGCCAATCTCTATGTGGGAGCGATTGCCATGATCAGCCCTCTCAGAATCCGCCCCGAGTGATACTTTGGAACTCGTTACCTATGGAGGTGTTGATGAACAATTTATTACATGAATTTAAGAATTGTTTGTATGCCCCTCTTACTAGAAATTGTATCTCCAGCTATGATTATTAGAATGCATTTTTGCGGTGGATGCTCCATTAATCCAATTAACAATTAAGAGGACATGTCGTAATTTTTTCTCACAGCAAGGATAAATTGTCATCTGCCGTGTGCCGTGTTTTGTTTAGCCTTTCTCTAGATCGACACAGCTAGTCCATATAAGAATTGGCTGCACTTGATGGGCATTTTTTTAACCTTAATATAGAACTGTATAAGTCTGACAAGCTATCAGTCACACTGTGTCTGCTCTGTTAGAGAAGCACCTCTTTCTTATCATGGAAACCTACTGCAAAGGTCCAAAAGAGAGCATGGTATATTTAGACTAAAGTAAAAATATTACAGTTATTTCATGTATATTATTCATCCTTTAAGTATTAATGTCAAATAGTGGCTTTACTTGTTCTTTAATCTCTTCATAATCAGCAGTATATCATGCCTTCCTGACCAGACCACAATTTACAATTATATTTGTTGATTAAACTGTGCATATATTTTAACCGACCTAGTAAATTGCACATTTTTTTATCAGGAGATATAAGACTTTGTTTTAGTAGCAGAGTGAGATAAAAAAAAAACAATTCAATTTAGGACACACTGTCCCCTACCGAAAGGAAGAGTGCACTATATTTGAGATAGACCTAAGCCCCTGGTTATATGGGATTTTTGTTCCATACATGCAGGATCAGTTTCTTTTAGTTTCTTATAGTCATGTTTTATCAATGGTAATTTAGTCCACTGCATTTTTGTGCACTATATATGTTTACATATATCAGAATACCACACGTTTTCAAAAACATATTATAAATCTTGTTTCATGTATTGAAAAATCATATCTAATTCACATCAATGAGAAAACAAATAATTCACATAAACATTGAAAAAAGTATATCTAGCTCTATACAACAAAGAAGTGGTGTGCTGTAAATACATCCAAACATTAGGTAAATAAATGCATATAGTAAATAAGCAGGTGTATACCAAAATCTTACTTCCTTAATATTGGGCTGTGTTTAATATGATCCACTAAGCGCCCCCTAAAGAAAAAAGCTTTCTTAGATATACATAGGGATTTCCTTTTAACTGACAAAAAAACATGAATAAAACTCCACTGGGGGGGGTTTCCTTGCATCTTCATTTAACACTGAAAAAAAAAGACAAAATCTGATTGCCAGACAGGGTTCTCCAGCTCTATATCGGGACCTTCCTTACCTTAATCCAGCATTTTGGCAATTACTCCTCCTACTACCACTACTCCTCCTGCTCCACTCTTACACAGAAAGCAGAACATTGACAAAGTCAAATAATTGGATGAAGTTGTTCTAAATGAATAAATATTGATTTCAGCAGTTTTCCAGGCACAGGGAAACAGAGCAAATACACTGACATTCACACCTACATTTGTTAATAGTTCACATTTAATAAAGTTCCAACTCACATTCTTTTATTCTTAAGAATTAGAGATTATTTATACAAAATAAATTTACATTAAAGATATTTATGGTTCAGGTCCTAAGAAATGTATGGTGTTTGGTATTAATCCACATTTTACCTGCAGGAATCTGGTATTATCAGTTATGATAAGTATAAGATAAATTCTCATAAGGTATATGTACACAACAGTTGGAGTGAGTCGCCCCACCTTTGAACTGACATTTGACCTGCATAGGACTGGACTTTCTTAAACCCTGAACCAATGAAGAACTTTTTTAGTGCTCTCTTTGAGTACATTGTAACATCATCACTGTTCTTTTCAAACCAAACTGTATATAAACTGGCCACTGGTACTGTAACAGCTTCTTTGACTACAGACTTCAGAATTGAGAAGCTGTTACTGAATTCAGTGCACTAACATATGTATCGGTTATACTTTGTTATATATTAATTTTGCTATTAAATCTCTTTGTGTTTTGGAACCACGCCAATCGCTTCAGACAATATTTATTGGTGACAATAGAAATGGACATAACAACATCTTCCTCATTACAGAAGCGTTGCATCAGCTTACTGTTCATCATGACCACCCATCACGCTGATATCAGGGAATTGGGGGATCACAGGGTCAACCATTAGCTTCCTCAAACAGACTGGTCTCCCCCTGGGCTCTGATGTTCTGCCATTAACGGTGATGGTAACAAGCAGATGCAATGGTCCTAGAATGGAGAAGCACATTAATTGTGGGGTAGCAGAGGGGTTGGAACATTGCTAATATGTCAGGGAAATGTGTGGAAGGTCCCCCAAAGCTTCTTAATACAAAGGTGTCCTCTCTGTGGTCAGCAAAGAAAAAAAAATGTTTTAAGAAAAAGAAATAAAATATATTTATTGGTGTGCAGGGTGGGAAAGGGGGATAAAAAAATCCTGTCCCCTGAAAACCTTCCATCTTCCTTGGCACCTTGTCCCCTCCTCTGGGATCCTGCCCCCTCTGCCCTGCTCCGCTGACACCCTCTCTCTGTCCCCTGACAGCCTCTATGACACCCTGTCAAACTCATGATGGAATCTTGTGCCCTGACACTCTCCCCTCTCTCCTGTTTAAAAAAACATAACATTTACAGAATGATATGGTGTTTTTCAGTCTTATGTGATAAATTTATTAACACTGAAAAACACAGATCCATTGCTTGTGAAAAAGTAAACAAAACAGAATTAATAAACACTAATTCTCAAAATAAATGAACACTGAAAACCAGATGTACCCTAGATATAAATTACTATGTATACAAGACTAATGTCAGTGATTTAACAAGCACTTGAGCTGTTATAAAATATTATTTTACAAATCAATACAATCAGAAAAGGATAATAAAAAAAAAGTACACAAAACCTAATTATGATAAACAAGAGTTGAAAAGAAACAAATTCTAACACAAGAATAGAGAAGCAAACGTAAACAAAAAGTGTTTGAAAATCATTAGGAAAACCAACATGTTTGTTGTATAAACACTGAGCTGAAAGGACTGTCAGTGGTGTAATAAACTAACTCCCTTCTCTCTTTCACCTCCTCCTTGTATTTTGTGTGTGTTCTCAATCTCTTAATTTTCAGGTGCCCTTACTGCAGTGTCCCTGGAGAATTCTTGCTTTGATCTTTGTACTCCCACTTTCCCTCTCTGTCACTCCCATTCTGTCCCCCCCTCCTCCTCCCCCTGCAGATACTTCCCCTGCACACATTATATTAAGACAGTTTAGCTTCTGGAAAAAGAAAACAATCCTGCAAGAAGTTGTTGATCTTCCTCTCTTCCTCGCTGCCTTTTAATTCTCCTTGTGTTCTCTTCACTCACTGACAACCCCCCCTCCCGGCCTGGGAGTGGATAGAGCGGGGTCAGAGAGATTTGGGAGGCGGGGACAACCCCTTTTGGGTTAAAAAAAAAAAAAAAAAAAAAAGAAGAGAGAGAAAAAAAAAGAAAGACAATCACGTGGATGAGATCAAAGGGATGCCGCTTGGCAGAGAAGGGAGAGAGAGGGAGAGAAGAGAGAGGGGGAAATAAGAGAGAAAGAGGATCTCTCAGCCATGTAAGTGACAAAAGCGGCAATGGTGAAATGATCAGGCTGCTTCCGATGTGATCCCCTCCTCCTGCAGCGGGGATCTAGTGACTGGGGCCATCCGTCTGATCCCGGGATCTGTTTATACAATCGCTTGGTATTCTGTTGTGTGGGTATAGCTGCGGCTGTGAGCCCAGATCATCCAAACCAGTGGATCCTATTGAATCGCCTCTGCCACCCAGCCCCATAAGAACTCGGAAATTATGTTCCCGTCGGTACTGATCCCCCATCCTGCGAGATGAAGGAGCCGAGGATCCAGGGGAGCCTGCCCCTGGTCTGGCTGGGGGTGCTGCTGGCTGTGGGTCCTGGGGGGTCCCTGGCTAAGGAGACTGCCTTTGTGGAAGTGGTTCTGTTCGAGTCCAGTCCCAATGGAGATTATAAAACCCACACTACTGAATTACAGGGGATGTTCTCCCGGGCTGGAGCCACCATCAGCGCAGAGGGGGAAATCGTGCAGGTAAGAGAACCCTACTGGGCATGGGGGATCCCCTACGGGATCCCCTAAATCCTCCGCAGTAATCTTATGTGGGGATCCAGGCTGGAGAGGGGGGGAGACCATGGGATGATCATGTATTATCTTGTGCACATTCCTGCCTGGTAAATACTGTGCTTTCTGCATACTGGATACAAGAAAACTTTTCTCACTTGTAGGAGGTGGGAGTGATTTAGGAAGGGGGCAGTTTGTGTAGTACTTTGGTTACAAGATGGCTTCTATACTACTGAGTTTGTGTGTACTTCATTGACAATAGGGACATTGCTATTGAGTGACACGGTGTGTGAGATGTGAGAAGGAACTCTGCCAGGTTCACACAGTTACTTGTCCTGTCTGCAGGCTGTTAGCTGGTATCCTCTGCATTAACCGCCTATGCGTTTAAAAGTTAATATATTTACATAGTGGCATCCACACATGCTGCTATCAGCTAGTTAACTAATTCAAACTGGTCATTGCAGATATAGGTTTATGACACATATATATATATATATATATATATATATATATATATATATATATATATATATGCGCACACACACACACACTTCTGGTGTGTGTGTGTATATATATATATATATATATTTATAGATGTACATGTGTTTATGCTCAGCGGTATTTGAATAGTTATGGTATGATTACCTATTATTATAGTTTAGTTTTCTTATGGTCTCTTTTAAGTTTGTGTACTTCCACTGGAACTGTACACAGGAGTTTTATTTTTTTTTAATGTATTTCAGGGGGAAAAACGTGTCAAACGTGCTAGCTATCACATGGCCTGCACTCAAATGTTTACTTTTCATATAATATCCTGGATAAGAGAAATGCCAATTTAATAGGGTTTGTCTAGACTACATCTACAGGAATCCTAACCATCAAAGACATTGCTGTGTTGTTAAATGGGATGTGGATTTGATTTCAAACACAATTTCATTTTACTTTTGTGCCAAACTGGATTTTTTTTGTAGTGGTGGGGGTGAGGGGGGGGGGGTGGATTAATTCCATTCTCTCACAACCCATGATCTTTCCTGTATGTGAAAGCAAAGGCAATTGTTTTAGAAGCCTTGGTGAAGACTATAGCCTGGGATAATCTTTCACAAAAGCACTTGCCTGCAAGATAGAAAAGTTGGATTGTTAGCTGTGTGCGCTGCATTGAAGATAGGGCTTAACCCTTTTGGTGCTGCAGGAGACATCTGTGTAAGGGATGTTTGTAAGGTCAATAGTGTAATAATATCCAGACTGTAAAAAAAAAAAAAAAAGAAGCCAAGCACACAACTGCTTTCTAGTCAATGCTGTTTGAGGTGGTGATTGACTGGTACAGAATAAAAGCCTGGATTTTTCTCTCTGTGCTTTGCATTTTCATGCCATGTGCTGTGTCGTGTTCACTAGCCCCTCATGTAGATGTTACGTTGCTGTTTCCGTAATCGGATAGATTGCAATCTCTGCTGGTCAGAAACGCTTGGACACTGTGTTGCACACAAAATGTAACCCCAACTTGCATAGAAAAATGGCATAGATGGAGATCTAACATCCTGTTCCTTGATTATTTGCATGGATTTATGTTTGTTTTATAAAGTTGAATAGATGTTTGACTTTAATATTAACATTCTTAAGACTTTGCACATTGAACCCTCTTGAGAGAAACATAAGCAATCTTGTCATTATAAATATATTATGGTAAGCTTGAAGTGAATTGTGGTACCTGCATGTAGGGCAGATAAATTGTGCTGCACTCTTTCTATTACTGTATCAGACTTGTTATAGGTAATATTTATAACGGGTAACCTACATTGGATACGTGATATTGAATGTACTTTCTGTGCACAATTTGCTATATAGTGAAATTAAACAAACCGTTAATTCATTAAACACTGAATTCATCACTAAACAAAATGTTTATCCATGTACTATAGCTAAAATCTGAGTTGTTTAGGGACTGAGTTTAAGATTAAGGCCTATACATGTTATTCATTAAAAACATTTTTGTGAATGAATGAACAAAATTCACAGCCGAAACCACGAAGAATCTGAGAAAGACTATTTAATGTTACTTAAAAAGCTGCATTATTGCATTTAAAAGAGAAATTGTTATAGTCACTGCCATAAGAGTGTCTTAGATATGCCATTCATTCAATGTCTTGCTTATTCAGATGATGTTGCTATGGGTCAAGGACTGAAATTGTGCCATCTCTGATCTTAAAAAGGAACATGATATTTAGTCCAGATTTATGTTAGTTCATTGTTTGATACTTTGAATTGACTACTGCTGGTAGTGTAAATAGTTTTGAAAAAATATTTTATGCAAATTGAATATTCATTGATTTGAAACATTCTTGCTTTCTATTTGTATGCTTCAAGCTGTATAGCAGAGTTTTATCTTTTGGATGCATGTAGTAGTCTGTGAGTAAGGTTTACTATAGTTAAAAAGGCACAGCCTAATTAGCACTTCCTCAGCTTCAGCAGAGGGAAAGCCAATAATAATCAGCATCTGGGAGTATGATATGTCAGTAGAATGAGACCATGATCTGATTACTTACCAGGTCCTCTGGAAGTGCCAGGACCTATTGTTGAGAGCACACAGTGGAGGGATCTGCTTTGTGTTAAATTCTTCCTGTAACTGATACCTACATCCTTCCTCATGCTAATCATTATGCTCTGAAACAAGATACACCGTATCTAGACTTTATAATGTATATATTTTGATGGACATTTCTCTGATTTATTTTATAGTAGGGCACTAACAAAAGTGACCTAGTTGTTTCCAGGTGTGAATTTTATAATTTGGGAGGTGTGTTTGTTAAAATGTCATGTGAGTTTTACTATGTTATATAGTGATTTATTTGGTAAATTGGTAACTGAAATTGTTTATATAAATTCATTTTGGTTACTAATAATTGGTGACACAGTTATGATGCATATTTCATACTGAGCAGTGATTTTGTGGTGGTGTGAAAGTAATAGGAGGTATAACAAAGTAATAAGAGTTTGTGACAGTCTGAGTAACTTTGTTACTTGTATTCAGCATGGTTGGTTGTGTTGTTCTTTCTCATTGGTTGGTGTGTACCAAAGAAAACGATAATGGTCATCGGTGGCGTAGTGGTTAGCACTTCTGCCTTATAACAGTGAGTTCATGAGTTCAATTCCCAACCATGGTCTTATCTGTGAGGAGTTTGTATGTTCTCCCCGTGTTTGCGTGGGTTTCCTCCAGGTGCTCCAGTTTCCTCCCACACTCCAAAAACATACTGGTAGGTTAATTGGCTGCTAACAAATTGACCCTAGTCTGTGTCTGTGTGGCAGGGACTGATGTGAGTGAGTTCTCTGTACAGCGCTGCGGAATTAGTGGCGCTATATAAATAAATGGTGATGGTGATTGTATCCTCCCTAAGTGCATGTGCAGCTGGTTGTACAGAAAATTGTGCTACAAGGGGTGGGGTAGGTACATTTTGGGTGGTTCCTTGTATATTGGGGGCTAGTATATGGATGTATATGTGTATGGTTTTTCCCCATGTCCATGCATTCACCTATGCTTTCAGTAGGATACCTTTGGCAGCTTCCAGGTGTATTTTTTTTGTGGGAAAGCACATTTTAATTAAAAGCCTCAAAACACATAATTAACACTTGTAATAAAGACAGTCCCAGTATCTCTTCAGAGTTAGGATTGTTTTAAAGTGTTATCCTAGGTATTGTGAAAAATCACCCTATTTGGGTGCAACTTACCAGTACAGTAAGGGCATGGTGGCTCATCTTTCAGCCCTGTCTGAAAACCAGGTTTGTATTGAGGGGGAGGGGGAGGGTTCTGTGTGTGGGTTGGGCAGGAGGACCAATCGGAAGCCACACGCCCCAAATCCATCTTTGCAGCCATATTAAATTGGCAAACTTAAATGTTTTGCTAATTAGGCAGCAATGTAGCTATAAGATTTAAATAAGGCTTAACTGAGCAATGTTTTAGGAGAAATACAGAAACTATAAAATGAATGGCTGTCTTAAACTGGTTTTCACGCATTACACCATACAGATTTCCAGTCGTACCCGCAAAAGTTTCCAAAACCTCACGCATGCACATCTGTGTGAATGCGTGAGGAGGAATAGGGACATTTGCACACACTGTAAAGCTCTGCACAACCACATGTTTTGAGCTTCTGTGTATTAACTTTAATTTATCTTTGCATACCTGGGTATTCTCTTAATGTCCAGTGATTCATTTCTGAGGCTAGGAGAAAAGCCCAAGTATATTACTATAAATTTTCTCAACATGGTTTCTCATTTTTTACAAAACAAACAAAAATGCACATTCTAACATTTTGACACACGTGCCAACTTTTCCATTCTCCCCTCCTGGAGATCCTAAAGGGGAGGTCAGCTGACAAGTATTGCGTCATTAATCCCTGGATCTGGGAGAATGCCTGTTCTTCCAGCAGTCTGGGAGGGCTCCCCGGAATTTTTGAGCCTCCAGACATTTTGGGAGAGTAGGCTAGTATGATAAATATTTGTTGCTGGTTTTGACACACTTTTCAGTGTTTTGTTTGCAGTGTGTTTTTTAAAAAAAAAAAAAAAAATATACCCAAAACAAAGCATTTTGCTTTGAAATTGGTAGCCTAGAAATGTCTGTTTATAATATAGTGATCTGAAGTAAACTTATTTTAAACATTTAATGAACACACTCATTTTGCTCTAATCATAGACCTAGTTAAGACTTTTACAGTACAGTCGTAGATGTGGATGTCCTTGAAACTTTTTCATTGATATTGCAATAAACAATGTCTGGGTTTTCTAGGGTTTAATTATTACAGATATCTGTAAGCTGAAATTAATGTTAACCATCAATACCAAAAGATTAGTCCTCCCAAAAGACGTTTGGTAAAGTTTACCAGTCAGCTGCAGAGAAAGGGAGGCAGCAATTTTGTGGAGTGAACCGCTTTTCAATTCATCAGTTTGATATTAATAAAGTCACGAGCCAAGTTGCTGTGCCTCAAGCCTCCGTGATGTAACTATTTCCTAATCATTATTGGTTCCACCCTACAATACTCCCCTGTGTGTGGGCTTAGTGCCTCATTTCTGTTAACTATAATCCAGGTTTTGTGGATGTTTGTGTAGTGTTCCGGTGCAGCTAACAAAGTCATTGCCCCGCTGGCCACATAAGGGTCATATCACCATGTTAGTAAATCTAATTATTTTTGTATTGTGTTTTTGGATGGAAATGTTTTAGCATAAGCCACATAAAGTCATTTGTGCATTATTACCGATACTACGGTAATAGAGGTGCATTATTACCATTACTGCGATCATATTAACACAGATTATTGCTCGCGGCTCACAGAGGTGCGAGCAAAAGTCAACATTGAAATTACCGTACTAATGGTAATAATGTCTATTACTGTAGTAACGGTAATAATGCACATCTATTACTGTAGTACCGGTAAAAATGCACATCTATGACTGTACTAACGGTAATAATGCACATCTATTACTGTAGTACCGGTAATAATGCACATCTATTACTGTAGTACCGGTAATAATGCACATCTATGACTGTACTAACGTTAATAATGCACATCTATTACTGTAGTACCAGTAATAATGCACATCTATTACTGTAGTACCGGTAATAATGCACATCTATTACTGTAGTACCGGTAATATTGCACATCTATGACTGTACTAACGGTAAAAATGCACATCTATTACTGTAGTAACGGTAATAATGCACATCTATGACTGTACTAACGGTAATAATGCACATCTATTACTGTAGTACCGGTAATAATGCACATCTATGACTGTACTAACGGTAATAATGCACATCTATTACCGTATAAAAGAACAACGCAGGGAATGGAATCTGCCCCTCAAGGGGGAATTCAATTGGCCACGTTACTGGTAAAAGTAACGCGGCCTGCGCATTATTACCGTTATTACGGTAATAATGCGCTTAATTACCGATACGTTAGTTTCAACGCCAGATTTTTGCTCGTAGCTCCCTGAGCTGCGAGCAGAAAGCCGTAATAATGGTAACAGCTTTAATGCTGCGCTAATTCGGGGGGGAATTGAATTCCCCCCATAGAATGATGCGTCTTTGGTCTTAGAATCATTGTTTAAACTGATGTGTAAATTACCCACTAATCTATTTAGGAATATATGCCACACTTCTTCATAGTGCCAGCATTTGAAAACTATTTCCATCATATCATATTTACTTTGTTGAAATTTATTTCTCTACAATAAAATGACTTTTTATAAGGCATAAAAAATGAAAACAGATGATAAAAATAGCATCTAACATGCAGAGAAATGTATTTTATTGTGTAGTTGGTCAATACGGAAAAATAGGGACACTTCTAGGGACAAACCTTTAAAACATGGGATGGTCCCTGGGAATTATAGACTGTTGGGAAATATATATATTTTGTATGCTGCATACTATGAATGGAAGGTCAGTTGGTCTGTAGTTGTGGTTGAGCCAAGTGCCCTCAGATATCGATCATGCCCCCTTGCACCTTCTCTATGTTTTTGGGTGTTTTTGTCCCCCTCAGACTCTTCCTCGTTTTTATTTTTAACCAATTTAATACTTTTCTTTATATAATTTTCTCAGGTTTCTTGTGATGAATATCTTTACAGTAAACCCAATATATACATATTTAGATGATTTTGAGACACTAATAAAGATCAGTTCTGCTTCTATGTATTTCTTGTGCCAAGTCTGCTTATAGAGCCCTCATAGACTTGGGGGTGGGGGGGGGGGGGATTTGGCCTGATGGAGTGGCATTTGCTGTGTGGGGGAAGGAATGGAGGGGGGAAGGAATGGAGGGGGGAAGGAATGGAGAGTGTCCAGGTGAGTTAGAGAGAAAAAGATTATGCTTAGAAGATTTTATGAGACAACTGAAACTCCATGCATTAATGGTACATGTTATTATGTTGTACTATTTGGATTGAATGAATATATATAGAGATATAGAAATATATATAGATATATAATAGTTGGTGATTTAACACGCTATAATAACCTACTCTAATAATAGCAACAAATGTAAGAATATTAGATAGTTGTACATAATATAGTGTGTATGTGTAAAATATATATATATATATATATATATATATATATATATATATATGTATATATATATATATATATTACACATACACACCTCCCAGCAGAACTCCTGTGCACCATTTGGTTCATTTCAGCAAGCAATACATCTATAGCTGTGCTGTGACTGATTGATATACATAAGCAAATCGGTTTACATCAGCTTTGTGCAATCACTGTTTCTATAAAGAGCAATATACATCCAGTATTGCGTTAAGCACCCAGTTTGGGGATCTTATGCTCCAGATCTATACACACAGAATAACAGGTCTACACTTTCTATGCTTTATAGTATCTCAGACACCTTTTAGCCATGTGCGTTTTCTGTACTTTGTGCCAATTGTTTGCTCTCTCAACTCTAATCTCGACTGAGCTCTTATTAATACAAAATTAGCAACTTAAATAAGCCATTTAAAACTGTTTTATCCTGCCGAGCCGAGAGATAATGTCAGGAGTTGGCAAAATGAAGCCGTATTTTATTATCTACGAGGCTTTCGCAACACTTATCTAAACTCCCTTTCAAGTCCTTCAGCTATTTATTTTTTCAATAGACAACAGTAATGTACCGAAAATTGGCGGAGATTAGAGTTGAATATATTTAAAATTGCAAAACAAGTTTGTTTTTTTTGTTTTTGTTTTTTACGTTGAGACCTTTTTGTAAATATTGAATAATGCAGAGATGCCTTGGAGAACGTTATTGTTGTTAAAGTTTATATAGAGCCACCATATTAGCACTTTGCAGAGAATATTTAATCAGTCACATTAGTTCTACATTTTAGTTTATATTCTAGATTCACTACCATACAAACACACAGGTCCATTTTGCCAGCAGCCAATTATGATCTGAATGACCAGATATGTTTCTTCAGCCTACTGCATGCATCCAAAACAGTGTGGCTTTATAAAATGCCAGTCTCCCACCACCTTGGTGAGAGATTGGTTGTGGTCTTGGACAGTTTTGATGTTTTAGGATCCTTGTGCTGATGTATGAAGCTTTGGCAAATAGTTCATGGCTCATCTTGATATTAAGGGGCCTGATTCATTAAGGATCTTAACTTGAGAAACTTATTATTTCAGTCTCCTGGACAAAACCATGTTACAAATCAAGGGGTGCAAATTAGTATTCTGTTTTGCACATAAGTTAAATACTGACTGTTTTTTCATGTAGCACACAAATACTTGATAGCTTATTTGTACACTGAAATTTAAAGTTGATATTTGTGTACTACATGAAAAAACAGGCAGTATTTAATTTATGTGCAAAACAGAATATTAATTTGCACCCCTTGCATTGTAACATGGTTTTGTCCAGGAGACTGAAATAAGAAGTTTCTCAAGTTAAGATCCTTAATGAATCGGGCCCAAGATTCCTTTCTGTGGATTGAATTGATTTTATTAACGAAAGTACTTTCAACATTGAGTCATCTCTATAATTTTGTATTCTACACAGGAGTACCACATACGTTGGTCCTGGTATGGTTCATTTTAAATGGACACAGTGCTATTTTGTGGGCTGAACTAATATTTAGCCTATTAATTCCCTATGAGAAAGTGACATCACTGCTCAGTGAGCCAGCTAGTTCCTACGCAATTGATAGGCAGCATCCATATGAATATTGTTCTTCAGCCGACAAAATGGCTGCATTCACATTGATGTATGTATCCTAATCCATCTTTATTACTTTACCTACATAACTATGTATTTACAGGACAAAAAAAATAATATCTTAAATAAGAATTGACGTGTTTTCTAGCTGGGGATGAGGGGTTGCCTCATGCAGACATTTTCCCGGGGTTCCATTTTTCTCACAGCCTAAGCTGTGTGATGCTGTGATAGGAGGGGATGTATGTGGGAGGACCAATCATAGGCTACTGTTTTAAAGTGTTAAATGGAATTGATAAGACTGTTCTCTATTACAGAACCCCATAAGCCTCAGGAAAAATGTCTGCATGGAGCAGGTCCTGGCTAGGGGTGGGAGAAGGTTGGTAAAATGTAACGTGTAGGTCAGGGGTAGGCAACCTGCGGCTCTCCAGGTGTTGTGAAACTACAAGTCCCAGCATGCTTTGCCAGTAGATAACCAGCAGATAAGTGGTAAGGCATGCTGGGATTTGTAGTTTCACAACACCTGGAGAGCCGCAGGTTGCCTACCCCTGGTGTAGGTTGTAGTACATCTTTAAAATAGGAGGAAAGGGAACTGTTTAATGTTGAATACATTGACACATATTTCACCTCCTATTACATGTACATCATATACATGTACATCAGCAGTGTTATTTTATGCAGTGTAATATTTGTTTTGACTTGTTTAATTGCGACCTATCAATCAGCTTATTTTCTCTAACTGCTTATAGCATGTCTTGAGGAAATTTGAAAATGTCTATATACATAAATATTTTAAATATACATTAATATTCCCTATGTTATTTTTGGGGAATGATTATTAGACCTAAGGGTTAAATTAGCTTTTTGCCCCAATTTTTGCTGTTGAATTCACTGGTAATTTAATGTCCTACATAGCCAGTATATATTATTAAAATGAAATGACTAAACCTCATTGCCGTTTCATATACTGTTTTATTTATGTAAACCTTTAGCTGAACTTGCTTAGTTTCTGAGATTATGGTATGCTTGATTTACTTACTCTGTGGGATGGAAAGAATAAACACACGCACACACACTCCTTGCATAGTGCAAATATTCTGATTTATCTGAAGTTTCATTCAAAGTTAGCTTTGTATGGCAAAATAGTTATTTCTTTTTTTGCCTGTAAAACATTATTCTATTGTGGAAGCTTAATGCATTTATTTTGATTTTGCTACTACTTTTGCAGCCTAGATGTTTTGATAAGGATTTCAAAATGATGATTCACTAAGCAAAAGTCATTCATGCAACCAACTTGTCACATACATGTCCTTATAAACATCAACTGTAAAGCAAGATTTTCTCATAGGGACCAATGGTTTTCCATTGACTTTTTTTTTTTTTTTTCCTTTTTTTCCATGTACATATAACCAACATAAAGCACCCTGTGCGAAGCATGATTTTATTTCTAAGTCTGAAATCCCAACCTGTTGAGCATTGTCTGTCGGCTATGCTGCCTTGCAGGGCCATCTCAACAACATTATGGGCCCCCGGGCAAAGCAGTGCACCGGGGCCCCTAGATAGATATAGATATATAGATGTATACAGATACAGATATAGATATATAGAGATAGAGATAGATAGATGTACTTGCTCAGTGACCCTTGAAGGGTTTTTTTGCAGGTTTTTTTCTTTTGCAGGATTATTTATTCTCATTGAGAGTCCTGCCTATGGGGCCCCCTTGCCTGTGGGGCCCCCGGGCAGCTACCCATCTTGCCCAATGGAAAAGATGGCCCTGCTGCCTTGTGTTCCAAACCATTAGAACTTTATGGTGTTGGAGTGCCCTGATAGAGCTCAGAGACGACCAAACTTTCTAGTAATCTTCTTACCACAGGAACATAAGTTGGCTATTACAAAAGGGGAATTAAAGCCACGATTTAATATTATTTATTATTATTATTAGCCTTTGATATATAGTATATCAGAGTGTTTGTATTACTGAGCTACTAAATGTATATGACATAACCGGAGTGTTTATACTTCTATAAATATGGCCCCCATGCTTCTTTCACTACTTTGTAGCAGGCTGCCATGGTAGAATCAAAGATTCAGTGACTGACAGCTCCGCAGACTTGGTTTGAAGAAATGCACAGTGAGGATTGGCTGATTAATGCACAGGGGCAGGGGCAGTGATGTCACAACAACTCGGCTCTCTGACCTGTATAAGATCCCATCGGGACGCTGTCTTTAAGATGTGGGAAAAGTTACACCTGTCTGTAATGGAGGCAGGGAGTTAATACTATACTTTTTAACAAAGGCGCTATGGAAGCGGGTGAACACTGTATCAAGTATTTTACCTTAATGGTTCTTATAGGAACATTTTTCAATGTTGAGGTTTAGTGTTTTTTTTAAAAGACTTGCTCAAAAATAAATAAATAAATAATTATGTGGGAGGTCAGCTGGAAAGCGTGGGAGGGCGTGTGGTGACACCTCTGCAGTAGCCCCACCCTGCGGTAGTGATTAGTGGCATTGTGTGATGGGGCGGAGCTTAACAACGCTAATCATGTCCTTAAGCGCCGTCCAGGATTTGGGGTTTGAGATATATATAATCTCAAATGAATTGATCTTCCCGATGGCCTATTCTTCTTCAGCCATGTGTATAATACTTTAACTATAGTTGCCAAATTACTATAATCTTAATTTCACCCTGAAATGTAATTAACTTTCATTTTACATAAGTCATAAATTCATACACATGAATACCTGTGATTATGTGCATAGACTAGTAGTGGGTATTTGTAATAAAATTATGGTTTTCCTTCAGGCTTAGATTACTCACAATGCTGCCTTAAAAGTACCTAGGATCTGGAAATGAAAGGGAACACAGGCAAATTACAGGATAGGTAATTACTTGATTGTTGCAGTGTCTCCCTCTCCTGTGTGTGTCCTCTCACTAGTCATGATGACTTCTCCTTGCCGTGGTGTTAACACACCCTGTATGCTCCAGGCCCAACAGTCAAAGGCCCTGCGTTCAGAGGTGGCAGTGCTTCCTGATGATCAAATCAGGACAGTGCATTGTATTAGCAGCACCTGGTTTAAACCTTCATTATTGATTGTAAACAGTAATGGTGTACCTCACATACGGCTTCTTTACATTGGTTTATTGTTGGTTAATAAAGTAGTAAAATTTGTTCATGTTGTTTTTCACTAATTTGACTATATTTCCTGATATGTAAAAAACACTTTTTCACATGACTGTAGATAGGTGTGTGTTGTGTATGTGTATGTGTATATGTATATATATATATATATATATATATATATATATATATATATATATATATATATATATGGTACGCACACTACTACACTATTAATCTGCAAGTGTCTCACCTGATTTGCTGATATATGCTGCTATCCACCTGCATTACTATTTTTCTCGGGATTTTATGGTCTCTGGACTCTCTGAGCTTACTGGCTATATATATACAATTATCTGTTTTTACACCTTAAGGCGCCGTCCTTCCATAACTTATCATTTTGATATATATATATATATATATATATATATGCAGTTTTTGCTTGCCACCCGGCACTTGGAGGCCAACCAAGTCCTATTATAATAGCATAAACTGTGCGCCTGGGGTGCCTTGGCGATCTCAGAGGTACCTCGGCCAGGGCCAGTGATAAGCAAGGCGGGGGACTACTTAGTAATCATTTTGGCTTAGGAGTGGCTTGAAAAAAATTATGGAAACCCTACAGGTGCTTTGAACTGAAAAAGTTTGGGATCCACTGGCATAAACCATAGTTTCTCCTAATATAGCAGGCACTATGTGAGCACTACAGCCAGCAGTGTTTGTTAGACCACTGACCACCAGTCTGACCAGTCCAGGCAGGTGTGGGCAATAACCTACAACATTTTCATTACTATTGCAAAGTATTACACCTTCCCCCACCCGGCTGGCAAAATTTTCTGGGCAGAACACTGATATATTTTTTTTATTATTATTTTGTTTTTATTTATTGTCCACAGCCATTTTTCATACAGGGAAGCCACATTTTGTCAAAGCATGTGTTTAAATAAAGTGTTTTCGGTTTACAGGAGTTAAAATTGGGACCTAAGCGCAGCCTGTAATTTTTATGGATTGATGGGCGTGGCGAGATTGTCCTTTATAGCCCAGACAGTATTTTCCACCTCCTGGGCGTCTGGTTTCCTTGGTTTTTAGAGAAGTTGCCAGCCTTAAATTTAATTTGTTTCATGCTGTCTTTCTCTCTTACATTTTCATACATAGTTACACTTGAGGAATTCTAAATTTAACAATGAAGTTTATGTGTAGGCGGATGTCACAGATTTTCTCCACCAAAAACTCGTATGGACCAAACTCTTATGTATGTTCTACTTTATATATCGCTGGCGATAACAGCAACCTAACCTGATATTGTTTAGTCAAAAACAAGCGCAATGTCTGCGAATGGTGCGATCAAAACTGATCATCCTATTTTTAGGCATGTCTGTAAATCCGTAGGCAGTAGACCACTGGTGATCTGTGCAGCACATAGACAGATCTGTCTCCATAGATGGATTAAATAGTATAATAAAGCTCCCACTTGGCATTTTAGAGTGCAGTCCTGTTTTGGAGTAGTTGTGACCCATTCATGTTAAATATAAATCCTTCTGCTTGCATGTAGGGTTGTATGACAACCCAGAAATACTATTTTTTTTTTTCTATTTTAGATGAATTATGTCCCAAAGTTTTATAAAAAAAAAAAAAATAGAATAGTGAATAGGTAATTGCCATCTCTGTTCTCCATAAGACATCAATTACTGAAATGACACAGATTAATCACACTTAATCAGCATGCATATTTAGGCTGGGTTTACTAAGATGTCTCCTGCTGTATTTGTTCCCTCTGTATAATACTTCCACCAGTTATGGTTAGTGTCAATAGCCATGGAATCTTAATATAGAAGTGGTTTAAATGTTAAGTGATGATGACTGAGAACTTACAATCTGCAATAGTTATAGCAGCCTCAGTTCCAGAAAGATCAACATGTAGATCATAGTAACCTTGATCACCATCAGCAAGGACAACAATGAAGATGTAGAATTCATATTTTAATTTTTGAAATGACCATGTAGTTTAAGTCTTGTGTGTTTCTCCAAAAGGAAACTATAATCCTTTACCATATGTTGGATCAGGGCCAGCGTTCCAAGCTTTGTTCCTTGGGGACCTCGACTGACCCTTTGTACACATACTATGCACCTGATCATGGCCATGTTATCCATGTCACTCTGAAATAAAGTCCAAACCGACAATATTCTGCTTGCAGTGGCATCTGACCTTTTTATATAGTGTATGACTTTTATTTCCTGAATTAGGCACTTTCCTAGCACTTGTTCACAAGATTGATGGTGATGGAAAACTTGCAGCCATGGTCTCATCTGGTATGGCTTTTTGGTTTCATTTAGCCTACGATAAAATAGTTTTTCCTTTTTACAGTATGTTTTGTTTTTTTTTTGCTTGTTTTTTTTTTTATCTTGGTGGGGGATACAAAATATTGGGAGTTGTACTTCTCAGATGGGGTTTTTGGGGCACACAATAGTTTTAAATTGATTTTCATGTGTCTTCTTAATGACAGCTCCAGCTAGTTGCATGTTTCCTCCTCTTCATCATCAGTTGCTACAACATCGAAAGCCGTTTCTGAAAATAGGTTGTTTAATGCCATTTCATTTTGTGAGGGTGTGTCACCAGAATCTGCAAACACATTGCTTTGTATTATACACAACTAGCAATGTTTGCCACCCATTACATTTAAAAAAAAAAATATATATATATATCTAAGTAAGATGGATCAGAATATGTTATTATTCTTTACTTCATTACCATTGACATGAGCATTGCTTCTTTCTTGTACAATGTAAATGATGTGGGGTTGTCTGTGCATATTTGCTCTTGTTTGTCCATGTCAGATTAAGGCTTATTGCTTGGTGGTATATTCTCATCCTTATCTGGCCACCTTTGACCATGTCATGAGAGTAAATGTTCATCACCCATCATCCCCCCTGGGGATGGCTATGATATTGCAGTACTACTGTCTCATCATGCTCATCTTTAAACTGCTGTGAATAGTCTCTGGCACTTAATTATATTTTCAGATGATCCGTCATATCAAAGTCTGCAAAGGTGTGACTGAATTAAGTGCTGTGTCGCCTATCTATAAAGGGGATGATATAGATTCACACGTTTCGTTGTCATCTGAATTGATAAGGACACTTTTGAGTTTCTACATGGGTTAGCCAGTCCATGTATTTACAAACAACTGCTTTGGCTTCAGCAATGCTTTTCACATTGTTTTGTGAGGTATTTTTCTAATGTCTGTAGTCATACTTTATATTTTCTCTAAAGCAAATAAGGAGCAATAAGTGCTGAACAGTTAGATCAGCAGTTTGGCTGGGGAGTGCAGCAGGATTTATTATGGGGCCTGGAAGTCTGGCGTGATTGATGTCAGAACACAGACTGATCGTACAGAACATTTAAAATACATAAACTTAGTAGTCCGTCAGCAAACTAACAAATGGGGTGGCCGTATACAATAGGATTTGTGTGTTAAATAAAAAAGCGGTTAAATGTAGCAAATGCAGGTAAATGGTCAGTATTTTTTATTGGAGAGACAATTTTAGGAATTTCTGGATCAGAATATTTTTTTATTTGTGCGGATCTGGTCCTATAATAATCAATTTAAACTTTCTTCTATACTGCAACCCTTTTCCCCTTTCGTTATCTTTCACACTTTATTTTTTATTTCTCAATTGAACAAGCCCCCGGCTCCCACCAGTGTGTCTCAGGTTGCAATGCTTCCCTGTCTGTCGGTTCAGGGATCAGAGGTTCCTACATGTTGAATCTGGCAGCGCCAGGGGCCAGTTTCTATCTGTGTGACAGCATTTTTAATTTAGCTCTGCCGCCTTTGATGTTCTTCAAATATTTATAGGCAGGTTTAGATAACTCCAGCGGGGAATTTATTTATTGAATTTTTTTTATTATAGTTGTGTGTCACATGGCTACTAGAATTTTAACTTTGCCCTCCTGAATTTAAGAATATAGGACCTGACTCATTAAGGAACTTAGTCAAGAAATTTCTTAAGTCTCCTGGACAAAACAATGTTACAATGAAAGTTAGTATTCTGTTTTGCACATAGGTTAAATACTGTCTGTTATTTCATGTACCACATAAATATCAACTTTAAATTTCCGTGTACAAATAAGCTATCAAGTATTTGTGTGCTACATGAAAAAAACGTCAGTATTTAACTTATGTGCAACATAGAAAACTAATTTTCATCACTTTCCTGTTAACATGGTTGTGTCCAGGAGAACTAAGACATTTCTTGCCTTAGTTCCTTAATGAATCAGGCCCATATACAGTGTCTGTGTACATGTAATTTATGCGTGTGTGTGTGTGTGTATATGTATGTATGTGTAATATGTATGTGCGTATATGTGTGTGTGTATATATATATATGTGTATATGTCGTGTGTGTGTGTGTGTATATATATATATATTTATGTGTGTGTGTGTATATAGCAAGACAGAGGATGTCTGTGTACTCACATTCAAGAGATAATGCCTGGGTGCTTTCCAAGGAATAATCAATGAACAGAATGTGTCTGGGAACACTCTCAGAAATTGGTTAATGCAAAATAAAGTGTTTCCGATAAGTAAACCATATTAAGTTTTCTTAAACAAGCCCTGTGAGTGCTTCCAGTCACATTATGATTCACACATAAACAAATAAACTTACATTTTGTTTATTATAGGCCACCTCTAGTGTATTATACAGAAGTAACATTCTGTATAAGCTTTCATAGATTTGACCTGTCAGTTTTGTGTGGATTTCTGTTTGTATGTTTTTTGGACCTTGCTATAATATTTGACAGGAATGAACATTATAATGCTTAGGAGATTTAGAGTCCACCCCCTATTTTCCCCTAACCCCCAACTTTTCTTACCTAACCTATCCACTCCTAGGAGTAAATCTATCAAGCTGTGGGTTTGAATAAGTGGAGATCAGATTCTAGCTGTCATTTTGTAGAATGTACTAAATAAATGATAACTAAAATCTGGTTGCTATTGACAACATCTCCACTTTTTCAAACCCGCAGTTTAGTAAATCTTTTGTGATTTTTTTTTTTTTTTTTTTGCTTTTTTTCTTTTTATTATTTTTTATTTTTCTTCAGGCTGCTATTAATTTATGATTCTGGACTTCTATGGCAACCACAGTCACATGATATAATGTGGTAGGCAGAGAATCTTTGGAATGCCCCTCTGAGATTGTCTGCACCTTAACATCCTCATTCTCCCCCTCTGACATCACATGACAGGTTGAAAGGAGTGGAGGGCTTATGATCATGAGTTATAGGAGGAAGGTTAAGAAAAATGATCAATCAGATGTATGCTCAAAATATATTTAGCGTCCTATTTAAAGACAAGAATAGATTTTTTATGTGGGATTGCTACTTTAAGTTTTGATTAAAAGCTGCTTAACGTAAATTCTAAGAATGATATTTTGAATTCTTGGTTGTCGGGTGTTATTGGATGCTACAAATTCCTGTGAAATGTAAATGTCTTGCAGTATAAATACTGATTTGCTATGTTCTTATTCCTTTTATTTATTGGTGTCAATTTTGTATAAAGATTGTTTGTTGTGATCTAATTCACCTTTCAGTGATAGAAAATGGTCTGGATTAGAATAATAGGTTGATGCAGACACCACATTATCAGCAGAGCTGATAGATGTACTAACAGAGACATCTGATCAGAAAAGAGGAGACTGAACCACAAGAATAGTTGACTCTGTGTAACCTGAGATGAACGTGTCACCAACCAGTCTGCGTTTCTGTGAGGATACGGCTGTGGAGCCATCTATGGTACGTTGCTGTGCGCTGAGCTCCACAGAGGGAACAGAATGACCTGCGCTTTGATCAGGCGGATCAGTGCCACTTCTGAACTAATAGACCTGTACAGTTAGGACCTGCTTCTTTGTGGCCAGTGCTCATGACTCACTTGTGTAGCTTATTGTACCATCCCTGTGTTATCACGTACAGTGTAAACTTGTCTCAGAGTCGGTATAAAGTCATAAATGTGGCATCTACCCATCATAAAAGCCTGGGCTTTGAAACCATTGTGTTTTAGTGGGATGTTAACGTTTGTGAATTTAGTTTTGGGATTAAAATGGATTACAAAGAGGAAAATAGACAGATTAATTCACATCCCATTGTATGCCATGACATTGCAGCACCTCTAGAAGGAGATGAATATTCCATTCAAGTTTAATACCTAGGAGCCAGGAGGACATGGCTCCCATGCTTTTACTGCAGGCGCCTAACTATGAACACTTTGTACAAGTCGCCGTCTGGATCCTGTTTGCCTTGCGATATACCTATGTTAACTGAAGTTCATTGTTTTACAACTGTCTCTAATTTCCATGGACGGTTCCATATGTTAGATTCTTCTTTTTAAGGTTATGTCAATAGAAATGTTCTTAATTTTTAGCATAGATAAGTGCAATGTGGAGTCTATCGTATTGAGTATAGGAACCAATAGTGAGAAATTAATGTTATATACTGATGTAATATTATTTTCTTTATTATATATTGTGAACCAAGGTCTTCCTAGACTATATGCTTATGTGATATGTTTATATATTCCTTCCCAATAACAAAGTTTCCATGGAATGATCACATTTTGGAACCTTTGGAAGTATCCGTTAGATGTTTTGCCTCTTGTAAAGTGTAGATCATTGTTAACTGTTTGCTAATGCTTTGTATTGTTTAATACATTTACCTGTCATGGACAAAATAATGCAGGAAAGAGGATCAGCCATTATAAACTGTAGATAGAAGGCAAAAAGACAGATATTTGCTGCCAACTAGTGAGAGTTGCCCAGCCCAGAATGCAATGGTGCTGAATTAATCAGAATAAGAAGGTATGCTTTAAACGAAACACACTTAAGAATAGTAAGATTCCAGATCAAAAGGCTGTCTCAAGTCTGGTGTTTGGTAAAGCTGGTTATGTTTTTAACATTGTAGTTAGACCATACTTGCCAACTCTCCCGGAATGTCCAGGAGACTCCCGAATTCCAGGTAGGTCTCCCGGACTCCCGGGAGAGTAGGGAATCCTCCCTCCTAGTGAAGTGGACAGAATTAGAGCCCCAGTGGCGCGACTCTCAGGGAATCACGTCATTTTGGCCCCGCCCACCGATGTAAAATGCTGCATAAGCATCATTATGGCACAGGAGCAAGGCCAAAATGATGCGATTTGTGAAGCCCCGCCCCTCTGCCCATAACCCCTCCGGGTACCTCAAAAAGTTGGCAAGTATGAGTTACTGTCACTTTAGTATTTGCAGCCATATTTAAAAAGTTAACCATTAACCATATACATTGACAGTTATTTCCTAACAAAGTGTAGATTTGCAGTAACCTATAGCAATGTATCTGCAATTATCTTTGGTCGATCAGCTGTATTGGTTGGTTAAAGCAAATATCTGGTTGCTATGGGTTACTGCACATGTGCAGTATATCACTTTCAAACCATAGTTGAGACACACTGCTTAACTCCAGTGTTGACCTATAACTGAAAACAATGTTCTTAAATGATCCCCATTTTAGCATATTCTTCCTTGATTATATACACAAGTTAATCGGGGCACTTGTGTATATAATCTTAGTATCCAAGCTGTCTTTAAACACTGAGGACTGGACGTCAGAAACACTAGTTCAGGCCTGGCCAACCTGTGGCTCTCCAGATGTCGTGGAACTACAAGTCCCAGCATGCCTAACCAGTTATCAGCTGGCTATCTAGGGGTGAAGCCTGTTGAGGCTTGTAGTTTCACAAGGCATGAAGAGCCACTGGTTGGCCTCCTGCACTAGTTAAATCTAAAAAATGGAACAACTTTTTGGTCACCACAAGTCCCATTGACTATGTCTGTACAGTAAATGTTGTAACATGATCACAAATACTCTGAAACAACATGATCTTTGTTTTTGTTTTTTACCTGCATTTCTTACTGTGTATGTTTTGATCAATTCAAAATAAACATTTTTAAAAAATAAATAAATAAACACATTTGGGATTTTTACTTATTTATCATATATCCTACACAACACAATGTAACCTGATTTAATACACACTTTGTTTTTTTTGTGGTACTGAATTGAAAGTACTTCCTATCTACAGGTATTTGTTTTACCTTCCATTCTATTACTAATTCAGATTTCTTACGAATACCCACTATGGTGTCTACCACAAAATGATCTTGACATAGGACTTATTAGATTCATTGTAGTCTTTCACAAATATGGACTACTAAGAAACCCCAAAGGCCTGATGTATTACTTTCTATGTCTGTCATCCATTCTGAAATGTTGTGCCCATGCCTGCTGCAGAACAATTTGTTTGCTACCCTAGTCCAGACTAGAGTGCACTGTAGGGTCACATTGAAGTGGTACATGGTCCCCCAACATAAAACTAATGCCTCAAACATGTCACATTCATCTGATATACGATGGACCAGAGATAATTGCTGCCACCATAACTTGTATGTTCTCTGTAAACAGGTTGTATTTAAAGCAATGGATGCAGGGAAGGTCATTCATAAAAACAGCACTTGGTACTGTGAAGGTTGAAAATGTAAATTTCATGCAGTCTTGGGAAAAAAATACATAATTTTGCTATACATTTATAGATCATGTGCAAGCCTTTAATTTAAGTCTGGCTTTAAATACACTTCAAGAATTACACACCTTTTCCACAAGCCGGGAGGTGGTGGTATTTTTGCAAGTGTTTTCCTCTCCTATAAGGATAATTTTATATTGTCTAATATTTTTTGACACTTTTATAGTATAAATAAAGCGCATTTGAGCTCTTAATTTAGCCATGTCCACTTTTGATATCACAAGCATCACAATGTTTTACAGTGGTGTATTTTTTGGGTTTTTTCTTTAAATATATATTTAAGATTTTAACTATAAATATAATAAAAGCTATATAACCTACAGAGTGTCATTCTCTTCTCATCCACATTGGGGAAGGAAGTGCTGGTAAATGTCAGGGTTCTGCAGGATAACTACAGGAAATGTAGTCGTATGACATGCATTCCACGGTTCACGGACTAGTGGGGATTGGTAAAGTTTAACCTGTATTCCAACATATGCACTCGCCAACTACCTTCTGCTGTTTTGTTTTCAGTGATTTCAAATGCAGGGACGGTGGAGGATAAGAGAGAGCCTCAAAAGTGTAATTCTACCAGACATGGTACATAGTAGCTAGTTGCCCCCCAGTCCTGAAATCTATTTGGAAATTGAGAAGGTTTATGAACCACATATTGGTAGGCTGGGGGTAATTTACCTCTGACCTGTCTTGAGGACAGTTTCTTAAACAAACATATATGTAGAGCAGCATTTTACCAAATCTTTGACCAGGTTATATTCTGGTAAGGTCCCTAAATGAGACCCATCAGGGAATTGATGCTTATGAAGCTATGTCCTCTTAGCGTTCCAGAGTGTTGGCTTAGGTGTTCTACCCCAGCTTCTGAATGGTTATATTACCACCAAATAGGTAACTATTAAAAATCTGTTAAAAGTATTTTATTTTCTGAATTGAAGGTTTTTCATCTATATCCACCAAGATGTTCTAAATTGTCTAGGGGGTATTGTGAGAATCGTAGGAAAGATGCTAGCGGGGACAATGGCACATAAGAGTAATGATGGAAAGAGCAAGACCAAAGCTTCATAGAGCTTTTCTAAAGTGAATGCTGGATGTAGGGTAGAGTGAGAATTTTAGTAAGTTACTTAAAGCCAACAGACAAGGCTTCCAATTGGACCCAATGTGATGGTTAATGTGCATGCCATAAACTATGCTATGCCCATTACACAGCCTAATATTTCAAAATATTTGGTACCCCAAACCACCAGACATGATGGGTGACACAGAATATGTTTTTGGATCCTATTGCACCCATGTTACCATATATATTTTTCGCCTGCAGGTAAAGTAATTGAGTTTGGAAATCCAATCAGATAAGGTTCAAATTAAATACAATAAAAGGGGCAAGGTTGTCTAAATTTTCAAATAAGGGGGCATAATTTGCAGAAGACGCTGAAAAGAAAGTGGATAACCATTATGCTGCCCAGATAATTTAAAGAATGAGAATGCCAAACTTTACTTCACAAAACTGTTTATAACGGGGATTGGCAAACTAACCCCCACTGCCCATGTTTTTGCCAATTTCCATCTCCAGACCTGAGGTTTTGTTTTTTGTTTTTCTTAATAACAAATCGGGAAAAGAACCAAGGTGTTTGAGGCCAAGGGCTAGATTTACTAAGCTGCGGGTTTGAAAAAGTGGGGATGTTGCCTATAGCAACCAATCAGATTCTAGCTGTCATTTTGTAGAAGGTACTAAATAAATGAAAGCTAGAATCTAATTGGTTGCTATAGGCAACATCCCCACTTTTTCAAACCCGCAGCTTAGTAAATCTAGCCCCAAATGTTGCCACATTAAATTTCTCACTCTCTATTATAATCAGCCATCGTGTGCCTAAAAAAAGCAACTTGGGCTTAATAGAAAGGGAAACAGATGAGTGCGCATCCCTGCCTGCTACCAGTATTAATTGTAATAAGAGGGGAAATCATTTTACTAAAAGCATTAGGAGCATTATATAGAAACTATAAGGCATCAGCAACAGGACCCCTCAAAAGCAATAAATCTATATCTAAACAACTTTTCTATATCAAATGAAGATGTCCACATCATAGTTACATAGTTACATAGTTACATAGTTGATGAGGTTGAAAAAAGACACCAGTCCATCAAGTTCAACCTATTTTGGATCTCCTGCGATCCTGCACTTATATTTGTAATTAATCCAGAGTAGGCAACCGCCCATCTGTTTCAATTTTGAAAATCCCCCCCAGACTCAATATTGCAATCCAATTTTTACCCTATATCCACTACTATCCTTTATTTTAAATTAACGGTCGTATCCCTGGATACACCTTTCCGCTAAAAATTTGTCTAACCCTTTCTTAAACATATCTATTGAATCTGCCATCACAACCTTCCCTGGCAATGAATTCCATATCTTGACTGCCCTTACTGTAAAGAACCCCTTCCTTTGCTGGTTGTGAAATTTCCTCTCCTCTAACCTTAGGGGATGACCACGTGTCCTGTGTATGGTCCTTGGGGTAAAAAGTTCCCATGAAAGCTCTCTGTATTGACCCCTAATGTATTTGTACATAGTAATCATATCTCCCCTTAGACGCCTCTTTTCTAAAGTAAACATGCCTAAACTGGCTAACCTTTCCTCATAACTTAATGACTCCATACCCTTTATCAATTTTGTCGCCCTTCTCTGAACCCTTTCTAGTTCCAAATTATCTTTTTTATAGAGTGGTGCCCAGAACTGTACTGCATATTCAAGATGAGGTCTTACCAATGATTTATACAGTGGCAAAATTACACTGTCTTCCCTTGCATCTATGCCCCTTTTTATGCATGCCAATACTTTGTTTGCCCTTGCAGCTGCTGCTTGACATTGAGCACTATTGCTAAGTCTACTGTCTACGAGCACTCCCAAATCCTTTTCCATTATAGATTCTCCCAAATTAATTCCATTTAATTTATAGATTGCGTTCTTGTTTTTGATCCCTGAATGCATAACCTTACATTTATCTGTGTTAAACCTCATATTCCATTTAGCCGCCCAATCCTCCAGTTTATTTAAGTCTCTCTGTAGAGAAGCTACATCTTGCTCTGATTTTATTACCTTACAGAGTTTAGTGTCATCTGCAAAAATAGAAACTTTACTCTCTAAACCATCACCAAGGTCATTAATAAATATATTAAAAAGGAGTGGTCCCAGCACGGAACCTTGAGGAACTCCACTTAAGACCTTTGACCAATTAGAAAATGTTCCATTTATCACAACTCTCTGTTCCCTATTCTCTAACCAGTTTTCGATCCAAATACAAATTTTGATTTCTAGACCCAGTTCCCTTATTTTGTAAACCAACCTCTTGTGTGGCACTGTATCAAAGGCCTTTGCAAAATCTAAGTAGACCACATCTACTGTCCTGCCCTGGTCTAAGTTCCCACTAACTTCCTCGTAGAAACTAATTAGATTAGTTTGACATGACCTATCCCTCACAAATCCATGTTGATTCCCACTAATAATTTTATTGCGTACCAAGTAATCCTGAATACTGTCCCTTAAAATACCTTCCAGTAGTTTCCCCACTATTGATGTCAGGCTTACAGGTCTATCTACATCATTGAAATATATCTATGTCTGCACTATGTCAGTTCTGCAATCCTTTCCTTCATATTATGTGAGCATGCGAGGTGGTCATGTTAAATCTCCAGAATGTCAGTGTGAGAGCCCATAGGTGACTCCTTTATAGTGCTGGCCACGGAGGACTGGAAAGGCAGCGTGCATTCTACCACAAGTATCTAATTCCCCTTTTGTCACAGTTGAGGGAGATTTTGCATGTTGTGGAGCTGGGATCTGTGAGAAAACTGAACACAGGCTTAAGGGATTTTTCATCCCTAGGTGGTAGGTCTTGTCTGTCTTCCACCAGTTTTTGCATCTTCCTGTCCTCTTAGTGCTGGGATATAGTAAAGTTGGCTGCCTTTATATTTCTGCTAATGTGCCCTTATAGTGACAGATTTTGAGGTCCACACTCAGAGCTACTGAAGTATCCATATTTTGTCCTCAGGGTGCAATCATGCACTAAAAAAAAAAAAAAAAATGCACTATTTCTTCCTGATTTCTTTAAGCACTGTGGTTAGAAAGGTCCCCTAATGTCTGGTTGATGTGCTATTTTCAGATCAGACACTTAACTGTTGTTTTCAGTTACAAGAAACATGTGGTACCTGTTTATTGGGTATGTCTAGATCTTGACATATCTCATTGGGAACCAGTGCTCTTTATATGAAGGCACTTGTTTGACCTAATTCCATTTAACCACCATTTCTCCATGTTTTTCAAATCCTTTTTTACATGCTCTTGTCCAACATAAATCTACATATTTTGGCTGTTTAATCCAGCATTAATGAAACCCATCACCCTCTCTGGAGTACAATGTCTGAAACAAGACTCTTATATAACAGCGCTCTAACAATCTTTCTGTACACTGGTCTGGAAATGACAGGGGACTCGGTGTCTCAGTGTGGTGGTCCTGATTAGACAGGATTTCAGGGGATGCTGTTGCTGCTCAGTCCCTGCATAGGGTACATTGGCTCATTCGTTGTCTGTGGGAGGCCCAGCACTGGGTTGAGGGAAGTTTTGGAAAAGATTTCTTTCCAAGGCCATGTAGATGAAACACTTTAAAACCAGATTTTCACTTAAAATTTACTTCTCATTCATTTTTCAATGATCATTGCCCTCTGGACAGAATATTTATAACTCAAAATGGGGCATGATACAGGCTGAAACTGCAGCAGTACAAATTTATTATGCTCCAGACTGTACAGTGTGCACAGAGGAGGAAGCTCCCCTTTAAGTGTAAAACACAACTCTATGATATTGCATTCACAAATCTACATGTAAAAGTTACCATACCATGATGTTTGAGGTGGTATGTGATGTCCTTGTTACCTACTTGAATGCAAACTGCCATCTTTTCAATTGGGGTTTGAGTTTTTTGATTCGCAAATTGCCGCATATATGGAACAAAGACTAGGAGGTATATTTTACTAATCTGCGGGTTTGAAAAAGGGGAGATGTTGCCATAGGCAACCAATCAGATTCTAGTTAACATTTTGTAGAATGTTCGGCGCTGCGGAAACCTTGTGGCGCCTTATAAATAAATAATAATAATAATAATGTACTAAATAAATGATAACTAGAATCTGATTGGTTGCTATAGGCAACATGTCCACTTTTTCAAACCCGCAGTTTAGTAAATATACCCTCTATGACAGATCTAATCGGGATCTATCAGACACTGATCATGACTGGCAGAAAATATGGTTGGATGAAGACAGCCATGTGACCCTCTGTCTACCTCATTGATTAGGCCACATAATGACCAGGCCAAGAAATGAACAGCTGAATCAGTATTTCTGTATTAATCGTATATGTATTTGCATAAGTATATATGTGTGTGTGTGTGTATGTGTATGTGTATGTGTGTGTATGTATATATATATATATATATATATATATATATATATATATATATATATATATATAGTGTATGTATATGGAGACATGTTATATGTTTAATAGTATAAATGGAAAAGATATGGGGGAGGGGTAGCTTGGTTGTTTGAGATATGAATCCTTTCAGTACCTTCTAAAATTCTATTCCCAACATGTCTGACTCCTATGTCCTGCCTTGCATAGCTATCAAAGCACTTGTTCTCTCCCGTAAATGAATGCCTGGGGCTGCTGCCTGCACACTGCATACTGTGAGAAAGGCAACACCCTGAGCAAAGCCCCCGCTCTGGATTGGATTGCACCAGCCTGGGAAGCCAAAGCATCCTTTCTAGTGGAGTTGGGTTACCTCCCCTTGAAAGCAAAGCCGAGTAAACTGACTCCCGTTACAAACAGACACCATGTGGTTAAATAAAATAAAAAAAAATAAAAAGAGAGAGAAAATATACGGAGCTGGCTGGAGTCCCAAGATCTGTGGATCAACAGTAGAAATGACTTAATAGAAACCTTAGCTTCCCACTCAGCTCCTTTAGATGTATGTTTGATTCCAGGTGGAAAGTTGCCTGCATTGGCTGCAACATCAAAGGAATCAGAAGTTTAGCATGTATGACACCATGCCAGTGCTTCATCTATGAAACAGCAAACCTTCATTAATGAAAATGTACAGGTTTATTTACCTTATTTGTGTTCTGCTTTTTTTAAAACTATTATTTAATTGATTTTTATAAGCATAAAATTGAGTGTTTCCGATGTTAAAAAACAAAACAAAACCCAACAACTTTATATTAACCATCTTCATTTTTATACCATATTTTGTAAACCGGTACAGGAGATGTAAAAATGACTGGTATATTACAGCACTTTACAAGATAATTGTCTTATTTTAGGATTTGATTTTACTTGCTTTTGTCTTTATTCTCTTATCCTTTATTTGTTTTTGCAGTTACCTTTCTATTATGTTTTCTTTCTATATAATATTATATTGTTTGTCAATCACTTCCAAATTCAATACTATTTGCCATGCAGTGTGCAAATATTTAAGATTCATGACATTGTTTTGCCCACTGGGTATTCAAAGCATAACAGGGGTCAGTGATCATACAGAATCCCACCTACAGGTAGCCATGGACACACCGTTAAGTTAAGCCCCAAAAGAGTACAACAAGCCAGCCTGTTTGTGAAGTGTTTTGGATGAAATGAGCAACACTGAAGCCCAAAACTGATCTCCATGAGCTCTCGGCTGGTGCAGAATTCATATCCCTGTGTGGAGTGGAATTGGCGTACAAGCAGGGCTGCCAAGAGGAATTCAGGGCCCCGGTACAATAAATTCATGGGGCCCCCCTCATAGTTGAGTATGGTAAAAAAAATTTGAAGGGGTTTGGTCATGCATTTGGGGGGGGTGGCAAATGCGCCATTGGGGTGTGGCTAACACATCAAAATCACTAGGCTCTCAATTCGCCCGAGCGTCACATATGTCCAAGCACTCCTGACTTTCAGGACATCTAGCACCAAAGTGTAGTATAGAAAAAATGTAGTGTGTACACAAAGAGTTCAGTCTTGGCCTCCACCTTACATTGGGCACAACACTCACCAAAAATTGACATTGTCCCTACTAGAATCACAACATTTCACATACTGTCCTGCTCTCTCCTACCTGTTCTTCTCACTTTCACCACCTGTGGCTGCAGGTTTCTTTAGTTGCGGCTTGTCTGGATCCTGGAATGCTGGGGGTCCAATTTGGAATTATCTAAATGTAGCTATTTTTTTCCAAACAACCCTGGCGTTAAATCAATACCATTCACGATTAATAATTAGGCCTTCCTCCAGCTCCAATATTACAATAATGTGCCCCTTCATCATCGCCATGCCTTATGATCACACTGCGCCCTCCATGCTGCTTTTGCCCCCTTCATCTGGCTCCCCTTCATCACACTATACTATGCTGCTCCCCCCCTTTTTTCAATCCCACTGTTCCATGCCTCCTCCCCTTTTTAACCCCACTGTGTCATGCTGCCCACCATTTTTTAACCCCACTCTGTCATGCCATCCCCTGTTTTTTAACCCCACTGTGCCATGCTGCCCCATTTTTTAACCCCTCTGTGCCCCCCTTATTTTTGAACCCCTCTGTAATGCTGCCCCTACCGTTTTTTAACCCCTCTGTGCCCCCTCCTGTTTTCCTCCCTTCACTTACCTTTTCTCCTTTCCTGGTTTCCTGAAAGGAAAAACAAACGTTTTGAAAAAAAATAATCAGCAGCGCAAGGGCCCAGCCTGGGTAATTAGTACCCGCCCCACCCCCCCTGCGTACAAGGACCTCCCCTGGAAGTGCGCCTTCTCCAACTCTCTTGTCCACTTCACCAAAATGATGCCACCATTGTCCTTACTACATACTTTACTAGGCACACCTTCACTCCTCCCTACCCCTCTCATCTGCCTTTGGGAACTGTAGCTCTTCCACAATGTGTCCATCTTGCTCTATAAACCTATCTGTCTTGGCCAGAATCTGGGGTGATTTTTGTGCTTCACAAATGACATCCAATGACTCTGAGGACAGTCTCCTTAGGGGCTATATTATTATGGAAAATGGTTGCCGATAGCTTTGACTTTACTAAATAATAACATTTGAACAAAACATCTCTGATATGGAAGAGTCTTATTGATAAGAATAATACACTTGTGACACAAATATATGTATAAAATCCTGCAAATAATATCTGTATAAAGTTTGAATTCTAATATTATTGCTTATTATCGATGGGTTCTGATGTCTTCATATCAATGTTCTGTAGGACAACTTGTGTATTATTCAATATAATGTCCACCCTGTTGTAAATTTTGATGAATATTAAAAATCCCGCTATTTTTCTGTGACGTATAAGCACATGGCCCTGTAGTCACGTAACTTTTCTAATACTTGTACTATAATCTTTATAATTTGTTGCAGTACAGTATATATTACCCCAGATATGATAAAATGTGTTTAATAAGCAGTGCTTCAGTATGATTTATCTTTAGTGCAATATGGCTTTTATGTTAAGTTTATGTATTAAGTACTGTTTTTGTAATTTGTAAATTCTTTAGATACGATTTCCTTTTAAAGTCAAATACACTAAAATGCATTTGTTAATCACATTGCATACATGTTTATTAGCTGAGTGTAAATCATAATCCTGCTGTAATCTTCCTGCACTATCCTTCAGTAACCTTACAGTGTGCCTGCCTGCTCTGCATAGTAAATATCTTCCCCCTCACAACACCGTCCCACTCAATGACCTTCTATTAGAGTGTAGATGTTACTATGAGCGCTATGTAGTAACTTCAATGTTCTTTTTCCTTTTAGGAGGTGGTATTAAAAATGAGTTACAGAATCTTATCTCAAAAGTTTGTCAATTTTCCACTTCTTAATTAATTGGGTTTAATAACAAGCACTGTTTTACCACACAGTGTGTCTTTAAAATGACTATTCTGCCATCAATAACCAAACAAATCAAGAATAGTGAAATTGTAGATTAATAATTTGATTACATAATCTCTTCTGTAAACCGCTAGATATAGATACATATTACTAGGGAAGTGGGTGGGAGTCTCCCAGGCATTCTGAGACAGTAGGCAAGTTAAACGAGCACGGTTATTGAAATTAATATGTCCCAATTCATAGACTTATGATTTACAGACATTTGTTAAAATGTATCTGGCATTTTAAAAAAGAAAAGAAATAACATTAACAACAAAGCCTACTTTCAATGTAGATATTAACACATATTCCAATTTTGAGAAAAATTGTCTATAAAACTGTATCTCAAACTTTGTGTCATAAATGCTGTTAGTGAAGGTAGTTTGTTCCTTTGATCTTCGGCTCATGTGCTCATTCAGAGCCAATTTCCGGGAAACTGGTAGCTTGATGATGTCACGTGATGATTCTCAGGAGTACAATGAGCATGCTCCTGCCAGTACATGGGATATTCACATTGGCATTAATCATCATCCGCTATTTATATAGCGCCACTATTTCTGCAGCGCTGTACAGAGAACTCGCTCACCTCAGTCCCTGCCCCATTGGAGCTTACAGTGTAAGTTCCCCTAACATACACAGACCGAGAGAGTGAGAGTGACTAAGATCAAATTAATAGCAGTCAATTAACCTACTAGTATGTTTTTGGAGCGTGGGAGAAAACCAGAGCAAACATGGGGGGAACATACAAACTCCACACAGATAAGGCCAACCCCAGTGCTGTGAGGTGGAAGTGCTAACCACTAAGCCACTGTGCTGCCCAAATTAATGCTCATACATATTAATAGTGCCCAGAAAAATGGCTAACTTCATGCAAACATGTAGAAAGGTTAATTGTCATCTGTCATTGCAACGATGACAGATGACTTTTAGACCCCATTTATTAAAAACAGCCTCCGATAGGAAGTGCTGTCCTGGCAATGATTTCACTTACCTTAAAAGTCCAGTTGTCAGGCTCTCCTCTCCGGTCACTATGGCAAGGTTGCTTTCCACATGCGCAGGGACATACCTGAGATAGTGACCGGAGCAGAGAGCAGGTAAGCTGCGATGAGTGCTCATCCACTGCAATGCTTTCCCCATAGGCTTCAGTGGCTAAAGCCATCTACAGAGGGCATTCGCTATTGCGGACAAATTTTCGGAACTTGTTAAATCACGTATCACCACAGTCCCCATAGAGATATCTATGGGGACTGGTTTTGCATACAAAGATATCTGCTGCAATCTTTACTTATAAATAACTTTGAAGCTTTATTTTGTGGATTTTAGGTTAAAGTACTTTGTTAAATAGGCCGCTAAATGAGATCCAATATGTTTCTCTTATATCAGTAGGCAGCTGTAAAGGTCTGTGTGACTGCACAATCTTCATAGCTCTGTGCTGTTGGGGGACCCAGTTTTGCAGAAAAATGAGCAGAGATTCCTACCATAATAGCCGCAGTGTGTGCAGCAGACATCACTGTGATGTCCACGCGCCACATCGCCGCCAATTGAATCTCCCCCTTAGGGTGAGAAAACAGTCTCTTGTCTAGTTATGCAGTCCTTGGAGATAGATGTATGTTCTGCACTGTCCTTCATGAGTCACCGTTTTGTGTATACACTGTACCATTATAAATGTATATAAGACATGGCCTTCCTCGCCACACTTTTAATGAAAACAATCCTGGAATTTAAAATAGGTTACTGGGACTGAATACATTCTGTGTAGTAATGCTCATGACCTTTCAGTAGATATCAACCCAATGTCCTTACCTATTTCATTTTAACTCCCTTACTTACGCTAATTAAATGTTATGTGCTTACAAACATATTTAATACCTCGCAAATTATCGCTAACATTAATGAGTGAAATATGTTTTTTTAAACAGCTGTCCTATTTGTACCTTTTCATATAGGTGTCATCCTCTACTCCTCCTTCTCATCCAGTCCCTCTCCCAAGCCTGTGACTTCCACCCTCCACCCTCAAAACATCACCAGGATTAGACCTTCCTCACCTAGAACTCTTATCCACTCTCTCATTATCTCCCATCTCGACTATTGCAACCTGTCTGGTCTTCCTCTCACCAGACGGCCCCCTCTTCAACCCATCCTTAACGCCACGGCAAGACTGTTTTTCCTCTCTAGTCACTATGCTTATGGCTTCCAGTTCTGCCACTGTCTACACTGGAACCCTATTCCTTGTGGAATGCAATTCAACCATCCTGTTATTTTATTATTACCATTTATTTATATAGTGCCACTAATTCTTCAGCGCTGTACAGTGAACTCGCCCACATCAGTCCCTGACCCATTGGAGCTTACAGTCTATATTCCCTAACAAACACACACAGAGACAGACAGACACACAGACTATGGTCAGTTTTGATAGCAGCCAATTAACCTACCAATATGTTTTTGGAGTGTGGGAGGAAACCGGAGCACCCGGAGGAAACACGGGGAGAACATACAAACTCCACACAGATAAGTCATGGTTGGGAATCGAACTCATGACCCCAGTGCTGTGAAGCAGAAGTGCTAACCACTATGCCACCCTGCCCCTGTTAATTCACCAACATTCTCACTCCGTGTCACCCTCTCTTTTCTCAGTCCCCCCCCCCCCCAATAGATTGTAAACGCTCACAAGCTGGACCCTCCTTCCTCATATCTTCCTGACTGCTCCCTCCTCATCCATGCATCTTTCATTCTTACCTCCCTCATGTTCTTTATGACATCTGTTGTATATCCTGCCAGTTATACCTTATGCACTGTGTTATACTTATGCACTGTGTTATATATCCTGCCAGTTATACCTTATGCACTGTGTTATATACCCTGCCAGTTATACCTTATGCACTGTGTTATATACCCTGCCAGTTATACCTTATGCACTGTGTTATACTTATGCACTGTGTTATATACCCTGCCAGTTATACCTTATGCACTGTGTTATATACCCTTCCAGTTATACCTTATGCACTGTGTTATATTTCCTGCATAATACTTTGTCTGCTGGTCCTCTACCAATGTCATTGTCATTATATGCTGTACTTCTCCACTGTACTGTGCTGTGAAATTTTGTAGTGTCTTATAAATAAACCATAATAATAAAGGCACAAAACTGATCATAGCCTAAAATCTTTCATAATGATTGTGGGAAGTATTATCAGATGTGACCTTTGATTCACAAAATCCAGGATCTGGTTTGAGTATTAGCCAAATCATGAGGGGTTGTCATAGCATTTGAGATTTCCTTCCAGTTTAATTATAATATGTAAATAGATGTAGCTTGGTGTTCAGCAGAATCTTGAAATGTGAATTTGGTTTGTCCCTTAATGATGTTTAAATAAAAATGCATTCTTTTCACACTAGCGATAAAGCTAAATATATGAAATCATTGTATGGTTAGTAACAAAAAAACATTATTGGCTTCAAATTTGGGAGATTTGGTTCACTTACGTATTTAATATATTTGTTATTATCATATCTTTTATATTGCAGCTTGAAAGTGTAGCTGGCTTTCAAATAGATGCCATATGTAATGGCAACACGTGGCTTGTGTGATATGGTCTATAACAAGTTTGGTGGTCTGAATGTGCCCAGAATTATTTTTTTTGACCCTCTGGTTGACTTGTAACCACTTTTTTTTTTTTTTAAATAACCTTTAGTTTAACAGGCTATGATTCGTGAGAATGTATTTGATGATTATAATCTTCTTGCAGCTGTCCTTAGGGCTGACAGGTCATCCATTTGAAACCTAACACACATAAAGTACACATGCTGCATGATAGCATAACTGTTAGCTCAGTTGCGCAATTTCAAATGATTGGCTTGCTGGCCTTAGCGTCTCCAAAATACAATGTGATGGATCATTTCCTTAAAATAAAAGAAAAAAACCCTGTAAAATAGACTGTTTCACAGTCTGTAAATGGAAGGAGAATGCAGCATGCTTTTCTGTATGGCTTTTCAGTTCCTGGTACTGAATTATTTTACTTTTCATGTATGTGTGTGTATATATGTGTGTACATCTTACAAAATTGTGCTTGGGAAGATTGTTACTATTTATAACTCAATCTGACATTTTGGTTTTGCTGTGTAATTACAAATCACACCATTGTGATATGCTATAAGATCAAGGGTGTACCTGGAGTGTATAGGTAGCATTTACTTTGCCTGTTTGTTCTTCAAATACTCACCATCTAAGATCTACCTCCAGAAGCCTGCTAATAATGTAATTGAATATGGAATCGAGACACTCTTGTTTCTCCTACAGAACTCACCATTTCTGGAACATACTACCTGAGTCACTTAAATCTACCAACTGTCTGTCAAAAGGCTCTGAACCTATTTGTAATTGTGATGCATAATGCCTTTTGTCTGTAATTTGGTCACAAGTTGTTATGCTGTATCCAGGATATACTTGGAAATGAATGGTGACTCTCAATGCATTTCTTCCTGGTAAAATATTTTCTAAATTGTCTTCTCTGTATTGTTAATAATTTTTTTTGGAACTTTAACCACCTCCGTGTAAGTTGTTTGTAAATACTCAGTAGGTTTGTTTGTCTGCTAAATAGTTAAAGTGCATGAATGGTTAATGGAAGCGGGTGGCGGTGTATAAACCTGTGCAGCCAAGGCCATAATGATCCTTTCAAAAACCCACACCTTTCCTCCAGGCTGATTGAAATGCTAAGATCAAAGCACACACTCTCACAGACTCGCACACACATCCTTCAAAGCAGTGCAGGATTGATACTGAAAACGGAAAAGCTGTTGGTGATGTAATATAGCTTTTTATTTCAACCCCCATTCCTGCCTCCCTCCCTTTCTCTCTCCCTCTTTCTCTGTTTAAACAAAGGCCGCCCTTGTTTATTTAGAGAAGCAAAGTGTGCTGAGAGCTGGGGAGGGAAGGAGAAAAGATACCCAGGTATTTCAAACTGCAGCCTGATTTTGGAGAAAGCTGCCAGATATTGGAGATCGACTGCCACCCAAGTTGATTTGGTGCTCATCCTCTCCGATCCTGTTGCTTCTTGCCTTTTGTATTAATTAAAGTGTAACTTTGTAATTTGATGTTTTAAAGTAGAAAATGTACACGGTTGAAATAATAAATAAAAATTCTAATATTTTTAAAGAAGCAAGCTAGGAATTAGCAGTTATATTTTGCCCAGTTTGGATTTCTGCCACCTAACAGACTCCATAGGGGTATGGAGAAGTGGAGGTATTGCACATAGCAACCAATCAGATTGTATCTTTATCTACTACATTCTAAGAAATGATATCTAGAATCTGATTGGTCGCTATGGGCACCACTTCCACTTTTTCTTTTGAGAAGGCTTGATAAAGCCACCCAATGGTCTCTCTGCATTCTAAATGCAGACTATACAATATAAAACTGTAGTTTTCTTCTGCTGAGTACAAAAACTTCCTTTTGCACTGACCCAATCAGGAGCCAGTTATTGCATCCTTCATTTTTGAAGTCTACTGTGATGGAATGCATTAAACTGACTGTTACACTGGTGTTGCTAGTCTTCTTGCTATGTTTGTAAATAAAGTAGGGAGGATTGTTTGCTATACACAGTTGTATATTTTATGTCTGTTCCCTATGTCCTCATTGACTAAGCTAATGTGTATGCAAATAGTGTCATTGTATGCAAATGTAATTATGGTCATTTGGTCACATGTTGTGCTTTAAAAGAGAGTCGACATTTGCATGCGGTGATGTTGATGCACGTTTTTTAGAAGCTTCTGTGATTGGTTGCCCGCATTTCACAGCTGTAAAATTATAAAGGTTATCAAGATAAATTGATTTATTAATCCAGGAAGCAAGTACTCTGCATTCAGACTAGTCTCCACATGTTGCATTTAATTAAGTTGTAATACGTTTATCGTTTCCTTTTTTAAAACTATATTCCATTTGCTTCCACAACATTTTAATTAAGCCGTGACCTGAATTGAAGGAGAGGTGCAGAAAAACAAAGCTAAATTGATACAGATATTTGCAACTCTATGGAGAAAATTAATTGCCTGAAGTTCATGTGAGGCGATTAAATTGGGGCTTAGTCCAACTGTAGGAGACCACTGCATTTATAAAGTGATTAAGAATCACTTGTGATGCATAACACAAACAAAAGAATGAGTTACAAAACAAACTACTTTTCAGGTTAAGCTCTTGATATCTACTGTGTAGCCGGTAAGGCTAGATACACACTATACAAAATTTCTTCTGATGCAATATCCTTAACGATTTTACTAACGATTAAAAATTTGTCCCGATCAGTATGCCGAATCATGTATACGCACTAAACACACTTTACACGATTTACCTTCAGATCTGTGCTCTTCATCGGTCATAACCATCGGCTGAAAAGATCCTAACTGCACACTGCCTAGAGATCTATGGACACTGCTGGTCATCAGTACATACACACTGCAGGATTGGAGCAACATTGAATGAAATCAAATGAAACTATACTATCATCATTCTTTGTTGTAGCATACACACTATTGTGATATTGGGCCAAACGGACGTTTGATTGGCTCAATTATCGTCTGAAAACACTTTAGTGTGTACCCAGCCTGAGGGGGAGGCTGCCCAGGTGATTTTGATCTGCAGTCACTTGCATATGAGATCAGTTAGATAACTGCAGAGCTCCTATGATACCACCTACACGTGTCACGTCTCCTGCAGCTGTCATAGGTGGCTGCCCATATAATCTAGCCCTTGCATTACTGTGGATTACCATATATTTGTGCTACATCTGCCTTGTTAATAGACATGCCCACTTACAGGGAATTGTGTTTTTTTTTATATTCAAGAGGCCCAAAGACTGACTTATGTAAATAGTGCAAAAGTGCATCTAACTAAAGAGGCAAGTGAATTTTTGTTTAGTAGAGCAGTCTTGTATGACATTTGCCTTCATTGAATTATTGGCAAAAACAATTGACAGGTGATATTTCCTGCACTAAGGTTTACTTGAAAAGTGGAACACTTAGAAAAAAATATTGGCCCTTTCCAATACCACGTCTGATTTCATACACAATAAATTAGGGTAGCACAGTTGGATGCTTTCAGCTGACCCCAGCTGCCTGCACTGTTCATCAACATAAGGGCTGATTCAATTAGCCGTGAGGTTCTGTAGTGGCTTTGCGCACTGTGTTTATGCCAGTGGCGGATCCAGTGGAGGATGGGGGGGGATAGAGGCAATCGCCCCCACTAGGAGGTGCAGGCGGCCTGCAGCCATACACATATCCTTGTCAGACAGAGATCCTGCCCGGCCCTCGGACTTATCTCTGCCAACAGGGACCAGGCAGAGATGAAGGGAGTGGGGCAGTAAATCGCCCGCCCCCCCCCCTCCCTAATAAAAAAGCTAGGTCCACCCATGGTTTATGAATACAAACAGCAATCGCGTAAATTAAAACTCATAGAAGTGCGGGCAGAAAATGTGTGAAGATCGTTACCTGAACATCACACTGAAACATAACACATGTGCTACTTTGACACCTGGTGGCTCACTGAATCTGCTCCATAGAGTTTGTTAGTTGACTACATTTTTTTTATGGCCTGCTGCTTGCAAGCATATATTTATAACATACATGTATTTAGGCAGCCCAGCAATAGGTAATGTACTGTATAGTTTAGGGTTTTCAATGTAGATTTTCCTGTACTCAATCATACAGTGTGATCCTGTAAAACTATTATATTTTTTTTCTTTTCTTTTAAACCATGTCAAGGTTGCCATTTGACCTGTCCCAAATCCTTAAGCTTAGATTAATTTGCTGGGTCCTACACTGGAGTTTGGACTGGCGCTGCAAGTGTAGGACACAGCTTCACCTTGAATTACAAGAGTATTACTGGGATCGTTTGATGTTCCTTCCCCACTTCCTGAGTAGTCTCAATGCCTCTTTGATGGATTATTGCATTTTGCCTTTTCAAAGCTCTGGTATTGTGTGTCTGGCTAACAGTAAAACAAAGACTTCACATTCCCATCTGGTCCTTTTGCTCAGTGGCCCTGGGAAGTGGCGAAAAAAATAAAATGTTAGGCAGTGAATGAGTTAAACAGGATGCCTAGCTCTTACCATTCGCATCGCCTATTTAATGCTTCTCCTGTTTATGATTCTTATGGCAGTAATGTAAAAACATTGCATAAATTATTCATCAACAAGTCAAATGAAATCATGGCTATACCATGCCTTTTGATGCTAGTTTTCTGCTTGTTTGCTATTGTTATTTTATTAGTAAACTCTAAACTATTTTACAGAGCGTACAGGTAGTTCCACTTTGCTAGACATTGGGGCCTTCTCAGAAGGGACTAGTACCCCAACTCCGATCTCTGGATTTTATTTGGAACTGAAATAACTGTAGTTGAGAGCAGCAGTGTTAGCCGAGTCCTGCTAGTCCAGCAAAGTGGTCCACATTACATGTATACAGTATTCATAAAACAATGCTAACTGTACAGACTGGTCACATTTGACAGGGAAGATTATAAAGTAAAACGGAGGAAAGATAGGTGCCTAAAAATCCTTGCTGTTATACATCTGCTCAATACGTTGTGCATCCTACTGGCTTGGCACATATGACCCGCTAAGTTATGTGTTGGGGAGCTCGGTTGCCTCACTCTGAGATAGAAAGGTGTGCAGAGAAACCTAAGCTACATTTGTGCAAGTGATGTACTTGCAGTCTCATAAGTAACATAAATGATATGCCCATCATGCTTAAAGCTGGACAGATCACGTTACTTACGAGACTGCAAGTACAAGTCCAATTCACTGTCTTGGTTTTAAAGGGCATGATATTTGCTTTTCACTCATGTATTCACAGTGGATTTACAATAGCCATAGCAGTTCATGTCGCCTTGGAGGGCCAAGAGAACAAAGTCTTATTTATTTATTTATTTTTTTATTTATTTAGACCCTTACAAAAGGAATGTCTTTTATAGTGTATATAGGTAATGGTGTTGGTTTTGGTAAAAACCAACACCAATGCATCTGCATTTTCTGTACAGAATTGTTTTAGGACAGAACGGATCTTTGTAACCAGGTGTGATGGAATTGTAGTGGCCTCAAAGTTTTGTTTTGAAGCCCACTAGTTTTTAGTTGTTTTATTACCCTCCTGCTTGTGACCAACAGAGTCTCTGTGAATGTAATGGAATGTTGAGGAAATGTTCCATTACATTTTGCTTCTTGCAAAGTTAGAGATTTAAATAACATTTTGTCATCTTGCTTCATAGACGAGAAGTACAAATTTCTGCTCTTACTTCCCCTACGTCAGTGATGGTCCAAATAGGTGTCTCTTTCTTTGATAAATGCATTCTTTTAAGTTACTGCTGAGATTATAAGGGCAATGTGTGGCCCTTATAACGGTAAGAGATGTGGCCCCTGAAGTGTTTCACTGCCCTACACATTTGTATGGGGCCACTAGAATTGCAGCACATAATACAGTTAGCAACATTCAGTGTAAAAAAAAAATTACAGTAGAGAAAAGTATGTACAAGCAAATGAAGCGTAGTAAAATGGACTTTAGAATCAAATCCACTATAATAAACTACAAAGAGAAGCTGTAAAGACTATTTATATGTGTGTAGTTATCAGAATGTAAATATTTGTGTGTGTGAATGCTCTTTGTCATATATATTTCAGGCTTGGGACAGGGGGGTAGTTGGCATAACTGAAGTAGCTGTCAGCAGGCATTTTACCCCAGAATCCACCCCACAGGTGGAAAGACTCGCGTATCCAGGGAAATGTTTTTTTTTTTTTGTCTGCTGAGTGCAATGTTTGGTAACAAGTCTGAGTTTAGTGTCTCCAGCCCTGAGTGAGGAGACCTGCCGGCTACAGCCCGCTGTCCTTTGAAAGCTGAGATCTTTAAAGTGCAGCCAAATGCTTAGTGAGTGAGGAATGATGTGCAATGGAAAGATTGTGTCTTACTTCCTGCTAACATGCTCTGCATACTATACCTCATCTATTATACCTTCTTCAAAGCTGTGGCTCAAGTCCTGGGTCCTGTTGCCATCTCCCCTCTCACTAGGCCCCACAGTGGGTATCAGTGTGTCTCTAAATCCAGCATCGTTCCTGTATTTCTAGTAGTCATTTTACATTTGTTGCCTGTTAATGTATATATATTTCTATTTCTATATAAAGTTTGCAGCTTAGGAAATCCCACAACCTTTCAGAGTCTGGTTGGAACATGGTGTTATGTGGTGTATTGGGAAAACATGCTGCCGGATATTACCCTTGAGTGGATGTTCTGGCTCCAGTAAAAAGGAGACTGTTTTTATTGCTTGTCTTGGGCTCTGAACACTGTATGACATAAAAGTATAAATAAAATCCCTCACACTGAAGTAGTATTATGTAGCGGCTTTAGCTCAGCGTATAAAGTCCAGATTTGTCCTCTAGTATCCTGGTTGTCGGAACAGCCGTTTTTCACCAAGGAAATGAATTATTCATTCTAACACTTCTTGTTGCTATGTCTCTGGAAATGTCATTCTGCTCCAATCATATAATATACCATTTTAGCAGCTTCAGAGATGCCCTCATTTTATTTCTTTACCGTTAATTCTTCATCCAAATGGGTTCATAGAACCAGTTTTTCTTTTACCTGTAGAATTAATTTGTCATGTTGTTCGTTTCACATTTTGATATTTTAAGCCCTGCTGATTAGTGCAAGTTAAGGGCAGCACGTGGCCAAGTGGTTAGCACTTCTGCCTCACAGCGCTGGGGTCATGAGTTCAATTCCCGACCATGGCCTTATCTGTGTGGAGTTTGTATGTTCTCCCCGTGTTTGCATGTGTTTCCTCCGGGTGCTCCGGTTTCCTCCCACACTCCAAAAACATACTAGTAGCTTAATTAGCTGCTATCAAAATTGACCCTAGTCTCTCTCTCTCTCTCTCTCTCTCTCTCTCTCTCTGTCTCTCTGTCTGTGTATGTTAGGGAATTTAGACTGTAAGCTCCAATGGGGCAGGGACTGATGTGAATGAGTCCTCTGTACAGCGCTGCAGAATCAGTGGCGCTATATAAATAAATGGTGATAATGAAGTTACTAATCCCAATTATTTCACGCCAACACCTAGCAAGTGGTGTCTAAAGTCCCCCCTCTACTACAATGAGGACAATTCGGTGGCACAGACCACATATAAACCTCTGTATTCCATTTGCTGGGGTTGATCCTGCTTTTTTTTTTTTATTCTTGGGGCTAAACCACGGCTGCACTGAGTGTTTGGCAGAGACCTCCACTGATGGAGACCTTGTCAGAGCTTCCCCAAGGTCGTGTGTTCATTAAGAGCAACTGGCATTTCATCTCATACATGCCATTCCAACACACAAACATATACACACGCACATCACAGCTACCGGCCTGGCATTCCTCCACACCAGAGCTCTGACTGCAGTGTACATGCAGTCTGACGGGAACATGGATTCTGAAACCACTTGCCTCCTAGGTTATTCATTGCGCTGTGTGAGTAGATAAGACACATTTTCCTTCCATGACAGCAGCTCGTTTATATTAAAAAAACGAAACAAAAAAACATTCATTATACATTGGTTGTAAGCTTGCAAGCAGGGCCTACTCACCTCTGTCTGTTTTACCCAGTTTGTTTATTAGTTTACTGTGTTTGTCCCCAATTGTAAAGTGCTACAGAATATGTTTGTGCTATATAAATTATATGATGATGATGATAATAATACATATTACAGAATAACATGTTTGAAGTGATCTGAGAGAAGCTAGCTATACCGTGCTTCCAAGTGGCAACATGTAACCATATTGTCATGCACTGCAGTTACATATACAGTACATGGAATGGTATTCAATAGCATGATTTCAAAACAAACAGCTGACTTTAAAGTGGACCCTTTAACTACACAGTGGATGGAGGCAGCCAATCTGATTCCTGAACCAAAATTGAGCTTATAAATTCACTGGTATTACTTATAATAGTTTATCTTTAAGAACCAAACACCTTAAAGCTGCATCATCACCTAGAGAAAATATCAGGATAGCAGGACACCTCATCCGGCAGAGCTACAAGGGTCATCAATTGGCCTTACTGCTTAAATTCAACCCCACCTGCCTGCTGCCATTTACAGATGGTGTGCTTAATTAGCCTGGGGGGGGGGGGTCACATCAGTAAAATATTTCCTAGGTTTTAGTGCAGCTTTAAGAATTACTTATATAAAATAATCCTTTATTTGGTACTTAGTGCTGGCTATATTGTATTCTATTTCCCCGTCTCCACTCTTCCCTATTAAACCATTTGAACTGCAGGGGAACTTAATGGGATTTTCACTAGCTGTGTAATTCTACTGATATCATTAGCGATTCAAACTTCAAAGCACAGAAAGCTATTGGTCTTGTGTGTTTTGAGCCCCAAGTGACTTCAGTGAAATGACAAGGCTGAGGGCGGACCATGTAAGCCAGAGATGGGCGACAGGTGGCCTTAGGGCCACATGCAACCCTCCCAATTGTCACCTGAAGCTCTTTCCTGTACTATTGTCAGATTTGTATATTGGAGCTTGTAACACTTGTTTAAAATGTCTGCTGACATGTTACTGCAGATGGGTGTCGCTTTCTTTGATTAAATGTGCTGTTTTTTGTTTTTTTAAAAAAAAAACAAAGTCAAGAGAAATGCGTGTTTTTGTGGAGGACATAATATAAGGGGTGAAGCGTCTCATATTGGGTGTGATTCAAGCCTTTAATCTTGTTTGTTTTCTATGGAATGTTGGATACAGTAGATGAATTTGACACATTGAAGTTATGAATTGGCGATTTGTAGTTACAAACCTATAAGGAATTGGACTATTTCTCACTCGGTTTTGCTCTGCATGTCTGATCACCCAGCTCCCTTTGAAAGATAGAGTGCTTGTGTTCTGTCTCCCCCTCCCTCTGTGTACCCTGGCTCAGCCGCACCCCAGAGCTGGCCATGGCAGCTGCAGAACTGGGAGGGCGAGCATGCTTTCTGCCCATGCAACTGCTCCCCTGGCAACAAGCTCTTTGAAGATGACCCCCTTGTGGGTTGCTTGTTGTCTCCCTTGTGTAGAATTATTGATTGGAGTTTGGGGGAAGGGATGGTTGGACTTTCATCTAAGTTTTCCCAGCTCTTAACATTCTTACATGTCAATCCAGAATGCCGAGATGTGAGCACATAACATTTGTTTAATAACCTATGCTTATATAAAGATAAACTTGCCAACAGTTACATATCATAGATACAGGAGTACAAATGACAGTATCCGCTCACATAGGCATTTGTTAATGAATCCAGCAACACATATCGGGGGGGCATTTATGAAAAAGGTTAACAGGGAAAAGATGCTGTAAATCATAGGAACCAATCGGTTTCTAATATTTATTTCTAGTACAAAACAATAAAAGCCAACATCTGGCTGACAGCACTGTGTACGATGGGGGGCACACATCATTTAAAGACACACATTAAACACATGCTGGTGTGTTGGGAGCCTTCACACGCACTTTTGTGACTAATACATAGAGTCAGCTTTATCCTTGGTGAGTGGCCAAGTGCCTGATCATATATCAATATAGTACTATAAATGTGTCTAAAATGAAATGGTCAAACTTAAAACATAAGCACATATTGTATTTACGTCATCAATTCATTTAAAGGGTAACTCCATTCAAAATGATTGTCTTCTTAAAAATCCCCTATTCCTCCCAGTTAGTAAAACCACTGCGGCCCGCTGCACTGGGGCCACTAAGGCTAGACGGATACCCCCACTGCAGCACCACTCGGTTAGTTCTCCCGACTTACTGTGCATGAGTTTATAGAAGTTGTAGAAGTTGTTATTCTCCAGTAAGGGCCTGACTAAAGCTGGGTACACACTACAGAAGTTTCCACCAACTTTTTATGCCGATCAGTTTTACATACGATCGATGGTCCGATCGCTCGGTCCATGGACTGCATACATACTAGCCTTGTTTTAAGCGATAAAGGGAAGAGCGGACGTCCCTTTAGCGACTTTTTACAGCCATGTTGTCGTGAGCAATGATTTCAATTTCATACACACTGAAGCAACATTTGCGGGGCATGTAACGATATACCAAAGACATTAGCATAAAGGGGCAGAGCTTTCGCTATAGTTAACAAAGAAAAAGAGAAGGCAACACTGTCTCTTCATTCATTCCTATTTGTAAACCTACAATGGATACAGTAGAAGAAGAAAAAGCAACTGCACTTTTCCTGCTTGCTGAAGACTGCAGGTATGGAACCAAAGAGAAAGAAGGAGAAAGAGTAGATTTTGTTGGAACAAAGATTGGTTCAAGAGGAGAGACACATTCTCTCATATGCCCCTGCTACAGGAGATACGGGACAACACCCCAGATGACTTTAAGAATTTTCTTCGTATTAGGGTTAGGGTTAATGGTCTGCAGCCAGACAGGTGCAATACACATCTATACAAAACACAAGCCTGTGATGTGCGGATACCGCACCACGTGGGACTGGTACAGGCATCACAAATTTACATACACACGCCCCCCAGGTCGAGGAAGTATCGGAGGATTGTCGTGGATCGGTCTGAAGTTTATACACACTACACAACGGAAACGAGATTGGAACGAAAATATTGAACGGTACGACCAACTAAATGAGGCAGCAATCGTCGATTTGGGCAGACTTTCGACCATCGTGTCACTGCACACACTGACCCGACTTTCAAACGAGCGGTCGTATGTCGGTTGGTTGAGACGATTATTGGACAAAAACCCTGTAGGTGTGTACCCAGCTTAAGCTGTAGGGAGTAGTTGTACAGATATTACCCACGTGCCTGGCTTGTAACATGGCGCTGCAGTCTCATAACACTTTTTATGAACTTTTGTTCATCGATTCACATTTTACCCATGTTTTACTGTATATTAGTTTTATAAAAGGCATTTGATATCCTGTTTATAAATCACTCAATTATGAGTTAACGTAAATGACTGATCGAAGCTAATATTTGATTGATTGCTATTCACAATGACATAACAAATGAAAACTAGATTTTGATTGGTTGCTATTCACCTATTCACCCACACACAGTCTTTTTGCCCCGTGTGTGAGCACTGCTGTCTTTTTGGATACCACATGTAACACTTGCAATCATTTAAATCAGCCTTTTAGGTTTCAAAGTATGCCCATGTAGCAATCTAATCACCTTATAATAAAAGTGGTAACTTTCGTTAACATTAGTTGGCTCCATTGTTTTGTATTTTCTCTGTATACATATTTGTGTTTTTATATAAATGTTCTGAATAATATTTATTAGGCTTGAAAGTATGCATTTCATATAAGAAAAGGTAAATGTTTTGTTAACTGTTCACATTTTCAGTTACCTCTATTATGTGTGAGAATACACTCAATGCTCAGTGGAATGCAAAGATGCCAGGTGACCATGTGATAGTGACCGGAGACCTGCTCGCTTATTGTGTTACCATGGCAACCAGCTCTTACGGAGTGCAATACTCCTGTTTGTGTCCTTTTTTTGTGGTTAATCGTTTTCTACTTGCAATCGTGCATTAGTGGATCCACTCTCTTCAATCCAGGGTTTTGTTTTGAATATGAAGAAGAGCCTGTGCACCAATAATAGACAAAAATGAAATGATATTGGTCCCATAGATTGTAAGCTTGCAAACAGGGCCCTCTTACCTCTCTGTATGTATTACCCAGTGTTGGTTTATGACTGTTTGTTCCCAATTGGAAAGCGCTACAGAGTTTTCTGGCGCTATATAAATAAATAAATGTTGATGATGATGGTAGGTAATTGGGTACAGTGTGCTGGGCTATGTAAAGCCTAGTTTAGTCCTTTGCAACCTCAGCTTGTATTGAGCTAAAACTCCAGCGGTTTTCATCTAACCTGTGACCAAACAACTGGAGGTAGAGAAGTGTAGGGCAGCTAGAGGCACAGTATATCTTTAGGAGAGTGGTTTTAGGAAAGCAGACTTTACATTCTGATATGGTTACTCAGTAAATAACAGCCAATCACATTCGTTCAATTGTAACTTGTGATTGGCCCTCCCAGCCACTCCCCCCAGACCCCCTGCTTCCATTTAAAGTTGTGGACTACATTGAATTGCCGATTCTGTAATACATGCAGAGCTCTTGGGAAAGACAACAGCACGTTGCTGCTTCTAAAATCTGGCTTAGGGACCAGGCACATCAGTAAAATCTTTCATACAGGTGTTACTGCAGCTTTAGATACTGCTTCCATTTATATCATAGCTAGCAATGGACAAAATCAGTCCATAGCAGGAAAGTAATTGTCTGTTTTCAAATTTTCACCACATACATTAAATTGGATAAATCTATGTTAATGTGACATATATCAAATAAGATTTTACTTAGTCATTATTTGTTTTACAAGCAATAGACAAACATTAAGAAGCCATTTGTGAAAAAGTAAGTACATCCCAAGATTTAGTAGCTTGTAGTATTAGTTATTTGAAGCAATCATTTTTGGATGAATTTGTCACTCTTTGTTTTTGACACAGTTTGGTCCACTGTTTCAGAGTATTAATGTTTGAGGGCATTAGTTTGTGCAGACCATGGTTCAGTTGTTGGAGTTCATGGTGGACTTATTGATTGTGAAGCATGCTAGCCCTGTGGCTGCTTACCCAAACAATCACCACTGTGCTTGTCAGCTGGTATGAGGTTCTTGTGGTGATGTGTTTGTTTGGTTTTCACATAGCGTGGTGGATTAGGACCATACAAATGCACTTTTGTGTCTTCTATCTCCAAAGAACACTGTTCCACAAGTCTTGTGTTTTGTTCATATGTAACTTTGCAAACCTGATTTGTAATAAAGAAAATGTTATTTTGTTTTCTGGAGGGAGTCCACATCCACTGTATTTGTAGAGGCTTGTAGATCTCTGGATGTAGCTCTTGGGATCATATCCATTTTCTTGGAGCATCACACAGCCTAATCTTTGGGGGAATTTGCTGGGACGCCCACTTCTGGAAAGATTGGCAACTGTCTTCATTGTTTTCCGTTAGTAAATAATTTTACCAGTGTAGACTGAAGGACTTCATTTGACTGATAAGCAGTAACTCTGGGACCGAGCTGCCAAGGGTTCTGCTTTTATAAAGAGGTTGTAGCACTTCCTGATGATGAAATTACCTCCTTCATTGATGATAATGCAGTAACATTGTACATTTCACATAGGACTTCTTCATGTTGGATTATTTTTTATTGAACCATGACAAGCTAAAATCTGCTATGGGTTATTTGTCATATGAGATGTTTAAAATTTTAGGATTTGGTGAGGACTAGATGATTTTTTTTTTTTTTTTTTAAACTCTTTATTTGTAGAGGAAACAACAGGAACAGTACAGATAACATTTTGGACAAGAAAAATATTAATAATCAAGGTGTTTCCTCTGAGTTTTATACTTTTATATCGGTGGGGGAAAGAGAAGGGAGGACTAGATGATTTTTAATTATAATGTTATCGATTTTTTTCCCCAGGAAATAACATCACTAATTGGTCTCCACAATTCTCTCTGTTAGTATTACAGACACCTTGTTTTTTATTCTGAATTTAATAGTGTATATCTATTTAGGACAGAAAATGAAAAGAAATGGCATTGACAAAATTGACACCCTAGACATAATATTTGGCAGCACAATGTTTGGTCAGAATAACTACAATTGACCTCTTCCTAGAGCCATGGATGAGCTTCCTGCACCTCTCTACTGGTGGTTTAGTCCTCTCTTCTTGTGCAAACTGCGTAAGTTCTCCCGTATTGGAAGGTTCCTTCTCCCAACTGTTCTCACATTTCTCCACAGGTGCTCTATGGGATTTACATCTGGATTCCTTGCTGGCCACTTCAGAAAAGTCCAGAGTCTCTTCATTCCTGATGCTTTGAAGTGTGTTTGGGGTCATTGTCTTGCTGGAAGACCTGTGACCTGTAATGGAGACCCAAGTTTCAGACACTGTGTTCAACATTGCGCTCTAAATTTCATGATGGTGTGTGCACACGTTCAAGGCACCCGGCTCTGCCAACAAAATATATCGCTGAGCCTCTCCCATGTTTGACTGTAGGGAAGGTGTTCTTTATGTTTGAAAGCTTCATTTTGCTTTCTGGAAACATAAGGGTCATGTGTTTTACCGAAAAGCTGTAATTTGGTCTAATCTGTCCACAGGACATTCCCCCAGAAGGCGTTTGGAGTATTCATGTATGTTTTGCCATTCAGACTTTCTTATATCTCTCTCTCAGCAGTGGGGACATCCTGGGCCTACTACCATATAAGCTCCTCTTATTGAGTTGGTGACGATTGTTGCAAGTTCAAGCTGTCCTACCTTGTATTTGTAGGTCACCTTGAATCTGTTTGTCAGTTGATCAAGGTGTTTTCTCCATCTTTCAAACATACCTATGTTGTTATCTTTGATCAGGTTTTCTCTTGCGGCCACATTGAAGGAGGTTGTCTACAACGCCATGAGCCGTAAACCTCCTAATAACATTACATACGGTGGAAACTGGTACACCGAGGTCTCTGGAGATTTGGCTGCAATCTTCTGTCTGACGTCAGACAATTCTCTGGCTTTCTTTCTTTTCTCCATACACATTGCAGTATACACAGTGACACAAAACAGAAGGAGCCCTTTCATTTATTCAAGGTTGTTAGAGAGTGATTTTTATATTGCAAGCACCTGCTGTTCACCACAGCTGAGTTCAGTTCCAAAGTGAAGAATACCTTGTTAAATTATAATTCTTTCGAAAAGGTGTCAAAACGTTGTCTGGCCCATTTTAGGATTTCTGTGTGCTATAAGCTACAACTTAGAAAATATTTCTGCTTTTTTGTGTTTTTATTCCACTGCAAACCAAATAAAAACATGTTGATGCCAAAATATTATTTTAACAATTTTCTGGAAGAAATAGCGCATGATTACAAAAAAAACTGCAAGGGTGCCAATATTTTAGGCCACAACTGTATGTCATACTTGCCATGAGTAAGGTTGGAGAGGGTGGGCATGACATATCGCATCATTTTGTGGGAAAATTGTCTGCTCTCCCAGGAGTCCAGGAGACCAACCTGGAATTCGGAGTCTCCCGGACATTACGGGAGAGTGGGCAAGTTTGCTGTATATTTTTTATATTCAAAGGATCAGGTGCTTTTCAATAAAGAAGGCAATTTTAGCCCGCGTTGCTAATCAACTGCACTCATTTGATCATCTGGAAGTGCTCCCACCTCTGTATATTACAACCTTCCGTTTTGTAGAATTCAGGTTTGTGTTACCACCATGCCAAGGAGAACACATCTGCGATGATCTAAGAGCACAGCAGTCTGGAAAAGGTTAAAATGTCATTTCCATACAATTTGTCCAGCATTTTACAGTGAGAGATTATTTACATCCACATCATCATCATTTATTTATATAGCGCCACAAAATTCTGATACGTTTTACAATTTAGAACAAATCCTTGTAATAAAACAATACTGGGTAATACATACATACAGAGAGGAAGGAGGGACCTGCCTGCAAACTTACTACCCCATTGAGAATGCTTTTTAATGTGTATTTCATGCATTGTGCTTTTACCAGTACACTATTGTACTGGTAATGTACGTTAACGCTTGAGAAATAGGGCATGCTACATTGTATACAAGGCATTACATGATAGAACACAATATTGACTCTTAGTTGACCTATTTCAATTCGCTTTTCATGCTTAACGTGTAAAAAAGTGCATTAAAAGGAAAACATGCCTGAAATAGTCAGTGGATCCATACTGAATGTGTAAGAGCATTGCACTCTTGCAGGCAGATTTGTCATGTGCTACAACACTGTACATAAATGCCTTCTTGTAACAATCAGCAGATTAGCAGTACCCCAGCCACCTATTATAATTTGCAATGAGTCACCCATACATCTAATGATCTGCACTGTGTAGAATAATCTCCATAAAGAGAGACTTGATTGTTATATATGTTCAGCACTGTTTTATTTACAAAATGCAGTGCTTGTTGGAGGAAAAATATTATTGCTGGCACCAAAGCCATCTAAATATATATCAGTTATTGTACATTTATTTACAATAGTACTTGATGCCCTAAGTCTCCAAGTGGTCCTGTAACCATACACAGGTATAGAGCACTCACTCAGTGGTGACTTTTCATTTTTAGGGAACTGGGCGTTATGTCTTATAATGGTTGTACATGTTACTTATAAATATTGGGCTGATGTCAAAACCGTCCAGTTTCTTCTATGATTATAACCGTTACATTCTTAATCTTTCCATTATGTGCACAGTGTAGTCCCTCAGTGGAAATGCCATTCTGTGATGTCATGTTCTTACCTTTGCACACATGCACCTAGTTTTACAGGTAAGTGCATGGACTTGTGGGTTAACGTGGGTGTGTTTGTGGGATGTAAAAGTTTCCATCCCTTGAGCGGTTCTGGGACATTGCTGAGTGAGTATTAAGGGCTGAGATTATTTGTTTGAGATGAAGGAGTGGAGCGGGCACATTTAGAAGTCTCTGCTTTGCAGGAGGGGTGCACATCTCCCTCCACCACTGAGGTTCGGTCTGCTTCTTTACTTTCAGTAGGATACACCTTGCATCTTCCTGTTGCACACTTGCAGGAAAGCGCATTTCTTGGTGCACTGTATGCAAGTGGACGTACACCTTTACATGCCCTTGGCATTGCGGTTCTGTATTTCTGTGGTTCGTAAATAAGCCTTTCAGTGTAAATACTTACATAGTTATTGTGCTATGTGTCTGTGCGATTTATTTTTGGGTGGCACTTGGACATTGTTACCCCAGAGCAAACCTTTACTACCCTGAATAGACTCCACAGACCCCTCCCCAACAAACAGAACATTCTCTCTCCTTCCCATCAACAAACTTCAGCACATCCTCATTGATTTCATTTCTAAAGCGCAGAGGAATGCATGGAGTGATGTGCAGAGGTTCCTGCCAAGCTCAGAAAGGTTGGGAACATAACTTAGTTTCTGTTGCTTCATGCCCTGTAGCAGTAAGGAATTTGAGCTTGAACAAAAGAAAACTGTAAAATGTGTGTGTGTGGGTTATTCTTTTAACCCTTCTTCTACTGGCTACCAGATCCCTGGATCTTGGGGGGCTAGGTGAGCTGGACTCGCAGGCTCTTGTCACTTGTCAAAGAACAAGTAAATGAAACTGTTTGATACGTTGCTTATTACTCAGCCCCTGCATAATTAACAATTTAAAAGCTTCCATCGTACTCTAACCACATCCTGCACGGAAACCAAGCATTTGAACAAGAGACTGATGAGGTTTTGAAAGCTATGAATTATCATTTCATTTGTGAAGAACTCTGTTCTTACTTGACTGAAAGGTTTTCTACAAACCTGTAATTCTCTGGATGCTGTACAGATGCTGGAAGTCTGAATTGTATAGAATTATGCAAACAATTATAATGGAAAATATCTTAGTAAAGGTAGTCGGAAACATTTAAAACGGGAAGGAAAAATCTGGTCCTCAGTGGAGGGACATAGGGTAGATTTTGGGGATATTTGTATTTGAGCACAGTTTAGCATTGATAGTCATGAGCCCAGAAACACCTGTACTGATATAGAAATTATTCAGCGCTCACCTGTTGTGGGAGTTGCACAAATTTTGGCACTTGTGGAGTTATGTTGTTCGTGGGTGGCGTTACTTATTTGGACCACCGCAGGAGCTTGGTTATGCACTGTGACCCACTTTATCTGCTTCGGGATAATTGGGAAAGGAAAGATCCCAAATATTCAAGCTGTGACGCATGTAGATACTTTCAGGCAGATTTAAGAGTTTCTGCAGTTTTGGTTTGTGGGCTTCGTGCAGTTAGACAGGATTCTTGATGATGACTTATTTTAATACATTAGATTAACCAAATCAGTCAATAGTAAACAAACTGAACTTGTTTTATCATTCAGGAAAGTGTGCTTGAATGCCACAGTAATCTGTAATATTAATGGAATATCTGGTTTGTGCATCCACACCAAATTGTTATTTTCATTTGCTATCACATATTAATAATGTATGCTTGCTCTGCGTCACCTCTGATCCATGATACTAAGCAAAGGGGTATGATTTTTAAGATCTCTTTCTTTATGTATATGTTTCAGAACAGTCACATTTTTAAACTAAAATATGTTTTGGCACACATCATTGTTTTTAAACCTAAGTTCTTTGGTTTCATAAATGAGTAAGGGTAATACAGCTTAAAAAGTATTGCTGCTTACAAAGAAATGACTAGCATCTTACTCCTTTAATTATTAAAGCACTGAAAATGAAAACACAAACTCGATTAGGATTATGAAGGTAATTACTGTCATTTTACCAGGCTAATCATGTGCCTTTTACAGAATGTGTTTCTGGACAAGTGGTATTGTACATTGGCTTGCATCTGTAAAGTTTGAGTTGCATAGTTACATTTACTTTTTTTTTTCCAGTACGGCTGGTATACCAGAAAGTGAGCCAGTTTGGGTTCTCAAACCTTTTTTTTTTATTTTAAATGGCTGTATCCACCTCACTCAGCCTCCCAGATCTGCTTTCAGTAAATGTCACGGGGTAAAGCCATTCCTGAAAGATGGAGACCTTTGTGACATTATAAGGCTGAGCAAAACTTTTTGAATGTTGGAGTACACCTTTTAGCCGATGTGCTTTGTTGCAATTTAGTCAATCCAGCCCTGCTTAGATCCACTGGCCTTTTTTCATAATTTTACTGCAAGTAAATGTCTTGTGTGGTCATGTAAGTTTTGTGGATACTTTCCATCTTTTAGAACTGGGTAGTCTGTGTTCTCCAACTGTTGTTCCAACTGCAAAGCTCATCATCCGTCATGAACCAGAATTCAAACACTTGTTCTCATTTACAAAATGTATATATGAGGATGGAGTTGACTTCTGCAGACCCAAGTGCATCTTTTGGGGGATAGATAGTTTTCTGTTGCCTGGCTCTCTTGTCATTTTGTGGATGGAGGAGAACTGTAAGAAGCTGCTGACTTGTACTAGACTTTAACCAAGTCCAGTAACCCACAGAGAACACCTGCTAAAGAGGAGGCATCAATTGGTGGGGATGGGTTTTGTGCTAGCCCTCTTACTAAACTAATGTACAAGTATGGATCTCGCTGAACTAAACCCCCTTAGTTTCCTGCTACAACACCAACTATTTCTGGGGCACTGTGCTCATGAATGGTACGAGCGGCATTGTTATGTGCGGGAGTTATTAATTACAATCCCATAGATTGTAAGCTTGCGGGCAGGGCCCTCTTACCTCTCTGTCTGTATGTATTACCCAGTATTGTTTTATCAATTTTTCTTCCCAATTGTAAAGCGCTACGGAATTGGCTGGCGCTATATAAATAAATGTTGATGATGATGATTCCTCTTTTTTCGTATCTGTTTTGCTGCGTTGGCACATGAAATAGGGTGATTAATTCAGTTCTGGGTAAATGTGTTCCATGAGTGTCCTTTTTCAAAATTATGAAAGAACCTTAACAAGTCTGATTACCCTCCAGTAGGACCACGTATTATATCCTGCTGGCCTATGGGAAGTGTGACTTAATTTCAATATAGAAAAGGAAGAAGTCTGTTGTGTTTGACTTAGAGCCTCATTTTAAAGAAAAATTGATTCCAGATAAATATTTTATTAGTTTAGAGAAGTTGGATACATCATCAATTTCTACATTGTTGTTAAAAAGCAGTGAATGAACTGGTGTATTGATACATAATTGTCATTTTAAATATTTTTTTCTATGAGTGTTGTGACAGCATTTTATTACTCTGCCTTTCATTCTACCCTTACACTGTTAAAAGCAGTGAAATAGGAATGTAAAATATCTTTAATGCTGCAGCTAATTTAGATGTTCTTACTTAAAGATCCGAATGGTATAAAATTCAACCAAGGATGTAGCAATTATGGGCCCTCTGCGACAATTCTCTTGTCCTCCTTCCCTTTACTTTGTTTCTGCCAGGGCTCTGGGTGCCCGCTGAGACCTGGACCTCGCCACTACTAGTCTCTTGGGTTTCCTGGAGGAGGGTCTTCTCCACAAGTTTTTATTCTGAAGTACTTCCAACAGCTTCCGGAGCGGTCGTGGGGTCCCCTCCCTAATGGGATAGCCGCCTGGCCTTGATTGCACTCCACACTGGATATTCCAGGAAACCACGGGTGTACATAATCTGGCTTCCTCTGGGCCCTGCACACAATGTTTGGGAGGCTGTCAACCTTCTTCAGTTTCAGGTTAACGCCTTCAGTGCCAGAGATCCTTCAGCAATATGCATGCAGTGGTTTATCCTTTCCCCCATATACATCTGTTTATCCTAGCGTGCATAGACAGAGAGAGGTTCAACCAACAAAAGCAAATTGGAGAAGAAAAAAAGGGTAGAGATATAGAACTCTTGTTTTAGAGACAAGCAATGTCATCTCATCTGACTGCCCCAGTAGGTATATTGGATGTTTTCAAATAGTAATTATACATCTTTGTATTTTTTTGATGTGATACATCAACTTTTCTGCTTCCAACCCTTGAAGGCCACAATAAATCCTAGCAGCTTTGTCCTTTGTGGAAGCCGGTTTAGTATTACCATGGTAAACTGCCACGCATGGTATTTTGGGCTTTACCATGAGCAGCAAGGTGGCGTAGTGGCTAGCACTTCTGCCTTACAGCACTGCGGTCATGAGTTCAATTCCCGACCATGGCCTTATCTGTAAGGAGTTTGTATGTTCTCCCCGTGTTTTCGTGGTTTTCCTCTGGGTGCTCCGGTTTCCTCCCACACTCCAAAAACAAACTGGTAGGTTAATTGACTGCTAACAAATTGACCCTAGTGTGTCTGTGTGTGTGTTAGGGAATTTAGACTGTAAGCCCCAATGGGGCAGGGACTGATGTGAGTGAGTTTTCTGTACAGCGCTGCGGAATTAGTGGCGCTATATAAATAAATGGTGATGATGATGATAATCCTGAACCTTTTTTTCAAAAGGGGTGTAAAACATTTTTGCAAATATTACCTTTCACTTATTTATAAACTTCAAGAAAAAGGTTCATTGTGGGTGGTGGCTCACACCCCACCGCCTCCCTCCCTGCATGGTACTGTATGCCAGTCAGCGTACCCAGCATAGAGGTCCTGCAGCAGTCACACATCACCCTGAAGTAAGTGGTGCCAGTTACAGAGCTTGGTGGTGCCATGGAGTATTCTCCTGCAAGTGGGAGCACGTTGGTGCACAGTTGACAACAGTCGGGGACAGCAGGAGAGCAAAGTAAGATCATCCTATCACAAGAATCAAAGCTCAGATATTCCAACATGCTCACAGAAAATGTATTTCTAGAAATGAATAATGACGTGTAAAATGTATACTGTTAAATGCGACTTGTTGATATTCATTATCATGGCCAATCTTTAATAATTTCTAAATACGCATAAGTAGATCCTAACTACCAGGCAATTAGGAAATACTCCGATGTACCATACTTAATCTGCATAGTCATCTTCTCAGCCCCTGTAGACAGTTTATAGCTAGGCCCTCCACACAGTGAGTACGAAAAGAGTTAATGGAGCTGTCACCTAGTATTAAATTGCTCACTTCAGATTTCTGATGACCTGTGTAAATGGCTGATTATTTTTTTGTGGAACATTGACATTCTTTTCTCGATATCCTAAGTTGACCTGGTAATTAGTCCCTCCGTGCTCTAAAGCTCTGTTGCTGCTTTAATTCATATTTTAAATCAAAACGGTCCCAATAAAAGCTACACAGGTTGGCATGCTTGTTGCTCATATAATTAGTTGCAGAACAAATTTAAATGTTCACATATTTTTCACCATAGTAAACAATGATAAACATTATTTGCCTGCGTTAATCTCTTGTTTCATTTTTGCTGGGTACTGCCATTGATGATCCTGAGTAAAGAGACGCTTCCTATTTCTCTATCATCTTGGTGTCTTTTCCTGTAATTTGTTTCCTTTGGCTGATACCCAATTGGGTGATCTAAAGGTTACAAGATAAAAGTACAAAACGTGGCTCCTGAGTCTGGTGTAATGGTTAGCAAAACAGGACCATGAACTTGAGCGCTGTCCTCGCTCCCAGAGACTCTACTCAAGGTGCATTCTGATACATAACATTATACGTACCATAGGTCTTCACAATACTGCGTGAAACTAGTAAATTGTTATACTAATATAAAGTAACTGTTTTCATTAAAATGTAATAAAATTATATTTCTTTATAGAGACACACCAAATAAAAAAAGCTTTCACCTTGAGTACTATTACTAGTCTTTAGATGGTTTGGCTAAATACCTTGCTTTATCTTCTGTTCATGCTTTTCAGCCATGTCTTGGCGACATCATAACACACCATTGTATCATTTTCAGTAAGCAGAGCAGAGCTGCGTCGTATCCAACATTAAACAACTGTGCCTGAATACATGTGTGAATAACACTGACGGTAGAAGAAGATAATATAATAGTCATCTGGTGGTGGTAAACAGCCAGGAGTGTGGTTTTACTGTATGTCCCCATATTCCCTTCCTAAGCTTGAACCAAGTATAATAACGGTACAGCCTCAGAGATATAGTAATATATTTATGGTATAGAACAGGAAATTAGTCATAGGTTTATGGGGTTCTTCATAACTGATGCAGGAGTTTTTGTTCGATGTTGTGTTATCTTAATGAAACTTATCGGTTATCAAGATTACAGATCAGGTGAAGGACAGAAACTGTCCTTAATGTATGCAAAGTCAGCCGCATGACTTTATGGAATAACTTAAAATACATTCAGAAGCTTCCTTAGGCATGAGTCTGTTCCCTGGTATCTAATAACCTTTTTCCTGCTCATTTACTTGCAGTGGGCTGTGATAAAGTGTGAGGACAAGCTTTGCTGTTGTGCAGGGAAGGGGTATATGAGGAGGTGTATTTTGCAGCAGAGGTGGTGGTATCATTTAACTTAGCAGCCAGCAGATCCCACAACGGGTTACAATGTTAAAAATGTCACTTTTTTTTTTTTTATTGCAAAAAAAGAGTAAAGAACATATTGTTGCCACTGATGTGTGCAGCTGTTAGACATATGGGAAAAGCGCTTTTGACAATTATTATCAGTAAGGGACAGGAAGAGCAGCTGTTCCTTTTCTCTTTTAACCCTTTCTCTGTGTGTGTACATATTCTAAAGCCACCCTACCAATACAGTTGGGGTCTTTATAATTAAAGTGGATAATGAAGCTGAGATGATAATGACCTGGTCATACCAAACCTTAGCACACGGTAGTAATATCACTGTAATATGACCAATACTTTTCTCCATCTGTACTCAAAGCACTTGTAGTTTTCTGATTCTTGTAGTTGCTCTCCACAACATTAATAAACAGGGGCCTTTTAAATGCATTCAAGGATGGTGTCTCTGGGGCTGAACCAACTGCTGGTACCACAGGGTGGGAGTAGTGGGAAGAAAGGCCTGACCTGAGCACCAAAGGATTTCAGGTGGATTTAGGGTGTTTGTGAAGCATGGAGGGAACATGTGGAAATATCCGGCTCTATTAGATCTATCAGATCAAGTTTGGGGCCTCGATAATACAATGCTTTAAAAGTCAGCAAGTAAGTAAATTCTGTATTTTATTGGCAGCTGGAGTAGAAAGCGAAGAACTAACATAATGTACATGGCAAGTCTGGTGCTTCCATAGTCTGGCTGCGGCATTCAGCACTATCTGTAAGGCCTTTCTGGTAGACCTGAATACTTACATTAATCCAGTCGAGAGGCTACAGAAGTGTCTATTGTGGGGGGTAAGGGGGTAAGTCTTTTCAGGCACATGATGCCTAATTTGTGATATATTGTCAAGTGGAATATTGACAACGGACACATGCTGTCCGAGTGCAAATCTCTCTTCCACTAGGTTATTTACAGGGACTGAACGGTATAATCTAAACATGGCCAGTATATTGTCATTTATTTGTTAGTCATGGACTGACAACCACAACTACTCTGTAATGTCTGTATTCAACACACCTACACACAAACACCATTGTGTTCCATCACACCCATTAATGATAGAGTATGTTCATTTGCAGTGTATTTGGATATATTTCATCAGGTCATGGATCAAGAAAAAAAATTCTCAAACAACAGGCTCCATGTGTAATATGATTTAACACACACACACACACACCAGATCATTAATTGTGTGCATGAACCTTTAGCCAGTTTGTTTCCATCCACTCATGTAGGTCAGCCATACAGGTGTTTGGGATGAACAGCTAGATCCTATGGACCACAGGTAATGTAGTAGGATGATGACTGTGATTCGACAATGTGCATTTACAACCAGTCCCTATCTACATCCGATAGATCTCAGTTAGAGGTCACTTAGAGACAATACGCTTAGCAATCAGTGGGCGATTAAATCTAAAACATTCTTATTGGCTGTCAGAATTGTAGTATTTTATGTGCATATTTACCCAATGGTATCATGTCTATTGTGTAAAACAGTGGAGATGAGCCCTGTAGTAATGCATTTTTGAGATTGTGATGGAACACTTTTGTTTCGTGTTCCCCATTCACACAACACCGTTGAGTGCGCCTGAGCCTAAGAGGGGGCCTGCACAGACTTCCTGTTGCTTTTGGTCACACTCCCAGCACACAGCTTCTGCTGTCAAAGGGCAACAGCACTTCCAAGGCTGTGTTATTGTTCATATAGAGCTTGGCCCTGCTGTCTGCTCTGTGTACTGCGGCCAGATACTGGTATACTTGCACAGAGCTCCCAGAAGTCTGCCATCTGTTAGATTCTTTCTGGAAGAGGAAAACGAAACGTAACATTCAACTGGTCTCCATAGCTCTTTAGCATGACCAAACAGAAAATATTTCTTTAGTATAAAATAGGCACAGACTGTATGATTTTTTATTTTTTTTAGCAACTTTCTAGTGCACTTGTAATGGGATTTTTGAATAACTTTCAAAATTTAGAGCAGCAGACTAAAATCTAGAACATGAGGTTTTCTTTTACTGTAATGTTGTTATGGTGTTTTTAAGGTAGTACAGTCAGTCTCTTACTTTAAAGTTTGAGATTACATTAAATTATCTTCCTTAGGACTCCACCTAAGTGATTCTGTCTTCTGTATTCCATAGAACATTCTGCATGAGAACCAGCTATGAAAACTAACCAGAGATCTGGGGCCTGATTCATTAAGGATCTTAAATGAAGAGGATCCTTCTTTCAGTCTCCTGGACAAAACCATGTTAAATGCAAGGGGTGCAGATTAGTATTCTGTTTTGCACATAAATTAAATACTGACTGTTTTTTCATGTAACACACAAATACTTGATAGCTTATTTGTACACTGAAATTTGAAGTTGATATGTGTGTGTTACATGAAAAAACAGTCAGTATTTAACTTTTGTGCAAAACAGAACACTCATTTGCACCCCTTGCATTTAACATGGTTTTGCCCAGGAGACTGAAATAAGGATCCTCTTCATTTAAGATCCTTAATGAATCAGGCCCCTGCTGTTTATCTCATTATGCCATGTTAACAGCATGTTGTATGGGCTGGAAAGTGAGAGCATGTCCGCACAGCACATATATAGCTCTATAACCTGTTCATTTTCTCCAGTGGTTTTCTTGCGTTGCCTGTGGACAAGCACTTAGACTGCGCGTTAAGTGAGGTCCTAGTCGTACAAGCACAAAGCTCCTTGATTCTGAATTGGTGCAGCTAGATGGTCCACCCTGTGCACATCAGGTGTGTGAGGAGGTGGAGAAGCCAGAAGAGGCGCACTGTGCTCATAGCTAGTGCAACAATCAAGTCCTTTTACGGAGTGGCTGTGGCTATGCTCCTCCGTACTTCACAAGCAACACCTTACTCTGCCCACCACCTCACACAGGGCCATCTTTTCCATTGGGCACGATGGGCAGCTGCCCGGGGGCCCCACAGGCAAGGGGGCCCCATAGGCACGGCTCTTAATGAGAATAAATAATCCTGCAATAGAAATAAACCTGCAAAAAAGCCTACAAGGGTCACTGAGCAAGTACATCTATCTATCTCTATATATCTATATCTATATCTGTATCTGTATACATCTATATATCTATATCTATATCTAGGGGCCCCGGTGCACTGCTTTGCCCGGGGGCCCATAATATTGTTAAGATGGCCCTGACCTCACATTAACCGGTGTAAACGTCTGCTCTTCTGCAGACGCCACCATTTTGCCCCGTAAACCGACGCACACTGGTGGGAATCTTAGCACGATTGCCGAAATTGAGGTGCCACCAAAGGGGATTTTGTGCCATGCCTTTTTTATAATTTGTGTTTCATAAATGAGGACTACAGTGTGTTTAGTGGGCCTTCAAACAGAATGGTACAGAGCACGGAGTCATGCGGCAGGTACTGCTAGTATAAGTATTTTCTGCAGTGGGGGCTAAAGCACTATACACTGTAAATAACAACCAATGTTGCGATTAGGATTTTTTGCACCTTGGTTACAGATTATTGCAGTTACAACTTCATTTGCAAAATTATGGTACAATATAATATTTGGAAACTGACTACATAGCTGTCAACATTTTATAACGCATATTCGGTACAAAACCATCATCATCAATTTATATAGCGCCACTAGTTCTGCAGAGCTGTACAGAGAACTCACTCACATCAGTCCCTGCCCCATTTGGGCTTACAGTCTAAATTTCTTAACACATACACACACAGAGACACAGACTAGGGTAAATTTGTTGTCAGCCAATTAACCTACCAGTATGTTTTTGGAGTGTGGGAGGAAACAGGAGCACCCGGAGGAAACCCATGCAAACACTGAAAGAACATACAAACTCCTCACAGATACGGCCATGGTCGGGAATTGAACTCATGAGCCCAGTGCTGTAAAGCAGAAGTGCTAACCACTTAGCCACCGTGCTGCCCACCATGCATTGCTCCTCCCAAATAAAGCCTAAATTTGCTCATAGTGACACCCAGTCATGACAGGCCACACCTCCCCTGGGGTACGGAATCTGGACTGTTCTCCTATTGGAGACGCACTATACTGATTTCCATATATCTAAATAAAAAAGAAAATACTGAGATTCACATCTTCCTTGTACAATCACATTGTTAGCCACATTGCACACACCACATCGTTGATTGCTAAAATAGGCCTCTCTCCACCACATGATCTTCTTTTTTCCAATTGTGATACTGTGTCCCCTCACTAACTTGAGTTTATTTGCCTCCTGTGCCCATTAGTTTGTTCACAACTGTTTATAAATTACGTGAAATGCAATTAAATAAATTTGACTTTGAGGCTAAGTAAAGACCTGTTTAGCTTTAGAAGAGCAAACTATAAAGTGGGATTTTTTTTATATATACGTAACAAAACAACTGTATTACAAGACAGATTAGTAAGTGAATGTATCTTTCACTTGGCTTTTAGCTTGATCTCCATTAATGTAAGAACAGTGTGTTTGTGTTTGCAGAGTGTTCCTGAGGTGCAAGAGATAAGTAATGTTTTAACATTTATCTACAAAGTGAAGAGATTATCAACCTCTGATCATTTTATGGTCCTCCCTTTGATGTTAGAGAGAATATAATATGCCTTTTGTATAGTTGAGCAATAACATTTTATTACTTTTTTTTTTTTTGTGTGTGGATGTTTTAACCACAATAGGGAAACTAGGACAACTAATTACTTCCTTTCAAAGTCTACCCACACTGTTTCTAGCTGTGTGCTGTTAATATATATATATATATATATATATATATATATCTCTATCTCAACTGTTCAATTTTTTTATTTTTTACAAACTTTTTACTTGGATCCCTAGAAGTCTTTGTATTGTACCTATGAATAACTATACTATCTTGTTCCCCATTTCTCTCCTCCTACAGTTACTGTGAGGAGCACTGCTGGGCAATTTTAAAAGGTGAATGCCAGGGATGTCATTTATAAATTTCATTTTGTATGTTTTAAACGTGATTCTTCAAATTATGGAAAAATAAGTGTTGAGTTATATATTGAACTAAATAAATAACCTTTCTACTTAATGTTCCAAGATCATTGCTGGCTCTAAAGATGTAAGTGATCTTCCAGAATCATTTTCTGCCTTTGGTGATATAACATAGGCTGTATGTCTTTCATGAAGGGAATGTTTAAAATCCTATTTCCGGTATATGGAAATATTAAACTAAGTATCTGAAAACTGCTTTCATTAGAAGTGACTAATTTGATTCCGAGGATGTTTATTTGTATTTGTTTGACGTCTTAGGTGTCCGTTTGAACTTGGTTGTGTTCTTTAGGTGTGAAGATTACATCTAGTTACATTTACTAGTACTGAGTTCAGCTCCGTTCTGTTACTGTTTGCACATATTAGGGACGGGTCAGAAATGGTTCGGCAAAGCCTATCCCAGAACCTCTGCTGTCTCTGTGATGACATTATTTGTTGATTGGTTCGGAGGTGAAGATTGAAGCACAGGTGCTTGAGTGCCCAATCAATAATTGGGAGGGGGCAATTATTATGCAATGAGCCCATTGTTGTTAAAGGAAATGACCCCTAAGTGTATATTAGATAGTTGTGTAATGTACAGATTGTTGAAGGGAGTGGGGATCACCTAATCCTTGTTATTTTTGGGTACCCCGAAAGGGGCCTTACATTCCATGCTCCTTTGCTCAGCACATTCCAGAGCGGAGGTCATTCCTCTGAGTACATTCCACAAAACTCCTTCCTTTCTGAGGAGCACAGAATGGGGAGGAGGGGCACTTCAAAGACTTTGTCCAGCTGCTGATTGCCAGCTAGCTTAACCCTTTAGTGGCCCTTCTGAGAGGCATGGGGTTAATATTAAACTGCACCGATAATCGTGGCAAGTGTGTGGTGAATAGAAGTAAATAATCTCTTATTGCCTGGCAGAGCTGTGGTTTCAGCCTCTGTACGGAAGGGTCATGTCTGATACCTCTTGTTATTAAAGTAATTGTCTTTTGTTTGACGCGGCTGCTGGTTCATCAGGGCCTTCCACTGACAACCTGCCTTTCTCTTCTGCTTAATTTTATTAGCCAACTTCACAAGACCGTTAATTAAACACTATAAATGTTTATTAACGATAAGAAATGTATACATAACATTAATTTCTCTAGTACATAAATATATGATTTTTTTTAATGTTAAATAAAACACCAGTTATTATTGGCACTGCTACTAATGCTACTACTTCTACTTCTAACGCTTCAAAATCTCCTGAAAGACTTTACCGAACAAGCAGTACATGGAAACCTGGCAGTACCTACACAGCAGAGCGCCGTTGTGTGATAAGAAGACCTGCACGGTGCGCCCAGCAGCTTCATGGGGCAGGCACTGGAACTGTAGTATCACGTTACCTGTTGTCAAGTAAAAATTACAACATATTACTTCAGTTGCATAAGCATGTTATATGTTGTGGGTCTTTCCCATGTTTTATCCCTTGAAGAGTGAGCTAAGCTCCATACACCTGCTGTCATGTCCTTTCTGTAGCTCAGTCACCCACCCCTTCTCCAGTTTTTGGTGGGAGACTGGTGGTGTTGAGGGAATAGAACAGTACCCTATGCCATATTGGAATGAAGGAGTGGTATGTAACCCTCCTGCCACGTCCTAAGGCCCAGCAGCGAGGATAAAGCTGGAATATTACACTGAGTTGTAGTGTTTGGCCTGAGATTTAAGTGCTGTCATTGTTGTCAATGGATAAGGTAAACTGTAACTCATCATTATCATTAATTTATATAGCACCAACATATTCCGTAGCGCTTTACAATTGGGGACAAACACAGTAAACTAATAAACTGGGTAAAACAGACAAAGAGGTGAGAAGGCTCTGCTCGCAAGCTTACAATCTCCCCAATTACCCCATGGTCTGAAGCTTCCAGCTGGGTAAAATATTACCCATCCGCGTGGCTTCTGCTAGGGCACAACTTGAAGATTATAGCGCTGAACTTTGCAAGGCATGAAACATTCGGGTTCGCACAAAACTCATTTCGCACAATATTTCACTCATCTCTAGTCTCTACCTACTGACATACACCATGCATAGGAAAATGACATGCATCTAACGCTACACCTCACGGTTTGTTTGTTTTTACCAATCACTTGCTCTCTCTTTGTACTGCTATGTCTTTGTAGTTACTACATGAGTTACAGGGCTCTTAAATATATTATTGTGATTATTAATGACAATAGTAGGAGTATACCTTGCATAAGTAAAACAGATCCATTTGTGTTGGAAGAATGAGTGGTGCATGTTTGGGTACCTGTGCCCTTCCTGCAGCCCTTGGATTATTTGTATTATAGAATATGTCCCTGGGGACACCCTGCCCACATTCATGGCTCAGTGCTTTTTGCTGCTTTTCTAATTAAAACAAAGGGCAGGAAGTGATTTCTCGCACTCTTTTAGGGAATGTTCCTCTCTGGGCTGATCTTGTTACCTCCTTCTAGGATTGAGATGCCGCAAGTTGTGTGTGTAACTGTAACCTGCTTTAATACTACCTTGCTTTGCTTCTTTTGAAGTTATTTTAAACAAGTCTCACCTGCACTATCCAGATAACCCCCACCCACCCCCTGCTAGAAGATCCCTGTCTTGTAACACTGGAATAAAACACTGTCTGTTCACATTGGACATCTTTCTGATTTTTTTTGTTTTAATTTTGGAAAGTTTCCAGAATGGACAACTACCAGTGACAAAAAATAAATAGATGCAGAATGGTTACCATTGCCTGACATATAAAGCACATCTAGTTTTGTGCACCCCACTGGAATTTATGAGCAGTCAGGGCACAGAAGTCCATAAATGTACACCATTATCATTGTTAACTTTATTTTAAAAGTAAATGACAACTGCTTCTAATTTACATCTAACCTGAACAATTTTTGTGAGCAGAGAGAAAAGTTTGTTTAACTTAAATAGGAATGCAGACAGAAGGTAATATTTTAATCCTAAACTTGCATTTAGTTAAAAAGCCCTCTGCAGCCTTGAGATACTAGACCCCACTGTAACTTGTCCAATTGGCATCAGCATGGTTTTTATTCAAAATTCTCCAGGTCCTCATGCCTGTGGAATTATCAGTTACAGGAGATAAGGGGAGAGTATCGTCTGGACTGCAGTGGCCTGGTGCTTTATGTATTTTATTTATTAAACTTTATTTTCAAAGAGACTTCATAACCTTTGCTTGTAAAAGGCAAGCAAGTTTTCTTACATTTTTTCACAGTAATTTGGACGGTTTCATTGAGTTTGGGGCTATTTTATTTACCTTCTTAGAGCAAGTGATCTGGGGCCTGATTCATTAAGGATCTTAACTTAAGAAACTTCTAATTTAAGTGTTCTGGACAAAACCATGTTACAATGCAAGGGGTGCAAATTAGTTTTCTGTTTTGCACATAAGTTAAATACTGACTATTTTTTCATGTAGCACACAAATACTTGATAACTTATTTGTACACTGGAATTTAAAGTTGATATTTGTGTGCTACATTAAAAAACAGTCAATATTTAAGTTATATGCAAAACAGAATAATAATTTGCACCCCTTGCATTGTAACATGGTTTTGTCCAGGAGACTGAAATAAGAAGTTTCTTAAGTTAAGATCCTTAATGAATCAGGCCCCTGGTGTTTTAATAAATGTAAATATGAATTGTGATGAGGCTTTGTGGTGAATAACTGCTACTTATACATTGGTATATTCTAGAAATATGGTATATAATCTTCTTAATGACCCTTCTAAGTGTTAGGATACCTGTATACATGAATTAGATACCAATGTTTTTAAATTTAAAAAGACCATACACCTAAACTTTCCTGTTAAAGCCAAATTTGCAAAACAATGACTGAATGAAGGTCAAAGAGGAGTTTCACAGAGTCATTTGCCCTTGGTGACCCTTCACATGCCGTGTTACTTGCTTCAAATACTCCGGGAGTTGTACATTCTCTGGTCCTGTGGTTGCAGATTTCAATCAAATGTTATACTGCAACATATCTAATGGGTCGTGGGTGGTGACACGGGCTCCTGCAGGCTAAACTGGGACAATTGTCCAAAAATTTAGTTGCCAACATTTTAAAATAGGGAGCAGGTGCCCCCTATGTGCATGAGATACTGTACTGACTGCACTGAGCTTGGCAATAATGTCAATTTTTTTTATTTTATTTTTTTTAAATAATTATCTTTAATAAATATTAATGTATAAAGCCCAAAGCATAAGTATTGCATTGAGCTTCTATGTTTACTCCCCCAGTCCATAATAATACAGTGTATTATAATATATAAATAAAGACTAATAATAAATAGTGAGAATTGGATTTAATAGACAGAATATTATTACTGGCCAATTGGTGGGTATTGAAAAATAGGGATAGTTCCATCTTTAAAACCTTGAACGTTAGTGACAGTTGAAACTATGCGGAGTAATGTAGGATATGGAGGCAGGAGGTCAGACTGGAATAGGAGACTCTTTAACCCACTGTGACTTGGCAAAAGTTTAGGGCCATTAAATGGGTTTCTGTTTGGTGTATAACAAGCAGATGACTGATTAACTCTTCCACTGCTAGGTTTATAAAGGGAGCACTGCATAGGACAGAACCAATCTGCTGTATGGAATGTTCCACACACTGGCTCTCGATAGTAAGTATATCTCCAGTGATTCTGGTGGTCATCTCACTCTCTCTTCTGCTTGCCCTCTCTCCTCCCTTTGCCCCCTCTCTCTCCTCCCTTTGCCCCCTCTCTCTCTTCCTCTTGTTCCTTTCCATCCTCTATCTCTTGCCCTGTCTCGGCACACTTTCATCACATATAATCCTACCTGACCATTTATAAATATTTATTATTGGGGAGCTGTTTGTGCTGCTCAAGACACAGGACAGAAATAGAAATATATAAACCTCTTAGTCCTTAGATGTCTTGACAACCCTGAGTGTGTTTTGTGCTATGTCTGCCATACTACAAAAAGGCTATATGGTTTCATGAACAGTTATTATTCTTACTTATATTCTTCCCAGTCATCTAGCCTCATATTGGTAACAGGGAGGAGGACTGTAAGTAAGAAATGATACTGTACCGAGTGGGGGGGGGTCACTATCACCTACTCTTTTATTTCCTCTTCTATTTGAGCATATGTTTATTCCTTTTCAAAGATCTGTAACTCTTCTATCCGCTATGTCAAGGCCTGCTCCGCCATGATTCTCTGCAGTCACTCTCCTCCTGGAATTAACACTTCTCCATATTTTCTTTTTCTCACAAAGTTTAATCTTTATATTCATACATGTGCACTAAGGATCCTGGCAGACACAATCCCTGACCAAAATGTCCCCATAGGCCTTACCTGCTGTAACTTCTTCTCTATGTTCCAGCATGTCGGGCAGCACAGTGGCCTAGTGGTTAGCACTTCTGCCTCACAGCACTGGGGTCAAGAGTTCGATTCCCGACCATGGCGTTATCTGTGTGGAGTTTGTATGTTCTCCCTGTGTTTGCGTGGGTTTCCTCCGTGTGCTCCGGTTTCCTCCCACACTCCAAAAACATACTGGTAGGTTAATTGGCTGCTATCAAAATTGACCCTAGTCTCTCCTTCTGTCTGTCTGTGTGAGTGTGTGTCTATATAAGGGAATTTAGCCTGTAAGCTCCAATGGGGCAGGGACTAATGTGAATGAGTTCTCTGTACAGCGCTGCGGAATTAGTGGCGTTATATAAATTGATGATGATGATGATATGTTGCGGGCATCATGGTATTCATGTTTGGGCCTACTCATCCATGGTTCTCCAAGATGGCATGGAAGCTATGTGACCACTGGCACAATGTTTTCCCACGTGATCTTTCTGTTCACATCATCATCAACATTTATTTCATCAACATTTGTTTATATAACACCAGCAAATTCCGTAGTGCTTTACAATTTGGAACAAACATTAATAAAACAATACTGGGTAATACATACAGACAGAGAGGTAAGAGAACCCTGCTCGCAAGCTTACATCAAGCAAAAGCCACTGGTACTTTTTTTTTTAATCTGTACAGAGGCAATATTTGCCCATGTGAAAGTGTCACACAGCTGCACAGAAGCAATGTTTCCCACATACATCACTAACAAGGTACCCGCTCTCTCTATAAGGAGGCACCCACTTGCCACCAGTTTATTGTGCTTCGTTTCTGTAATCCAGCATTCCTGAATTCTCTACTAGACTGATAATTCATGTTTAACTGCTCTTCTGGTGCTTACCCCCTGGCATTGGCTGGCTAGTTGTCTGGTTTTTACCCCCTGGCATTGGCTGCCTGCTTGTCTGGTGCTTACCCCCTGGCATTGGCTGGCTAGTTGTCTGGTTTTTACCCCCTGGCATTGGCTGCCTGCTTGTCCCCTGGCATTGGTTGGCTAGTCATCTTGCCCCCTGGCATTGGCTGGCTAATTGTCTTGTGCTTGCCCCCTGGCACTGGCTGCCTACTCGTCTGGTTCTTACGCCCTGGCATTGGTTAGCTACTCGTCTGGTTCTTACACCCTGTGATTCATTGGCTACCAACTCTTCCGTCTCTTATTTCTTGATTATTCTCCTGTCTGATTTGCAACAAATAAATCCTCACCTCAGTCTGAAAATAATATATTAAAAATCTTGAACAAAATTTGAATCAAACAGTTCCTCTATGTGTGCAGGCGGTTACAAGTTATTGAACGCCTTACACTACTTATAGACACATTCTAGTGATGTATTTTAGCTAGATTTCAATCTCTTAGTAGCGGTTGTTAATGCATGAGAAGTAGTCATGCCTTGTTCTAAAGTTTTAAAATGCGCTGTTAAAATTTTAGAATGCAATGCTGTGAGCATAACCATTGGTTAAAAAAAGTGGGTAGCTGAGAACAAACCCTCAGCCTCTGTGGCAGAAACTATTTTATGCTTTTAAGAAGATTGCTAGATAAATGTATGTATGTATGTATATATGACTTTCCATAATGAGTGAAATATATAGACTTCTATGCAGCAGTCCCATCAAATGTTGTTATGAAGAAAAATGTGGGTGGATGCATGCATAGTATTAGCAAGGTGGGTCCTCCATTCACTCACTACAATTCCGTACTGTTAACAAATGTAAGTCATTTTTTTTAGATTTCTTTCCATTCTTATCCTATTTACTGTGAGACAGGATGGACCACCTATGCCACACTGTCTGCTGTTGCTGGGCTTACGTTGCCACCGTTTCCTTTCGTTATCCCAAATGCGCCCTCTTGTCGCAGTAGGAGGGGCTTACAAATGGTGCCACCACTGGACTCCTTACTGGCATCCAGTACCGGCTTTCTTCTGGGTAACTGACGCTGCTAATGTACCCCGTTGCTGGTGTACCTGGGCTGGTACTCCTGACCTCTTCCGATTGATCAGAGTTGCTGTGGATGGATCTCCCTGGCCTATCACACTAGCCAGAGCTGCTGGGTAGCGGGCAGAACGGTGGTACCGGAAAAGCTGGGTCCAAATCTCAGTAACAGCCGGAGAACGATTTAGAATTTGGGTCTAATCTGTAGGTCACAGGAATAGAGAAGTTTCCAAGCAGGTCATTGAAGCAAGTGTTGTTTATTTGCTCACACTGGTTGAAGGTACCAGGAGCAGGTCAGATGAAACAAGAAGAACAACTTTCAATACAAAACAGTGCTTTTTTTTTTTTTTTTTTTTTTAACAGTTTTGGACACAGCCTTACAGGCTATTTTTAGAATCAGGATGCAATTTGTTTACCCAAACATGGACGTATATCCTGCCCTGCTGTGAGTGGGTGCCACACACACTTACTATGTGTGCCTGTGGTGGTGCAAGAGTGATTTGGTTTGGGCAGCCTAGGCCTTTGGATATGCTGGCCACGCCCAGGAGGGCATGGTCTCACTCTGCCCACTTGATATTTTGAATGAAGAGCTTTGTGGAATACCAATTCAAGTCTCTTGAGCCTTGTTTTGTATTAAACCAGTTAAATGCTAGTTTCAATGATGAACCTTTTGTTTGGGATATGTAAAACGGAGATGAAAATTGCTTCCTCCCAAGAGACTCTCTGGTGTTCATGTTGTTTTAGATTTCTTGAGATATGGCTACATATATATAAGTTGTCGTTGCTGTGAACTGATAGACTCTGACTGCCATTAAAATTATTATTATTATTATTGTTTTTAGTTACCTATTGATCCATCAAAGGACCTCAAGGCCTTAAGCAAGTCCTCTTTTATTCTTGACACAAGTAATCATGAAAAAGTATTGATACGGTCATACTTGCATGCTTTCATACCTGGCTTCTGGGCGATGCGGAGGCAAGGTATGAAAAGAAAATGTGAGTGTGTTTTTTGTCAAGTGGGCGGGGCGAGGGAAATCATGACACTAAGGGCAAGATTTACTAAGCTGCGGGTTTGAAAAAGTGGGGATGTTGCCTATAGCAACCAATCAGATTCTAGCTTTCATTTATTTAGTACTTTCTACAAAATGACAGCTGGAATCTGATTGGTTGCTATAGGCAACATCCCCACTTTTTCAAACCCGCAGCTTAGTAAATCTAGCCCTAAGTGCTCACTGAGGTGGGTGTTGCTTGATGATGTGTTTTCCTAAATCACAGCTCCTTGCATGCAGCTAAGCTGCTGAGCAGATGCATCTAACTTCATCAAACACATTCTGTCTCGGCAGGCATTCATGTGCTGCAGTCCCCATCACAATGATTTTACTGACCTTTGTTGTAATGCAACTTTTTTTATTTTAAATATTCCTATTCAATAAATATTAACTTTTAAAGCCTGGAGGATACAAACAATGTAAATTGTGTTCATTATATGTGCAAGGAGGAATTGTACTCCTCGCTTGGTCAGTTCTGAAAAACAAACACATTTCCAGTGAAAAATTATGTATCACCTTCACGTCCCCACACACGGTTTCCAAGCATTGCAGTTGTGTACATGGAGTATACAGGCATTTGACCTTGTTCATATAATTTCACAAAGACAATACTCTGGTCTCCACCTGCTATTATTATTAGAAATATTGACTCAACATTTGTGAGGGTTCTAGATTTATGGAAACTTTTTGAAAACTTATTTTAACAAGAGGAGCCCCTGACCATTTGAACTATTCCCGCTGCTTGGCTGACAGAATAAGTGCCGATTTGGCCGCACATAGGCCTGAATTATAGCGACATAGCCAAAAGCTGGCCTCTTGGGGCGCATTTACCAACATGTACAGCAATAACCTGATCGACTTCAATCAGTTTGTTTTGGGGCATTTTGATTTTCTTCAGGCCACAAACACTGCGATATTGGCCCAGTTGCCAAATATCAGCATGGGAGTTGCAGCCTGCATGGCCAGCAATGTATATTAACTTTTCTTTTTATTGTGTTTGTAATCTTTTCATTGAAGCATTTTACCACTCTCAAGACATAACGTAGATCACTATATTTGACAGGTATAATTTGAAAGAAGAGATTTTAATTTAGAAGAAAGTTGGAATGTGATTGGTTAGTACAGGGGTTCCCAAAGTTTCTCAGTTCCAGGCACCCTTAGAGTCGCCATAATTTTTTTCAAGACACCCCTAAGTAGTTGGTTCAAAATAATACAATATAAGCCTCTTCACCATCACACTGTGCCCTATCAGTTTCCCTTTTATTACACTGTGCCTTTATCACACTGCCCCTTTCATCCCAGTACTGCCCCTCTGTTCTTTTACTTACATTTTACTTGGCCTTCTTTCTTCTGTTCTTCTGTTCAGGCTCCTCTCTGTGCAGCACCTTACTGAAAATGTCGGACGTGATGTCATGCCTGACAGTCAGTGCGAAGGGAGCTGGGAGGAGGAGGCTGGGCACCGCCACCCTCGTACTGGTACAAAAAAATATATTTTGTTTTGCTTTTTGGGCAGCTGGTGGACGAGCGGGCGATGGCAGGAGGATGGGTGCACCCCTCAGGCTTGGCATACCCACCTTGCTTACCCCGCTTATCGCCGACCGTGGCCTCGACACCTCTGTGCAGAGCCGGATTTACACCTTATGAGGCCCTAGGCAAGATATCGGTTTGGGCCCCCCCCTTCACACACACAGTGGCCCCTCACACATACACAGTGGCCCCTCACACAGACATAATACACGTGAGCAGTGGCCCCTCACACACACATAATACACACAGAACCACTATTAATATGCCCGCAGCGCCCCCTCGCCTTCCATGCCAGGCTGTGAAACAGTCTGTGAGTGGCAGAAAATTCACGACACAGTGACTATTGACATTTCCTGATATATGTATTTTATGTCTGTGTGATAAACTACATACAGTTATTCTGGTAATGTTGTAAAGCTATTTCCTGGCAAGCTGTTGAAAAGTTGAGCAACTTGTAATGATCATCAGGGGGTGTTATGGAATCAAAGGCCGATGTCTAAGAGAATTATAAATGCAAAAGAAGGGAACTGTGCATCCTCTACCAATTATTCCTATGTCTAATAATTTATGTCACATCAAATGCTGTCAAAAGGGGTATACTGATATTCCCAGTTCCATGTCCAGAATATATGTAAAACAAATGGCCCAGGCACAATCATGTGTAGTATGGAGAGTAAATATAATGTACCTATTGCACCAGCAGTGAAAAAGGAGTGTGCTAAGAATATATGTTCTTAACACTGGTGATCCACACATTGACACACTCCTAACTCACACTGGTAACACAAAGCAGATCAGTAACACACACTTGTTAGTAACACAAAGGCGCTAAATCACACCGGTAACACATAATAACACACCAGTAAGTAACACACTGATGATCTACACAATAACACACCCACAATAGATAGAAACACAATAGTGACAATCAGTGACAGGCACATGAAGTGACACTAGAAGGTATGTGAAAGACATTAACATGTCCGCTGCCAGGAGACGCCCTATATTGAGGTAACAGGGCTTTGTAAGTATTATAGACCCCAGAGCTGTCACTCCCCCGAGTCCTAAGAGATTAAAGATACAAAGTGGAGGGAGAGGAAGAGGAGGGAAAAATATTTACCGATCGAGAAGATGAAGAGCGCTGAGCGCGACTTCCATCCAGGACTATCCCGCCGCCATCACGAACAGTAGTGCTATCCGCTCCCTCGACTGCAATGTCGCGCTGCACATTGGGACATGTAGTGCTCTCCAGTTAAACACCACTTCAGTATGCTGCGCTGCACGTTGGAATGTGTAGTCCTTTCATGATGCACATGTTAGGCAATAGACTGGTGGCCGGCAGGGTAATATTAGTCAGTTTTATCAATGGGTCTACAGCACTGTCAGGTAACGCAGGCTGGAGCGCTCTTCCTTTTCCACTGGTAAAATGTTGTCATAGAGGCGGTAGGGGAAGGTGAGTACAGCACGGTGATGATCAGCAGTGAGGGATCAGGTGGCAAAAACCTTGCGCGAGTCGGTGGAGGGGCCTTTTTTTTTTTTTTTTTTCCCGAATTGCTTCCCCAGCTGTGCCCCCCGAGAGCCGTTAGGCCCTAGGTAGGTGCCTAGGTTGCCTAGCGGTAAATCAGGCCCTGCCTCTGTGAGAACGCTGCATCACCCCAGGGAGCCGCAGCGCACAGTTTGAGAACCACTGGGTTAGTGTGATTGGTTAGCTGCAGATCTTTACAGTCATGTGATGCCTTTCACACTAGTAAAACTAATAAGAATTTCCTATGCAGAAAGGGATTATAATCCTTTTTTTTTTTTCTTCTTTTTTTTGTTTACGTGTTGTAATGTGCCCTTTCCTGTCAGAAAAAAATATATGCTACATTTTTTCTTTTAAATTAATATTTAAAAGTTTTAGTGAAGTTATTGCCATAAGTATCAGTGCCTCTACCAGTTCCCGCCTGTGACCATGTCCTGTGAGAGCTATTAATCTGAGTCACAATCATCCATAATGCCTTCCGCTCATAGTGCCCAGAGTGACACTTGTTGGCTGCAGCTGGCAGGATCTCATTCCATTCATTTTTTTTATATTATTGTTTTGGTTTTATGCCATCCAAAACAGTAACGGCGACAACTGCGGGTTCTAACCGCTCATTAATCCAGGTTGCCTCACTCTGTGGTCCTACTGATATTTTGGAGGCCAAAACAAAAAATGAAAATATGTTATCATTAACCTACCTGAAGAAATGATTAACTTGTATATTTAACTATCTTTCAAATCATCTACCACAGTTTATATAAAGTATATCTTTGTTTGAAGCACATTTATTTAAAACAAGAATCCCACATGACTGACTGCCATTCACTAAATGCAGAAAGAATCAGTCTAGCAGCTTGATTAAGATAATATCAGCAGTCAAATTGTATGTCTATACATATTATCAAGAAGAGCATGTTTGTTACTGATACCAGAATAAATGCACCGAAAACCTTTCCTGTAAACTGTTTTCCAATATGCCAATATAAAAAGGGCATGGTTCTATCAGTTTGGGGTGTGTATTATATAAAGGTGGTGTGGCAGTTGGCCAAGCGTGGCCCGTTTAGCCTGGCCCTGGCTCCAAGCGTGGCCCGTTTAGCCTGGCCCCGGCGGCCAAGCGTGGCCCGTTTAGCCTGGCCCCGGCGGCCAAGCGTGGCACGTTTAGCCTGGCCCTGGCTCCAAGCATGGCCCATTTAGCATGGCCCGTTTAACCTGGCCCGTTTAGCCTGGCCCCGGCGGCCAAGCGTGGCCCGTTTAGCCTGGCCCCGGCGGCCATGTGTGGCCCGTTTATCCTGGCCCTGGCGGCCATGCGTGGCACGTTGGAGCCTGGCCCTGGCGGGAATGCGTGGCACGTTGGAGCCTGGCCCTGGCGGCCATGCGTGGCATGTTGGAGCCTGGCCCTGGCGGCCATGCGTGGCACATTGGAGCCTGGCCCTGGCGGCCATGCGTGGCACGTTGGAGCCTGGCCCTGGCGGCCATGCGTGGCACATTGGAGCCTGGCCCTGGCGGCCATGCGTGGCACGTTGGAGCCTGGCCCTGGCGGCCATGCGTGGCACACTGGAGCCTGGCCGTGGCGGCCATGCGTGGCACGCTGGAGCCTGGCCCTGGCGGCCATGCGTGGCACATTGGAGCCTGGCCCTGGCGGCCAAGCGTGCTCTATTGAACACAGTCAATGGTGACGCGATAGTTTGCTTAATTCATCTGTGCTTCTATTGTGTCTGGTTTCCAAGCTCTATCAACCTATTACATCGGCTGATTGTAGATCAGTTCAGTGCCAGACAAAAAAGTGAATGCAATGAACCAATAATAGACCAAGCATTTAGCTTTCTGTCCTGCACTGAGAGGAGATGGAGTGTCTATCGATCAGTAGACTGCTGGCAGCTCTGGGAGTGCAGGAGTCCTCTGAAAGTCACTGACTGCTTCCGTTGGGTCGACAGTAGTGATGAGGGGAGATGAGGTGAGAGGAGCCCTGCACCATATCTCCCACCAGCTGAGATGTGATTTATATGTGTCCGTCCCCTGCAGGAGACTGGAGAGTCGGCATTTCAGAATTTTGTGTATTTTAATGTCACCTCTCCAATTGGAAAATTACAGCCATACCTGTGTGTTTCAGTCTTACTTTCACATTATCCTTATCTTTCTAAGATTTCAGATGGCCAAAGAGAAACAATTGAGATTAATGTAAAGTCGCTGTAAAGTCAATTTATTTTTTTGTTGTGCTAAATTTTGTATACACAGATACATTTCCTGATATAACATTATATATGAACATAGTTTACTATACATTCTGAAATACCACAAAGTAATTTCTATTTTAATGAAGCCCTTTGTTTCCATGATTCCTGAATAGTATGGAGGGACTGTTTATAGCGTAGTACAACATGACCTCCGCTATCATGTTCACTGGACAATGACCTGTATTTGTACTGGGCACATTTTCACAGATCCTGACAAAACACATAAAATGGGGGTTATATGTTCATACTATTGTAAATCAACGAGAGATATTCAAATGTAGTCTTTATTACAGTTTCATAGAAATTCACTGTGCGAACCCTGAGCAGTTTTGTGTACGGCAGCTGCGCTAGAGAGTTACAAGTAGCATGTCATGTGATCCAGCGCTGTACACATCTGTTATTACCTGATAATGATATACTAATGTTATACTCTTTGTTAGTGTTGTGCCACAGTGGATCAGTCAGAGACATTATCAGGCTCCAAAAGATGACCGTTTGATGCTTAATCTTAGCATGCTGAGAATAAACTGTATGTAGAAACTATGAATAAAACCTATTCTTTCTCTATTATGGGGAAATATAAGTAAACATAAGTAAGTATTCTAGATCATCAGACAACATTGGTTCATTTGGGTGACATCCAAGGTTGTGGCTGTCCAGTAATGTGCTCTGACGTGTCTGATCATAGAACTGTTATGGGGGTTACACTGTTATGCTGGCATAAGACTATATCCTGGGCATGTGGCTGATATGCTGGGTGTGTAGCTGTATGTAGTCAGTACTTGCTGTTCTATATGAGTATGGTGAGCAAATTCTGTGACTCTAGGCATGGAACTCAGTGGGGTGGGCATTAGGACTATATATGCAGTGGACACTGTAGGTGGATTTGGATTGGGTTTGTTCTGAACGGTATACACTTTTTTTTTTTTTTTTGTCATACAGCGATCTCTACTTATCTCTCTGTACAAAAAGGTGTTCATTTTAAATGTTTAACACATGTTCTTAAAGAATTATTAAACAATCTTTGATGCTGATGGTGAAAACAAATCAATGTAAGAGACTGAACCTGTGCACACACATTCTGTCTAGTGTTTGCTTCCCTTTGCGTCAATTGCAATGTTGTCTGCAGCACTCGGAAGCGTTAATGCTAGGTTAAATTACATTGGAGTTCAATGAGAAAGTTAAGTAAGTACATAGTATGCCGTAGCGAAGGTTTGAGAACACGTTTATGATTGAGGACAAAGTACAAGGTTTTCTTAAACACTTCCAACTACTGTTTTTAAATACTATTGTGTCCAAACCCTCACTCTCCTTACTCACAACACTCCGTTCACCCCTTGGGTATTATCTCCAGAATAGTAGAAGTACCAGGCATTGGATACAAAGCTTCCGGATAGCGGTGTGGGAAGGATGTGTAGCATTCAATCCTTAATAAGTTTAGGCATTTCATTTAAGAACTATGCTGAATGCAGAATATATGATGGATCCATGTTCTAGTACAGTTTTAGAATGAACACCCAAATTTCCAAGATTTATTGTGGAAGCTTAAACATAGGTTTTACATGGTTTAAAAATAAACCTTTTGTTTGCCAAGCAGGAGCAGATGACTTCCCATGATGTCTGCTGTAGAATGGGAGTGCGGTTTCCTAGAAAACATCAATTAATTTTGGCCTAAAATAAAAGGTCTGTGACAGTGAGTGATCTGTTGGATGCTGAAATTATTGTAGGCTGTGTCTGTCTGTTTGCAGACATTAGCCCAGCTTCACCTGTAATTTGCATTATGAAAAAGCTCAGGTTTGTAATTAAAATTCCCCATAATCGTTGTACCATAACAGGTTTAATCTCAAACAATAGGGCAAACTCTGCCCTTTGTGACGAAAAGGAAATGTTTTGTCCTACGCTGAAAGAGCAGTGTTGGCAGTGGACAAGATACAGAGGCGACTTTAATGGGTAAAACACAAATATGTCTCTCATAGTGTTCTCCGCCTCAAGCAGAGCAAGACAATGGCAATAATTGTACCTGTCCATGGGTGCTATGGTTGGCACATTAATAACCAGTGTTGGCAGTGCCAGCAGCGACTGATAAGGTTGCCCGGCTAGTAGAGTCAGGTTACTTGTTATGTGCAGTCCAACAGGACACAATATATTGCTTTTGCAGTGTGTATGCTCTTTAATGGTACTTATCTCACATATGTGTTTATAGGTTTCCATTTGGACATCTCTACCATAAGCTGTTGCAGGAAAAATTTGAATTTGCTCCCCCCACCAACCACAGTGGTAATGTCTCATTTGCTGCCTGGGTGTAAATGTATCAACCAGCGGATTCTGCAAGTTGCCAATTTTCGGCGACTTGCCGAATGGCTTTCAAGACAAGTTTTGCCTTGAAAGTGATTGTTGTCTACAGTTTCCCCTGTAAAGTCGCCGTAAATTGGTGACTTGCAGAATCTGCTGGTTGATACATTTACCCCCTGGTCTCTTATGCATATCAACTGAATGATCCTGGGCTCAGTGTGGCAAATTGTGATTCTAACAGGATTATACTATCCAGAAATTATTTAACTGTCCGTTTTTTGAAATGCTCACCAAGCCATCACTGTTGTGTTTTATCCTTGTAGATTATTTTTAAATTCATTATGTAGATTTCTCCTCTTTTGATCTCTTTTGGGTAATCCTGATGGAGTGTATTTACCGGGACGCTTAAGGAATGTCTGCTAACATAATTTAAAATGATTATTTCCTGTAAGTGACATTTTTGTATTTGTTGAGGATGTCTTGCTCAGGTGTGAAGAGATGACAGTCTGTTCTGTGTGATATTCAGATGAAAAACATTCCAGCCTAAATATCTACGTTCTAGACATAGTGATATGAACTTTAATATATGTGTGAAATATCTGACTCTGCTCAGTTTCCTACAATGTGTGTACACCCAATTTTTTACATATCCCATGAAAAACAGCTCTGGGTGCTTATATCATGCTTGAAGCTGAATATGTGTTGTTCACCCAGTACAGTTCCACCTTGTTATATGTTTGTGTGGTAAATGTATCAAACATAATGTAGAGTCTCTGTTTCATTTAGGGCTCTGTGTTGTAATTATTAGTTAAAATTACTAAAGCAATCTCCAGTGGCTTATTGCTCACATGCATGTGAGTTGTGCAGACATCCTACCACATCAGATACTGGAAATTGCATTTATTCAAATTTCAATCCAAGTCGTCTGCTTTTAAGTTTGAGTTGTAGCAAGAAAATTTTCCACTAATTTATTGAAAACATAACTGCTGTTCATGTGATTGCATCTTAACCATACTTGCTCACTTTGGCAAGGAGTGCTCCGGGAGATCGGGGGAGGTGAGCCCAGCAGATTGCGTCATTTGTTCCAGCCCCCTAAATCACATTTTCTGACCAATTACAGCAGGGGTTGGGGCAACGACGATGCTCGATTTGCGCCCTAAGCCCCACCCCTGCCACTTTACTATTAAAGTGTTTAGGAACCGGGGGGTTGCCCTGCTCTCCCAGGAGAACTCCCAGAAATTCAGGAGTCTCCTGGACATTCCGGGAGAGTAGGGCAACTATGATCTTAACACTGATGAAAACGTGCATGAATGGATATGAATGCAAGAATAAATGTACTTACATTTTTTTCTTTGGTCATTGGAAATTTTGGGAAGAATGCATAGGGCTTAAGCGCTACGGAATTTGCTGGCGCTAAATGTTGATGATGATGATGATAGGTCTTTTTTTTAAGATGATCTGTACCCCGGAATGTTTTTTTTTTTAATGTATTCCTAGAATTTTGTGGGTGTGCATTCTCTGATAAGTGGACTCTGTAAATAAAAATGACCAGTTCTAATCGGTAGGAATAGGTTGCACTAGTTTCTGCACAAGTGTGTGGGGCCGTCTGTACCCGTCGCCTTTTGATTGTGGAAGCAGCCATTTTGTATGTTGCGTGTTGATCTTTTACTCTTGAAGATCCAGCCGTCTATCAATTACCTAAGGAGTGGCCTCACTGCGGCATGAAGTGGCAAGTGCCTCACTACTCTCTATTGAATTGATAGTCTGGATAATGGGCGAGAAGAAAAGTGACTTCCTGCTCTGTGTGTGGGCAACGGGTCTTTATGGAAGGGAGGGATTGTAGCTTAGTAGTAATAGTAATAAGAAAACTGCAAGAACAATATATTAACAATGAGTCTGTTTTTTGGAGGAATTGGGAGCCTTAAAAATACACAAGTAGACAAACTGTACAGTTGTGTTGGCCAGGAACTAAACACGAATAAAGCTTTCATAAACATAGCCCATTCAGAATGAATTGTACAACTAACACCGCACATTACCAAAAAATAATATCATATATTCATTGCGTTTGTATTTTTGGGGCATGCATGTTCTCCATATATGGATACCAATAAAACTGTACATGCAAAATGCTTATACAATTAAGTATGTCTTGCTGTTATCAGGGTGCTGATGTGGTGAGAATGTCTGGATCAATAGCAGAGCTGTCTGTGCTGATCAATGGGAGATAAAGGAGATTTTAAATCAAAGTGAAACTTGTCATAAAAATTTGTGACCCATGAGAAAGATTTAAGGACAATAATTTGCCTCTCCTCACCCTGTGCTCTCTGCCTGCAACCATCCCCATACACAAAACTCCCTTTTCCCCCTTTGTTTTGTCTTTATCAAGATAATCGGATTAAAGGCTCACACATTTCATAGAAACTTTTAGGCCCTTTTAAGACTGGCCAACCCTCTCCCCTTTTTCTTTTCTCATCTTACACATCCCCCTAAAATATTACTGGAAAAGAAAATCCCTCTTTATCTAAAGCTCAATAATACGAAATCCGTGCTGCGTGTGGAGATGATCACTTCTTAGACACAGTTTGGGATCTCTTCTCTCATGACTAGAGCATCAAACCTTTTTAAAATATTGTTTGCTAGCTCCTCTTGCAGTATTAGGGTGTTATTCAGCTATCAGTCATTGCATATGTATCTTAAATTAGTGCATTATGGACATTTTAATGACTATATGTTTACGATCTACACTGGTGCTAACCTGGCATATCTCATATCTACTTCTTGGTGCAAGTTTTTTACAATATACCGTGCTGCCCGCTGTTTGTATTCTGGATCCATTATTGAGGCTAGGTACACACTGCGGTGTTTTCAGCCGATTATTGGGTTAATCTGACGATAAACGACCGTTCAGCCCGATATCTCTTTAGTGTGTACAGTGAAACGAAGACCGATGGTTCTTCTAAAGCCACTGAAATTGTTGATTGAGATTTTCAAACTGATTTGGAAATCTCATTCAGCGATGGAACAACGTCGTTCCAATCCTGCAGTGTGCACGAACTCACAACCAATTATCCGACACTCTGCCGATAGTTCCTCCAACAGTGTAGCCTTTCTGGGCGTGTAATTATAAACTTATGATATCGCCTCTACGTCTCCCATGTGATGCGGTGTCCAAATGGCAATAGCGTTCTTTTAATGAGAATAAGAAACCTGCAATAAGAAACCTTTTTTTATATGTTCCATATGTCATTTATATTTTCCTATATGCAAGTGTATAGAACATGTATTTTTAACACATGTGAACGTGTATAGTCTCATTATACTTTTGTGCTATAGAACAAATGGCAATGACGTATTTCCATTTCCGGAATCCTTGTCTGTGGGAGTTTTTTTGCTGAAGTTCAGCCTGTTATTCAAATTTATTGAGCATATTGCTGCTGGGAGGCCATATATCAGTTCAGTGTGTACAGAGTCACAATCTTTTGAAGCAATGTTATGACGGACAAAAATGGCTGCCCAGATGCTAAGTCGGGCAAAATGGTTTAAATAGTGTGTATGCAGTAATTGGCTGACTGATCGGAACTTCATTCGTTGATACAATGGTTGTACATAACACGTTGGTCAGAATTTTCTGTAGTGTGTACCCAACAAGTCTTCTGTGAGTACTGTACTGCATTGTAGCCAGGTTGTACAATTGCTTTCGCTTTACTAGATAATGGTAACTTAGATGGGTTAATCTGTTTTAGATGTGTATTGAAATGATACACTGGGGAATTATCTTGGAAATATGCTATCAATGTTTACAGCATCTTCACTATCTAATTATTGCTTGATATTCATGTGTTACAGATGCACCCATTGGGACTTTGCAATAACAATGACGAGGAAGATTTGTACGAGTATGGCTGGGTTGGAGTGGTGAAACTGGAACAGCCTGAATTGGATCCGAAACCATGTCTAACTGTCTTGGGAAAGGTAATGACCTTGCATGGCTTTTCATCCTAGTACAAGTTACAATAAGCAATTTCCATGAATGACAACTACAATTCTAAATACAAGTTGATCCAGTTTGAAATCCGTCTTATATTAATTATGGCTTTACATGTAGTTTCCCACACATTTGTCTTTTTAGACAGCTTAGATTCTTGTCCAGGCCACATTTGCGATTTTTAGGTGCGTTTTGGCTAGGGTAGGAGCGTATTACTATATTCATTCTTCATAACTGCTTATACACAGAACTGCAGGAGATGAAGTAATCGAAGCTAGACCTTGTAGCCTCTTACGTGTCCATATTGTCCACAGCTTTGTTTCTTTGGTAAAGAGGCCATGTTTGTGGCCAGCTTGAGTCGGTGTTAATAAACGGAATCAAGCCACTGAATTTTAATTTATGAATCCGTCATCTTTATTATAATTAGCAAATTGTGTCGTAGACCAATAAATAGATCAAAACAAGTGTTGGACAAAAATAAATTAAAATTTAGTTGATTTTTATACATTTACCACCCCAATATAGTTATATTTTCATATGCTGTCCAAAGCTATTGAATAAGAATTGGAGGCAGCAGTCCTATGCAAAAAGACACATCTATTTTCATGAATCACCGTGGCAGTGGCTAGAAGAATAGTCTTAGTATTTACCATTTTTCCACAGTTTGTTTATTCAGGTGGCTAGAAATTATTTTTTATACTGCACAGTGGCATGGATTACCATGGCAACCACAGTCGCATGGCACATGATGCTATGAGCAGAGAGAGGCTTTGTATTGCCTCTTTGAGCTCTATCTGTTTGTGTAATATAAAATACTTCCCTCCTTGCTTCTCCCTTTGCCTTCGCATGCTGAGAGCTGTGAGCCTGTGCCTGAGTAACTGGCTGCCATATTTGGTAACCTCCAGTGAGGTTTTGAAAAGGAGATCATGATTTATAAACAGACAGCTAAGAAAAATGACTATCAGATGCATGCTTAAGAGACACTTAACTTGCTATTTAAAGAAATAAAAAAAGCTTCTATGTGGGATTGCCGCTTTAAGTGTTAATTATATGTATGTGCACACATCATCATTTTGTACTCAAAAAATACACGCACTCTATTTTCTGTGTGTAATTACATTGGTGTTAGATTTTTGGCAGGGAATGGCATATTTATTTTTGGTTTCCGCACTCCTTTAATCAATTAAATCTGATTTTCAGGCCTTTTCCTCTTATTTCCCTGCGGGTTTTGTAGGAGTTTTGCCAAGACAAAGATATTGGGCTAGTTTCTTCTCGTTTAGTCATCACACTAACACTTCGTATATTGTATTTATTTCAGACACATCAGTCGGAGTTAGATAATTTAACCCTCTATGTATTTTAGCTAAATATCTGTATAGAAAGCTTTAGTGTTGCTTTAATAGTTTAATATCCCATTACTCAAATAACTATACTGAGTTGAGCATTACATAGATTGCATATCTGCTGGAAAATGTTCTTGGACTCCTAAAAAACATTAAATTGTGCTGAACATGATACTGGACATTTAAATACTGTTAAAAGTTGGGTTTTTTTTTCTCCTCATTCAAGCTTACAGTCTCACTCTGCAACAACTTGATCTAGTCATTTATCACTACTAACTACTTTACAATACACAGTAAGACTGAGAAATCACATACTTCATGCACCATATATTCCAGCCCCCTTTTACTCCTAGATTATAAATTCTTGTGCATCCTCGTCCACATTGTCTCTCCATGCTTGCAATCATAATAATGTTGTAATTGCTAGAGTTCCTTCCCTGTATGTATTGCCTGCTATGCACATTGTTACATTTAATATTCTTTGCTATTTAATAATTTAATATTAATAATTGGAAGTTTGTTTACAGTGGTGTTACATTAGACTTGTAAACTGTTCTGTTAGATTCCTTCATATTTGAAGTTACAATTAATTTAGCTCATGATTTGTGATGTGTCTAATGGTTCCTTGCTGCACCGCATTGTATTCTTCCCGCTCATCCTCTTTCAAACATGCCAGTTGGGTGTCAGTGACCCTCTCTCTTCAAGGTAATGATAAGTTCAAGAGAGAGAGCCATCTTCACCTGCTCACCTTGTTTCAAACAAGCTGAATGGGGAAAGGAGAGTGTAGTGCGGCATAGGAGCAACAGTTTTTGGTTCTGTTAGCATTTTTTGGATCATTAAATAAAGGATATGCTCTCTTTCACTCTCGCTCGCTGTTTCGCTCTCTTTCACTCTCGCTCACTGTTTCGCTCTCTTTCACTCTCGCTCACTGTTTCGCTCTCTTTCACTCTCGCTCACTGTTTCGCTCTCTTTCACTCTCGCTCACTGTTTTGCTCTCTTTAACTCTCGCTCACTGTTTTGCTCTCTTTCACTCTCGCTCACTGTTTCGCTCTCTTTCACTCTCGCTCACTGTTTCGCTCTCTTGCTCTCACTGTCTTTGAACTCTTTCCTTTTTTATTTTTTTAAATAACTCCTTCTAGTGTAACAGCTTGTCAATAGTATAGGCCTCTTGTTGGCAAGAAAGGGGCCACTTTCTAAGATTCACTATTTAGATATGATGTACCAAAGACAAGTGTCTACTGGGTAGTGTCTGAACGAAGCCAATAATTAGTGGCAAAAACGGATGAGGTGTATCCGTTCTGCATTGCTCCAGAATGATTCCTATGCAGTCAGTTCTTCCATCCCATCATTAGAGAGATCACAATGTGCAGCCCTCGCTCTGGAGCAGTTGGAAATAGCACGGTTGCAGAGAGGGTCTTGACATCGGCCCCTTGTATCGCTTAACGATGCAGGATTCACACAAGAAAACTATCCAGGAAATTGCAAATCTTCTGGCAGTTCAGTTTCTGAAGTCAATTTCTCCACCTTAAAAGAATAAGACTTTCCTCCTCTTACTGTCATTGTGCTGCCAACAGGATGTGAAGTTTATGGCTGCTGTTGAGAAAATATATTTGGCATATTTTGCCTATGAAAATATTTTTAAAGCCTTTGAACTTTATCTCAAAAATTATTGAGAACATAGTGCTGACATGTCTGCTTTATTTCATTTATCTACAAAGTAATTTTGAAGTCATCTTGTGTTATTTAGAGACGTATAAAACTCTGATTTGGCATTTTTCAGTCTCATGAAGTAGACGAGATACATTTTCGGTTACAGTCATCGTAAACGTGCACATTCTAGAGTTTCATGCTGCTTTTAAGTTAAAGCCGATTCATTAAAGCCGACCACTTCTGGCGGTTTGGTTCAGACGTATTGGTCGGACATATGTGGTGTTAAATACTCGTACCTGCCTAATTTAGACATTTCTTTATAGCAAAACTTTTAAACAGTTATGAAAGTGTCGGACATCTGTACTTTTTAGGTGTAAAACAGACGTATGCAATCTGAGGCTCTCTAGCTGGTAAAGAAATCTCTGCATATTCTACAAGTCAACATAAAACCATCTTTGTTGGGTTCAAACTATACTGATGATTACTACAAACGTTTATTTGTTTGTGTGATTGGTCACAGGATGAAAGTTAAATAGCTCTGTGTTAGGTTTTGACATTTCAAAGGTTGGACCTTCTGTGAATATATTAACTAACTGTCTTTCTAGCCACCCAATGAGCCTCCAGTAATCAAGGCACAGTGGCAATTGGCAATCATGTACATCTTGCTTCACTCCCCTTCCCCCTGCAGGGTGGACACCTGCCTCTGCAGCCTTATCATACTCTCTTTGATGTTCATCAGGTAGCGGTGGGTGGGAAAAACGGAGAAGAGGGGGTTGGGAGGCCCTCCATGATCTTTTCTGCCTAGACTAAAAAGCAAGCAATGTCCAGACTTGTCAAAGAGGAATTGAGTGTTTATGCATGTAACCGCAGCCTCCCCAAGCATTCTCTCAGGTGTGTGTCTGAGACGGCAGGAATCTGAGAAATACGCACACAGAGCTTCAGTTAGGTAGTAAATGGGAGGATCGCCACTGGAAAACTGTTCTAGAATTCTTATCTGTAATGTAAATTCAACTACTGTGGACATTGCATCCGCGGGAACTGAACCTGATTCACCTTTCAGGATATCTCAACATGTTTGGATGTAAGGATGTGTCTGGCAAACGTAACTGATGTAATAATATGCACCAGGTAGATCAGGGATGGGCACCCGGAGGCCCCAGGGTAGCATGTGGCCCTCCGAGTCTTCACCTGAGGTCCACAGATCCTTCCTGCCTTGATAGATTTGTTTGTTATAGCCTTAAACTATTGTTTAAAATGACTGCTGATGTGTTGTTTAAGATAGGTGTTTCTTTCTTCGATTAAATGTATACTTTTCACTTATTACTAAGATTAAGAATAATGTGCGGCCCTTATAAAGGTTAGAGGGCTCCCCATGCTACCCCCGAAGTGGATCAGATTGCCCATCATTGGCATAGATCATAGCATTGTTCAGACATTGATGATACAGGGTGTTTCAAACTGTGAAATTAAAGGGAATGTATACTATGTTTATAAATAGAGCTTATTTTCATGATATTCTTCTATAAATGTGATACATAGAGCAGGTCTTTATGTCATTTTGTGCCTAATGCTTCCATTAAGGTATCCTGCCAACCTTCCACTCTCAGGACACATCTCTGTAACCTGGAAGCACGCTTAGGTGTGGGGAAGACTGAAACATTTGCGAAGCATCACAACAAAGTCTAACGTTTTACAACTTTATGATCGCCCCCTTCAATTGAATTTTTGGTTTCCATTTCTCTACTAAAATACTGCTCTGTTCAGCAGTACGTATGGGTTAAATGAATTCAGAGTGATGGTATATGGGTACTGTCTTTATTACGCATGGCAATTTTGTGTGCCAGTCTTCTTACCACATTGCCCGTAAATGCCCTTCTCCGCTACAATGCAAAGTGGGCCCCATTAAAAGTATGACAGGACACAGAAACTGTGCTGGTTTTATATTCAAGTCCTTTTGTGTAGTGGACACTGTGCATGTAGGAATTCCCCAAATAATTCATCTGTAGACTGTATGTGGTGCACTCTGTACAGATTTGTATAAAATATAAATGTCAGTGATGAGTATGGAACAAAGGTGTGCTGGTGGTGGTGGTTCAATTTTTACATCCACTTTAGATCACAACATTATTTTATAACTGTATGATTATGATACAGTCCAGTAAATGTTGTACAGTATAATGAATAGGAACAGTTTTCTTAAAACTCATACTTGGTACTGTGCTAATAAGTAAATAAATTATTCTAAGTAAAGCAGATTTATTTCTTTATTTTAACCAAGGTTGCAGTCTGTAGTTTTTACTCCCAGTGTGACCAACGGAGGCTCCTTTTGCGTTGCACAGTACAAAGGGTCAGGCCGTGAAGGACAGAACAAGCTAAACGTGCTGTGGAAGGGGATAGCCAGTCGGCTCTGTATCTGTTCTGCAGCTAAATAGTTATCATGCAATGTGAGAAACTTTAGGCCTAAGGGCTCTGTGTAATTTCATATGTCCTAGGCCTCAAATAACCTCAAAGGAAACTGCACATCTGAAAGGCTCTTGTAATGTTCAGACAACGTCTTTCCATAGACTATAAACAGGCTTCACATTTACTGAAAGAGGTTTCTACCAGCTAGTAGTCCGTGGGAGTGGCCCACAATATTCCAGTTTTCTGGAATTTTTTTTATTAAGCTTGATATAATACAGCAGATATAATACTCCTTTTTGCATAAAAATGAATGTAGTAACAAAATAAAATGTGCCTATAGAATCCACTTTAGAGCTGAATTCGCAATCGGCCAATCAGAAGCGGCTAGCTAATGCTGACAACCGTTATCCTGATCGGCATGTATTTGCACCTGGCTTCTAGCAGGTGTATATGTGTCTTTGTGCTTGCCTGCCCATTTGAATGAACATGTCCTTCCTGTCCTTGGCCTAGGTTAGACCGCCCCTTCCCTCACCCGTTCCGCCTCTCCAGTTATAAAGATGCGCAAATGTCAGATTCTCACATATGATCTCTCTAGGGGCATGCAAAGTGTCATTGTTTACGCTACACAAACTAGTCTAAGCATCAGGCCCAGTGCATACTTGCCAACTCTCCCGGAATGTCCGGGAGACTCCTGAAATTCAGGTCGGTCTCACGGACTCCCGGGAGAGCTGGCAAGTCACCCGCATCCGGTAATTACCTTCCCGAAATGACGCGATTCGCGGTGAAGCGCAGCATTTTCGCCCCGCCCCCCCGCAAATGCCAAAAGTTGGCAAGTTTGGCCCAGTGTATCTACCAAACTAACCCTGCCATGTAAATTGTTTAATTATGAAAAAATATCTTTGTGCTCTAAGCATGTAAAAGTTTGCCTAAAGTAAATGTTCTATTCTATTCTATTTTATTAACTTGTTACATTTTTAATTTTCTTGTTATGCCGCTGCTGAATATAATGCATAAACATTTGCAAATGTTAAATATGATTTTCACTTTTTAATGAGTATGATTAGAGACAGATTGGTCAACTGAGAAAATTATTATGTACTAGGTTTTCTTTTTGATTTTTTTTTTGTTGTAATGTACTATATTCTGTTTTAATCTTGGTAATTTATTCTTTGCTCTTATTTCTCATGTCTTTTTTTTTTCCAGTATTAGCCCAAGATCTAAAAAGTTAGTTTGCTAATCCTCAGTAGACCTCAGCCATATCTGAGAAGATTAAGAGATTCTTTTTTTGTCCTGATAAGGTCCTTTGATGTTGATTTGAAAAATGACTGCTATCTGTCGGAATGGGGTCAACTTGGCGTAAAACAGCATGAGTCCCCTTAGGGACATATACCACAATTTTTAATCTAAACAGCATAAAATTAAATGTATAAAATGTCATTTTATGGATGAATGACCTTTAAATAAAGTAGTGTGGCTTTGTAAAGTCACAGCATGAACAAACCGATGCTTATAAACTTTTGTCAAATTAGAACTTATCATTTATTCAGTACATTCCACAAATTGACAGCTAGAATCTGGTTGCTATAGGCAACCTCTCCACTTTTTCAAACTTGCAGTTTAGTAAATATAGCTATTGTCTCCAGCCTTTACTGTTAAGATTAAAACCTTACGTTTTCCACTAATGTTTTGTTTTTACTTTACAAAACAACTATTCTCTTATAATTTAAAATGGATTTCAGTTTATACCTCTCCCTGTCGCAGCGTTGCACCCCCAACATGTTTGCACCTCCCCAAAAGTCTTGCATCCTAGGCTGCAGCTTAGTCAACCTATTGTATAATCAGGCCCTGAGCATGCAGCTCACCAGATGTTGTGGAACATTTTGTTAAGGAAAAATCTTATAATGTACTTTAAATGTAAAATTTGGTAGTGGGAGAAGTTTAAAGGGTGTCACACCTGCATTTTCTAAGCAACGTGTTTCTGTAGATTACAATTGCTGATGAAATGTTTAGTAGTACATATGAGTGTTTTACTGTTTTACCCGCTGTATCACACACCTTTGTGTTTTCCCAAAAACACATTTTTCAAGATTATTTAATCATTTTGCTAAGCTGATTTCAGACGGTTTTGTCCACAGCAGTCATTTCATGGATTTTGGATGCTAAAGAGGGAGAATTATCAGGATTTTTTGGCCAATGGTTCTGGCCATTGTGATAAAGATTTTAAAGATGGTAAGAAGAAAAAATATACAACATCTTGTATTATTTTGGCCTAAAAGGTGTAAACGTTCCATGCAGCGTTCCACAGCACAGTAGACCTGATAGACTTTAATGTAATTGTTAAACCGCTTACAGAAATTAGCATACAAAATTCAGGAGTGACACCATGCTATTAAAACAATGTGCGGTTTAACTTACATGGTGTGCACAGTTCATCTGTTGGACTTCCTGCTGTCTACCAAGTTGGGTGGCACAGTGGCCTAGTGTCTCACAGCACTGGGGTCATGAGTTCATCATGACCATGGCCTTATCTGTGTGGAGTTTGTATGTTCTCCCTGTGTTTGCGTGGGTTTCCTCTGGGTGCTTTGGTTTCCTCCCACAGTCCAAAAACATACTGGAAGGTTAATTGGCTGCTATCAAAATTGACCCTAGTTTCTCCCTGACTGTCTGTCTTTGTGTGAGTGTGTGTCTATATTAGGGAATTTAGACTGTAAGCTCCAATGGGGCAGGGACTGATGTGAATGAGTTTTCTGTACAGTGCTGCGTAATTAGTGGCGCTATATAAATAAATGATGATGTACTGCTAATACTTATCTGTTTTAAACCGGTGGCTGTGTCTGGGTACTAACCAAAAATGGGAATTGAGAATGACATTACTCTTTTGGATGGTCTATTTGAACATACTACATCTACATGTATGTTTTAGTAGATTCTAAAACGGAATTAATCAGCGGTGTGTTTAAAAGAAGGGACACTTATGTTTAATAATATTATTTCTCAGTTTAATAATATTATTTCTCAGGTTGTAAGTGACCTACTGAATACTTAGATATGTTTAGTATATGTGTGCTCGAAACATACAGGTAGAAGGGAACTTCAGGATCAAAGGCATGTATTGTCTGTACTGTAGTAGAGACAAACATCATGAAGCCCGTTTGGCATTTATGGGATCTGTAATCCTTTCTGTGCGTGCCTATGACTAAAGTCAGATACCGGTGAATCGCCAGCCTTCCTAAGAAAGGTGGTTACTAGGGGAAAGTATGATCTCCTGTCTTCATTCAGAAGTGTTTACCCTCAACCGAAAGTGTTTACTGTTCAAATACAGTTGACTGATACTGTGAGAAGTCTCCCTCCTTTCTGAAAGCCGGGACACTGTGGAGGTCAAACCAGGGGTAACTGTGACACCTAACTGAAGTGTGAGAATTTCTGGCCACTTTAGAAGACCTCAGTAAGATAAATATTAAAATTGCTCCCCCTGCATTCTCACACATCCACATTCAGGGCAGGAAGTCCTCCCTGGTGTACAGCGGTCCAACAGCATTCAATTCAGTCACCTTCTAGAATATAATCAAACACAATTAAAATCACTTTGGTGACTTAGAACTGTTGATGTGAATAGAGTTATCTATGAAAGGTTGTGTTTTAACAAAGTGTTTGGTCTCGGCCAGGCAAGTTTCCTCACTGTGTAGCAAATGGAGATCAACGCAAGGAAATTGATCTCCATACTGTGGACAGAAGTGATGTTTGCAGCATGGTCTATCTCTGTATTATTTATTGTGGCATCTTTTGTGCAGCTTTTATCAGATATCTCTATATATCTCTATCATGTCCTACTTACATAAATAGTTTTCCTGTGTAAAACTCCATTTGTGTTGAACCAAGAGAATATGGATCAGCACTTAGGATGACAATACATGCCATGATTCAGCCAATGTATATGTACAAAATGATTCCAGTTATGTGTTGCTTGGAATTGGCTAACAATGCAGTCACAAGATGACCGTGATCTGACCTTGGTTGTGGTCTTTGTCTGTCCGTGCTAATTTTTCCCAATAGGATTCCACCCAAGCGGGGAATAGCTGGACTTTTGCAATATGGCTACAAACGTCTGGAGACGTTAGACGTTGGACGACCCTGGTATGGGCACTACTATGCCCTTAGGTTTACTGGTTTGAGCCTCTGAGTTTATCCAATTATCTACTTGCTCTCTTGTTGCCAGTTCAGACATGATATTGCTATAAGATCATTAGCATTCTGTATATTTGTAATTATGTAACGAGGCTCTGTATTGTGTGGGGGGTTTCTATCTCATGCATGATTTGCCTTCTATCACCTAAACACATTCCATCGACTTTATTATTTTCCATTGTAGTTTAATCAAACAAGTCACTGTGTCAGGATTGGAATAAGAGCTGAACTGCTCTTATCTATACATAGACTTTAAGTGTTGAGCCCAGGTGTGACGGAGGAGAGCCAGCGTGTTAGATACAGGTAAATACTCTGTCAAGACCACACAGCCTAAAGAAAAGATTTTTCAACAGAAGAAAGAGGTCTCAGTTATGCGTCTTTACAGTTGCTTTAAGGAGCCTCCAGTGTGTGAACACTTGGCCATTGCCACCTGCACACACAAACTGTGAATATGTCAATGAAAGGGAGATTATAGTGTGTTTATGTAAACAATACATGGGTGCCCCAAAAGCATATTAAACAAAATACACCCACATTCATAATTGGCCATATGGAGGGAAATACATGAATTGTTTTTGTAACAAGCACATTCTAATAGCAATTTCTTTATAACTCCTCGCATACCTGAGTGCCTCCCGTTCTCAATTCACTATTGTCTTCTTCCCATCCAATCCGCCCTCACGGAGTGTTATTTTGTATATGTGCTGATCTTACAAGTTGCTCCATTGCGTTTGTTTCTCTTTTAATTACCGGTCTTGTTGTACTGTCTTGTTGTTTGCGCTCTGCATGGCGCTGCGGACCTCAACTTGCACCCTATAGATAAACACTAATAATAATAATAATAATAATAATAATAATAATAATAGCAGTTTGCTAGGGAAAAATAATCAAATTAAATGTCTAGAAGATTCATTAGATTGGATGGAGCCTGGCATTGTTAGTAGATTTTGGATATGGTTTTCTTGCTCAGAATGTTTATTATTTTCAAAATTCATAAAAGGAGATTCTTGTGTCACTACAGATTAATATGTTCCGAGATGAATTGAAGATGTTGTACAATGTCTGCTCGGAATGAAAGAGGAAAAAAAATAATTAATTTAAAAAAGTGTTTGAGAGGGCTCTCAGTGGGAGAACAGTGGGTGATCATCACGCACAGCCCTATTCCTGCCCTTGGCTCGTCTTTGCATTCCATACACTATGCAGCGTGTATGCTGCTGGGTTTCGTGTTGAAGCATTTAGTCATATTGTAACCATGGTCCCTGGGAAGCTGTCCTTGCCATGTGCTCCAAAAAAGTCCTTAACCACCAACAACCTGTTTACTAAGCAGCATAATACATATATTGTACGCTATTCAGTCTGCCTAGCTAAACCAACCAGGAGAATGTTGTGTTAAGTTACAATATTAAGACAACTCTACTGCATATGTATTGGGCTTGTTGCATCTTTTTCCACATTATTTTGTGTTTTGTTGCTATAAGGTGTTCCGGCTCTGGTTTTGCAATGTGATGTGTTAATATTGACTGCTTTACTTATCCATATTCAAAATAAAGGCTTCTTTACAGTTTTGAAATATCTGTTGATTGCCTGTTTTTTACAGCAGGACAGAGGCTCACCCAGAGAAACAGATGGGGAAGCAAGATTTTCAACATAAGTGTAGATATATGGGAAAGTGAAGGACATGCTCTATATTGTCCTGTCCACGTTCCGTTATGCATCATGCTAGGGTCCATCTAAATGCTCTGTGTATGTTTCCAAGGTACAGCGATCAATAGACACAAAGGAGCATGAAAGGCAGGGTACACAGGGCCATCTTCCTTGCAGACAAGGTATTTAGAAAGACGCACGAGGGATCAGGAAGAGTGAATAGTTGTCCTTGCTGCATTCATAATGAATCGCGCACAATTGAAATTGTTTGTTTGAAGGTTGATCAATAATCCCTATTCTTGGGTCACTTTACATCCTGTTCACTTTGGTCACAACAGAGATGTGCCTGACGTCCCTAGACAGCAGGTTTGACTGACTGGCTCTTGTATACAACATTATTTTGTCCATTCCTAATGTAACTATAGTGGATACCACAATATAGAATTCAGATTGTTATAGTAGAGGCAGCACATGGACGGCATCCAGTACTGTTGAACTCTCTGTTCCTCCCCACCCTCCTTCCTTTATGTTTTGCAGCAGTAGAGGTCCGGAGTGCTTCCCTTTCATCAGTGCCGCCAGAATGACCTGTGAATTGTACATTAACCACCCACTGCCTCTGATATGTTAATCATTAATCTCGTCCATTAATGCTGCACGAACCAACAGGGTTCTCTTGTCTCCTGATCTGAGTTCTCACTGCTCTCACCTCGTCCACAAAGCTGGGGTCGCCTGAGGAACTTGGGAAAGTGCCCGGATGAACTGTGAAACAAAGTCAGGTGGCAGTGGCACCCATAGGAAAGTGACATAGGGCTTAAATCCAGTCTCGCTGAGCCGCTTCTCATAGTTACACTGCTTGCAAGGCATTCCCATATCTCCATACAGTGGCTTCAACAAAGCAATCTCTGCTGCAATCTGTTTAACCCGCTCTATGTTCAGCAATGTTGTTTATATTAAAGCTTCATGTTTGCTTTATAGCTGGGCAAATTTAGACTTTGGTCTGGGAGACGAAGACGCTTTGGAAGTGTATTTTGCTTTTAATTCAATGACTGAAAATATGTGGCCATGTTTATTATTACTAGAAATTGTGTGTGTGTGTGTGTGGGTGTGTGTGTGTGTGTGTGTGGGTGTGTGGGTGTGTGTGGCAGAGCCGTAACTTAGAATTCTAGTGCCCTGGGCAAGAAACACAAATGCCGCCCCCCTAGCCCTCAATTTTAACCAATTTAACCTAAAATATTCCTAAATTGCACCCCTTCAGCGTTGCGCCCTGGGCGGTCGCCCCTGTTGCACAGCCCTAGTTACAGCCCCGGGGTGGGGGGTGGGGGGGGGGGGTTAGTGTTACTTGGAATTGAGGAAAGTTTATGACACCATGAAAGGAATATATCTTTAAAAAAAATGTGAACTCATTCATCTGTAATATTGCTGAGTGTGTCCCCAAAACAAAATTGGTGCCCTGTTGTTGTTGTTGTTGTTGTTGTTGTTGTTGTTGTTGTTGTTGTTGTTGATGATAATAATGTCATTGATTTGTACGGTAGGGAGAGGAGGTCAAAAAAGTGGACCAGTATGATCTGGGCAGACTGGCACAATTTCATGATTTAGTTTATATTGTGACAGGAAGCAGTTAGACTATGAGTCATTAAGGCACACATACTGAGCACATTGTGTGTTTGTTATAAACCACACATAAATTGGCTCTTCATACTCCTGAAGTCAACAAGGAACGGATCTAAAGTTACGTGTGGTGATACCCGCTGGGTGGGTTTACTCTGGTCTACTAGCCCGGACACCGCAGGATGTGTACAATACCTATGTGGAATATAAAATCGCAAAGAACGCATAGAAAAAAAAATATTAAGCATTTAATGTTACCTGCCAATAATAGTCATTTATGATTATACATGGAAATGTAAAAAAAAATGTTTATTTTATATACATTTTTTTTCCCCTTGGAAAAAACTTTTATTAGGCTGTCCTTAATGTTTATTTTACATACAATACATTTTTACAGTTGCTCCATAAACACATGCTCTCGCGCACACACTCAGCTGTCAGCACTAGTATTCGGAACTTAAACTAGCCCCCAGTTGCAGCAAGAGATGCGGCAGAAAACCAGAGCACTTCTGTGTGCGCCTGAGTCTGACTTGGAGGTGGCTGCACAGGAGCCCCCTTACTGTATATTGCCTGCATGAGTCCGCCCATTCTCCGCCCTGTTCTCTCCCCAAAATCATAGGCTACAGTAAGTGTCAATTGCGCTCGGAGGTGACTTGAACTTGGACTGCATGGGAACGTCATTGAGGTGTATTGTCTACGTGCATTCGCCCATCCCCACCCGATTCACTCCCTTAAATCGTTGGCTGTTCTAAATGTCTGCGCTCAGAGATGACTTGGACGTGCCTGTGTTCTATTGTGTACCGTCTGGTTCTGAGCATGTGTATTTTGTGCTGATGATAGGAGCACAGTCGCGGGATACAATCCTTAATGACTCGGGCCCAGTGTGCGCATAGAAAGTGAAAAATCTATTTTATTGCATAAATATTAGCAGATTCATAACAATTTATCCAACCACAGATATGCGTATAGACTTGATCTATGGATATGGGGTTGTTCTATTTCGTAGTTGGGTACATCGCAATGTGAGTACACCGGCACAATTACAAACTGCCAATAAATGTGAACCTGCACTGTGTATGTATTAGGGCTAGTGCCTTGTATGTTTGCCCCCAGTCCACCCAATTTGTCACATCAGACCGTGCAAACTTTAGCCCCCACAGACAGCTATCAAGGTCCACAAATCTGTGCACTTCCCTTTAAAGTTCATTTGAGCAATAGTAGACACGTGGCCTCATAAAACTGCAACTTGCATTGCAGCTTTACACTTCTAAGGCTCCGAAATAAGCTTTAGAAGTTTGTGTTTATGTTTTGAAGTATATGTTTGTGCATATATATATACATGTATAGGTGTTTAGAAAATTATTATTTAACACAATTTTTTTTGGTATGCTTTTTTTATGGTATATATTGTAGCTACATAATTGTGAAGTATCTGCCATAAGATAACGCTGTTGAAACTTACAGAGTAGGTGTCACATACCTGAGTTTCTTCACTCTGTGACTTCATTGTATGATGTAAATAAGCAATAGACATTAACACAAAGGGTGGTATACATTGACAAGCCCAATGACTGCCCTTCTGTGTCTGGGGAGGTCACTTTGCACTATCCCCTTAAATATTTCTGTGTTTGTACATTAAGGAATTCTCTGTTCAATAAATGATGCCCCTACATGCATGGAACATCCTGCAGTAACACACATAACATACCCTGCATCATGTCTACACGGAGCATTGGAGCTGATTCCTAATACACATGTATAAAACAGTATCAAAATCAGTACATTTGCAATGATATAAATTGGCGCACTGCACCAATAATTGAAATATATTTATACAATAAGTTATTTATAAGTGATCCAGCCACAGACGGTAATGCATAGCAGTGAGGTTCCTATGGCTAATTGAATCACCCCCATAGAGGTGTGAGCAGAAATACTTCGCACAAGGTTTCTCATGGCTAATTGAATCTGCACCAAATGTGAGGTATCCATCTTGTATATTTCACCATTCTAGGGGATTTTTTCTTGTATTAGGCTCCATAAAGACTCAAACAGCTCAGCATTTACAGCCAGTGCCGGGTAAGCTGTATGACTATTGAGAACTATTGACAAGCCCCAAGAGTTAGGTACTAACAGTAAACTTCCCTACTTTTTCCTTTCTTCCTTCCTGACTGAAATGTTTTTTTACAATGGTAAAGCATTGATGTCAGTTATGTTTGTTGTGGTATATAAGTCAGTCCCTTTTGTATGCATCCTCCAATCTGCAGTTTGTAAAGAGCATTTGTTCCCTAGGGGACTGCAAGCCAGTTATTCTGCTGTGGTTTCTGCATTCTAATGCAAGATAGAGCTGATCCACCCTCCTGAAAATGTTAACCTTCAGCAGAGGAATGGGGCAGATAGCATGGTAAACCATATACCTGATGCCTGTCTATTTAGTGCTGTAAAGGGAATTAATATACTGTAGTATAATGGCCAATAGTGGGGGCTCCCAAAGTTCCTTATTATATATAGTAGATTATTTTGAGAACCAATTCTTATGGGGACTGAGGAAGATGCCACAGGGACACTTGGGTACAAGAACAATGGCACACTTACAATTGGCGTCCCAGACGAAATGAGTTGAGCACTGTTGGCCTAAAAGATACCTTTGTATTGTGTTGCTCGGGTTTCACTAAACGGCAATAGTGGGACATATGATACAACAGTGCAGAGATCAGGTGCGTGGACTTTTTGTGACGTGCTCGTGTAATCTATATTTGGTATACACAATCATTATTTTGGGTGATTATTTAGTTTCATTTATTTTTATTTGGATGTCTGCAATAGAACATTGCTCATGGTATTTTTTTTTTTAAGAGACCCCACTTTGTGGGGTCTCACAGTGAATGTAGCAGTAGACATGACAAGGACATAAGAGGGGGATGGACAGTAGACAGACATGAGGCAATAGTTAGAGGGGACCCTGGCCATGAGAGCTTACATTCTAGAGTATACATTTTTTTGGAAGCTTTAGAATAATGTAACAATGGTACAACCTGCTTCTTTAAATCTCCACAATACCTGTAGTTGTGAATCCAAAATGATGTGAGGTCGGGAGATTTGATAAACTCAGACTCCAGTGTTAACAAATACACATGCTGTTTTTTGAAGAGACCTTCACTATGCTCAACAGACAAAACATGCTACAACTCAACAATCAATACCGGTTGTAGCTAAACTAGGAATATTATAGCATGCATACAACTCTGCAGTGTTGAAGCAAATGATTTTCTGTTAGATGCTTCATTTAAATTTTCATTCATTGATAACAATTTGTCCCCCATTATATTAAAGCAGTAGCCCCATGAACAAAATGAGGAGTGTGGTTTTGTTTAGTTTTTTTTGACGTAAAAAAATCTTGGTATTTACCATTTTCCTTCATTTATTTCTTCAGGCTGCTATTATTTATTTACATTTCTGCAGGGTCGTGGACTACCGTGGCAACCACAGTCATGTGGCACATGTCTCCTCTGTGTAATGTAAAATCCTTTCCTTCCTCCTCCCCCCACTATCTTCACATGATATATTGAGAGATGTGAGAAAAACAAATAAAACGTCTAGGTTAGGTTGCTGCTTTAATATAATGGGAACAGTTATTGGGATCATTACCCTTATTACATGGCGTTTCCAGTTTAGGAGGAAGAACCTATTTAATTGGGGTCCTTTTCTTCAGCACCTAATAGGACCACTGAACATCTACAATGCAGTACCTGATGTGCAAAGTTGAGCTTAACTTCACAGCATCATTCCACCACTTCAGTTCGGCCATGTAAAGTGATTTTCATAGTTCTAGGGTCAATAGATTCTGTGCTGAGACTGTAAAATCCCGTTAAATCGGCAGAATAAAGTGGCGGTGTGGGACGGAGCAGAGCTCCAAAGCTGCAATCTTAGGCTAAAAGCTCTGAACATTGGAGTTTCCTTTGCGGAGTACGGGCTTCAGATGTGCCTCCTATAGTTCAGGGGGAACACTCTTATATCTTAGGTACAGAGTGGGGGGGGTATATTTATTTTAAAGAACATTTCCTTTAAATGAGAACTCCACTTTTCGTATACAGGCTTTTGAATATGATTTTTTTAATAACATAACAAAAAACTCCGGCACTGTTTGTAACCAAACACTCAGGAACATCAGGTTGTGAAGCATTTATACCATTAATAGCCAACTCATTCCCTAAACATTGCATATTTTCCAGCCACTGGCAAGGATTGCAGTGACCTGGATCCAATTATATATTAAACACCTTTAACATCAATTATTTAATTTGACCCAGTTTATCACTGTTGGAATAAAAGTGATGGAAATAGGAATGTGGTTAAAATGGATCATACTGTTGCCGCCCACTCATCCAGGCAGGATTATAGTTTTATTTGCACTCTTACATGGACTTCCAGCTGTTTTTGGCTCTATTGCAGATATGGTTGACAGTGGTAATTTTCCAACTACATTTTCCTCCATGCCTGGAGTTCCTCTTGATTTCCAAAGGATCATTATCAGTGATGCAATATCAGGCCGATTGCCCAACATTTGCTGTGAGATGGCAGTGTGTGAACACCTTCACAGTTGTTGATTATCTCATTATAATCATTAGATCTGCTTGCGGATAAGTTAAGAAACATAATGTTGATGACAGATAAAGAACAATTGTCCTTCTGGTCTGTCCTTTTAATTTATTAATCTTTTTATATACTAGACAGACATGTGCCTATTTCAAGCTTGTTTAAATCCTTTGTGTTTTTTAAAACTATAATCTGCCATAGAATGTGATTCCTGCTGCCCAGAAATGGTGTAATATGGTTTGGAATGTATGGACACTTGTATCTCCGTTGTGAAATCTTATTCCCGCTCCAACACTTAGGGGTGTATTTACTAAGCAGCGATTTTATTAAAGACGAGACCTGATGGCCTTTGTCTTTAATAAAATTGCCATTTTAAAAAAATTAAGGCAAAATGCTGCTTAGTAAATCTAGCCCCTAGAGCAGGGTTTCCCAAACCCAGTCCTCAGGGTTCCCTAACAGTGCAGGTTTTCCATATCTCCTTGCTGGAGCACAGGTGTATTCATTACTGACTGACACATTGTAACAGATCCACAGGTGGTCCTAATTATGTCACATGTGATCCAGAAAACCTGCACTGTTGGGGAGCACTGAGGACTGGGTTTGGGAAACCCTGCCTTAGAGTGTTAATTGTTTTTGATTGATTTAGAGACTTTTTGATACCCACTCTATACTGTTATGTCTCTATGCTGATAGTAATGGCTGTAAATTAATTTTTTTGTGATTATTGTAAGAAAGCTAGGAGCAAAACAGACTTGGTAATATTGGTTTTATTGCCATTTGTTGTTTTGGTAAAAGATGCAACAATTGGGCATGATCAGACTGGAGGAGAAAAAAACTGTACTTGGCAGCAGAATGTTGAAAAATAGATCAACCACACTTCTTAAGATCCTGCCACTTATCCAAGAAGAGATCAGAATCCAGTTTAGCCACAATTTGTTAAAATGGGGTGAGCCAAGCAGCCGTATCTGAGAAGGTAACATGACTTGACCACCATTTTTTGACTAACATGACCGCACTGGCAGATCATCTCTGACCAACTTCCAACACCATTTACCAACATGTCAATTTCAGGGTTTTTTTCAGGTATGGGGGCATTATGGAACTACCCACTCTGTGTTACTGACACAAATTGCATATTGTAGCATGTGTGGCTAGCAAAATGCTCATCTTTCCCCCATAATAGACTTTGATCTTTTAACAGTGATCAAGAGTAGTCTAGTCTTCTATCCTTGCGTAAAGTTGAGCTCTCTTTCGTCCTCTTACTGTTCATTTTATGGATACATTCAATCTCATACCTCACCAGAGCATCAGTCTTTGTAAGACTGGATCTCTATATAGACTTGTTCTCACACCACCAAGTCTTCCATCTCTGAATAGACTGTTTGACCCATCACCTCTGTGATTGTTTTCTATCCATTGACAGCCTTCATCTTCTGATATGATTCCATCCACTACCATCAGATGGTAACTCACCATACTAGACTTCTGTTCTGGTACATATTGGACTAATTCTAATATGATTCAGTCTGAAGGTATTATAAGGGTCAACCATTTTACTGCTGGTAAACTTCCACCTCTGGTCATACTCTTTCACAGACTCACCCTGTACTTGTTTGTGCTTGTTATAAACCCATTCATAATTAAGAGGCAAAGCGTCTTGTGTGGAAAATTAGTTCAAAAGATTTTTTTTTTCTTTTTCATTGCTCCACCTTTCTTCCCTGGGGCTCCCCTAAAGCCTCAACATGGGCGGATTAGGAGAGAAAGAACTTATTATTAACTACTTCACAACCAGGAGCTTATGTTGGCACGATTGGCAATCATCCATTGAAAACACTGCCCTCACTTACACAATTGTTCTAATGTGTTCTTTGCCTTGGGCCTTTCTGGAAGTTTTTAATATTATTTGTATTTAATAACTGCTAATCTGATTATAGCTGAACGCTCAGAGATAAGGGGAATGGTATGGTGGAGGTCAGAAATAAGAGGGGGGAATGGCATAACATGGAGAGAAACAGAACAGAAGGGAGTGAGAATGAGAGCAGAGGGAGAATAGGAGAACAGAGTAAGAGATTGCATTCCGTGCTGTTTGTGACTTCGCTGCTTTGATCTCCTGCCAAGAGAACCTGCAAGGTCAGAGCCAGCAACTCTACAGTTCCGGATGTGTGAGGCTTGTGGAATGCTGGAGTGCATGTATGAAGTGTGTGTAATGTGTTTGATAGGTGCTTTCAGCAGTAGCACAACTCCAGCAAGACCAGGTCATTTCTTTTGCGTGTAATTTAATGTATGAAAAAGCAACTTTCAAAGGGATTAAAGCAGACATGCCTGGTTGTGAGCGCTCAACCTTTCAAACAGGACTTCATAAACCACATATCGATCATTAATCTCCTGTTTACTCATAAGCTGCAGAATTAGTGGCGCTTTATAAATAGCTGATGATGATGGTGATAAGTTCATCTATGTGAAAAGTCCCCCTCATTATGGGGCCTACTTCTTAAGTAGTGTAATTGAACTAATGTATACTTACAGTCATTCCGACGTAATTTGGAATATTCCTCAAATTTATGAATGTTCTATCGCAGCAGATATCGTGGATATCTGCTCAAAAAACAAAATAGAATGCAAAGCAGCAGTCACCATAAAACAGTATGGTGACTGCTCCCTAACGCAAGCTAGCAAGTTCCGAAAGAGATTTTTTCGGAAACTTGTCATGTTAATGTACGGCAACAGAAGCTGGCGTACATCATCATAAATGAAGACTTCATTTCATTTATGTCCAGCTCTGCTCCGAAGAGCAGAGCTGGATAGCACATGTGCGGAGGGATCATGTGATCCCTCCCTGTCACATGATATAATTTCTACTGTAGGGTCCCTGTGCGGAGGCTCCAGATTTTCGTTCGGGACATGCGCACATGCATTCTAAAGAGGAACGAAGAAAGGAGGAGGAAATCCTGACACGAACGCACTACGAAGAGGACGTGGTAAGTTTTTTGGTTTTTTTTAATCACAGAAACAGCAGTTTATCGGAACTGCTGTTCCTGTGTTTGTTTTTTTAATAAATATGAGAAATAGTTCAATCCTTATCAGTGCGATAAGGATTGAAAACTATTTCTCATTTTTGCCGTTGTTTGTTAAATAGGCCCCTAAGTATCAATACATTGCCCTTTCAAACCTATGCTGGTCCTGGAATCCTTTTTTGTTTAAATTGTATTCTAGGCAGTGAAGTGTTGATGAATATATCTAATTAACAACCATTCTTTTTAATTGAATATGTAAAACAGAAATTGATGCATGTTATGTTATATTTGGAAACAATTGTTCAGACATTTGGTTAAAGATGAATGTTTTCGTTCATTGGGTTTATAAAAGGTTCTGGTTTTCTCTATGTCATCTCTTGTTTAGCTACTGGAAATACAGGACTTCTGTTTGAATGATATCAGAGCCTTTTCATTCATCCTATAGGAAAGTGTGCTCCCACAGATTCAAGGGGTGCATGATCTTGTTAAAGCTGCACTGCCACCTAAGGCAAAGATCTGACTTGTGCGCCCCTTCCCTTGGGCGTAACCCCAGAGGCTGCTATATGCAGTTTTTCATACTGGTGCCACTCACCATTATAAAATGGCTTTGGAGGGTGTGAGTGGAGTGACCAATCACTAGCCTCAAACTGAGTGCATTTTGTGATTCGTCCTCCCGAGCACACCCCCCCCCCCCCCTTCCCCACAACATGGGCTGTAAGAGGAACTTAGGAGCCCCGGACAAAATGTGCTTGCATGTCGCAGCCCAGGGGTTAGTTAGGGGTAGGGGCACGTTTTGTATGATCTTTTTCATAAGTATTTGTGCAGCTTTAAAATGTACTTCAAAATAATAGATGACTGTATTCATAAAGAACAAAACAAATGTTGGAGAATATTTATTAAAAAAAAAAGCAGATGATGTTATCCTATGATAAAAGCAATAACGATGCTCTGTCTGATTTGTTATTTTGACATTTCTTTTTTCTTTTTTGTCCTGTTTTCATTTTTTACTTTCTCTCTGGTTTTAAAAACGCATTTTTGTTTGTTCTTTTCCAACATTGAGCCCATGGGGGACAGATCTAAAAATCCATTTCAATCCGTTTTAACATGCAGTTTTTTACATGTGGCTTAACTTGCACAAAAAGCATAACAATAGACAAAAAAACAAACAAAGCATGAAAAACCATTGTAAAATGTATCATGCTATCAAAACATGTAGTACTTTTTATTTTTTGCAAAAGGGTATCAAAAAGAAGCTAGTTTTAATGGTAAAAATCCCTGTGTGCACATACCCTTCCAGGTATATTCTTACAACTTGTTACATTTATAGACATAAGGGGTGCTAAGCAGTCACACCATTATATCCTGGTTTCCATTGTATTTCAATTTAGAACATTCTTTTTGCAAGCTTGTGTGCAAATAAAATAAGCCGTTTGTTTATTTAATAAAATACAATGAGGTGTTGTCACCCTCCAGTTGTACACTGTCACTGCAACCACATTTTCTGTGCACCCCCAACGCATAAGCTCTCTGACGTCTCATACCACTGGTATTTTTATAATGCGTTTTAAATGGGTTTTTAATAGTGCCATTTTTTTTTTCTTTGCCATTTTTGAGCTTACTGCAAATAAACCCATTGGGAAGCCTACAGCAGTCGCTTATCCGCTGATAAAAACGCATGTCAAACCCGTTTGCGTTTGAGATTAGTTTTTACTAGTTATAGAAACTCAATAAAAACGCTGGTGGGTATGAGGAAGATCATAACAGACTGTTCCATGATTTATTTGTTTCCTTTTGGAATGTTTATTGCAAACTATACTTGTATGACCTCTAGTGGATAAAGGTGGTAACAGCAACTGATGTTTTCTACATTTAGATCTTATACTGTATAAGTATGTTAGTGCATGGATGTGTGTCTGTATATATATATATATATATATATATATATATATATATATATATATATATATATATATATAGTTCTATATAGATAGTCCTATTAATCTTCCACAATTAATGGCATAGAATGAATTTGAAGAGCTGACTTCTGTCAATAAATTGGTTACAAACTTGTTGCAATACCTGTTTTGCTTGAATTTTCGTTTCCTTGTGTATAGTTTATTATAATTGGAATAATGTACCCTGTAATGTAAACTATTAGGATACTTTTAAAAGTGACCAGATTGCTGGCCTTGGCATAACTTTTTGGGGATCGAGGGTGGCTTTAAATGTGTACCATAGGGAAGGAGTGCAGCTACTTATCAGACAGGAAGTTACTCCTGAATAAACTGTGAGGCAATTAACCTCCTGTACTAATGTACTACACGCGTATGATTCACTGCATAGTTCTGTCTACTGATTGTTAAATGCAACAAAAAGGGATGTAGAACCAATGTCTCACTTCCTAATGTTCAGGTTTATAGGTTAGGCACAAGACTGCAGACAGAGTGCTTTGATGTAGAATTCCAAGATCCTTATAACACATGTCAAAGGACTTTGTCCATTGACTTTTCTGCAGCAAGTATCTGGGTAAGAATCGCCTTCTGCTGTCAGAATGCAGCATTTATACAGTTATTTCTGTCTTTCAGTCGGAGGTTGGTGGAGGCACAAGTGAGGGAGGCTCCTGATCTCCTCACAGTTATTACCAACCTGAAACGCTCAGTGACTGACCCATCCTGCTGGGTTGTATCGATGTTGTTGATGTTTTTTAATTAAAACTTATGTATTATAAGGGATAACATACCCCATACAGTAAATTATTAGTGATCTTAGTAGTTGCCTCAGTTACCTGTGTAACAGCACTCCACCCGTGGCCTCATGCTTTTATATGGTTATGGATCTTCTCGATAAGCGTTATCAATATAGAAGCTTAAACCTTGACTCAAACATAATGCTTGTATGAGGTGATCTTATTATATGAGTGTGTTTTGTCTCCACTGACCATTATGTATTCAGAGTGAGTCATGTGACATCACTACTCTCCAAATATAAATGATGACATTCCTCCTTACCACAGATAGGAATATATTTAATAGGCATTTCTACATATATTCGTACCTCTGGCTTTATATTATTTTTTCTCTGTGTGTTTCAGGCAAAACGCGCAGTGCAGAGAGGGGCAACGGCGGTTATATTTGATGTCTCCGATAACCCTGATGCTGTGGAACAGGTATAATTTAATACTGTTAGATGTATGAAACACTGTCTAAAGTAAAGATTATTATGTTTTGTACATCTAGAGTTCACTAGCACAATTCAATGTACACTAATCATATTCCATGTATACGTAGAGTTTATTTTCATATTATTCCTCTATAAATCCTTAGATAATCATGGACATTCTGCACCGATGACCTTCATCCTCTGTGTATCAGTGCAAATGAGAGCTGCAGTATTATTTATTAAGATTTTATGCCTAGATCCTTTGTATTGTTGCGTGTAGAGGAAGCATCGTTGCTGGTGTGGAATCCTCTTGGTGCCCTGTTCGCACAGTATGCAGTCAACCTTTTTTCTGTCTGCCGTATAAGATTGTTTATAGACAGCTCTTATAGCATTGTTATGGCAGTATTTGTACAGGCATATTGCCATCGCCCATGTGGCTTTTATAAGTTATTGACAAAGTGATCTCCCCGATATCAACACCTACCCTTTTTTAGATCATTGCTTTGTCAGAGGTTTCTGTTTTGAAGTTGCACAGAGGCTTTTGAAATAAAGATGTATTATTCTATAGTGTCCTTGCTTTGTGCTAATGCTACCACTAGGGCTTTTATTGTATTGAAAATGTGACTATGGCAGAACCATAGGTGACATAGCTTGTCACTACCTGATGGCCACTTCCCTAGACTTCATCAGTAGCAGGTTGTGACAACTTTTATCGTTTGAGAAACAACCAGTCTATGGCTCAGCAGAAGTTTTTTAATGGAGACTTTATGAAGAAAGGAGGTAAAATATATTGCTCAGCCTAAGCCTGACATTCCACCGAAGCTTCCAAAATACATAAACGTTCACTTATTCTTCATAGTCCTTCTTATTGCTCCTCACTATATGTAAACTCACCTATTTGAATAGAGCATTTCAAACCAGTCAGTCAGACACCAGCTAGACACACACAGTAGGATCTGTTTGGCTAATTTGGTTTCATTTTTGAGTAAATCTGACATAACAGAAAATGTGGCCCCTTAAGTGATTAAAATCAGGTCACATTTAACCCCTTAGATATGTACGGCCCACGGCATGTGTGAGGTAACTGACAGGAAGTAGGAAGTGCACCATGTACTTTTGGTTTATACAAAGCTTAAATGACTGGACCTGTGCAACTTGGACTCACACATAGATAAAAAAATGTCAGGATCCCCATCCCCTGCCCATCCTCAGTGATGCATGATAGAGATGTTGTCCACCTACTCAGTGTTAAAGATGTCATGTCTTCATGCACTGGGACGTGGGACCACTGGATAGATTAGTAAACACGTTTGTTTCATCACCATGATGGGGCAGTTAGGTTCCCAAACACTTCTAGGCGAGTAACAAGCAGTTTAGTTGTTTCAGGTAGTCAGGTGTAGATATATATTAATGTCCTGCAGATTGAAACATTCCAGCTCTGTGATGTAGTAATGTTCCAGAGAGACACGTGCAATCCTTTATCTTAAGACTTCATTTTTTCATCTTGCAGCTGAATCAAGACTTAGAAGACCCACTGAAGAGGCCGGTTGTGTATATGAAAGGCATGGACGCTATTAAACTCATGAACATCGTCAACAAGCAGAAAGGCGCTCGAGCCAGAATCCAGCACCGACCTCCTCGGGTAAGACATGTCAGGCCTCGTGGAGACACGCGTACAGCAGGGACATGTCCTTGGTTATAGGTTGATGTTATCATCGTAATTACTTCATGGTTGCCTAGTGGTGGGCACTGCCACCAACAGGTGGGCACTGCCACCAACAGGTGGGCTAAAATATATCTTACAATGATTGTTTCTTTCTCTTTTCAGCAACCTACTGAATATTTCGACATGGGTATCTTCCTGGCGTTTTTTGTGGTGGTATCACTAGTCTGCCTTATCCTTCTGATCAAGATCAAGCTGAAGCAGAGAAGAAGTCAGGTAAAACTTGGTCTGGAAAGTGATGTAAAGAGGTATAAGGTTTGCCTTGGGCTGTTTTATTCTTTCTATTTAGCTCAAGTGGAAGTATATGGCTAACCCATTGGTGGGACCCAAACCAAACTTGGCAGTCACTCAGTGCTCACTTTGTGTGTTTTTAATTGGCCTCTAATAAATAATAATAACAATACCTCTTTTGATTTGCAATACTCTGTTACTAAAATCTCAATTACTCCATGACAGTGTCTCAATCACTCTCAGGTTCCTTCCTCTTCAGTGCCCCTTGCACCTGAACAGATCTGACAGTCACCTCTTCTGCAGACACTTCTAACCTCTGCCATTTATATTCAGTGCATAGCACCTTCTTATTGCTTTTCTGGATGGTACACAGTCTAGATATCCCAAATACGCAGCCATTCTCATCTCACAGCACCAAGGATCCTTAGGCACATACACAGTTACCAACTCCGCAGTTCAGTGCTCTCCAGGTGGACAGTAGCCATCACTCTGGGGCATTACTTCACTCGGATATGCTCTGTCTACCACCCTCACCACTGTGCTCACTCTACCTCTCCTGGTTTGTTACTGCTCATCTGCAATTGCTGCCAACAGCTAAGAGCACCCACCTGTTCCTTCCTCAGATGCTGTTCAGACCCCTCCACTTACGTTCCATTGCATTGTCAAGTTTGTAGATGGTTATATATGTAGCATCGCTTTAACTGGCAATTAGTAACATAGCTGTACCTGTAATCTCAGTGTTTTGTCAGTGAAAGTATTTATCCACCTTTCCAGTGGTGTAACAGGAGTAATTGTTACCATTAATATGTTATGATTCATTGAAACATAAAAAAATAAAAAGGCACTTTATGCTACGTTAGTTGTTTGCTCAAGAAATCATTGTTTTTAGTTATTCACCTTTACACTCGTCTCTTGTCTCTCCTTTCCTGGTAACACCCCCCTATCCTCCTCTCTACCAATTGTCACTGCCGTACTATGTAAGATACGTCTTGGAAAGATAACCTGCTATTATCGTACTTTATAAATAAAGTTGTTTCCTAACACATTAATGTTCATTTCCTTTGTGTACTTGTTTCTATTTTCCTTTTTCTGTCCTCTGTATACTTGTTTTTAATACATACGTATCATAAGGTTCACTGTTTTTTATTGTAACCCAATGTCTAAGACAATCTTTTACTCATATTAGTATCAAAAATGGAACAAGGGGCGCTGTATCCAACAATATTTAATGATACATTAAAATTGAATTAAAACAAATACATATATTTGTATCCACAGTAAATATAAGTGTAACACATATGCAGAAATAAAACCTATTGGTACCAGATATAATACTAAATGGCATTCACGATATAGAACTCCTTTACTCCTGAGATTATAGACAGCTGGTAATTAAATGTATTTAAATGTGCAGTCAGAATAGATACATAAATTAATTAGATTCAATTATTCCACTTATGGAGATGAGAAAATAATACATGTACATTACTTCATTGTGGAGATTTATCCGGGAATCCGTATAGTTTAGAAGATGTCATATATATTCTCATATAGTTTTCTAGCATGCGGATGGCGCTGCAACAGATTTGAATAGTGAAAACTATTGTATATACATATTTTTTATCATTAGCTTATTTGTCCCATTGTCAGATGCATGCGGCTTGAGTTGGAAACTAAGCAGGATTAGGTGGGGCTGACATCTGGGGGTAAATGTATCAAGCTGAGAGTTTTCCGGCGGGTTTCAGAAACCAATCAGATTTTAGCTATCATTTATTTAGTACATTCTACAAAATAATAGCTAGAATCTGATTGGTTGCTATAGGCAACATCTCCACTTTTCAAACCCGCTGGAAAACTCTCAGCTTGATACATTTGCCCCCTGGATGGGAGACCTCTTTTGACATCAGGTTAAATGTATTATATAATGTTTTATTATTTTTTACCTTTATTTTTCTGATTTGACTTTATACGTTTAGAAATATATTTATGTCCTTTTACAATTTTTTATATGTTGGGATCATGTAGCTCAAGACTCAATTTTCTTTATATCTAAGCGTATATAGTGGTTCATATAGTATTTATATACTGTTTGGCACTAAGTGTTATTTTACACGTCTGCATTGGATGTTTGTTGTATTCGAGTTAATCTGTGATTGCTCTCTGGATACATTTATAGTATCTGTTCTAAATACATTTATGCAGTCTTAATTATACGCTGATTTAAAACACACTAACGATTGGAATCAAAACTTTTCAATTGGCCGGACGATGTCACGTGACGTATGGACCGGCTTTAAATGATTTGTGGATACTCTGGCAGTATTATTACTCTGATGAAACCGTGATTGTCACAGAGAAACGCATCAGGTCATTTCTACTTATTTTACAACTTACAACTATTCTGGACATTCCCCTCCTGTACCCCGGGGTATTCAGCTGGACTCAAGTAAGTGGAGTAGGCAGTTCTCTATTCTATTATCTCCCCTGTGTAGCTTTTTCCGGCCGTGAAGATTGGTGGGATATCTTGTCTAAGACTATGTGTTAACATTGCTGCAGCTAGTCTGCATGCTAAATACAAACCCACCTGGCCGTTGACTGCTTGTGAAAATCGGGAGAGTCTAATATTTCTACATGAAAAATCTGCCTGCTGTCTGTTTATGAGAAAGGACTTCCACTATTCAAATCTGTTGCAGCGTCGTCCGCATGCTAGAAAACTATATGAGAATATATGTGACATCTTCTAAACTATACGGATTCCCGGATAAATCTCCACAATGAAGTAATGTACATGTATTATTTTCTCATCTCCATAAGTGGAATAATTGAATCTAATTCATTCATGTATCTATTCTGACTGCACATTTAAATACATTTAATTACCAGCTGTCTATAATCTCAGGAGTAAAGGAGTTCTATATCGTGAATGCCATTTAGTATTATATCTGGTACCAATAGGTTTTATTTCTGCATATGTGTTACACTTATATTTACTGTGGATACAAATATATGTATTTGTTTTAATTCAATTTTAATGTATCATTAAATATTGTTGGATACAGCGCCCCTTGTTCCATTTTTGATACTTGTGTTTATATTGACAGTTTGGATATCTGTCCTAGGGAGCTGCGGTCCATTACAACATGTCATTAATTTATGATTCATAGCGCCTGAGAAATTTTTGTGTATATATTTTACTCATATTGAATATCTATTGTATATTTTTAATGTGAGTGCTCTTCATTTTTTTTTAGAATTCGATGAACAGAATGGCAGTTCAAGCGTTGGAAAAAATGGAGACTAGAAAATTCAAGGCTAAGGGCAAAATGCCCCGTGAGGGTAGTTGCGGAGGCCTTGATACCCTTAGTAGCAGTTCCACCTCAGACTGTGCCATATGCTTAGAGAAATATATTGATGGAGAGGTAAGATCCTGCACATTGTGTGATTTGATTGGGAAAATCCATATTTGTTCATATTTTTAACCAATCCGTTCTCCTGGCCCATGGAGGTAGGGAATTTGCAACTGAGCTGATCTGGTTGTCTTGTAACTATTGCTAGGAACTGTTAGGCAACCTTGGATGTAATAGAAACCTTTCCCTGCTTGTAACTCTGATGATAGTGTTGGCTCAGATATGGTATCATCACTGTGGATCAAGGCTGATGCTTGTCTAGGCCAATACGTGTTTACATTGATTCCTAATAAATGGAGATGTGGCTTTGTTATACATCTATATGGTGTGTTTCTTTATAGTAAAAGGATAAACTACTCTCAAACGGTAGGTAATGCCTTGTACTTCCTCTCTGGTAACCTAAATATCCTCTGGTGGTCTAAGCTGAGGGCCAGTAATGATCAGTTCTGTGGATCTGCTTGTAAAGACCAAACTCCTATATAGAAATTAAGAGTTCTCATCTTTTTGTTTGATTGTGTTTCTCCCATGTCTTGTCCAGGAGCTGAGAGTCATTCCTTGCACACATCGGTTTCACAAGCGGTGCGTGGACCCCTGGCTATTACAGAACCATACCTGTCCACACTGCAGGCACAATATAATAGGTGAGTGGAACATGTGATAGTTGAGAACATCTTCTGGTGTATCTATTTATTTGATATTTATTTAATCTCCTTCCAGAAACTGAGCTATGTCCGTGGGCTTAAGTATTGTACTACATTTAATTAATGTTCTCTCTCTGCAGAGCAAAAGAAAGGGGGCCATGGGGCCTTGTGTGCGGAGAGTTCAAGCAGCCGTGGCCGCCATCAACAGCAACAGAGAGTCATCCTCCCTGTCCATTACCCAGGCCGGGTGCAACGCACTGGACCCATTGCTGCATATCCAACTCGCACCAGCATGGGCCCGCATGGTAATCCCATCACTGTACTCACTGTGGAGCGGCCTGTGGAGCCTGAGTTATATCCTGCTCGGACCCCTGCTTTTCTAACAGGATACCGGCCTGTATCGCTAGACCAGCCTTCTTCAGGCCATCATTGTGACCTGGAGCATCCTCCTTATCCAGCCCCACAAGCTGGTCATGGCTTCCGGCGTTCCAAGTACAGCGGGAGAGGTTTTAATACTGCCACTTGTTACTCTCAATATGAAACTATGTACCAGCATTACTACTTCCAGGGTCTAAGCTACCCGCACCACCAGGAAACAGCAGGTGGCAGTCAGACATCCAGAGGAGTGGAAAAGGGCCTGAACCATCCCTTTCAGTCCGGTTCTAGTTTGCTATATCAGCCTGCACCTGCCATGATGCACATGGCTCCACCTTCAGCTGGTGGGAGCTGCTTCCTTCACAGCCAGCACCAGCATCGCTCAGTATGCAGTGGCTACTTAGCTGATGTTCCCTGCAGTGACAGTAGTTCCAGCTCCAGTACAAGCTCGGCACAGGGACATGCATCATCTAGTGACTCCATGCTGGATTGCACAGAGGCTAGCAACCAGGGAGTATATGGCAGCTGCTCCACCTTTCGAAGCTCTCTTAGTAGTGACTTTGACCCATATGTATACAGGAGTTGCAGCCCTGCCAGGACTGGAGCAGGGGATGCTACAGGTTGTGGGGGGGAGGCTGGAACAGGACCTGGGAGAGGAAGGGTGGACTGCAGACCTCACGAGACCTTCCCAAATTCTTCCTCCCGGGATCGCCTGTCCAACTGCAGCTTAGAGATGAATTACAGTAGCAATTCATCCCTGGAGCGCCGAGGGGCGGCTATGGTCTCTGGGTTAGTTCCAGATGCCTCTAGCTCCATATCACAAGGGGGTGGAAGAGACAGGCGGGGACCTGAAAAGGGGTGTCCCTGTTGCTTTCAGAGGCCTACTGTGGATCCCAGTCCAGAATGCACAAACTTGTACATGGGTCCAGAGCCCTTGCAAGGAACTGCTGCGCCCTCCAATGGAGGCTTGTACAGTGTTACCTCCAGCCTTTTACACCGGACAGAGCCTGGGACAGTACTGGGCCTCTCTGCCCGGCCCTGCTGCCTCTTTGAGGAGAGTCATGGAAGTTGCTATGCTGAGGACTATGCAGTCAGCATTCAGTATGTTCTGGCAGAGGCGGCTGCGGCAGCAGCTGCTGCGGCAGTAGCTGGATGTGAGGCTGGTCAGCCAATCCCCATCATTCCCGAGGATCAAGGCTGCGAGGGTGGCCTAGACTGTGCGGGACATGTCTCCTGGGAGATGGAAGGAGATGAAGGGGATGAGGAGGAGGTACTGTACTGCCAAGAAGGACCTTGCTGTATGTTGGCAGAGGAGACACGTGCCCTATGTCGAAACACTGGGTCAGAGGGAGCTGAAAATCTGTCAGGTAACAATATATGAGTATGAATGAAAAATAATTTATCACAATAACTCCCAAAGAAAAATCTTCTGTGAACAGAACAAACTGTTGCATTAAGAAGTCATCCAAAGTCAGACATATATCATAGCCTTGTCTCCATAGGTTTAAGTATGCCAGTGTATAGATTATATCAGCAAGTGCCACGTGTAAACCTTATTCCGCGTGAATGTTTTCTCTCCCCAAAATGAGATTTGTTTTAAGCTAAATTATCTAGTGCTATAATGACATTAGAAAGTACCACATTAAGTATCATCCTCGTATTGATTCATCTGTTTCCAGCCGTACTAGATCTAACATGAACATGTATGTATGTATGTATGTATGTGTGTATGTATGTACATGTAGTCTTATAGTATTTTTCAATTTCTCTTGTGTTTTATGGCTAAAGAACAAATGTTCTTGTGGATATTTATACTACCAAAAGCTTCTCAATGGTGTTAAACAGTTCTGCTCCCATTTTTATTTTTCAACTGCACTTAATCTGAATTAACTGATATTAAATAATAACTTTTAACGTCAGTGATTCTAGTCCAGTTTATTGCAATTGGAAAACATCACATGGTTGAAAAGGGTAATTTTGGAAACTCCGTTACACTATATGAGCAAATAGCTTGGTCTAGCACATTATAAGCAGTTTATACTCCAGTTATATACAGAAAGGAGGATGTGCACATAACTGACCATCCACTTCTATTAGCCACAGTTTTAAAAGCTTTTCATATATTACAAAATAACATTCCTACAGTTAACATTAAAACATAAATAGATCCTTAATTTTTATTTGTCTGTTTCCTTTTAGACAAGTAGATATATGTAGGAACACACAGGTGTTGCATTCCCTTATTGTGGCCTTGTTTCTACTGCTTTAACCCTAAAGAACTTGTGTTAGACCAGGTTAATCTCATTCATTTTACAATTTAATTTACAACTTAATTGATTGTTTCGTATGTGAGCTAATTCATCCCTCTATCCCTCTATTCCTTTATTCAAGGGCACAAACCATACTTAAACGATTAGTTACACGTTTAAACTATATGTCTGTATATTCCGTTTAGTGTGTGTTTAATTTGTTGTCATGTGGAGAAGCTAATATAATTCAAATAGCAAATTGTCATGAGGATATTTTTTTATCAATATCCAATGAAAAGCTTCACACACAAATATATAATCATGCTTGCCTACTCTCCTGGAATTTCCGGGACTGTCCCGAATTTTGGGAAGTCCTCCCTAACTCCTGAAAGAGTTGGCACCCTCCGGGCATTGGCGGGAGTAATGATACCATTTGTGTATTCAGGCCCGTGAATCTTGGCATTACATAGCAGGGGGCGGGCCACGGTTATGCAATGGCATCACCACTCCTCCCTTTCCTTTTATCCACACCTTGGGCCTGATTCATTAAGGATCTTAACTTGAGAAACTTCTTATTTCAGTCTCCTGGACAAAACCATGTTACAATGCAAGGGGTGCAACTTAGTATTCTGTTTTGCACATAAGTTAAATTCTGCCTGTTTTTTCATGTAGCACACAAATATCAACTTTAAATGTCAGTGTACAAATAAGCTATCAAGTATTTGTGTGCTACATGAAAAAACAGTCAGTATTTAACTTATGTGCAAAACAGAATACTAATTTGCACCCCTTGCATTGTAACATGTTTTTGTCCAGGAGACTGAAATAAGAAGAAGTTTCTCAAGTTAAGATCCTTAATGAATCAGGCCCCTTATCTTCAACTTTAAGCTACAATTATCATTATTGCAAGCTAAAAAACACCCAGAAGTCAGGTAAAAGTGGTATCTATCTTTTGGGGGTATTAAGCTTGTTATGTCCAAAGGTATAAGGAGTATGCTGTATAACAGGTAGTTTTTAAGCAACATTTATATTCCCATTTTGTATCCCACACAGGCCGGGACTGCCAACCAACAGACAAAGACTGAGCACTGTGGATACAAACCTTTAGGACTAGAACGACACTTGTGGAATCTTGTTTGAACTTACTAAAAGAAGAAGAAAAAAAAAATCATTTTTTTTTAATTTTTTTTTATGGGTTTTAACAAAAGTTGGACGTAAAACTCGCAGTGATTTTGTACTCGCCACACATTACAACCACTTTTACCTGCTTTTATTCCCTGGACTCAACAATTGGAGAATCTGTGTTATCTGTTTTTAGGTTTTTTTTATCATTTATTTTATAAATATATATAAATATATAAATATATATAAATATATATTATTTTTGGTTGCTGTTTTAGAACTTATTTTTTTTCTTGTGAGTTTGTACATGCACAAGAACTGTCTTTTCCTGATGAAAAAGAGATATATATATTTTTTCAGTAAAATAAACAAGAAAATATTAATATTATTTTTATCTGTTGGCTATGATGCCAGGAAAAAAAAAAACTAAAAAGAGTGATCAGGGGTTAACTTTGTTTTTATCTGCCTCTTTAAATGACAAACTATTTTGTATTTAAGTTGAGCCTTTGCTAAACAATGTTCTTATTTGTATTCTGTATAGCTGCAGTTTATATTTATGGTGAATTCATGGTAATGATCATAAGCTAAAACCACCTTTATGTTACAGTGATATATATATTTTTTTTTTACATGAATATATTTGTGCAAAGCAAATATATGTTTTAAATTTTTTGTATTTCATGCCATATTTCTAGAAAAGGGGTGTATTTATAGTAAATCAGCTTATACTCACAGGCGACGTTGTTAGCAGCCCAGGATGCACTCGTTAACATCACACGGTGGAGGCAGCCTTTTGATTGGTTGGCCAGTATTCATGAATGCAGACTGTCAATTCACTTTGTGCCCTAGTGATGTCACTAGCTCCTAGTGAATTCATAGGTGTTATTATCATGAATATTGGTTTGACGCGCTCAACGGCTGATCCCCCTGTGTATAGGCAAACGGGTACAGTTTAATCTGGGCTGAAATATTGATTATTTTTTATTTTTTTATTTTAATTATTTAGGTTTGGTCATTTGGGCCTGTGAGTGCAATATCACTAAATTAGACTGATCTCCAGGCCTTCAACTTGATTATCACAATTATCAATACCTAATGTCTTAAGTAGAGATTATAGTTTAAAATATTGTGGCAAATATCAAATTGGATATGAAGACTCTGTGAGGATAGCATTGTTCTGTGACCAATAGAAAGATAATTCTGTAGTCACCCAAATGAAGCAGAACATCTAGCCCCTCACGACTTATAATAATTAGAATGCAGCATTAGAATGCAGCAAGTCACTAATGATTGACACACTAAAGGGACTCATACCTCTGTGTTATCACTTCATCCCAGTGGTTCGATATGCAGAATATTGGACCATAAAATCGCTGTCTGTATGGTGTGTAAGATAGATCACTCTATTTTAAATGAGTAATAGCAATAAACCTTAATTACTAGTATGTTAATGCACATCCTAGGCACTTATTGATACAGTTCACCGTAGTTACATTAAAAAAACATAGATTCATTTGATGGTACTCGTATCTCACGGGGTGGCTGATTAGGTGTAGCCATGATTTTTATTTATTTAAGCTAGATTGCTGAGAAGATATGTAATTAGGACAAAGATGCTTTGCTCTGTTTGACTGTTTACAATCAAAGATAATATAAAAAAAAAGTGTATCTACAAGCAACCTCTAAATATGTATATTTAGAGACAGTGTTACTTTTTCCTGTAGTGTTGGTAATTCTGCCAAAACTTTCCTTATGAATTTTGTTTATTAGTAAAAACTCCATTCCCTCCCCCAAGTAATATTGCCCCCCCCCAGTCTTTCCGTGTACTGAATCGTTGATTCCAGCATTTAAGCTGGGATTTCCAATTTTAGTGGTTGGGGGTAGATACACTGAAACTAACATGGAGAACAACATAACATGATGTGCAGTTGGCATGGACTATTAAAGATAGCAATATACCATCATTGTTTCATTCTGTCATATATAATATTATATATATATTTAAAACCGTTCTCATATTGAGGACTCTTGTGGTGTCTTGAATTCATTCAGAGTCTGTGCCACACATGTTCAGACGTGATTGCTTCCGATTCTACCTATTGAAAATTTTACTTTGCAATTTTAAAATAAAATACTAATTTTGAAACAAAAAAAAAAGGAGACTACATTAGCTCAAATCCATATTCATTAAAAGCTGGAATGCATATTTTGATACTTACAGCAATTTATAGCTTTAATACTTTCGCTTAAAACAATCCATTCAAGCTGAAGTGAAAATTTATTAGATTTTTGGGGGTAAATGTATCAAGTTTTCCGGTGGGTTTGAAAAGTGGAGATGTTGCCTATAGCAACCAATCAGATTCTAGCTGTCATTTTGTAGAATGTACTAAATAAATGATAGCTAGAATCTGATTGGTTTTTCAAACCTGCCGGAAAACTCAGCTTGATACATTTACCCCTTGGTGTTGAAAATGGAGAGACACATTTGAGCTTTGTCCCTTAGTGATGTCACTTAAGTAATATTCATGACAACACAGTAAATTCATTTAGTCTCACACAAAATGGCTGCTTTCAAAACATGTAGGTGAGACGTACACTTTAATGAACCGGCCTGTTCATGCTGTCTCTAGTCTCAAGCTCTCAGATATCTTATGTTAAGGTAAACAGATATCTTGTGTACTGACTTTTTACTGATTGAATTTGTCAGCTTGAATGGAATATTACAAGCGCTGGTATACAAGCTGGACTGCTGCAGTATTGACCTATAGCCAAGTATTCATATTGGAGCGATGTTATAATAATGATTTGTTTTTATAATGATTAATGTTTTTCAACTTGCAGTTTACAAGGAGAGCAGGAGGTGTCAGTATAGGGCTGTTGTCTGGTTAAAGAGGCAGAAAAATTTTAAAAGTTAACTCAATTCATTGTTGTTAATACTACTGTAGGAAAAGAAACCTTTCAGACAGCTGTTTTTGAGGAAACTGGTCTGTAATGAGCTCAGGGTAACACCTGCCTTAGGTAAAGATATGTGACAATTTGGGGAATTTTCAAGCTAATTTTTGGATTGGATACTTGTTTGCTCTGATGTGTGTTACGTGTCCCAGAGAATTTTAAAACCACAGTGCTGAATACAGTGGGATTTGTTTATGATCATTTGTACTAATCTAAAGCCTGCATATTAATTACCAGAATTTAATTTAAATGTCTAATTGCGTAATTTTGACGGTGCTTCTAGAGACCAGCATTGCCTTACTGGTCTCGCTTGCACTGAAAGAGACGATGCTGCTAACATAGTTTGTTTCCTGTAGGGCAAGGCACAGTATGTGTTGGAATATGTGTTACATACCTCCAAACATTCCCCATGTAGAGATCAGGACATTTTAGGCCGTGCCCCGATCTGCCAAAACCATGCCCTCTCTGCCCAGACTATGCCCCTAAATTGCAGAACTCTGAACTTTTTAGTTGCATAAATCGGGACACTCCCACTAAATCATGTAAACAAATGTGGTAATATATTGTCTAACTTATGTTATTACTGGTGTGTATAGCGACCTTCAATATTCACTGCAATATCTTTTGGCTTCTTTAATTTATGGCTTATTACAGCTGATAGCTGCTAATAACCAATCAGAAAGCCCCATTTTAAATATTGACACCATATTCCTGCCCATCTCAAGTGCCTTGTGTACAATATGGGGATATTCTGATTGGTGCATTCTATAGCCATTTAAGGTCAACTCTTTGCTTTCTGGCTAGTCGCCTACATAAGGTATGTGTCTTCAGCAGTCATTGAGTTCATCAAAAAGCAAAAAAAATAACATATTAGAAAGTGTTAGTCCCACTTTAATCTGAATATTTTTGCTTAAATTATGTTTTAAAAGGTAAAATCTTGGCCTAGGGAGCAATGGATCCATTTTCTAAGTACAGGCTTTTAAAATTGTTTAATGTCATTTTTGTCTTGCCTTTTGGTACTGCAGCTTTAACAGATATTGTGTAGCACTTAAAAGAATATTATGCTAGTAAGAGGAAACAGATTTCGAGATAAATCTTTTGAGTCAAAACAATGTATTGTTTTCCAATCAAAATTATAAATTTTTTTTATTTTTTTTTCTATTTTTAAAATTGTTTGTGAAAAGCTGGAAAAAAAAACAACAGTGTGTATGTTATGTGTATATGTGTGCCATTTTTTCATTTATGGAAATGTTCTCAGAATATTTATTTACTAATATATTTATCTTAAGACAAGTCTTATGTTGAGTGTTATCGGGGTAATCAATGAATATTTCTAACACAAAAAAAAACAACTTTTTTTTGTAACTGTCCAGAAAATGCACATGGATGTAAAGTTTTTTTTGACCAAATTATGATTAAGAAAAAGAAATTACATAATTTTAGTACTATACAGTTTTGTAACAAAGTGTACAATTGTCAAAAATACAATTTTACCAAGAAAGTTTCCCAGTTGTCTCTATTTTTTTGTTCTTAAATAATGCAGTTAAAACAAATTGTAGAGAGATTTTTGTTTATTTTATAATGAACTGTACGGCACAAGGAGTCATGTCTTATGGTCACATAATCTCAATAATTCCAAGTATTAATTTGTGTCTTAAAGAAAAGCATTAAATACCGTTCTCAAGGTTCTGCTTGTACTATTCTGACATTTTAACATAGGAGGTGAACAGAGCATCACAGTTGCTGATTTTCAAGTAAGTGGTAATTAGTCCATGTCTGAAAGGAGATGGAACTTTAAATTGTTATAAACAGACTAAGTTTAAAGTGCAACTGTCACCTGCACAGAATACACGCAGTCATATTGAAGCAATATTCATGAAAGTCCAGCCTATCAATTTGCTGGGAACCATAACCTCATGAATATACAGCCACAAAAGGAGTCAACGATGTAACTGGTTGCTATTTATTATCATTTATTTATATAGTGCCAATCTTATTATTACATAGCTTGGTACAGAGGAGATGTAGTCATTCACATCAATGGAGCTTATAATATAAATTCCCTACTACACAAACACACACAGACTAGGGTGTATTTTGTCAGAACCCAATTAATCTTCCAGTATGTTTATGCCCAAGCAATCATGGGGAGAGCATATAAACTATGACCCCACACAGGTAGGTAACTGTTCGGAATCAAACTCACTGTGAGGCAGCACATATTGGTCTAGCGTCATCTGCCTGTTACTTGTCCGTGGTCTAGCTCCCGGTCACATGGGAGCCCGTTCCCAGTCCGCAGCCCGCTCGGTGCCTGTTCCCAGTCCGCAGCATACATAAAGCATTCTTTCCCTTTTTATTTTTTTTTCCATAAATTCAAGGAAGACAAAATATAATTTTTGCCAAAGAAAAAGCTTGAATTATTTTCCACCAAAATACACCTTTTGAAAAAGGAGCACTTTTCCTAATAAAGTAAATGATTTTTTTTTTTTACGTATATGGAATGTTTTACCTGGAACATAGTTATAGTGCATTCCCAGAGAGGCTGTATGGCTGGCTTGTATTGACAATGTTTATGATACTCAAGGCCGGTGTTAGCATGTCCGGCGCCCCCCCATGCAAAAAATAATCTTGCGCCCTCCTCTTTTATAAATTATTTGTTCAATCAATATTGCCTTTTCTTTTAATATAAATCATGTAATACACTTTACTAAAGTGAGTAATACAAATAAATACATTAAACAGCAAGCATGAATTGCTATATGAATAATATAAAGAAGAATATTTATTCTTTGTTATAAGATTTACATTTTTGGGCAAATTAGTTTGGTAGTGCCCCTTCCTTCATTACACTGTGCCCCCTCTTCTTTACACTGTGCCCCCATTTGATCCCACTGTGCCCCTTCATCATGACACTGTGCACTTTTATCACACTGTGCCCTCTCCTCCATCACACTGTGCCCTCTCCTCCATCACACTGCCGTCTCCTCCATCACTCTGTGCCCTCTCCTCCATCACTCTGTGCCCTCTCCTCCATCACACTATGCCCTCTCCTCCAGCACACTGTGCCCTCTCCTCCAGCACACTGTGCCCTCTCCTCCAGCACACTTTGCCCTCTCCTCCAGCACACTTTGCCCTCTCCTCCAGCACACTGTGCCCTCTCCTCCATCACTCTGTGCCCTCTCCTTCAGCACACTGTGCCCTCTCCTCCATCACTCTGTGCCCTCTCCTTCAGCACACTGTGCCCTCTCCTCCATCACTCTGTGCCCTCTCCTCCATCACTCTGTGCCCTCTCCTCCATCACTCTGTGCACTCTCCTCCATCACACTGTGCCCTGTACTCCATCACACTGTGCCCTGTCCTCCATCACACTGAGCCCTGTCCTCCATCACACTGTGCCCTGTCCTCCATCACACTGTGCCCTGTCCTCCATCACACTGTGCCCTGTCCTCCCATCACACTGTGCCCTGTCCTCCCATCACACTGTGCCCTGTCCTCCCATCACACTGTGCCCTGTCCTCCCATCACACTGTGCCCCAGTCCTCCATCACACTGAGCCCTGTCCTCCATCACACTGTGCCCTGTCCTCCCATCACACTGTGCCCTGTCCTCCCATCACACTGTGCCCTGTCCTCCCATCACACTGTGCCCTGTCCTCCCATCACACTGTGCCCTGTCCTCCCATCACACTGTGCCCTCTCTTCATACCACTGCTGCCGCCTTCTCATCCACACTACTGCCTCCCTCCTTCATCAATGTTGTTGTCCCCCTCTTTCATCAACATTGTTGTCCCCCTCCTTTTTCCCCACATTACTGCCCTCCTCCGTTATTTACTTACCTTTCTATGACCTGTCCTTCTCTTCTCTTCTTTTCTTCTGTCCTCTTCTCTTCTCGCTGGCTCGGTGTGCTGCTTCTCTCTGCGCGCTCTTCACTGCCAGTGTCGGGACGTGATGACGTCACGCCCAAAACGGTCAGTGAGAAGAGAGCAGAGGTGAGGGGGAGGAGGGCGCCGGCGCCACCATTTTTTTTCAAATTTTTTTTTGTTATGTGCCGGCAGTCAAGCGGGGATGGCAGGCGGGGGCAGTGCCCCTCAATCTTGGTACCCCCTGCCTTGCTTACCCCCAGGGCCAGATTAACCATAGGGCTAACTGGGCTACAGCCCAGGGGCCTATGGCATCCAGGGGGCCCTTGAAAGTGCTCAGCAGCAGTATTGATCGGTTGGGGGCGCCCCCGGCGCGATCAGTGCTGCTGAGCACTTTCCCTGCAGTCCTTCTCCTGCACGCTGTAGTCTCCTTACTGAGGAGATCTCGTGAGTCTCACTCTCACGAGATCTCCTCAGTAAAGAGAGCACAGCGCGCCGGAGAAGGAGGTAAGTGCCGGGGGGGGGACGCATGGGCAGCTTGGGCAGTTCGGATCACGGGGGGGACGACGCGTGGGCAGCTTGGGCAGCTCGGATCACGGGGGGGGACGCGTGGGCAGCTTGGGCAGCTCGGATCACGGGGGGGGGGGGGCCCTCACGGGGGAATGGAGGCCCCCTTAACCCAGGGGCCTCCGTTCCCTTAATCCGGCCATGCTTATCCCGCTTACCACGTTCCGCCAGCCCTGATGAAACATATATATAGTAATATACTCCTCAAGATGATTTCTGGACTACAAACAATGTATTTATGGAGGTGCTTATCAGACATTTATTGAAAACTTTATTCATGAGCCTTTGATACATTCAGTGAGGGGTAGGATTTATAGCTGATTTCTCCCGTTAATTGGTATGTGTTAATTACTGCACATTATATTAGGCTTTTAATCAGACTGTATTTTAATTAGATTTTTTACAATTATTACAGGTACGCTTTAATTGTATCATTTATAACTGTAGTCAATCTATAATTACGGTACTATTTTGTTAATTCATCTGAGATTTAATATAGTCTGTTTTATACAATCAGTTGCTCCATTACTATAAGCAGGAAAATATTCTGGCCAGTATTTGATCAGATGTATTCTATTAATACTGAAACCTATATCTCTGATGTGAATAACAAACTTATCTCTTAAGTGTCCGTTACATTGCACTTTGCTGTCTCCGCTTCTGTTAAGGGACCACTAAATTTAACGTACAAGTTGTCTTTTATAAAACTGCTATTGACAATATTCCCTAATATATATATATAAATTCTCCTTATTTAGTCAGAATATCATATATTTAACATTCTAATTAAAGTGTCTTTCTGGTTCAGTATAAGCTATTGTTCTGTTAGTAGCCATTTGAGACAAAGCATACTGTATTGTTCTTCTATGGGATTACAGGAAGTCTGCTTTGTGAAGGGAAATATCTAACCTTACAACCACAGTTATAAATTAAATATCAGTTCTAATTTTTAAAATATATTTTTAAATGTTATTAGTGAATCTTTTGTATATAGTAACATGTTTAATTTTAGTAGTTCCATTACAAGTTATCTATTGTGTACTTTTGCAAATTCGTACAGCGCGTTCCCACATAAAAAGCTGCACATATGCAGATTTTCTCGTATCTGATACTTGTGCTAGCTTGTGAGTTGCGAGACTGGATGCGGGAGGGAAGGGGCAGTATTACATAGGTGCACTTCTCTCTTTTAAGTGTCACTTATTGCATTTTGCAGTCTCCTTTTACAAAATCCTTGAGACTTTGAAATATGACTCACTCTCTTGTCAGAATTTCATGTGTTTAAGATTTTAACTAAAATGTCTATGTAGTTCAGTTCAAACTATGGTATTGTTGGCGTTTCAGACAAATAAGTCCCTTGTATGATCCACCTACCAGTGCCCAGATCCAGTCAAACAACACCGTCATTGGTACAAGGCCACACCCACTTGCATATCTGGGAATCTGTACAGTGCTTCCAAAATATGGACTATATGGAGGTATGCAAAGAATGGGAACCTGCTTTACATTTACGATATCCTAGTTCCCAGAACACACCTATGATGTTTTTCTTAACTTTATTAACATTGGTGATTTAGGTGCTTTTAACCTTTCATTAAAATTCAGCTGATAACAGTTCTTTGATTTTAATTATGTAACTACGACTGTCACAATATTGCTTTGTTAGTGAGCTTTTTTTTAATGGTTTTTTTATGTTCAAGATTAATGGGGCTAATTCTAGACAATATGGGGCCCCCATATTATCAGAAATGTACAAAAAATATGGTACAATGTTAAATCTAGTACATTGGCAACTAAACAACGCAAACTTTTTTGGTGGCTAGTAAACAACATAGACCCTCATTTGAATGGGAAGTCAACAATGCAGCCTGACATTAATGTTCCTAGTATATAAAGCAGAGACCAGTTCTGATTGATAGTATTTAAAGTACCCTGAATCTGATGGCAACTATATACCACAGACCCTTGTTTTGGTGGCTAATAAACAAAGCAGACCCATTCTGATGGCAATCAAACAAAGCAGTTGTCCATTCTGGTATTTTGTATGTAAGCAGAGCCCAGTTGGTGGCTGGTGTAAAGAAAAGCGGAAATCCAATAGCAAATATAAAAAGCATTATTCTGGCATCTTGTAAATAATGCAGAATCCCATCCCCACACCTCCTGGTGGCTAGTGAATTATGCATACACTAATTCTGTTGCCTAGTAAATAATGCAGACCTCATAATGATGGCTAATATGAAAATCAGATACCTGTGCTGTTACTCACTTCCACGGCATCTCGTTTCTAAGGGTAGAGTCCGGAGATGTGCTATTAACAGAAACATATACAACTCCTGACACGCTGATTGGATAAAAGTGTTTGGAAGGAAGCAACTCATCAACAAATCAGACTATAGCGTAGAGCTTCCTGTCCAGAACTATTAGATCACCGGTTGTTGCTGTGACCGGATGGGCTTACTTCACCTCCCGGTCTTTTGGGGAGAAGAAGGATGAAGGGATGTTCTTCTGCACAGTTTATCTAGGTTACTTTCTCACCATCAGTAACCGACTGTTAATGACCACTCCTACTGGTGTCACCTGCCGCCGACTTGCAAATGCCAAATGCGCAATAGTTGTAGGAGAATTCGTCAGCCACCACTAGGCTCCTTCAATGGCACCTAGAACTGCTTGCTTCTGGTATAGCTGCTGCAGCGACTCTTAACTGTGGGCTGACTGGTACCTCTTGACTGCTTACTATGGATCAGGAGTGCTGGGTAAAGGGCAGTGTGTTAACACAGAGACACTGGGTTCAGCATAGGACAGCCGTGGAACGGGTTACATCTATCCATTCTCTACCATTATAGTGGCTGTTTTTACCACTCATCTGCTGGTCATAGGATAGAGAAGGTAATAGGCCTCAGGCAGAATCTTCAAGCAGTGATGTTTTATTGCTCAAGAGTTGAGGACCATTTTACACCAGTTTGAGGTATTAGTGATAGTCCAGAAGTACTTCTGGAATACTAGATAACAAGGTCAAACGGTTCTTTCTTTATACAGTTTCTGATACGCATGTCGGTTGGGGGTAGCCCAGTCCCCTGATCCTAGCTGGCACCACAAAGTCTGAGATATTACATCTGATGTTTAACCTTAAGGTGTAATATTCTCTAGACTTGGAGATAATGCCCTTTTAAACTTAACAGAATTTACATCAATTTGTGATTTCCCAAATTAATTGTTATTCAAACAGGTTTAAAGACACAAGATGAAAACTACCCGGAATGAAAGGATAACAACCCCCTGCTGTGCATTCAGTTGAAACAAATGTACCAATTGATCAGCAGCACAGATCCCTCAATTGGGACCCTCCCACCTAATTCTGGGACAGTTGGGAGGTATGCTTTTACTTACTTCTTGTTTTTTAATGCTGACTCCATTGATTATATTTGAGGACCTTTGTAATTACTTGCAGTTAGTGTTTCGTTTGTACTCACCCGCAAGCTTTGCTTTAGAATATTCTAATAACTCTTCTGGTTTGGAATCAAGTGCAGTGATGTGTTGTATAGTAATGGTGCAGGAGATCTTTGAATTGTATTGTCACCAAGTATAAATGCTTATCTTCTCCAATGCTTAGCAGGTGCTCCACTATTTCTAAGGTGCATCGTATAGAGTCCTGCAAATGCTGCCCTTTAGTTAGCTTAGTCTGATCCAGATTTCTAATTAATTGCTGAGATTTGTTCTACGGTGCCTTTCTTACATCCTCTCACATATTATTTGCAGGTTCACACTTATTGTATTTGTGCACATCCTACCCATCATTTTTGCTAAGAGATGGAATTTTGGTACTTTCTGATCTTTACCTATCGATCTGTTAATAGGTTAGTCTGCCCTCTTGTGTCAGCAGCAGCTTTATGTTAAACTTCCATGACTAGTACTTTACTCTGACTGACCCTTAGCTGTCTCTCTGAATGCTGCTCTGAACAGTAGACTGTGCAGTAGTTCTGTGCCAATAACTCGTACTTGCCGACTTTCTGAAGTTGGCATCCGGGAGCTGCCTGGGGGAGGTGGCGGTTTTTTTTGGGGGAAGGGGATGCAAATTGTGCCCTTTTGGCCCCACCCCCACGACTAAATAATGCAAACGCGTAATTTTACAGTGGGGACGGGGTCAAATGCCGCGATTCCCTGAGAATCACGGCATTTAGGAAATAATTTTGCTCACGTCACTAATATATTTTGGAGATCTGAACATACTGCACCAAAAATATTTTAAATATACTCAAAATAATAAGATCCAAGGGCAGCATAGATTTGCTGCTGGGAGATCATCTCCAACAAGTGAATTTTTTTCACTCTGTAACTAAAGTGATAGCTTGGAGTTGCTATTGCTTTTTTTTTTTTTTAGATGTTAACAAGACATTTGATACTGTGTCCAACAATACATTATTTAATAAACTAAAAATCCTTGAATGTAACATAAAGATTTGACTGTAGGACAGGAGCCAGGGGGGCGTGATTCATCAAGGAATGCAAAGTTTATGCAATTTTAATTGCACGTATGTACACCCGTATTCAACTACTGCACGCACGTACACCCGTATTCAAGTGCTGCACGCACGTACACCTGTACGCACCTACACCCGTATTCAACTACTGCACGCACGTACACCCGTATTCAACTACTGCACGCACGTACACCCGTATTCAACTACTGCACGCACGTACACCCGTATTCCACTACTGCACGCACGTACACCCGTATTCCACTACTGCACGCACGTACACCCGTATTCAACTACTGCACGCACGTACACCCGTATTCAACTACTGCACGCACGTACACCCGTATTCAACTACTGCACGCACGTACACCCGTATTCAACTACTGCACGCATGTACACCCGTATTCAACTACTGCACGCACGTACACCCGTACGCACGTACACACGTATTCAACTACTGCACGCACGTACACCCGTATTCAACTACTGCACGCACGTACACCCGTACGCACGTACACCCGTATTAAAGTACTGCACGCACGTACACCCGTATTCAAGTACTGCACGCACGTACACCTGTATTCAAGTACTGCACGCACGTACACCCGTATTCAAGTACTGCACGCACGTACACCCGTACGCACGTACACCCGTATTCAAGGACTGCACGCACGTACACCCGTATTCAAGGACTGCACGCACGTACACCCGTATTCAAGGACTGCACGCACGTACACCCGTATTAAAGTACTGCACGCACGTACACCTGTATTCAAGTACTGCACGCACGTACACCCGTACGCACGTACACCCGTATTCAAGGACTGCACGCACGTACACCCGTATTCAAGGACTGCACGCACGTACACCCGTATTCAAGGACTGCACGCACGTACACCCGTATTCAAGAACTGCACGCACGTACACCCGTATTCAAGGCCTGCACGCACGTACACCCGTATTCAAGGCCTGCACGCACATATACCGTATTCAAGTGGATTAAGAGACAGATATTTTGTATATTGCACTGACGGTGGGGAAGGTTTTACTAGCTTTAGAACCAGCCCAGATGCTGCCTTTGTACAGGGGAAGTATTCTGTTGAACACCCTGGCAAGTTTCTACTACAGTGGGCATTTTCAAAATAGCCCCATCCGACCCTACATAACATTAATACCTACCCCACATATTATAAATAGACCAGGTTGACGAGGCTTCCTGGCCCCCAGACAAACCTGTTCCTCATTACCTTCCTCCATATTGGTCCTGAATCACTGATTGGAGAAGTGTTAATATGCCAATCTCCCTTTCTCCGTCTGCAGTCAGATATGCAATTTTCTTAATGCGCTCTCTACTATTTATATAATAATTAATTATAAGCACAGAGAAGTACACAGCAACCAGCTTTTCATTCTGGGATAGGACACAACATATTAAAATATTTTTCTTGGATCTAATTATTTTACAGGTATCCTTTCTACCCAGAAAATTCAAATAGTAGATAATTAACACCTAATTGCATGAACAAGTTTTATTACGGCCTTAAAGAAAAAAATGGTGACATTTCCTCCTTTGAAGGACTGTAAAATAACAAACAAGCAGTTGCTCCAGAACTGTGGTACCATAAGGAGGTCTGTGGCTGTCTGCCAGCCCAGAGTCTGATTGAAATACTATCCCCAGTATACTGTGTGTCCCTGCACTGGCCAGACTGTCCTCAGCGTTCCATTGTCATTGGTCACCTTCTCTAGCAATGTGTCATTTGACACCAGGTCCCGGTTCCTCTCAGGATAAGTGTTCTCTCTCTTCAATGGTATAAACCCTCTATGATCTTGTGTCCCTTGTCTAGATACAAGACATAGGCAGCAGCAGTCTCACAGTTCTCAATATTACAGGTTGTTAACGCTTGACTTACTGCTATGTAGTGTATAGAATAAACAGTTTTACATAACTTAGTAGGGCAAATGGGGCCAGGTATAAAAAGTATTCTTGCTGACGGTTCAATTGATATAATATGTATAGTCTCAAAAATTCTTAAGCTATAAAACGCTTATTAAAATGCAGTGAATAATAGTGAAATAAAAAAATAAAAAAATACTTAAATGTTATAGGCAGCTCCCCAATCGTTCAACACCTGTCTGCAAGTGTCAGACCTAGTAGATAAAATACAAAAGGCAGGGGGCGCCACACATAGTGCATTACAAGTGATAAAGAATGTAAAAGCTCCACAGATAAGTAATTCTCGTATCACTTGTAATTAGGGATGAGCGCACTCGGATTTATGAAATCCGAGCCCACCCGAACGTTGCGGATCCGAGTCGGATCCGAGACAGATCCGGGTATTGGCGCCAAATTCAAAAGTGAAACTGAGGCTCTGACTCATAATCCCGTTGTCGGATCTCGCGATACTCGGATCCTATAAATTCCCCGCTAGTCGCCGCCATCTTCACTCGGGCATTGATCAGGGTAGAGGGAGGGTGTGTTAGGTGGTCCTCTGTGCTGTTTAGTTCTGTGCTGTTTAGTTCTGTGCTGTTTAGTTCTGTGCTGTTTAGTTCTGTGCTGTTTAGTTCTGTGCTGTTTAGTTCTGTGCTGTGCTGTGCTGTGCTGTGCTGTGCTGTGCTGTGCTGTGCTGTGCTGTGCTGTGCTGTGCTGTGCTGTGCTGTGCTGTGCTGTGCTGTGTTCTGCAGTATCAGTCCAGTGGTGCTGTGTGCTGTGCTCTGTCCTTCTGAGGTCAGTGGTGCTGCTGGGTCCTGTGCTGTGTCCTGTTCAGTCCAGTGGTGCTGTGTCCTGTGCTCTGTGCTTCTAAGGGCATAGTTATTTCCCCATTATTCCCAAGTTTTTAAAAAATAAAAAAAAAGTAAAAAAAAATAAAAAATTAGAAATTAAAAAAAATATATATAATTATAACCAAATGTGCAAAACCAATCCAGCAGTATAAGTCCATTGGTACTGCAATATTACCAAGTTCACACATTCTGCAGTATCAGTCCAGTGGTGCTGTGTCCTGTGCTCTGTCCTGCTGAGTTCCGTAGTGCTGCTGGGTCCTGTGCCGTGTCCTGTTCAGTCCAGTGGTGCTGTGTCCTGTGCTCTGTGCTTCTAAGGGCATAGTTATTTCCCCATTATTCCCAAGTTTTTAAAAAATAAAAAAAAAGTAAAAAAAAATAAAAAATTTAAAAAAAAAAAAAATATATAATAATTATAACCAAATTTGCAAAACCAATCCAGCAGTATAAGTCCATTGGTACTGCAATATTACCAAGTTCACACATTCTGCAGTATCAGTCCAGTGGTGCTGTGTCCTGTGCTCTGTCCTGCTGAGTTCCGTAGTGCTGCTGGGTCCTGTGCCGTGTCCTGTTCAGTCCAGTGGTGCTGTGTCCTGTGCTCTGTGCTTCTAAGGGCATAGTTTTTTCCCCACTATTCCCAAGTTTTTTAAAAATTAAAAAAAAGTAAAAAAAAATAAAAAATTTAAAAAAAAAAAAAATATATAATAATTATAACCAAATTTGCAAAACCAATCCAGCAGTATAAGTCCATTGGTACTGCAATATTGCCAAGTTCACACATTCTGCAGTATCTTGTGCTACATATAATGGAGACCAAAAATTTGGAGGATAAAGTAGGGAAAGATCAAGACCCACTTCCTCCTAATGCTGAAGCTGCTGCCACTAGTCATGACATAGACGATGAAATGCCATCAACGTCGTCTTCCAAGCCCGATGCCCAATCTCGTAGTACCGGGCATGTAAAATCCAAAAAGCCCAAGTTAAGAAAAAGTAGCAAAAAGAGAAACTTTAAATCATCTGAGGAGAAACGTAAAGTTGCCAATATGCCATTTACGACACGGAGTGGCAAGGAACGGCTTAGGCCCTGGCCCGTGTTCATGACTAGTGGTTCAGCTTCACCCACAGATCTTAGCCCTCCTCCTCCTCCCCCCCCCCCACAAAAAAATTGAAGAGAGTTATGCTGTCAGCAACAAAACAGCAAACAACTCTGCCTTCTAAAGAGAAATTATCACAAATCCCCAAGGCGAGTCCAAGGGTGTTGGTGGTTGTCAAGCCTGACCTTCCCATCACTGTACGGGAAGAGGTGGCTCGGGAGGAGGCTATTGATGATGTAGCTGGCGCTGTGGAGGAACTTGATGATGAGGATGGTGATGTGGTTATTGTAAATGAGGCACCAGGGGGGGAAAAAGCTGATGTCCATGGGATGAAAAAGCCCATCGTCATGCCTGGTCAGAAGACCAAAAAATGCACCTCTTCGGTCTGGAGTTATTTTTATCCAAATCCAGACAACCAATGTATGGCCATATGTAGCTTATGTAAAGCTCAAATAAGCAGGGGTAAGGATCTTGCCCACCTAGGAACATCCTCCCTTATACGTCACCTGAATAACCTTCATAGTTCAGTGGTTAGTTCAGGAACTGGGGCTAGGACCCTCATCGGTACAGGGACACCTAAATCCCGTGGTCCAGTTGGATACACACCAGCAACACCCTCCTCGTCAACTTCCTCCACAATCTCCATCAGATTCAGTCCTGCAGCCCAAGTCAGCAGCCAGACTGAGTCCTCCTCAATACGGGATTCATCCGAGGAATCCTGCAGCGGTACGCCTACTACTGCCACTGCTGCTGTTGCTGCTGTTAGTCGGTCATCTTCCCAGAGGGGAAGTCGTAAGACCGCTAAGTCTTTCACAAAACAATTGACCGTCCAACAGTCGTTTGCCATGACCACAAAATACGATAGTAGTCACCCTATTGCAAAGCGTATAACTGCGGCTGTAACTGCAATGTTGGTGTTAGACGTGCGCCCGGTGTCCGCCATCAGTGGAGTGGGATTTAGAGGGTTGATGGAGGTATTGTGTCCCCGGTACCAAATCCCCTCGAGATTCCACTTCACTAGGCAGGCGATACCAAAAATGTACAGAGAAGTACGATCAAGTGTCCTCAGTGCTCTTAAAAATGCGGTTGTACCCACTGTCCACTTAACCACGGACATGTGGACAAGTGGTTCTGGGCAAACGAAGGACTATATGACTGTGACAGCCCACTGGGTAGATGCATCCCCTTCCGCAGCAACAGCAACAGCTGCATCAGTAGCAGCATCTACAAAATGGCTGCTCATGCAAAGGCAGGCAACATTGTGCATTACAGGCTTTAATAAGAGGCACAACACTGACAACATATTAGAGAAAATGAGGGAAATTATCTCCCAGTGGCTTACCCCACTTAGACTCTCATGGGGATTTGTGGTGTCAGACAATGCCAGTAACATTGTGCGGGCATTAAATATGGGCAATTTCCAGCACGTCCCATGTTTTGCCCACACCATTAATTTGGTGGTGCAGCATTACCTCAAGAGTGACAGGGGTGTGCAGGAGATGCTTGCGGTGGCGCGCAAAATTGCTGGACACTTTCGGCATTCAGCCAGTGCCTACCGCAGACTAGAGGCACATCAAAAAAGCATGAACCTGCCCTGCCATCACCTCAAACAAGAGGTTGTGACGCGCTGGAACTCCACCCTCTATATGCTGCAGAGGATGGAGGAGCAGCAAAAGGCCATTCAGGCCTACACAGCCACCTACGACATAGGCAAAGGAGTGGGGATGCGCCTCAGTCAAGCGCAGTGGAGACTGATTTCCGTGTTGTGCAAGGTTCTGCAGCCATTTGAACTTGCCACACGAGAAGTCAGTTCCGACACTGCCAGCTTGAGTCAGGTCATTCCCCTGATCAGGCTGTTGCAGAAGCAGCTGGAGAAAGTGAGGGAGGAGCTGGTAAGCCATTGCGATTACACCAAGCATGTAGCTTTTGTGGATGTAGCCCTTCGTACGCTTTGCCAGGATCCGAGGGTGGTCACTCTTTTAAAGTCAGAGGAATACATTCTGGCCACCGTGCTCGATCCTCGGTTTAAAGCGTATGTTGTGTCTCTGTTTCCGGCGGACACAAGTCTACAGCGGTGCAAAGACCTGCTGGTCAGGAGATTGTCCTCTGAAGAGGACCGTGACATGCCAACAGCTCCACCCTCATTTTCTTTCACATCTATGGCTGCGAGGAAAAAGCTCAGTTTTCCCAAAAGAGGCACTGGCGGGGATGCTGATAACATCTGGTCCGGACTGAAGGACCTGCCAACCATTGCAGACATGTCTACTCTCGCTGCATTGGATGCTGTCACAATAGAAAAAATTGTGGATGATTACTTTGCTGACACCATCCAAGTAGACATGTCAGACAGTCCATATTGTTACTGGCAGGAAAAAAAGGCAGTTTGGAAGCCCCTGTACAAACTGGCTCTATTTTACCTGAGTTGTCCCCCCTCCAGTGTGTACTCGGAAAGAGTTTTTAGTGCAGCGGGGAACCTGGTCAGTGAGCGGCGAAGGAGGTTGCTTCCTCATAACGTTGAAAAAATGATGTTTATAAAAATGAATAATCAATTCCTCAATGAAGTACAGCACTGCCCTCCAGATACTACAGAGGGACCTGTGGTTGTGGAGTCCAGCGGGGACGAATTGATAATGTGTGATGAGGAGGAAGTACACACTGTAGGGGGAGAGGAATCAGAGGTTGAGGATGAGGACGACATCTTGCCTCAGTAGAGCCTGTTTAGTCTGTACAGGGAGAGATGAATAGCTTTTTTGGTGTGGGGGCCCAAACAAACCAATCATTTCAGCCAAAGTTGTTTGGTAGGCCCTGTCGCTGAAATGATTGGTTTGTTAAAGTGTGCATGTCCTATTTAAACAACATAAGGGTGGGTGTGAGGGCCCAAGGACAATTCCATCTTGGACCTTTTTTTTTGCATTATATGACCAATCAACAGTCGTTTGCCATGTTCAAAAAGTAAAACCAAATTTAAAAAAATACAAGAAATTAAACCAAAAGTAAAATGCCGTGTCATAATTTAAAACAAGAGGTATTGACGTGCTCTAAAACTACTGTATTGTTGTTTATATTTTATAAACACTACACTTGACAGCTTGAGTCTTTCAATAAAAAAGTAACTGTCCATTGCACGAATATTTGCAACAGGGACAATTTTAGGGTTAAGAAAGTCAACTAATAACACTTCGACGCTGTCTGTCTTTATAAACACTACACTTGGAAGTTGGAGGAGGTATTGTGGCCCCGGCACCAAATTTACTACCGGGGCCACTCCACTGTGCAGTCCATATTTAGGTGTATCAGATATTAAACAACGGTGACAGTTGATGCCCAATTTTTTAATTATATTGTGGCCTCGGTACCAAATTGTGTACCGGGGCCACCACACTACGCAGTCCAGATACTTGTTTGGTGGAATTCTGACACGTGGAGGGTTTTATTATTATTATATTGTGTGGACCACTCTATCTATACCACACTACAACTCTATATACCACTCTATTTCATACTTTAATTCTATTTCATACTTTAATTCTATTTCATACTTTAATTCTATTACTAATTACCATAAAGAGGAACAAAATAAACCAATTTTACCAAAAGTATAATATGACTTAGACTTACAAACACTACACTTGAAAGATCGTGCCTTTAAATGAAAAAGTCAGTCTTTATTGCACGACTATGTGCAACAGGGACAGTTTTTTGGGTTTACAAAGTCAAACAATAACACTTTGACCCTGTCTGTCTGGGATCTCAATGACGAATTGTCTGTACCATGTTTGGAGGAGGTATTGTGGCCCCGGTATCAAATTGGGTACCGGGGCCACCCCACTATGCAGTCCAGATACTTGTTTGGTGGAATTCTGACACGTGGAGGGTTTTATTATTATTATATTGTGTGGACCACTCTATCTATACCACACTACAACTCTATATACCACTCTATTTCATACTTTAATTCTATTTCATACTTTAATTCTATTTCATACTTTAATTCTATTTCATACTTTAATTCTATTTCATACTTTAATTCTATTACTAATTACCATAAAGAGGAACAAAATAAACCAATTTTACCAAAAGTATAATATGACTTAGACTTACAAACACTACACTTGAAAGATCGTGCCTTTAAATGAAAAAGTCAGTCTTCATTGCACGACTATGTGCAACAGGGACAGTTTTTTTGGTTTACAAAGTCAAACAATAACACTTTGACCCTGTCTGTCTGGGATCTCAATGATGAATTGTCTGTACCATGTTTGGAGGAGGTATTGTGGCCCCGGTATCAAATTGGGTACCGGGGCCACCCCACTATGCAGTCCAGATACTTGTTTGGTGGAATTCTGACACGTGGAGGGTTTTTTAATTATATTGTGGCCTCGGTACCAAATTGTGTACCGGGGCCACCACACTACGCAGTCAAGATAGATAGATGCGTATTGCGTATCATAGATAAAGTACATTCAGTGGTGTGGGGCAAATTGAAAAATATTCAAAATGCACTGACATTATCAAAAACAAGAGGTTGTCACACGCTAAAACTCCAACATGTATATGATGGAGAGGATGGAGGAGCAGCCGTATGTGTAGTGTAATGCAGATCTGTTGAAGGTTTTTTATATATTTTATTGTGGTGCCCAGTGCCCACTCCTCTACGCAGTCCAGGTACATTTATTGGTGCGAATCATAAAAGTTCAGGGTTTTTAATATATATTGTGGTGACCCACTCCTCTACGCAGTCCAGGTACAATTATTGGTGCGAATCATAAAAGTTCAGGGTTTTTAATATATTGTGGTGACCCACTCCTCTACGCAGTCCAGGTACAATTATTGGTGCGAATCATAAAAGTTCAGGGTTTTTAATATATTGTGGTGACCCACTCCTCTACGCAGTCCAGGTACATTTATTGGTGCGATTCATAAAAGTTCAGGGTTTTTAATATATTGTGGTGACCCACTCCTCTACGCAGTCCAGGTACATTTATTGGTGCGAATCATAAAAGTTCAGGGTTTTTAATATATATTGTGGTGACCCACTCCTCTACGCAGTCCAGGTACATTTATTGGTGCGAATCATAAAAGTTCAGGGTTTTTAAGATATTGTGGTGACCCACTCCTCTACGCAGTCCAGGTACATTTATTGGTGCGAATCATAAAAGTTCAGGGTTTTTAATATATTGTGGTGACCCACTCCTCTACGCAGTCCAGGTACAATTATTGGTGCGAATCATAAAAGTTCAGGGTTTTTAATATATATTGTGGTGACCCACTCCTCTACGCAGTCCAGGTACATTTATTGGTGCGAATCATAAAAGTTCAGGGTTTTTAAGATATTGTGGTGACCCACTCCTCTACGCAGTCCAGGTACATTTATTGGTGCGAATCATAAAAGTTCAGGGTTTTTAATATATTGTGGTGACCCACTCCTCTACGCAGTCCAGGTACAATTATTGGTGCGAATCATAAAAGTTCAGGGTTTTTAATATATTGTGGTGACCCACTCCTCTACGCAGTCCAGGTACATTTATTGGTGCGAATCATAAAAGTTCAGGGTTTTTAATATATATTGTGGTGACCCACTCCTCTACGCAGTCCAGGTACATTTATTGGTGCGAATCATAAAAGTTCAGGGTTTTTAATATATATTGTGGTGACCCACTCCTCTACGCAGTCCAGAAAGATACCTTGTTGCAACGTTTTGGACTAATAACTATATTGTGAGGTGTTCAGAATACACTGTAAATTAGTGGAAATGCTTGTTATTGAATGTTATTGAGGTTAATAATAGCCTAGGAGTGAAAATAAGCCCAAAAACTTGATTTTTAAACTTTTTATGTTTTTTTCAAAAAAAATCCGAATCCAAAACCTTAAATCCGAACCGAGACCTTTCGTCAAGTGTTTTGCGAGACAAATCCGAACCCCAAAAATAACGAAAATCCGGATCCAAAACACAAAACACGAGACCTCAAAAGTCGCCGGTGCACATCCCTACTTGTAATGCACTATGTGTGGCGCCCCCTGTCTTTTGTATTTTATCTAATATGTATAGTCTCTGAGCTGATGTTCAGAAAGTGTTTTGTTTTACTGACTGATTTACTGTAACTTTATTCTAGAGATGGGCGGGTCCGGTTCCCCGATAATCGAACCGACCCGAACTTTGCCTATCCGAGTACCGAGCTGAGTAGCTCGGTACTCTCCCGCCCACTCCGAATCCAAATCGAGGCCGAACGTCATTGTGACGTCGTCAGATCTCTGGGCTCGGTTCTCGCGATACTTCAACATTATAAATACACGCCTCCACAGCAATCCATCGCCATTTGACAGAGGGAGAGAGCAGGGTGTAGTCACAGGCTGATTAGAGCAGGGACAGAGGATCCAATATTCTTCTTGCAATTGCTCTAACAAAAATCGCTAAAGAAGAGAGGAGGATAGAGGATTATTATTTTTTTTTTAATATTTGGCACTCCACAGTGCTTTTGGGGTGTCCCCCATAATTGTGCAGAAATATTTCTGGCTGTCAAAAGTCATATCTGTCAGCAGTATCTACCAACTAATTTTTAGCACTCCTCAGTGCTTTTGGGGTGTCCCCCATAACTGGCATAAATATTTCTGGCTGTCAAAAGTCATATCTGTCAGCAGTATCTACCAACTTATTTTTAGCACTCCTCAGTGCTTTTGGGGTGTCCCCCATAATTGTGCATAAATATTTCTGGCTGTCAAAAGTCATATATGTCAGCAGTATCTACCAAATAATGTTTACCACTACAAGTGCTTTGCGCTCAGAATGGATTCAAAGCAGTCCACATATGATCAGAATGAGCAACCAGGTTCTGTCACCAGTCCTGATGTTAGTGTTCCCAGTACGTCATCTGGCCAAGGCGATGTCAAACAACAGATTGTTTCCAAATCAGTGCAAAAAACAAAACTCCCAAAAAATTTTACTATATTGAAGCGAAAAAGAAGTGTTACTGAGCAAAAGTTAAGTGCAAACATGCCATTCTACACACGCAGTGGCAAAGAGAGAATGAGGCCTTCACCTTTGGCTATTAGTGGCAGATCCCAAAAAGTTACCCAGCCTACAATTGGTGCACAACTACTGTTACGCGGCAAAGCCGAGCTGCAAGATAACAGTAAGGCATTAGAGGAGAATGTTTTCTCTGATTCACAAATGACAACAATCCCTGTGGAGAGTCCATCCAACAGTGGGATGTCTAATCGTGAGCATTCTGCTGATGTGTGCCTTAATAGCCTGAGTGTAGCCGGTGATACCCAAATTGAGGATGCCACTTTTGAATTAGAAGAGGATGAGGGGGAGATTTGTGTAGGCGACGAGGGCGCTAATGAGGATGTTGATGAGGATGAGGTTGTTTGTGTAAGTCCTGCACCAGTGGCAGCAGTTTTGGCACGTGACAAGAAAAAGGCCATTGTCATGCCTGGGCATAAAACAAAAAAATCCACTTGTTATGTGTGGAATTATTTCTACCCAAATCCAGACAACAATTGTATAGCCATTTGTAGTGTATGTCAAGCCACAGTCGGTCGAGGGAGGGAGGGACCTTAACCATCTTGGAACCTCGTCTATGTTACACCATTTAACGAGAGTTCATGGCAAAGTGTTGGGAAAAACTGAAAGTTCTTCCCAAAATAATACAAGCACTCCATCATCAGCTAAGACCCTCCGCTCACCGACATCCCAACGGCTACAAAATACACCCACCACACCATCCTCATCAATATCCTCAGTTGCGCTCGGAGTTAGCCCGGCATCCCAATTAAGGCTGGATGACTCCTGCACTATTATTGATTCCTCTGAAGAAAGTGTTAGTCCCACTGCTGCTGCTGTTGCTGCTGGTGGCGGTGAATCGTCATCCCAGAGGTAGATCAAGAAAATGAGCAGTCCTACATTTCAGCAATTAACTGTGAAACAATCATTTGCGAGGGGAAGCAAATATGACAGCAGTCACCCAGTGGCCAAGCGAATCACAGACGCCATGGCTGCAATGTTAGTGTTAGATCTGCGTCCAATCTCCACAATAAACGCAGCTGGTTTTTCACAGTTAATTGAGGTTTTGTGTCCGCGTTACAGAATTCCATCTGGACACCATTTCTCCCGTAAAGCAATTCCACAACTATACCAAAAAGTGTGTAAAAATGTAGAGATTGAGCTGAAAAATGCCATTCTGCCCACTGTCCACTTAACCACAGATATGTGGACAAGTGGAAGTGGCCAAACCAAAGACTATATGACTGTGACAGCCCACTGGGTTGGTCATTCACCTTCACCAGCAGGAACAGCAGCAGCCTGTACACCACTACGTAACATTTGTCACAGGCAGGCCACTCTTTTTATCACCGGCTTCACTAACAGGCATACGGCTGACAATTTGTTACGCAAACTGAAAGATGTGATTGATGCATGGCTTATACCACTTGGACTCTCCCCAGGGTATGTCATTTCTGGTAACGCCAACAATATAGTGCGAGCATTATAGCTGGGTGATTTCCAACATATTCCCTGTTTTGCTCACACCATCAACTTGGTGGAGCTTCCTACGAAATAACCGTGAGGGCAGGAGATTCTTTCGGTGGCCCGTAAAATTTCAGGCCATTTCAGGCATTCAGCCACAGCATGTAGGAGATTACAGCAGCTCCAAGAGCAGTTTAACTTGCCCTGCCACCAATTTAAGCAAGAGGTGGTAACTAGGTGGAATTCCACCCTGTACATGGTTCAGAGGATGGAGGAACAGAGCAAAGCCATCCAAAGCATATTGCACAAGCCATGACATTGGGAAAGGAGGGGGGATGTATTTCACTCTTGCACAGTGGGGAATCCTTTCAGTCCTGTGCAAGGTGCTGAAACCATTTGAAGTTGTGACGTGTGAGGTGAGTGCAGACCCTGCTAGTTTGAGCCAAGTCATTCCTTTAATTAGACTATTGGAAAAGCAGCTTGAGAAAATGAAGGAGGAGCTGAAAGCAAGCAATTCAGCAAAGTATGTTGGCCTTGTCGATCAAGTACTTAATTCGCTTCACAATGATCCTCGAGTTATTAAGATCTTGAACTCGGATCAGTACGTTTTGGCCACTGTGCTTGATCCAAGGTTTAAAACCTACATTGAGTCTTTACTTGTAAATGAGCGGGATGCAAACTTTTGCAAGGAGCTATTGCTCAGCAAGTTGGCCACTGAACTGGGCCTCGGCTTGACAACGTGTCCTCCTTCACTTTCTCAAGCTGCTGCTGCTGCTCGTAAAAAATAAAATTTCCCAAAAAGAAGCAGGGAAGATGCAGGGGGCAGACCAGAACAATTTAACATCTGGGCTGGTTTGAAGGATTTTTCAAAAAAATGTGTCACTTTGCCCATAACTCCATCCAATACGAGTATAAACATGCAAAGGATGGTGGAGGATTACTTTCAATAGGTAGTTGATATGGAAATGTCAGACAGTCCCTTTCCTTGCTGGAAAGAAAAGCAGGTCATTTGGAAACCCATGTACAAACTTGCTTTGCAATACCTAAGCTGCCTACCCTCCAGTGTGTACTCTGAACGAGTGTTCAGCACAGCAGGGAACTTAGTCAGTGATCGCCATAGAAGGTTACTTCCCAAAAATGTGGAGAAAATGATGTTTATAAAAATGACCTACATCTTCCACGAGGAAGGCCTTCACCATCCAAGACATCCAAGCACTGACTGTTCTCTAATGGCGGATTCAAGCGGCGATGAATTGATAGTCTGTGATGATGACGTACACACTGATGAGGGTGAGGATGAAGCTGAAGATGATGACGATAACATCTTTTTAAAACTTACTATGTAAGTGTAGGGTGCAATCTACCCCCAAAGAGGAAAGGGACTTGTGGCATTTCCATATCACGTACTGTCTTGAAAGGCTGCTGTTTGGCCAATTTCTCCTTAAGGGTAGGGTGTCATAGACAGAGTGACCCCAAACTGGCTTTGTCCATTTCTCTTAATATTGTACAGTCTATAACGGCTGCATTTTTGGGTATTTTATACAAGTGGAGGGGGGCCTAGAGAGACAGAAACCAAACTGGCTTTCTCCATGTCAATTAATATTGTACAGTCTATAACGGCTGAATTTTTTGGTTTTTTAAACAAGCCATTTCTTTACATATTTAACTATAAGTGTAGGGTGTAATATACATCCAAAGACGATGGCTGCATTGCCAATATGCATAGATGGAGAGGAAGACAATCTGTTTTGTGTGTAGAATAAATGAAGGCCTACCAACGAAGAATTAAACTGTTTTTTGGATGATTTATTACCTCTACAATTAGATTACTTATCTCTAAAACAGTTGGAGCACTAAATTGGTTTATTTTAGGCCCAAAAACATTGATTTTCCAACAAAATAGCAAAACAAAACCAAATAAAACCAAAACACGCAATGGCGTTTTGCAAAACCAAAACCAAAACACGACGGTAATGCAGATCCAAAACCGAATCCAAAACCAAAACACGGGGGTCAGTGACCATCTCTACTTTATTCTAACATACAAGGTTATTTAAAAAAAACAAAAAAAACCACATGTTAACATAACATAATCTCTATTTTTTTTTTAAATTCAGCTTCCCAGAAATGACAAAGGAAGATAGTAGAACCATTGAATGTACACATTGCACAGAATCTAGTAATACATGTCTGTGCATGTGCAATATTTGGAATTCCTTCTGAGCCTTAGATGACAGAGTGAGAAATCAGAGGCCTTTTCTCATCTAAGTACCCACATTGTAGGAATCTTGAAAAGCCCCAGTGACAGTCTAACAAGGAAAGGAGGCAGTTACACCATGGGCAGCTTTTATCTTAACTACAACTTGAAAACAAGTTCAAGATTAGTGTTGGGGTCAGTAGGTTCTGGACAAGACAAAGATCAGGCAAAGGGAGACTGTACACCCCACTTGTACCAAACACAAATCGGCAAGTAAATCTTATGAGGCTAGAGTTGATTTAAAGTACATCTGAGTGGATTCTGTTGTACAGTGGGCATTTAATTGTGATAGCGTTTGGCATATCATTGTCTACCTTTCCCTGTCGATTCTTAGGTCTTCGGAAGCTAAGTTATAGTTGCCTACTCTCCCGGAATGTCCGGGAGACGCATACATTTTTTGGAGCTCTCCTGGACTCCCAGGAGAGAGGGCAAATCCTACCCACTTTGTTTGTGAAGTGGATGGGGGGTTTGAGCTAATTGTGTCATCCTGGCCCCGGCCCTTGCTATAATAGGCCAAAAATGGTATTGTATAGCAGGGGGCGGAGCCTAATAACACAATTTGCGGGCTCACGCCCTCAAGACATGGCCAACTTTGGAGATCTCCTGGAGGGCATGATCTCCAAAGTTGACAAATATGAGCTAAGTTCATGTACATCTTACATATAAATGTGTTACCACATACACAGAAACCTGTGCCTATATAGAGCTCAATGTATCCCAATGAACATTTTGGCCTCTGTCAGACTTCCACCACCTCCATGGACATGTAAAGCAAAGTAATTTTTTGGGGGGGGGGTCTGCAGGGGATCTGATAACTCAAAAAGGCTCCAAAAATCTCCTGAAAATCATATCTTGTTTTTGCATGTGGGTGAAATAAGAGGCTCATTTCTATCTGCTTGCCTTCAGCCAGCAATGGCCTGATCCGCCCAACTCTTACCATAAGAAAGATCAAAATTTTGACCTCCCCCTGTTGACAACATCCTTATGCGCTAAGCCATACACTATCCTGCACATGGGGACAATAGCACAAACCTAGGTGCATGATGTCACAAATCAACATTTGTCCTGTGCGCCAATAGTTATAAAAATGTATAACTAAGGACCCCCAACTTGTTTTGGATTGAATGTACAGTAAAAAGATGTCTAATGAAACATAATTTAAATTTGCATTAATTTTGTGCGTTAATATATATCACAGCCGAAAAAGGAGTAACTTTGCACCTGGGAAAAACCATGTTGCATTGGAGGGGGAGGTAAAGGTAAAATGTGGGGAAATATTTATAGTTGGGATAGGACATGTCGTAGATCAGCTCAGCTTTAAATTTCAGTGTAAAAATAAAGTTTTCAAGTATTGGTATACTACATATAAAAGTAGCCAGTATTTTAATTAAGTGCAAAATAATAAACTAATTTGCACCCCTTGCATTGTAACATGGTTTGTCCAGGAGCAAATTTACGCCTTTTTTTTTTTTTTTTTTTTGCTTTGCTCTCCTGAATGACTCGGGCCTCTAGTGTTTGTGTGTTTGGCTTCTCAGCGTCCTAGCCAAGAAATTGCTCAGTACAGATTGTAAATTGGCGGATTCATACACAGGGGCATCACAATTGATGTAAAAGCAAATATAACTGACACGTAATGCATTATCACTAACATCTATATCAACATCACTTTAGACAGGGTCTTTTATTAATCGGAGGCACAGTGAAGGAATCCCACATTTGCCATTGCGATATCACATAGGTGTAGTGGTTGACTTTGCCCTATTTTTATAGAATTGCGCAAGAACTTTTGTGTGAAAATTATATTTGAAATGACCAGAAAAGGGTGGAAATTTCACATTTTTCCTATTTCCCATAGGGCTTTTTAGCTGTGCAAATGGACAGGATGCTTTAGAGATTGTGGAAATCAATACTTTTAAATAATTTCAAATAAGTCTCTTGTCCCACATAAACTTATCTATGTCTGTGGAATGTGGTGCCTTATAAATACTAATACATGCACATAAACATTTTACAAACTCCTAAGTTGTATGATTAATAAAAATAATTGAGCTTGACAAGAGTTAATAGTACAGGTTTTATGTTATGATTTAACAGCCAATCAGTAAAGGAGTCTAAGGATGGGCTAAGCTGTGGAAGGCTTCTAAGGAAGGGATTTGTTTAGGTTCATTCTCTTGCTATCTGGAAAGTTCCCCGCCCTGGTATCGTTATGTTGCTTGCAGTGTTGTTTTGCTTTTTCTTCATGAGTTCAATTCCCATCCATGGCTTTATCTGTGTGGAGTTTGTATGTTCTCCCTGTGTTTGCGTGGGTTTCCTCCAGGTGCTCCGGTTTCCTCCCACACTCCAGAAAACATACTGGTAGGTTAATTGGCTGCTATCAAAATTGACCCTAGTCTCTCTCTCTCTCTCTGTGTGTGTATATTAGGGAATTTAGACTGTAAGCTCCAATGGGGCAGAGACTGATGTGAGTTCTCTGTACAGCGCTGCGGAATCAGTGGTGCTATATAAATAAATGGTGGTGATGATGAAGGGAAAAATATGCCAATCAGCAGCCATAATGACACATTCAGATGGCAAGTGGGAACTCTCCCTTCACAGTGAGGTTCATTTAGCAATAATCTCCCTCAGTCGGCAGACCCCAGCTAGAGAGCCAAAATGGGGTAGAGTCGGGCTCCACCATCTGAAAGTGTCCAAATATATTAGTTTGCTATAATTCTGGTTTAGGGAAGACTGAGCACTGCTTTTAGTGGCCACCACTTTAATGTCATTTTCAATAACATATGTGACCTTTCATTCGCCAAACAAGTGTCATGTGCCATTATTTATTTAGGTAAGATAACTCTTGGTAAGTGCAACCAGGTAAAAGTGTATACCAACCGCCAGCTGGCTTCTAACTGATGATTGCTACAACTGACAGAGGCACCGACTTGTGACCCATGGTACAGGTAACATTAGGGGAAGGAATAGAGAAGTAACTAGTCACAGGGGATCGGCAGCCACGTCCTGCTGGAGAGAGCTATTGTTCTAACACATATTTCCAGTACACTGCTATAAAGGACACTATGTGTGGGTTTCCTCCGGGTGCTCTGGTTTCCTCCCACACTCCAAAAACATACTGGTAGGTTATTTGGCTGCTAACAAATTGCCCCTAGTATGTGTGTCTGTGTGTTAGGGAATTTAGACTGTAAGCCCCAATGGGGCAGGGACTGATGTGAGCGAGTTCTCTGTACAGCTCTGCGGAATTAGTGGCGCTATATAAATAAATGGTGAAGATTTACAGCAAGCAATGCCCTGCTGTGTTGACTGTGTGTATAAATGAAAGACATAGGACATTTTCCTTTCTTCCCCAGTTGCCATCTCATTCGTGAAAATAGGTAGCGATGTGTGCTTCACACAGCCTATTTTTGTACAAAAATTATTGATGCCACGTACACACTGAACAAATTCAGAGACTCTTTTGCCTTTTGTATTGTAAACACATGATGAAGAGCCCTCATGACAAAGTCTGTTCAGTAGGAGCAAGTAATGGTGTAAGCAGGTTCCAACCTGTCAGATGATGAATACAACATATATTACCAGGCATATTGTATTGCTGAATAGTACACTAAACAATGTGACTTAAACCATAGTGACTATATGTGCACTAGCACAGACATGTTGCATGCTGTAGACATGTCTCTATATTCTGCCTATATATTGCTATTTTGGGCTTAAGATCTTATATAGGTTCCTGAGAGACCAGCACATAAGGGTTGAGAATGTGTATGTCCAAAGTCACTGATTATATTCATTTCTAAAAGAGTTTCTAAGATAATTTTTTGCTAAAGAGAAAAAACAGCGCCTACAGTATACTTTTATGTGATCCATTAACCTTGAATCGTACATTTTTTCCTATAAAGAGGTACATCTCATATATTCTGCTAAAAAAAAGAAATAAAAAAGTGGATGTGAATACCAACAGAAAAGAAGTGGCAACGTGTTAAAGGCAAAACTTGCCTTTAAACACATTGCCGTTTTAAATTTGGCTGTCAAAGTCGCTGAATACTGGTGAGTTGCAAATCTCGCAGTATAATACATTTGCCCCCAGAATTTAAATTTAGAATGTTGTTTTTTTTTAAAAAAAAATCTACAAAATTATTGAATATCGCCAATATTTTAGATTTTACCTCGTTATCCAGTGTATGTTGCCTATTATATTTGCATAGCAGTTGGACAGTTGAACAGTTGGACTACTGTATCTGTAAAAGACCATTTTGATTGCGGACAGTGATATCTATAAGAAACAATTTGATGATCATTGTACCACTGACTTCAGTGCTCTGGACTTATAAGTACATTTGTACAGGTCTAATGGTAAATATTCATTTGAGTTCTGAAACAGTTTGCTCATATTAGTACAGCAAAATGCATCACATAGAATAGATACAGTGGTGGGTTATAATAGGGGCGGATGGGGTGACCTCCAGGTGCCCAGCGCAGTAGCTTGTGTAATATTTTTTTTTTTTTGTGACAAGGGAAGGTGGGAGTGTGTAATGTGTGGCAAGTGGATATGGGCGGGCGTAATGTGTGACAAGTGGATGTGGGCGGGTGTAATGTGTGACAGGGGGAGGTGGGGGGGGTCATGATGTTTGAGAAGGGGAAGTTGGAGGGGGCGTAATGTGTGACAAGTGGATGTGGGCGGGTGTAATGTGTGACAAGTGGATGTGGGCGGGTGTAATGTGTGACAAGTGGATGTGGGCGGGTGTAATGTGTGACAGGTGGGGGGGGGGTCATGATGTTTGAGAAGGGGAAGTTGGAGGGTGCATAATGTGTGACAAGGGAAGGAGGGCAGGCGTCATGTGTGACAAGGAGAGGTGGGAGGGAGCATAATGTGTGACAAGGGAAGGTCGGGGGGGCATGATGTGTGAGAAGGGGAGGTTGGAGGGGGCGTAATGTGTGAGAAAGGGAGGTGGGAGGGAGCATAATGTGTGACAAGGGGAGGTTGGAGAGGGCGTAATGTGTGAGAAGGGGAGGTTGGAGGGAGCATAATGTGTGACAAGGGAAGGTCGGGGGGGCATGATGTGTGAGAAGGGGAGTTTGGAGAGGGCGTAATGTGTGAGAAGGGGAGGTGGGAGGGAGCATAATGTGTGAGAAGGGGAGGTTGGAGGGGGCGTAATGTGTGACAAGGGGAGGTGGGAGGGAGCATAATGTGTGACAAGGGAAGGTAGGGGGGGCATGATGTGTGAGAAGGGGAGGTTGGAGGGGGCGTAATGTGTGACAAGGGGAGGTGGGAGGGAGCATAATGTGTGACAAGGGAAGGTCGGGGGGGCATGATGTGTGAGAAGGGGAAGTTGGAGGGGGCGTAATGTGTGAGAAGGGGAGGTTGGAGGGGGCGTAATGTGTGAGAAAGGGAGGTGGGAGGGAGCATAATGTGTGACAAGGGGAGGTTGGAGAGGGCGTAATGTGTGAGAAGGGGAGGTGGGAGGGAGCATAATGTGTGAGAAGGGGAGGTTGGAGGGGGCGTAATGTGTGAGAAGGGGAGGTGGGAGGGAGCATAATGTGTGAGAAGGGGAGGTTGGAGGGGGCGTAATGTGTGAGAAAGGGAGGTGGGAGGGAGCATAATGTGTGACAAGGGGAGGTTGGAGAGGGCGTAATGTGTGAGAAGGGTAGTGTGGGAGGGAGCATAATGTGTGAGAAGGGGAGGTTGGAGGGGGCGTAATGTGTGACAAGGGGAGGTGGGAGGGAGCATAATGTGTGACAAAGGGGAGGTGGGAGGGATGTAATGTGTGACAAGGGGAGGTTGGAAGGAGCATAATGTGTGACAAGGGAAGGAGGGCGGGAGTAATGTGTGAGAAGGGGAGGTGGGAGGGAGCATAATGTGTGACAAGGGGAGGTTGGAGGGAGGGAGATCATGTGACAGGACCACGTGAGTCTCGATCACATGTCAAATATACCTTGTGTATTTGTAGGTTTGACATGTAGTCAGAGCTCACATGTGGGGTAGGGCCCATGGCTTACAGCCTATGGCCCTACACAATTTTAATCAACCACTGCACACAGGCTATGTAACCCTGTCTAGTACTTAATAGTTTTGGATAGGAAAAGACCAGCTGCATAATATATAGTCAGAGTTACTAAGAAATACAGTATGAAATAAAGCATCTACAATTTACATTCTTCCTCTCATGCCTAGGGGACCCATCCAGACATCAAATGGGTTAAGACCCCCACCTGACAATAGTGTCTAAAAAAAAAAAAAAAAAAAAGGCATTCCTTCCTCCTGTTGTCCCACCCACCCCCTCTTAACAAAAGCTGGAAGGAGACAGTGGCCGAGCATTCCACCTTTAATCATAGATACATTTCAGACACAAGCTCCATGTCTGAATGGCACCGGTAAGACAGCTGCAGAGCAGCAAATCCTGGTGCCAAACAGAAGAGTGTACACAGCACAGGCAGCTTTGATGTTATTTCCAGTAACATTTACATCTAGTCCCTAGGAGACCAGGGTGGTAATAAGAGAGTTCATCTGCAAAGAAAGGAAATCATTCTCAAATCTCCTCTCCAAAAAGATGAAAAACACGATGGGAAACAGCTTACCGTGTTTCCTTTATATGATTCTCTTTTTGTATGACGTACGGGTGTCAATCAGGTATGTGAGGATAGCCAAGGTCAGCTGGAATACCCAGAGCAAAACTTTCCTAACAGTTGGACAATAATCAACATCACCCACTGAAAAAGGGTGTAATAGATGGACCAATAGGATCTTTTCTGATATCAAATTATATGTTTCTTATAGATATATATTCACTTATATTCAAATGCACTTCTGTATGAAGTGCATTTGAGGTGAGGTCAAACCCCAGCAAACAAGGAGCTGTGGAAAGCTACTGCTAATTGTGGCACTGTCATTAGCAACTAAGTCCAACCAAATTGCTGCCTTGATCAGACTGTCACCTCCAAAGTCAGTAGATCCTGGAGACTGCTTAAAGTGGCTACAGTACAAATTTGCTGGCAAATTGGGCATTTGGCCCAATATCGCATTATGTGAACCTCCATAAAGTGTGTAAATCCTTTCAGGGCATTGTGCATATGTAGAAGATTATGTAATTTAAGAGCGCAAACTGGAAGTTTTTTTACTTTACTGCTAAATAATCGTTTTATTACTGTAACCAATTAGCGCTATATAAATGATGATGATGACAAAGTACATCACCCATCAAAGTGGCGACATTGGGCCCCATTTAGAGTTAAGAGTAAATTAACCTAAAAGGTGCAATTGTGCACTTTGGCAATACCATGTTGTAATGCAGGGAACTCAATTTTAAAATGTGTGGACTGATTCAGAGATTGTGTGGGCTGATATATAAATTAAAGCGGAAAAAAAGGTGCCCAGTATTTGTGTGCTATAGGCAAAAACCAACAGTATGTTCTCTGCACGCAAAAATAACTGTGTGTTCGCGGATTTACGAGCCCATACAGGCCGGAACGCAGATACACCTACGTACTGGTGCAAATACACACTGATGAGAACGATCGCCTGCACAAGCTAAACGCTTCTGATTGGCTGATTGCGATTTCACCTCTGAAGCTGCTGGGTGCTTTCTTCATATATTATAGTATTTTATATGTGAATTTATAAAAAAATATATTTGTAACTTTCATGTATACATGGGAAGGAGTGTATTATATAAAACAAATTTGTTTTTCCCCTATGAAGCAAATGTTTATGACCTAGTTCTGTGGTATAAGTACGCCGTAAACCAGATGCAGACCTGGACATATCTTGATATGCACTGAAATATGTTATTTTTGCGTGTGGGAAGAAGGAAACCTGTGAAGATAGAGGGTAATATGGATTGTCAAAAGTGCAAACAGATCTGGGAGAAAAATAGTTGCCAAAGGGGAGTAGCACAGTGGCGTAGTGGTTAGGACTTCTGCCTCACAGCACTGGGGTCATGAGTTCAATTCCCAATCATGGCCTTATCTGTGTGGAGTTTGTATGTTCTCCCCGTGTTTGCGCTTCACACTCCAAAAACATACTGGTAGGTTAATTGGCTGCTATCAAAATTGACCCTAGTCTCTGTCTGTGTGTGTGTGTGTCTATGTTAGGGAATTTAGATTGTAAGCTCCTATGGGGCAGGAACTGATGTGAATGAGTTCTATGTACAGTGCTGCGTAATTAGTGGCGCTATATAAATAACTGATGATGATGAGTATTGAGTCTACAGTGCAGTATAGGCACAAGGAACGTGCAGGGTATGTACACAGTAGATCAGAGTAACAAACAATTTTCATGTACTATGACTATAGACAGCAGATTGTGAAAGATGAAGAGTATCAGGATAAGATGTTGTAAATGAATATAGCATAGCATGATAATTAGCTCTTGAACTATAAAAAGGCATTATCGAATTTAGAAACACTGATGCTGTGAAGTGACTGTTGACGTTGTGGGCTTCCAATCTGTCAAGGAGTCTTATGCCTCTCTCGGCAGACTCTTAGCTTGTTCACAGTTGTGAATATTTAAAAATGATTGTCAGGTTATTCTGTGACATGAGGGTGTGCTGTGCCTGTACATAGACACCTCTTAGAAGATTGAATGTTATAGCTTTATTATTGCTTTTAAATACTATTTCACATATTTAAACATACATAGAGAATGGAATAATAATAGGCTCTGCAGTATTATGTGGTCTAAAAGCTGCAAAATATGTAGCGATATTGGGCAATTGCCCCAGGATAATGGTATATACGGTCCCAAAACAATCAATATACTGATAATAATCTAAACAAAATCAATCAGATCATTATCACACATGTTAGTAAAGGTGGATGATGAGTGTTTATGACCTGTGTTGGCCAATGTGTGCGGTCATCCTCAGACTGCCCTTACAGTCCCCAGTGATGCCGGTGTAAATCTGGATACTGGGATCGCGACCTGAGGGGCTGGATCTTGTCCAATTTGGCTGCTACATGTGTGATCAAATTGGACTCTGATCCTGTCTTTGGCACTCAGGTTGAGCGGGGGACTTGTGCCATGTGTGGCTGACATCATAAGGCACAAAAATTACAAAACTGGTGACTGTTCTTAAAAAGTAATCCTGATTGGCAACTATGGTGATTTTTGAAAGGATACTCTTATAGAGGCTTTTTAAAAAACAAAAACAAAAAAATGTGTATGCATTAAGAGAATGAGTGTGATTGACTTTATCAGTAATAAAAACTATTGTTACATTAATGAACAGGTGATAAACATGAAAATAGTAACTCTAAAGTACATAGAAATAAATACATCCTATATTCAAAATAAGCTTTCACGACATAGGCAGGGTATAATATGTTCCTGATCTATATCATTTGATGTTTGTTGGTTGCTCTTTAATTCACCTCTTATAAAACGTGTTCATTCCATGTCACAGGACGTATCACATCCCAGCTGTCTGTGTCTTGCCATGAGCCCGGCCTACAGGAATGCACAGATGGGACTGTGTTCTCCGGTCAGGGATGTAGATCCATGTGCTGCTTACCCCATACTGTCACCACACTCCAGCTCTTGAAGAATTAATGAGGATGGGAGAAGCAATTATAAATGGACAGATGAGCTGACAGGCATCATAGAAATGTTTATAAGCATGTCGAATAAGTAGATGCTTTGAAGAAGGAGGCTGAGTTCATTTATGAAAGTGGTTGCCATTTAACTTCTAGTGTGTTCAACCTCATGTGTGCCAACATCAACTGATTGATGGGAATGTCAGTCAATGTAGAAAGAGGAGTTACCGAATGTGTAGCGATGTGCAAAGCTGCAGCAAAATTTTACGCAAATCAAAGTAGTCTCAACAAGCCGTTCCACAGAGGCGCAAATTTCTACCAGCACTGGGTCTGATTCATTAAGGCACGTAAAACAAACGCAATGTGATTTTTTTCTTTTTTTCAAAATAAAAAAAAGTACGTAAATGGGGGCTACACATGTCTATTCAACTACAAGAATCTGAAGAAACGTCTTTTTAAATACGGGTCTAGGTAGCGCTGCCTATCCGGCACCTGCCGTATTGAGACTGACACAGCACACTGAAGGATATGTACAATACATATGTGCACTATAAAGTCCAATCAGAATGCAAATTAAAAAAAGTATTAATTTATTGTCACCTGTTAACATTATAGTCATTAATGAAAAATCATTAAAATAAAAAACATTTTTTTTTATAATCCCCCTCCCCCTTAAAATACATTTATAAGGATGTTAGTAATGTCTACTCTACATAAAATGTAATTTTACAGCTGCTCTTGATTTCAAACACATGTTCTAGCATACATACACGACTGTCATCACTATCACTCGGCACTTACACCTGCCATGCAGCTGGTGCTAGTGATGGGGTTGCGGTAGGACTGGGAACACCAAATTCCGATGCTGAAATGGGTAAAATGTTGCTGCTAAATGCGGAATTTGGTGACAATTCTGCGGAACGTTTTGAAAAATTTACTAATCATGAGGACAGCAATAATACCATACAAACCATTCTGAGTATAATTCAATATCTTCAGCCAACCAATATCCAAAATACAGTCATACAGTCAATATTGTCATTAGTGTGATTCAACCTTTTGTTGTGTGAACATCACAACAATGTTTCAAAGTGGTAATTGTATTTTGTAATTAAGATAGCCTTAAGTCTGGCTTATGGGTTACAATTCCTAGCATCCACTACACTATTAGTAAAGCATTACTACTCACCCTTGTGGCATCAAATTCACTAGGAACATTTACTTACTTACATTATAATCAGAACAATCAAACAAAAGTTCAAATAGACTAGTAGAGATATTACAAAATACTATAAATACCTCTTGAAAACATAATTGATAGCTTTATAGATGAAAGCCAAGTGGCCTGAAGGATGAAAGTGAAACGTGTAACATTACACGAATATTTTCTATAAAGTGTACTTGCACACAGGACTTTCTACAGTAGAATATGACAGACATTACTTTCCTTTTAGGCAATGTCTGCATTGTGTTCTGCCTTCTAAATATAAAATTGACTTCTTGCCAACATTCGGAAATAAACCATAAATTGCGTTTAACAGAGACACTATAATTATTTTTTTTTGCTAGGGAATGCATTCATAATAAGGGCAGATTTAAGAGAACCTGTCACCAGCTTTGGGATTGATTTTATTTGTTTATTACTTAGTGTCTTGTAGTGTTCCTCTGTGCTCTGGTTTGCCCGGATGTGCTTAGAAAATACTACCCTCCAGTGCCCTACTAATGGCTGGATTTGGCTTCAACGTGCGTGCTGCTCTGTGCTGTTTTCCAAGCCAGCTTTCTCCATACAGCTACTCTCCAGTGCTGCCATCAGGCAATGTATTGATAAATCTCCCCAATCTGGATACACTGGAGTCAACTACTTGAAGGCTGACCTGTTAGTCCTGGATGGCAGCCAATCAATTTTCTGGAACCTAGTGACATCATAGCGGCAAACATATTGTGGGCTGAACCTAAATTCGCAAGAATGCATGTAATTATATTGATTCAGTGGCACCTTTTTAATGAAACTGGTAGGTTATATGTTCTCTGTGTTTTGCAATGTTATGATTTGTATGTTTAAAATTATTGTCATATATCCATACTGTCAGGTTTTTTTACATTGTCATTCCAACTTTCTCCAATTGTAAATATTTACACATGTATTTAATGTATATCATAATTATTACTAGGATTGTTATTCTTTCTGCTTTTTTAGAGGTTCAGTGCTCTCTTCTCTCATTAGGGACACCTTTCTAGTATAGGGTAGGATCGCCCTTTGCCCCAGAACAGCCTAAATTCATTGTGGCTTGGATTCAACAAAGTCCTGGAGAGATTCTTTAGAGATTCTGTTCCATGTTGACTTGATAACATCACATAGTTACTGCAGATTTGTCAGCTGCACATTCAAGCTGCTAAGCTCCACCACATACAAAGGTGCTCTATTGGATGGAGATCAGGTGGATCCAGCTTGACATGATGTGCGCTTTGTGACATGGGGCATTATCCAGTAGGCCATTAGCACAGTGATGGACAACATGGGGCCTGTCAAAGTAACAGTAAGAAAAGTAATTCTGTTACCTTACTCCAGCGGACAGATTCCGATGGCTGAAAGCAGGCTGACCAGAGAGAAGTTCCTGATGAAGCTGGCTGGGCAGTGATCCGAGAAGTTGCTGAAACAGTGGCTCCAGAAAAGTCATTTCCAATAAAGCCGAAGATCAGCCAGTAGACTTCCAAGGGGTTTAACCTGTAGAGAGTTCAATTGTCTGAAGCCAGATTGGTGCACAGTTTAGCAAAAGTTAGTAAGCAGAGTTCCAGAGAGTTCAAACTGTAGCAAGTCCAAGAAGTCCAAAAGCAAGGTCAAAACACAGAAATAAATATCAGATACAGAGACTAGATATTAACACAATTACCTAGCAATGCCTACATGACATAGGGTCCCCTTTATAGTACCTGTAGGCGCTTCTTGATGACCTCAGCAGGAAACTTTCAGAATGAATGAAAATGAATGGAAAGTTCTGCACATGCTCAAAACCGCTGTCAATTGTTGGTAGGCAGTACAGGAAGCCAGATGTGACTTCTGATGGAGAAGACGATGGCTGAAGATTCTTAGCCAATTTAATCAGTTGTTTGGGCAATTAACCATGGGGGAAGGGGGGGTGAGAGTCCAACTTCAGGAGCAGAGGCTGGAGTTGTGGCTCGAGCCTCTTGTACCAATGCGGTTCTGCATATCTGTGAGTTGCCCCTGAAGGGATTGCAAGGCTTGGATATAACTAATTTCTGTATATTGAACCTGAATTCCAGTGGTATCCATACATAAAGCTAGATAATTCTGACACTGTAATAGTAAGTCATTTTGTTACCTTATTCCGGTGGATGGATTCCAATGGCTGGAAGCAGACTGACCAGGGAGGAGTTCCTGATGAAGCTGGCTGGGAAGTGATCCTAGAAGCAGTTGGGACGGTGGCTCCAGGAGAGTCATTTCCAATATAGCTGAAGATCAGTTAAGAGGCTTTCAAGGGGTTTAAGCTGTAGTGAGTCCATTTGTCCAGAGCCAGGTTGGTGCACGGTTTAGCAAAGTTAGTAAGTGAAGTTCTAGAGGGTTAAACTGTAGCAAGTCCAGTTATTAAGAGCCAGGTCAGTGCAGGGTATAGCAATGTCAGTAAGCAGGGTTCCAAGGGGTTAAACTATAGTGAGTCCAATTATCCAGAGCCAGGTCGGTACACAGTTTAACAAAAGTTAGTACGCAAAGTTCCAGAGGATTCAAACTGTAGCAAGTCCAATTATTCAGAGCCAGGTCAATACATGGTGTAGCAAATCTCAGTAGGCAAGGTTCCAAGTGGTTGAACAGTAGCTGGTCAAAGAAGTCCAAAAGCAAGGTCAAAACACAGAAGTATCAGATATAGAGGCTGGATATCAACACAATTACCTAGCAATGCCTGCATGATATAGGATCTCTTTTATAGTACCTGTAGGCGCTTCTTGATGACCTCAGCAGGAAACTTTCAGAATGAATAAAAATGAATGGAAAGTTCTTCACATGCTCAGTACTGCTGTCAGTTGTTGCTAGGCAGCACAAGAAGCTGAAAGTGACTTTCAACAGAGAGGAGTCTGGACAAGACAGGCGAAGGCTGAAGATTTATTGTGGTGGACAAGCTGTAGGAAGAGGCTTGCCCTATCAGGTAAGTAGCGAGTTTACCGGGGACTGCTCCACTCCTGTGGAATGATCTCCCATGCCCTAACAGATTAGTCTTTACTCTCCAAGTCCTGGAGGTGGGCGTGAGGTGGCCATCATTGGCAGAGCAGAAGGGGTGTAAAGTAGAGATGAGGTTGGAAATGCAGGAGGGGAGGATTGGTTAAGTCCTTTATAGGCGAGGATGAGGAGTTTACAATATTAATTGTCAAGACATAAGTCAAAATAGACAGACTGAACATATGAAAACCACATAAGTTTATGAGTCTTGAGTGTCCATTTTCAGCCTTGTGAGAGGTTTAAAAAAAATAATTAAAAATACATTGACACAACAAGGGCATTTAGAAACAGTATATCAGTGTAGCTACAAAGCTACACTGATATTTTTGATGTTCTGAACCTGCAGCTGCTTGTCTTGGACTTTAGCCCTTCCACTCTCTCTTGTTTTAACCTAATGATACTTTTTCCCATTACGGTACTTGTTTTTTTGCCAATATCACCTTAGATACCATTACTTGTAAAACATGAGCACTCTTACATTAGGATAGTCAGGTCATCTATTTTACAGGGTATTTACAAAGCTCTGAAATAATCAGTGTAAAAATCTTTGAGTCCATCCAGAAGACTCCCTTTCACAAGCTGTTCATAAGGGTTGGTTATGAAAAGTCAACAGTCACAATGTGTACACCATAAGGTAGACAGGCATAATGTAGTCATAGTTAAAAGGTCGACAGAATGTGTACATGTTCATAATGTCTACACAGTTAAAAAAAAGTCAACATAAAATGTAGACAGGGTTCTAAAGTCAACATTCAAAATGTCAACATAAAGCAGTAGATTAATACTTGTTAAAAAAATAAAATTAGTAGGAATGGTTAAAAACAGCTGTAGGGCACCTTCTGGGATGCATTCATACTGCTACACCCTGATGTCGTGCCCAAGAAAGTCCGCCAATCGATCCAATTCTGTATCATTTAGGTTGAGAACTTTTGAAAAAGTAGCATAATGCTTTCAAAGCTCTGTGGAAGACAGTGTTTGTGGATTTTTAGCTCCACATTTCTGAGCAAAGAGAGCATCTGCAATCTGAAATTTGACAAACCAGTCAGTGGACATTTTAAGCAGCCACGTCACATTCTTCACGCTTCTCTGAAAGATGTTCCATTGCACTTTGCATTGTTCGTGTCAGCGGGATTGGTTCTTTCCTATCTGATTTTCCTTGGATTTAAATCTTTGTGAATTGCCTTCTTATCAAGCTCAGACAGTGCCAGGGCAAAAGCATTGTGGAGATCCAAGTGATCTATGGAAGAAAAGGTAGTTAATGTCCTCCTCCTTTCTACGATTCAATAAGATCATCTGTGACAGGTTACTCCTGCTGTTACTCATTGAGATACAAGAGCATCTTTTTCACATCTCCTGTGCTGTGGCATGTTCCATTTTGACTCCTTCAGAGTTAGTAAGGCAGCCGATGAGATCAGCTCATACTATCTTGCCTCATAGATCTTCCTGAAGTTGCATACATTTTCTACTATAGCAGTGCAGCCCTCATTGCTTGGCATTTCACAATACTTGAAATATTTTGCAAGCAATGGATGACTTTCAGTGCTACTGAGGGGGACTTGAATGTACCAGTTTCATTGTTGGCAGCAACCACCTTCACAGCATCTACTATGTGCACAAAGCTGGATTGAATGGTAATCTTCTCCAAAGATTCTTCTCTTCTGGCCTGTAAGAGTAATCTTCCCATTTCTCAAAGTTTATGACAGATATACTTATGTTTTCCAACCTCTAATCCGACCAGATTGTAGAGATGCTGCCGATTTGCTTGATACTTATATGTATAATTTTTAATGGCAAAAAAATTCCATCTTGGGTTATGACTCTCAAAAGCTTCTAATGGCCACCATTGATGTCAGGCGGAACAGTCTGAGCAAAGGCACACAGAGACGATACTTGTTTTTGCCAGGTTTAGGCTTGTTGTACTTTTGGTTTAGTTTACATTTCTCCATGTGTTGCCATAAGTATTTTCTAGAAAATAAAGCCTTGGAAAGCATGAAATCTTCAGGAACCATGTCTTTGTCTGGTTGTTTGCATGGAATCAGAACACTCCACACTCATCCTGTCCTTAGTACCCCGTAGTTGTGTGCAAAGTTGCCTCTAATGCAATTATATTCAATCGAGTGCTTGGGAAATTTAAGTGCCCAGGCCACTTCGTTCTCATTACCATGAACATGCTTGATATGCCGGGCTATTTTTGAGACAGGTTTCTCACAGTACAGGATATAATATATCAAATATATAGTCTGCTCTACTCTTGGTGTATTGTAGACAGTACATAGTTTTACACATGTGCAATAATTCTGGTGAAAACATTCTTGCCAAGCCTAACACACCGGTACTTTTTCCAAAATAGACTGCCGTAATTCCATTTGACAACTGAATAAAGTAACCACACTTGGCTGAACACTGCAGTGAAACTGCAATAAATAGGGGTAATTAAAACAAAAATAAGATAATCATAATTGCCTTGTTGATAATAAAATATTAAGGGAGTGATTTGCCAAAGGCATAACTTTCTGCCAACTTGTCAGACCCTCATCCTGCCTATTCATTTGTTTGGGAAAAGACTGTTTTTTCACACGTTGTTGGACAGGGATCTGAGAGGCTGTTGGAAAGTTCATAAAACACTTTTAAAAAAAATCCATCTTTAAAACTAGAGTAGAAAGACTTAGCTAATTGGTGTTGCATGTTCGACTTGTACAAACAAATTGAGCCAACATGTTCTTTTGTTATAAATTTTATATCACGTTTGCCAGATATAACATAACACAGATGAGGGGAGGGTGTGAAAAAAATTCCCAAATACATCACAACAGTTTTTATATGGACAGTAATATGTAACAGTGAAATACAATGATCCAATGCATGTAAGACATTTTTATTCTTGTGTTACTCTTAAAAGGGCTGTTCACCCAGTTGCAGATTGCGCGGACTTCCAGCTGACACATCTCTTGACAACCACCTCTATGGTGCAGTTGTCAGATCAACCTTCCCACAATGCATTGTACCTGACTCTGTCAGCTTATAGGTGTAGTAGGCTGAAAATGATAAAATAGTAATGATGAGAGCAGTGCTGACACTTGCAGCAACGAGATAGGTGACAAGGGACATTTTAGCTATAAGTCAGAGAATTATGCAATTGGGTAGATGAACAATTCTTTTTTATAAGCTGCACCAAAGTGATATGGAAGATTTAAAAAAAAAAAAAAAAAAAAAAATCATGGCAACTTTAGTGCTATTGACAAAAAAATCCTTTAATGAACCAGGGATTAAGTTTGTTACTGAAGAGTCTACTTATTTCTTTCCTTCTTTTCTACAGAATTTATTGAGCACTGAAAAGAAAATATTTTATTATTTTTTGGTACTTGTAAAAAAATATATTTATATTTATGCTAAATTCCACAAAGTTCAGCTTGCATCACAACAACTTTTTTTTTTCTTTAGAAACTGCTAGAATGAATAGGAAAGGGCCACTAAACAAATCATTCACAAATATAGATGTAAAAATCCAAATTCGTCTTATCCGAACTGCAGGTGTTTAAGATGGCTGGTTATTTTGGAGGAGAGATTTCTTCTTTGCACACCAGACATCCTGTCTATTGAGGGACATTCCAGAGACCCTTTCAGAGCCTAAAATAGCTGATAACAGAAGATTGTAGTTTGCATGGAGCAGCTACCAATGGCACATACAATGTCAAACATCTAACTTTATATCAAAATAAAGTAACATTTACATATACGTTTGATGAAACTAGAAAATGCCTTTTCAATATCAGATTAGTTTGTAGAAATATTGTCTGATCTTTCAGTTTGTAGTTAGCAACAGTGCTTAGACATTTTCAGAGCCTCACTTGCACTTATCACCAACCATCATCAAAACACTGCAGGATGTCTGTTAGAGATGTATAAATGACGTTTTGTTCCTTTGACAGGTACATATCAAGTTAATGCATTACTCCCAGAACTTATTTAAAAAGAAACTCACGTCTGTCTGTCAACGTTCAACTTCTATTATAAATATTTGGAGAAGAAGATCAGTGGTTAATTGCACAACTTTTATAACAAAGACACAGATGTCTTACAAAAGAAGGCTTCAAACTCAGTTGGGTATATAAAGGATTATGTGTTGAATGCTCTATAAAACTGTATGTGCTATATAAATATAATTGATTGAATCCTCTTCTACAGCTCGGTGCCTGTGGCTTCCTCCCTTCTCGACGGCCTCCATAATCTACAATCTATTCATATGATGTGCCATCATGTCATTGGGGTTGTCCACATTTGATAATTTCCCCTCTTTCATCTCTAGAGACTCCCTGTTAGCTGAAACTGGCCACATTTAGCACATTTGCACTGCTGCACCCAGGCGCGGGCTGGCAACATGCAGCCCGGGGGGGGGGGCACAGGCGGCCGCATCACATGACACGCGGCCACATCGCGTGTCATGTGAAGCGGCCGCATGTGCGCTGACGCGGCTGCGTCGCGTGTTTTGTGATGCAGCTGCGGTTAATATTACTGAATTCTTGCATGCACGGAGGGGGGCAGCCGGCCCAAACAGGGGTCAGACTAAGAGGCCCGGGGGACCGATGCCCCCCTGCCCCCCGGCCCAGCCCGCCCCTGGCTGCACCGTTGCAGGGTATCACAACCCTCCAGCCTCCAGTGGTGTGAGCCACAGCACCATAAGTGTCCTGGCTTCAGGTGAGAGTGCTTTCATTTACTGCATGTGAAAGGCAGGATATATTAAAGTGTTTTCCAAAACTGGATGACCCATTTAAATGGTGCAAAGTAGACTTTAGTAAACTAAAGATGGCTTGGGAGCTTCTGTTCTAGATTGCAGAACTCTGCAGTTTTTTTTTACTCTAGATGTTCCCCCTTTAAACTAGCCTCACACAAGGCCATCCCTACTGCTCAGTGTGCATACCGAGAGACAAGCTCTATGTCCTCTATGTCCAAATATTGTGGCCAAATTGGACGAGGTCTGACATGACTGGGGCTTATGTGTGGTGGGAAAATGAGTGCACATACAGGCCGACAGCTATATTCCTACTGCCTGATAATGAGCAAATTCATTCAATTGAATTATTATTTGGCATCGTGGTCATTTTCTAGCCACACATGATGCAAATCTGGTCCAGTTATGCAACATCAGCTGTGATATATTGTGATGTGTGGCCTGCATTACGGCATGTATGCTCTTTTATAATGTAAAAATGAAAAAAAATTACTAATTCTTTCTTACTGCAGTTCCTTTTTTGTATGTGACATTTAGTGACAAAGTCCTTTAATATTGAGTCCACACATAAAGATATTGCCAAATTGGCTCATCACTTCCACGTGTATGGACCCAAAATGCCTCTGCTGAAAAATATAAATTAAATCTAATTGGCTGATAACAGTGATCTACCTGTGTGCGCAGTCATCGGCCACCTACTCTAACTGAGCTCCGATAAGAACTGTTAGGGCCCACACCAAATCTGTCTAATTTATTAATCCCTGTGTGTTGACAACTCAACACAGATTCCGTTAGGCACTTAGGCTGAATGGCAGGTTCTGTCCCCTTGTGAGCAACTTTAGTGACTTCATGGACTTTGAACAATCAAACAATAGCAAGGTACAACATGGAGGTTTGGAAACTTTATCTGAGCAATTTTTTATGGATAATGCTGACAAACACTTCCAAGACAGACAGTGGTATAGAAGGTAAGCTTAAATTATGAACTGAAATGTGGGTACAAATATGCATTTTCTAATAATAAGTTATCTTGTGGCCCCATAAACATTGACACTCATTTCATGCATCATTAGAAGAAAAAAAAAAAAAGGAACAAAAATTAAAAACAAAAACACCCATGCATGATGTAGGGCAAGAGATCTTCTTGAATGCTCAGTCCTGTATACAGTATCCATCCATTCATTCTGTGCAACAGACAATGTAAACTCTAGAATGAGTGTGAAACTGTTCTTGTTTGGCTCATAATAGGATAGTTCCAGCTTTGATTTATGTTCTGCAGAAGTTATTTTGCAATGGAAAAATATACACAATACAAAAATCCATCATTACTGCGGTTGTCCATAATGCAGTTGAAAAACCAGACAATTTCTGGTGTTCCATATTTAAGTCCTAAGTTCATAAATATATTTAAAAAAGAAGCGGGACCTGAAGGTAAATCAGACATCCTGTTCAAATATGGGGTACCCTGATGAGCAGAGTAAGCGGTGATTGTATGTAACGCCTGCAGCATTAAGCTGTGGATCCTTGCATCCCAACTATAAAATGTTCTCCATAACCTGCACTGATAGAAAACAATTACCTATAATACGTCTTGAAACTTTTGGCGAGTTTCCTGTAGATCTTTTAGTTGGAGAAGTTGCGGGATTGTACGGGACCTGAACACTTCTGGGCTAGAGAGAGACATCGCCTTGTCCTTGTGTTAGAAGCCCATAATTGTTAGACAGTCCATATCAGAAGATCATAAATATATATTTATTAAACCGATTCCTAACAATAGAGATGGCAGGAATCTCCTAATGTAGCTTTGCATTTTTTGAAATGTCTTGACCAAAGTGCAAATTATTCGCCTACTAATGGATTGCGATCATCATGTGAACTCTTAATCTTCTTTGGGAAAATGGAGATTGATGTGGAAGGCTTATAGAATATGCTCCATATTTCTCCTGCAGATCCTCGGTGTAAGTTGTCCAAACCGGTGGGTGACGCCAATCTCTGTGCCCTTGAAGAGAAAGATCAAGATATATTATAAATATTGTTTTTTTGTGCAAAATCAAATTTCAAAATCTTATGAGCAAACGGAAAGTTTGATTCTATTTTCGTTATATGCTATAGCGGGAGTGGGGTGTAATGGAACTTCAATTGTAATAATCTGCAATATCTACATATAAACTGTGGTACCAGAAGATTATTCAGTTATTGCTCCACCTAAAGTTGGAAAAAGGCAATATGTTTTTCACAATTTTAAAGAATTTTTTTACCATTTCATGGTATTTGTACCCTCTAACAACCTATGTTCAACTACTTACCCCCATTTACTTTCCAGACACAATTCCCTCTGAAGAGTCCCTTGCTACTGACCTACCACTGACCTACCCTGTCCCAAAGGTCTACCATTCAGGAGCCAATTAGATTCTTGCAGGTAGACCGACATTAGGATACAAACTTGCAATGGAACACCACCAAATGTCGATCTCTGCCTAGAGAAGAAGTACTAACCGTCAGTACATGTTTTCTTTTCATCTGCCTTTAACCATGCTCAGGGACCACAAACTTAGATCTTAGAACTGCACTAGTTAACATTAACTTTAATTTATTAAGACACTAACTGAAGGAAAGTGGCAACAAATATGTTTAAGAAGGAAGGCCTACATTTATAAACATATGGATTAAATTAAGAAAATAAAATGCAAAGTTGGTAAGTTATATAGACCTGAGTCTGACCATAATTTTTTATTTCCTATTCAAAATATTTGCATATAATTATGCACAATGCTGTGGTAAAAATGCATTGTTAGTCCCAGTATGAATTCACTAGAATTTTACTAGTTTCATGACAAATGTAATTTATAACTGAAGGGCGTGCAGGATATTTGTTTAATTAATACAATATAACAATTTGCTGTGGCTATTAAAATTGACAGCTATTGGACTGCAGCATACACACGCATTACATTTATAAGGCCTGAGTCATTAAGGAGAGCAAGGCAAAAAAGGAGTAAATTGGATCCTGGACAATCCATGTTACAATACAAGGGGTGCAGATTAGTTTATTATTTTGCACATAAGGAAAATACTGGCTGTTTTTTCATGTAGCACACAAATACTTAATAACTTTATTTTTATAGTGTAATTTAAAGTTGATGTATGACACGCCCTATCCCAACTATAAATCTGTCCCCACATTTTAAATTTACCTCCCCTCCAATGTTACATGGTTTATCCCAGGTGCAAACTTACTCCTTTTTTATGCTTTGCTCTCCTTAATGACTCAGGCCTATAGTATGTTTCTAGTTATGTATTCATATGTGTGGATCATAAGAGTTAAATGCTTCTCCTTAGCAGGGCAGTAACAAGGGCGGTGCAGACGCAGGCTCGTGGGGGCGTAATTCCCACTCGCTATATTACTTCACACCTGAGGTGTCACAGGACAGCACCACATTTCAGCACTTGACAGGAAACAAGCAAAAGAGTGCATAGCTCCCGGCTCCCTGCAGCGTTGTGACATCACAACTCTGTCAGTGGAGAGGAGCCAGGAAGGTAGAGAAAAGAAGAAGCACAGAAGCGGTAAGAAGAGAAAAGAAGAAGCACAGAAGCGGTAAGAAGAGAAAATAAGAAAAGATAATTACACTATATCAGAGAAAATGGGGAGAGAGGGGGCTGGAGAGAACAGGGAGGAAACATGGCCTAAAAAATTCTTCTAATAAAGTCAAACATAATTAGTCCAATTCAGGATAGTATTTCAGAAGGAACACACTATTCACACTCAATCTGTCTGCCAAATCTAGATCTTACTAAGTGAGTCCCATGTATTATATATTCTGTATTAAAAAGGAGTGGCTATATCTCATTAGCCTATTCCTAAGCAGGATTTTATCAATAGATCCTCTATTAGGTCCTGTTGCAGCAGTGTGGTGATGCCTGAATTTGTGGGCTCAAAATTAAAGACATTTAGATATAGACCAGGAAATGCAGCAGCGGCTTCAAAGCTAAAATAAATAGAATGGCTAATAATGGCCAACCATCCTGCTATCAAAAGAAAAACCTATCATCATCATCATCATCACCATTTATTTATATAGCGCCACTGATTCCACAGCGCTGTACAGAGAACTCCCTAAAGGCAATTGATGCATATATATATTGACAGATTAGATAGCAGAAAAATGATTATGAAACCCATCCAAAACAAATCATTAAACAGATAATCACAGAAGAATAAGTCAAATGATTTAATTTCGATTGAGTGAAAACAGCATTGCTTGCTGAGTACATCCTCTAACCCACCACAACTAGATCTTTATGAATCAATAACCTAAGAAACCAGTTGAAGGAAAAGAAAACAATTTGCTCAGGATGTTTAATAATGAGTTGGATGACAACACAATTAGCAGAAGGACATGAACATGGGGACGGAGTGCTAAACTGTATAAATAATAAAGAAAATGTATCTTCTTCTAAAACCCATTCAGCGGGAACCATCTGGAAGCTGGAAGGGTCTGTATGGTGGGGAAGGGGATGTGTATTTTGGTTACAATGGACATACCCCCTGACCTGTCCTTGAGAAGAGATGCCACCTCTGATTTATTTTTCTTTGATTCAGCCATTGTAATAAACCACTGGCTCAAATTGACTTTAAGAATTTGAGGTTGTAAATTCACATCAAGATGAGATTTATGTTCTTTCTGTAGATCAGTTAATTGGGGTTCCAGTTAGGAAATTAGTCGTTTGTGGCACATTGCCTCTTGGATTATGTGATCTCGTATTACAGATTTATGTGCTGCCCAGTTTGAATGAGAAGAGTTTGCTTCAAAATATTATTTCAGCAGGATGGTTGTTTCAGGAACCACCGAGGCATAAATAAGCACAGGGTCATAAGAATGACAGTGGATAGAATGTTTTTCCCACAGATGGGTTACGGTTAGAATGAGAGAATGCTCAGACAATTTAGAGGATCCAACTTTGACGCAGTAGATCCAGGGCCGTCTTTCCCATTGGGCACAATGGGCAGGTGCCCGGGGGCCCTGCAGCCTAGGGGGGCCCGTCGGAGGCAGCAAAAAAAAAAAGAAAAAAAAAAGAAAATACTTACCTTGCTGTCAGCTGGCGATCCGGCTCCCTCCATGGTCTCCTCCTCCATCGCGCTCGCAGTGCATGTCGGGCGTGATGTCATCACGCCTGCCCGACATCCATTGCGGAGCGCGATGGAGGAGGAGACCAGGGAGGGAGCCGGATCGCCAGCTGACAGCAAGGTAAGTGTTTTCTTCTTTTCAGGTTTTGTTTTTTTTTTAGCTGCCTCCGACGGGCCCCCCTGGGCTGCAGGGCCCATATATATAATATATATATATATATATATATATAATATATATATATATATATATATATATATATATATATATAATATACATATATATATATATATATATATATATATATATATATATATATATATATATATATATATATATATAATTTTTTTTATATATATACGTATACTGCTGTGCCCGGGGGCCCAAAATGTTGATAAGAGGGCCTTGAGTAGATCACGCGGTGGGTAGAGACATTGGTATGATCAATTCTACTATATGGAAAAGGATGATATGTCATGTTTTTCCAGTAGACTGCAGTTCCCTGTATGTTTGTATTGAGATGTTTTCAGAAAATACATACATTTCTGGGATTTTTAATAGAGCATTACTCTAATTTAACTTCATTTTCCCTTAATCTCTTTTTCTGGTCTTTATTTTTCTCTGTTATCTGGTTCCAGATGTTTACTGAAGTGTACTTCTATATAACTGGAAAACAAATCTTAAAATGGTTCGCAACTTACACTATTACCCAATCCTACGCCCTTTCTTCTGTAATAACTGCAAGACAGTGCTGACAACGCTGCTCCGTGTCCAGGCTGTAAGCTGTTAGTCTTACAGTTTTGATGGTATTTCCAAGTACTATGCTACTTCCATGAATGCTGATTATAATGTACTATACTGAACAGAGATGAGCAAAATATTCAAAATTGTTCCAAGGAATATTCACCTCAGTCCACATTTGGCTGTGGAATTTTGCACATTTTATTGGAATTTGGCTTTTATTGCTCCTAGCGGAACTCTGCCTTTAAATTTCTTTCCGCCTGGAATTCAAAGCCCACCACAGAGCAGGATAAATTGACTATTATTTTCTGAGCTCTGTTTATAGACTATAAATTCTGCAAAATGTGAATTTAAAACGCAGTGCCAAGCGGCTGTTCTGCAGAATGGCGAAGCACAAGTGGAACGCAAAGATTCTATTGCCAGCAGTTTGCATCTCTGCAAAATGGCCTTTTCCATGGTGAAATTCCATATGAGCAAAAGTGTTTTCGCAACTTCGCTTATCGCTTGTTATAAGTGTCCACAATAGTCTTATGTGTGTTCCATGCATTATTTAATTCTTTAACTGTATGACTCACCTCTGCTCATTTCTAATTATATCTACATCCATCTCTATAACCCCATGCCATCTCTTACACCCCATAAAAAAAAAAACACACACACAGACAAAGGACACAATAATGGACAAACTAGATGGACCTGTCAGCTCTACTCTGCCGTCAAATTCTGTTTCTATGGTTACCTGACCATGAAATGCATATGATAGTGTTACATCTTGCTGCAAAACTTGTACAGTAAAGAAGCTCTGTGCATGAAAACATTACGCTCCTAACAAGTTTACACAAGTAAGAGTGAGGATAGAATGCAGGATTAATATTTCAAGTTAATGAAGTCATACCTCTCTAATTCTCATTGCTAGGATAAAGAATATTAGCTTCATCAATACTCAGAAAAATGTTCTGCATTTTCAGTACATAAATAATACATATCCCAGCAATGGAAAAAGTTGTTGTAATTAGTTGTAAGAGCCTGAACAGGAACAATAGATAGATCTTTTAAATAAAAATGCAAATACTTACTTTATATTTAGGTGAAGAAGTGCTTTTACCAATATGGCAATGATGGTCAAAATTAGGAGAGCTGTCAGTGCATAGATTGTCCAACCTACAGGAAAACAAAGGTTAAAGTTCAGTGGACATACGGGTAAATTATATGTGAATTTGTATTTCATTTTTTTATGTACTTGATGTTGTACACAGCAGTCAGTCATCACTAATATAATGACTGGTATACTCGTTGTTAAACTTGACACTGAAGTTTGATGACTTATTGAGGAGCATAACTCTTCAGTCAACTGTTGGTCATATAATCATGAGGAGAGCTGCCTGTCCAGCAGTTGACCCAATCTTACCAGTCACCAGGTTATTTTTGCCAAGCAGATGTGGAATGGTTGTACAGATACATATACCAGGGTGTAAGTTTGTAGTACCAATACATTTTGCACTTTTGTAAAGGTGCTCTGCTTAAGTGTATGGTGGGCCTATTATACTGATGGCCTGTGGGTAGCCACTGCAAGTCAGCGCTGTGGCTTCATAGTTGTATAGCTTATAGTAGAGGGATACTAGCCAATGAATTGTAGATATAGAGGGACTAACTGTCTGTGGTAATAGTACTTAGTGACAGTGCGGCCGTCAGTAAGGAACCCAAATACTGCTGGGTTAAGCTGGGTACACACTACAGAATTTTCCAACAACTTTTTATGCTGATCGATTTTACATGCGATCGATGTTCCGATCGCTCGGTCCATGGACTGCATACATACTAGCCTTGTTTTAGACGATATAGGGAAGAGCGGACGTCCCTTTAGCGACTTTTCACAGCCATGTTGTCGTGAGCAATGACTGTAATTTCGTACACACTGAAGCAACTTCGGTCGGAAGTTTATACACACTACACAACGGAAACGAGATTGGAACGAAAATATTTAACGGTACGACCAACCAAATGAGGCAACAATCGTCCACTTGGGCAGACTTTCGACCATCGTGTCACTACACAAATTGACCCGACTTTTGAATGAGCCGATTATTGGACGAAAACCCTGTAGTGGGTACCCAGCTTAAGTGTGTCACCTGGGTGTAGTTACTCATATAACAACATTGTGAGCACTGCTTGAGTCTCTCCTCCCCACTCTGTCAGTGCCATATTATTATTTCCTATGATATAGAAATAATTATTTTACTTGCCAGCAATTTCCACAAAAACTATGGCGATAGATAGATAGATAGATAGATATGTGCATATGTACATGCAAATATATTTTCCTTTTGTATAATTTTGTTATTTTTATTATTAGACGTGTTTGCACCTAGACCTATAACTTTTGCAGCAGAAACACAATCATTCTATCAATTTGAAACAAAAATCCAAGTGACCTGAAGTTGACTTGGGCAATTAAATACACTAATTATTATTATTATTATTATTATCTTTTATTTGTTAGGCGCCACAAGGTTTCCGCAGCGCAGCACATAGTACAAACAATAGACTATACAGGGTATAACAGTACAGAACAATAAACAAAAAGTACCAATACTTCAGAAACTCCAGGCAGGCAGATGCAATAGACACGGAGCAGAAGAACGGGTAAGGAGACAGTAGGGGAGGGGGCCCTGCTCATACGAGCTTACATCCTAAGGGAGGGTAAAACAGACCAGGCACAAGAGGAGCCAGAGGAGGGAATAGGAGAGAGGGGAGAACGAGCAGAGGAGATGGGGGGTTAAGTAGATGGTTGGTAGGCTTTAAGAAAGAGGTGAGTTTTTAGTGCACGTTTGAAGGAGCACAGAGTAGGAGAGAGGCGGATGGAGCGAGGGAGGTCATTCCAGTGAAGGGGGGCTGCACAGGAAAAGTCCTGGATTCTGGAGTGGGAAGAGGTGATGAGAGTGGAGGAGAGGCGGCGATCATTGGCCGAGCACAGGGAGCAGGCGGGAGTGTGAATGGAGAGGAGGTTAGAGATATAAGGGGCAGTAGAGTGGGAGAGAGCCTTGTAAGTGGTGGTGAGGAGTTTGAAAAAAATTCTGTAGGGGAAGGGGAGACAGTGTAGGGCAAGGCAGAGAGGGGAGGCAGAGGAGGAGCGGCGTGAGAGGTAGATGAGTCTTGTGGCCGCATTGAGTATAGAGCGGAGGGGGGAGAGACGGGAGTGGGGGAGGCCGGTGAGGAGGAGGTTGCAGTAATCCAGGTGGGAGATGATGAGTGCATGTATGATGGTTTTGGTGGCGTCCTGAGAGAGAAAGGGACGGATGCGGGCGATGTTGCGTAGTTGGAAGCGACAGGCTTGGGCAAGAGAATGAACGTGGGGGGCAAACGAGAGAGAGGAGTCAAGGGTGACATCCAAGCAGCAGATTTGGGAGACAGAGGAGATGGTAGTGTTGTTAACGACAATGGAATGGTCATGGTGGGAGGTCATGATGGGAGGCTGGGAGGAGGAAAGACAATGAGTTCAGTTTTGGAAATGTTGATTTTGAGAAAGCGCTCCGCCATCCAGGAGGAGATGGCGGCGAGGCAGTCAGATACCTGAGTGAGGAGGGTGGAGGAAAGATCAGGTGAACAGATGTAAAGTTGAATGTCGTCAGCATAAAGGTGATACTGAAGGCCAAAGAAGGAGATGAGAGCACCAAGGGAGGAAGTATAGAGCGAAAAGAGTAGAGGGCCGAATCCTTATCACTTCCTTTTAAGTCCCAAATAAGGTAAAACAGTTATTGTATCTATTTACCACGAGTTCTGTTCATTTGGGGGCATCATAAGTCTGAATTATGAAAAAATAATCATTGCATGATAGATAGCAGATGCAAAACATATGGTAACCAGGAGCACTATACCCAAAACATACTGAATACAATCATGATTATTTCACTACAACATATGCTATTTACATGCGTCTCTACATGAACAAAAAGTTACAGTAGCATAGAATATAAGAGGTGTTAGAGCTAATGTCCTCTTATTCATCAATGAAAATCTGAGCGTGTACAACGAGTTTTTCGTAGACATTCATAAACTTATTCAATACGAGACGGCTTTCATGCTCTACAGCAAAGTATTCTTCAGGTTTTGTGGATGTGCCATTGCTACTATAATAACTTTTTATTTCTGTTTTTATTATGTCTACTCAACAGCTAATTTAAAATGTGTATACTGTATCAATAGGTTTCTTGTTAATATATTGGAATAAATATTTTTATTTTATGGACATTAAAATGCAATCAGCTACTTCTCTTGAGCACAGGGATGCCAAATATGCATATTTTATATGAAGTCTGATACAGTTGTATGTCCAGGAACAATGATATTAATTTTATTTTTAAATCTTTATTTCTGTCAAGTCGCTGCTGTACAAGTTCCTGTGTACACAAATCCTTGTGGTGGATTGCAGCCCTTGTTGCTTTCTTGCCATATTTTTATTGTCATTTAATTTATACGTCTAATAAATAGTCCCAGTTCCCATCTGATCCAATATAAAACTGACTGAGTGTTTTGCAGCTGATAACTTGTAGCACAATGCTTGCTCGTCAATCGGTAATAAGATGAATCAGATGGTTGGAAATGCCTTACCTGGCACTTGCCCAGTTGGCCGGCTTGGGCTTGTCGTTATGACATAGAGAATCTTCGAAGACCGTGCTGCATTGATGCTGAGGTTGGCTGTTTGAGTTATCAGCTCTGTCTGTGTCTGGTTGGATAATTGAGGCTTTTCCACGGTTCTCTCCTTGAATGCTGTCGAAATAAAGACAAATGAAAGTTCAGCAGAGAGGATACAGACACCAAGGACTGAGTATTCACTGGTTCATTCAGGCTCAATACATGTGACTGTTATATGTAGACCATAGTGATAGTACAGCTTTTCAGGATTGTATTATTCTATTCTAAACATAACATTCATTGCTTTGAAAAACCGTTCAGAACCTTCTAAAAAGGAAAAGTGGAGTTGTTGCCCATAGCAACCAATCAGATTCTACCTATCATTTATCTTGTACATTTTAGAAAATGATAGCTAGAATCTGACTGGTTGCTATGGGCATCACGTCCACTTTTCTTTTTTTAGATAGATCTAGCCCTTTGTTGCCGCGGAGTCTAAATTTGAGTTAGGTTACTTGTTGCCAATTCTTTTTTACATATAAATACTGCTCTCTTTGTAAGGTATTACATACTGGTAGAGAATTCCCACCAAAGATATCCAAAGTAGAGATGAAAGAACATTCCAAACATTTAAGAGACCTGATTATAGAGAGGCACACATCTGGTGAAGGGTAATAAGACCATCACAAAGACAATAAACATCTCTCAGAGCTCAGTGCAATCCATTGTACAGAAGTGGAAGTATGAAACTACAGCCACACTGCCTATATTGGGCTATCCCCTCAGCTTAGTTGCAGGATAAACAGGGCACTTATCAGATGGGCTACTGCAAGCCATTGTGACAATGAGCTACAGAAGTTTGAGGCTACAACAGAACGTAATGTGCATGGATCAACAAAGCATTCCATATAAAGGTCCTTTATGGGAAAGTTGCAAGGAAGAAGTCCTGGCTGATAAATCCTTTCCTGCAAAAAGCTATCCAAAAGATACGGCAGAGGCGCAGTGGAAAGTTTTGTGGTCTCACAAGACTAGCTTTTTGGCCTGAATGCCACAAAGTATTCACAGCACAAATCAGATACGACACATCCGCCAGGTAACACCATCCCCACCAGAGCAGTGGTAGCCTTATGGTATGGTAGAGGGTAGGACTGAGACTAAAAATCAGCCCTGCCATTTAAAGCACACAGGCCCACCTGCTGTGGTCTCCATGCATGATATTGTTGCACACTGAAGTGGCGTTACTAGTGCAGTGCAACATGAATCATCAGCACTTTTTTCCCCCCATTTATATTAGTTTGTTGGGATTTTTTACGCTGGAAAGGCAATTGAAGTTCTGTACAGCAGCACAAAACACACTTATTGATACAGTTACACATTGTTTTTAAAGGGTCTCTGTGGCCGGGTCCATCTTGGAATGTGATCCGGTGACAGGAGGTTTAATACTCGGCGCCAGAGGGTTAAACCCCAGCGCTAAGGGATGTAATAATGTATTAAAGGGAATGTTTATTAATTTAAATGCATATATTCGCTGTAAGGGTGCTGTGGCGGCGGTTAGTAACTCCTGCACAGCACAGAGAAGGTTAAGTCCAGGTACTGGCCTCTGGGAATGTAAATGCACTTGGTCATGTATTGATTTATTGATTTATTATGAGATTTTGGAGGAAACTTGTTTCTGTCACTCTTCTGAAGAAAGGAAGATCCATACTACTTTAGTAATTCTGTCCTGTTAAAAAGATAGTCATCTATTTGAATAAGCAAGTAATTTGGGAAATCACAGATTGATGTGCATTTGCTTAAGTTTAAATTGTGTTAAATCCAAACTTAGGGAATATATTACATCCTCATGTTAAACATTGGATGTAATATATCAGACTTTGTGGTGCCAGGTAGGATCTGGCAGCTGGGTTACCCCCTGCCAACGTGTGTCAGAAACAGTATATAAAGAACTGTATTTTGTATTTCAACTGTGTTATACCATCTAAACTTCTGGAGATCACTAGTACCTCTAACTAGTGTGTACTAGTGTGTACCTTGAGCAATGAATATCACTGTTTGAAGATTCTACCTAACACCTATTGCCTGGTGTATCCTGTGACCGACAGATAAGAGCTTACACCAGTGGCGGATCCAGGGGGGGGGGGGTGATCGGGGCTTGCTGCCGACAGCTACACACTGTGCAGGTCCGTTCAGCAGTGACAGTGTGCTGCCCGGCTGCTCTGATTGTGTTTTAAACACAATCAGAGCAGCGGGACAGCACACTGTCACTGCTGAACGGACCTGCACATACTGTACAGCCGCCGGCAGCCTTAGAAGTCGGAAAGGGGGCGGGGCCTAAATCACCCCCCCTACATCGCCCGGGGTATATTCATTTCCTAGATCCGCCTCTGGCTTACACTGTAATCCGTTTCCCTGGCTGTCCTGTGTTGAACCCAGCATTTCTGTGTCAATGCTCTGCCCGCTACCCAGCAGTGCTGTTCCACAGTAAGTGGTCAGGAAGTACCAGCCAGCCCACAGCAAAGAAGCACTGCAGCAGCTATACCAGCTACTCAGAAGTAAGAGGTTCTAGGTGCTATTGAAGGAGCCTAGTGGTGGCAGCCGAATCCTCCTACAACTATTGCGCAGTTGGCAAGTCAGCAAGTGGCAGGTGACACCAGTAGAAGTGGTCCGTAACAGACAGTTACTGATGGTGAGAAAGCAAACCAGATAAACTGTGTAAGAAGATCCTTCTTCCACAGATCCGTTCACAATCACTAAATCTAAAACACAGGTAAATATATAGATTTCCCAGAAGTGCCAGATGGCCAGTCCGGCCATAGTATGGAATGTTTCTCAGCAGTAGGGACTACCAATTTTGTCAAGATCGATGGGAAGATAAATGGTGTACAGTACAGAAAAATACTGGATTAAAAAACCTGTTGCGCTCTGTGAAAAGCTCAACCTGGGGAAGAAGTTTGTCTTTCAACAGGAAAATGATACAGAGCACACTACAGGAGAAATGGCTTAGTAGCGGTGGCTTAAAATGGAGGGAATATATGTCCTTGAGTGCCCCACTTTAATCACATTGAAAATCTGAAGCAACACTTCCAATTTGCTTCCTGTCACCACTCCTCAACTAACTAATTTTAATAGGAGTGTGCAATATTGCTCCATATCAGGGTTTAAATCCAGTAGATACTGCCGGGGTGTTTGACCAAATTGGAGAATACTTATTAAATTATAAGATTTCTTTTTGTTATATTTTTATTACTATAGTTTACTGAAGATGAATGGGTGAGTCACCAAAAAAACATTTTAAAGAAAAAAAAAACAGGTTGTAAGTTTTTTAAGTGTGGAAAAAGGTATGAGGTCTAAACACTTTATCCGTGACATATGTAACACTGCAATTCTATAACCATACTTGCCACTCTCCCGGAATGTTCCCGAGACTCCTGAAATTCGGGTCAGTCTCACGGACTCCCGGGAGAGCTGGCGATTCTCCGGCATCTGGCCCATCTGCCCACTTCAATAAAATTAGACCTGGAATGTATGGGCGGAGGGGACAGGGCTACGTGATTCGCGTAATTTTGGCCCCACCCTCAGTGATGTAATGCTTGTTTAGGGTCTTTAAAAAAGACCCAAAACAGGCATTACGTTACCGGGGGCGGGGCCAAAATGACTCAAATCGTGAAGCCCAGCCCCCTCTGCCCATACACCCCTCCTGCCCTCCAGAATCTCCCGGACCCGGCCAACATAAGGTTGGCAAGTATGTCTATAACCTATGGTCTTCCATGATGTTCTCATCTCTGGCGTGAGTGGGTACAGAACAGCCTGTAGCCAATCAGATCATCAGAAAGCTCAAGGAGCACAGCATCAGTAATATGTCAGTGAGTATGCTGATTTTCTGGGAGGCAGTGATCTCATCTGACATTGGGACATGACTGCATATAGCAAGGGCATTATAACAGTTTGCTGAGGGGAATTGAGGCAAGCAGGAAGCCACAGACAGAGTTATTTGATGACTGGATCAGGTCACCCAAAAACACAGCGTAGTAATCAAAATGATTTTATGGTAAAGCAAGAGAAGCAATCTGAAGATGGGGTGTTATATTGCTCCATAGTTCAGCTAGCATCTATCTAAACCAGCAATTGCACTAGACAGAGTGGTACAGCCTAAATATAGCAAAATCACGTTCACTTTTATGTGACAGACTTGGATAAAACAATTGCCTTAACACTCAGTTATACTGTAAATGTTTTAACATTCCAGATGCATTTGTATATATAGGTTTTTGTGTTGCTATGAATAGTATAACAACTAGAGGTTATTTAGCCCATTATAGCTTATAGGATGTTTATATCATTCCTAAATCGCCTTCAATGGAGCTGAGCTGGTGATGACAAACTGACCACAGTGTAGAGTTAATGCACAAACATTCCAAGAAGTCCTGAAGTCACCAGGAATACACATAGATGAAGGATGATCCCGGGGGTATGGAGGAGACCAGCATCAAGCCTCCCAGAGCTCCCTGAGCTCCAGAACTATTTTCTAATGGAAAATAAGTACAGTTTTATCCCAATAGTGCACATAATAATTCCATTCCACCAAAATATATATTTTCAATCAGTGGCAAAGTTACCCTACTGTCAGCCCAGAATAAATCTCTAATATCCTCTGTAGAAGACTTCTTAGTCTAAATTACCACAGTAATCCTCATACCCCAAGAATTTTGCAATAAATACCAAGAGCGTCTCCCAGGCTTATTAGAAAGTCCCTCAATATACTGCCAAAGTTGTACTAAAGTGTGAAGTGGTTACAAATAAATAACATATTATAATGTGCCTGTCTGTGTCAGCAGGAACAGTATCAGATATCCATTATATAAAAAATCTTGAAAACAATATCAGTTATTACCGTCATGTGAAATGAATCCTACAGACTCTAAACATGTAAGAATAGTAGGAATTCATTTTCTGCTGATGGAACAGAAAATCCTTGGTAACCAACCTGTGTAAAGGACGCCAGGTGGGACTTTAAAGACAGATATTTATGCTTGGCTGGTTACCTGGAATGCTGCCGTTCTATTGAATATGGGATCATTCTACAGTCTTCTTACAATAACACCCTTAGATACCAGACAATAATGTCCTCTACAGCTGCCGGTTCCTTCTTTTTTATAGGTAGGGAGGGGCACATTGAAGGATAATTGACCCCACAATGGAGACCCCTCTCAAAGAAAAGGGAAACTTTACACCTCGGATGCTATTGAAAGCCTCCAACAACAGAACACTTTGCAGCTTCCACACACATTCTTCTAGTAGTAAAAGACCAGACTTGTTCTACTCCTGTGTAGTTTGAACAGCTGTTAAAACATACATGATAAACCTTCCCGTCATGAACAATAACGATTATAGGAACACATGTAAAACTGTATATTCTGATTGGTACAGTATACCTTGTACTTTAATACTTGATACTGTAATCAGATGTGTTTGTTTCTTTGCTTTACACATTGCACACCCCTGTTTTATTTCAGTAGGGCTGAACTTGACCTGAATCCGCCTGTCAGGCAGTTCCCGCTGTCTCCTCGGGACGGCCGCCTGCGTCACTGCCCAGCGCGTCTGGTTGCCTGGAAGTTCCGGCCGCCCGGCGCGGCCTTCTGCGCATGCGCGTCCCGTTGCTGAGAACAGCGCTGCCACCCACTACATTTCTATTGGCCCCCTGGACTTTATAAGGCACTTCCTGTCACTACACCTGTGCCAGAATATCAGGTCTTCCTGCCTCCAGCGTTTCTAGTGTGTTACCAGTTTCTGCATTGTTCCTGACCTTCCTTGTTTTGCCTGTGACCTTTCTGACCCGGACCGTTTGACCACCCCTATTTGGATTTCCCTTTGTACTGCGCTTCCTGAACGTTACTGACCCGGCTTGTCTCATCATCCCTCTGGATATCCTTGTGTACCTCTTACTACCAGAACGTTACCAACCCGGCCTGTCTGACACCTCTTTGTATCTCGCTGTTGACTCGTGGGAGGACCGCGACCTGCGTGTCCCTGCAGCTGAGTCCATACCTCCTTGCGGGGGTCCCTGGTGAATACCAGGGGCACGTTAGATTCCGCACTTTCCTCTGAGTTGCGCCAACAATAGCAGGCACGCAATATAGTTGTGACACCGCTAATACCTGGCAAAGGATCGGCCCAGCCACTCACCCCACTTGAATGTTTTTCCTTTGCCTTATAAGGACATTAGCTAATTTAAACTTCTTGGTATGTGTGTGACATTTTACGTTTCTCTGTAATCTGTCATATTGTTGTCTTTTTTTAATATTTATAAATATATGATGTCGGTCAAACACCTCAATCGTAATCCCTGATCACTTTTTCCCCTTCCAAAACTATACCAACCAGACAATAAAAAAAAAATAATTACCTTGGTATACAACTGAAAATCCCTGGGCCTGATTGAAGCGATCAGAAAAGAAATACAAGATGACAAAGTCTAATGAGATATTGAAGCCATGTGTTGGGTGGTTCCTGCCATCAAAGCGAACCAGAACCTGCTTGGTATAACCATCCAGCAGCTCCACCATATCTCTTGAGTCTTTGATGTCAAAGAAGGTAAAGTTAAAACGGATTGAAGAAGCTCCTTGAACTTGTATTGTCCAATAACAGGCTTTTCCTGATCCGTAAGAGTCTGGAAAATCCGGCGAGTAGATAACAGCAGAATCCTTGGTGTAATTTCCACCACAGGCTCCAATCAGTGCTAAGGAGAGAGAAAAGATTATTAACACATTACCTTTACACAGGGTGTTAAAACTACATCACACCTAGAGGAGTGCAGAGTCAAGCTGCTAGCACACACCATATTCAATTTCATTACCACCAGTTTCAAGATCATGTTGTTAAAAAAAAAAATGAACTCCCTACATACCCTACACAAGTAAACATAGGTAGGGGATCTATTATCCAGAATGCTTGTGTGTCTGCTGGGTAGTAGGAATATAGATTGCAAGCTCTACTGGGGCAAGGGCTGAATTGAATGATTACAAATTCTCTGTAAAGCACTGTGTTATATGAGCGCAAAGATTACTCTTGCCAATGTTACCAAATCTGCCTGTTCCTGTTTTTTCTGCCTATGTGCCACCACATAACAAAACCTATTTTAGTTTTCTCCTGCAGAAAGGTCCATGATAGCAAATAGTACAATCTTTGACAATATTGGATACTGGGAGACATATTAATAAACTAAATAAAGACTAAATAAACTAATAAACTAAATAAAGATGTAGGGTCGTGTCCTCGGATGAGTTATCTGGGCAGAGATGTGAAGTGCATGCTTGCTGTAACAAATATCTATTGACCAATATACAGATAAGGTGCATACAAGACACAGCGGCTGGAATATATCCATGATAGTTGGAATTATCCAGATATTTTCTGCATAACTTCATGTGAGGTCTGGTTGACCGCAAACCAAAATTCCCCACAAAACAGTTATAATATAGTAATCTTTTATTGTGTCAAAGTTGACATTTCAGTAGGCAGCACTTTTATTTGAGAACAGATTGTAGGGATCCAGTTACCACTAGGTCATTGTTCAACTGCCTTTATATAATATATTAAAACTTCTACATCATGGGTTATTATGCCTTTTCAACCCAGGTCCCTTATGAAAGGATCAATAATCCCCAATTCGGAAATATTCAGATATGACCATTAAAGTATAGTACTTTGATCAATTTTAACTTGACTTTCCACTGCAGCTCTGCAGTAAAGTATCATCTACCCCAGTGATGGCTGACCTGTGACACTCCAGGTGTTGTGAAATTACAAGCCCCAGCATGCTTTGCCAGTAGATAACTATCTGATAGCTGGCAAAGCATGCTGGGGCTTGTAGTTTCACAACACCTGGAGTGTCACAGGTTAGCTAACACTGATCTACCCTCTCCTTTACAGACAGCCGCAGCTCCAGGACAGAGTCCTGATGGGATCCGATGTAGGCGAAAAAAGATGACTTTGCAGGCATTTCATTTGCTGTCACATCACTAGCCCTGGCCCTGTGTATTAATCAACCAATCCACACAGTGCATTCCAGCAAAAAAAGACTGCCCAGCTGTCAGTCATTGTCAGCTGGTCAAATTAAAGACATTTTGAATATAATTGTATATGTCATGAATTATATATTATATGCATCCAGTCCGAGGAGTTACTCTCATCTTAGTTTGGGGCTAAGCCGATTCAATCAATGCATCCTGCTACGCCTCTGCTACAAAATCTCACTCCCCCTATTTTTAAAAGCTGGTGTTTGGAGGCTCATAATAATCTAAATCAGTAAATGAAGAAATGTGGCAGAAACTGGTGCACTGATTGCTGTATAGCAGGCTCACCCACTGGGTCCAAAGCTTGACATGGCTCTTAGTTTTCTAATTTAATTTGCCAAAAAAAAACTATAGTCTCACAATCATTTAGATTGGAAATTCTGCCAAGTTGTGTGTGTATGAATGTTTTACAGGACTTAAACGGTCATATAAGAGCACAAAGACTCCTGGGATTCAGCTCCTTTTCCACCATCAGCCTCCATCTCCACCCACATGTGCACCAGTCAACGCCTGAGTAGTAAATACAGAATGTCGCACACTTTGTATGTCATCAGAGGTCAAAGGTCAATGAATGCACCATGAAGGGCAGTTTCTATACAAAATGGCCCCCAGGGCGAAGCACTAAAATGCGTAGTACATTGTCTATGCTCCTCCCACTAAATCTGTTCATGGCTGGTATCATGGAAAGGCGGTTGATAATTAGCCTGGCCCAGTTCCCCTGTGTCTGGATTGAACTTATCTGGAACAGATACAGAAGGGCATTTCAGATGCAAATTGAGGGCTAAGGTCCCATTTTTATTGCAGGATTAGCCCCCTGAAATGTTGCTCATTACATGTGTCTCTACTATCCTTTATCAATAAACACAGGACTATAGCCCTAAATTGTGCCTAGATTACCACTCTGTATGTTCTCTGCATATGCTCTATCCAGACAGATTCACATTTAAAACAATGATCTGCGTATAAGTCAAGCCAATGATGTAGCCCCTTGCACTAGTTCATACTTCCCAACTCTCCCTGAATGTCAGGGCAACTCCCTGAAATAGGGCTTATCTCCCTCACTCCCTGAAGAGTCTGGCATTCTCCATGATGCTGAGCCAGTACAAGACGTGGTTAGCTTCGCCATCTGTGGCATGATGACACTGTTCAAAAATTGTGTCTTATGTCCATGTATTGATGCCTATGGAAGTGGCCATTTTCATGGAGACCAAGATTTAATCATAGACTGACAGATAAGACAACATGACTTCAGTAATGGAGACAGAAATGTAAAACACACTTCAGTCTCCAGAGATTCATTAGCTGCTTTTCTTTAACGCATAGTTGCCTACTCTCCTGGAATGTCCGGGAGACCCCTGTATTTCTGGGAGACCCCCCTGGGAGAGCAGGGCAACCTCCCTGTTCTCACCCCTGCCATAGGGGGTGGGGCCTAATAACGCAAATATATCATCTTAGCCCCGCCCCTGCTGTAATTGGCCAAAATTGTGACAATCATTTAGGGGGTGGGGCCAAAATGATCCAATTTGTCAAGCCCCGCCCCTACACACCCACCTCCCCCAGGATCTCCCTGAAGCCAACGAGGAAAAGTTGGCAAGTATGTACTAGTCTTTCACTTGACTCAGTCTATTGGCATAGGTAAAAGAGCTGGAGTAACTTTGTTTCAGCATATTTTATGTTTTGCAGCTCTGAATGCCCAGTATAAAATATCATCATCATCATCATTTATTTATATAGCACTACTAATTCCGCAGCGCTGTACAGAGAACTCATTCACATCAGTCCCTGCCCCATTGGAGCTTACAGTCTAAATTCCCTAATATAAACACACACTCACACACAGACAGAGAGGGAGACAGACAGAGACTAGGGTCAATTTTTGATAGAAGCCAATTAACCTACCAGTATGTTTTTGGAGTGTGGGAGGAAACTGGAGCACCCGGAGAAAAAACCACGCAAACACGGGGAGAACATACAAACTTCACACAGATAAGGCCATGGTCGAGAATCAAACTCATGACCCCAGTGCTGTGAGGCAGAAGTGCTAACCACTAGGCCACTGCCTTGTATAACACAGCTTTATGCACAATATATAAATAAGCAAAGAATACCTACCCATGCCTTTAGTATACAGTACTTCTCTATCACATGCCCCCAGTGTATAATAATGATCCTATGACTTTAATTTTCAACATACTATACAGATCCAAATGTCCCAGTATACTGTACAGTTCCACACATGCTCAGTACACAGCACAGTCACTATGCTTTAACTATAGTACAGCCCCCATTGTTTCAATGTGTACAGTACATTTTTTGTTTATATTTTATCTTTTGGCTATAAATTATTGTTTTTTTTAATAAAATATAGTAGTCAAAGAAGTACTTGTAAAAATAATAATGTTAAAACATGATTCAAACAAATTGTATGAGTATTATTTACACAATATTTAAGTGTCATGGGGAGCTACCTTAAATTTCACAGAAAAGCATAGTTTTAAGTCCTACCCACAGGTTAAGAACTCATGTTCTAAATCATACTTACCAACTGTCCTACTGTATGGTCCAAATCACTCTGGATGTCATGTATGAGACACACTCAGTGTGTTTCATAAGTATCAGGACACAGGTAGTGCTGAGGGCAGCACAGTGGCCAAGTGGGGTCATGAGTTCGATTCCTGACCATGGCCCTATCTGTGTGGCGTTTGTATGTTCTCCCCGTGTTTGCGTGGGTTTCTTCCGGGTGCTCTGGTTTCCTCCCACACTCCAAAAAACATAATGGTAGGTTAATTGGCTGCTATCAAAATTAGAGATGGGCGGGCTCGGTTCCCCAAGATCCGAACTCGCCCGAACTTCGCCTATCAGAGTACCTAGCCTGCTCGGCTCGGTACTCTCCCGCCCATTCGGATTTGAAATCGAGGCAAAACGTCATTGTGACGTCGTTGGATCTCGGAGCTCGCGATATTTGAAATGCATTAATACCCGCCTCCACAGCAATCCATCGCCATTTGACAGAGGGAGAGAGCAGGGTTAGGTCAAAGGCTGTATTAGAGCAGGGACAGAGCAATTATTGTATACCTTATTCCTTCAATTATTATGAAATTTTGCTAGCAATTGTTAGAGCAGGAAGAGACGAGGATAGAGTAGGCATTTTTTTTGAATATTTTGCACTACAAGTGCTTTGGGGTGTCCCATATTCCCCAGTGTGAAACAATAATTTTTCTGGCTGCAAAAAGTCATATCTAGCAGCACTATCCATTGAATATTTTGCACTACAAGTGCTTTGGGCTCATTAAAATGGATTCAAAGCAGTCTACATATGAGCAGGATCAGCAAGCAGGTGCTGGCATCAGTCCTGATGGTAGTCTTCCCTGTACGTCATCTGGTAAAGCCTATGTAAAAGTACATAGTCTTTTTAAAATCAGGGAAAAAAAACACACCCAAAAAAAAATAAGTATACTTATACTTATAAGTATAAGTGTAGGGTGCAATCTACCCCCAAATAGGAAAGGGACTTGGAGCATTTCTATTACACGTACAGTCTTGAAAGGCTACTGTTCTGTCAATTTCACGATAAGGGTAGGGTGCCATACACAGCCAGACGCCATACTGCCTTTGTCCATTTCTATTTATATTCTACAGTCTATAACGGCGGAATTTTTTCTATTTTACTACTAGTGGAGAGGGGGTCTGATACAGACAGAAACCAAACTGCCTTTGTCCATTTCTTTTTATATTGTTCAGTCTATGCAGGCTGCTTTTTTTCTATTTAACTACAAGTGGAGGGAGGGGGGCTCATAGACAGCCACCAAACTAGCTTTGTCCATTTCTTTTAAATAGTACAGTCTATGCAGGCTGCTTCTTTTCGATTTAACTACAAGTGCTTTAGAATTACCTTACTTATCCAAGAAACAGGTGGAGCACTAAATTAGGTTAAAAATCAAATTTTTTTGGCCTAAATTAAACAAAATTGCAAAACAAAACCAAACAAAACCAAAACCAAAACACGCAAGGGCGGTTTTGCCAAAACCAAAACCAAAACCTGAAGCTAATCCAGATCCAAAACCAAAACACGTGGATCAGTGACCATCTCTAATCAAAATGGACCCTAGTCTCTGTGTGTGTGTGTGTGTGTGTGTGTGTGTGTTTGTTAGGGAATTTAGACTGTGAGCTCCAATGGGGGCAGGGACTGATGTGATAGAGTTCTCTGTACAGCACTGCGGAATTAGTGGCGCCATATAAATAACTGATGATGATGATGATGATGAGTGATGTTTGTAGTTCTATTTCATATCAATGTGTAGCTTGCGAGCAGGGCCCTTTTACCTCTCTGTCTGTATGTATTACCCAGTATTGTTTTATTAATGTCTGTTCCCAATTGTAAAGCGCTACGGAATCTGCTGGCGCTATATAAATAAATTGTAGTCCACTTGTGGTGAATTCAGTTGATTGGACACGATTTTCAAAGGCACACACCTGTCTATATAAGGTCCCACACTTGACAGTGCATGTCAGAGCACAAACCAAGCATGAAGTCAAAGGAATTGTCTGTTGACCTCCGAGACAAGATTGTTTTGAGGCACAAATCTGGGGAAGGGTACAGAAAAAGATCTGCTTCTTTGAAGGTCCCAATGAGCACAGTGGCCTCCATCATCTGTAAATGGAAGAAGTTCGGAGCCACCAGAGCTAGAGCTGTCCGGCTGTCTAAACTGAGCGATCGGGGGAGAAGGGCCCTAGTCAGGGAGGTAACCAAAAATCTGATGGTCACTCTCTCAGAGCTACTGCATTCATCTGTGGAGAGAGGAGAACCTTCCTGAAGGACAACCATCTCTGCAGCAATCCACCAATCAGGCCTGTATGGTAGAGTGGCCAGACGGAAGCCACTCTCTAGTAAAAAGCACATGGCAGGTCGCCTGAAGGACTCTCAGACCATGAGAAACAAAATTCTCTGGTCTGAGGAGACAAAGATTGAACTCTTTGGCGTGAATGCCTGGCATCATGTTTGGAGGAAACCAGGCACCGCTCTTCACCAGGCCAATACCATCCCTACAGTGAAGCATGGTGGTGGCAGCATCATGTTGTGGGGATGTTTTTCAGCGGCAGGAACGGGGAGACTAGTCATGATAGAGGGAAAGATGAATGCAGCAATGTACAGAGATATCCTGGATGAAAACCTGCTCCAGAGCGCTCTTGACCTCAGACTGGGGCAACAGTTCATCTTTCAGCAGGACAACGACCCTAAGCACACAGCCAAGATATCAAAGGAGTGACTTCAGGACAACTCTGTGAATGTCCTTGAGTGGCCCAGCCAGAGCCCAGACTTGAATCCGATTGAACATCTCTGGAGAGATATGAAAATGGCTGTGCACCGACGCTTCCCATCCAACCTGATAGAACTTGAGAGGTGCTGCAAAGAGGAATGGACGAAACTGCCCAAAGATTGAGGCTGTAATTGCTGCCAAAGGTGCATCAACAAAGTATTGAGCAAAGGCTGTGAATACTTATGTACATGTGATTTCTTAGTTTTATTATTTTTAATAAATTATCAAAAATCTGAAAAAAACTTTTTTTACGTTGTCATTATGTGGTATTGTGTGTAGAATTTTGAGGGGAAAAAGGAATTTATTCCATTTTGGAACAAGGATGTAACATAACAAAATGTGGAAAAAGTGAAGCGCTGTGAATACTTTCCGGATGCACTGTATATCACAGGACAAATGTCAGGACATCTAGTACCATGTTTTGCTTAGCAAATGTCTATGTAAATGTATCATCTAAATATTTGCAATGTTGAAAGGTTTAGGAGAACCCTGATTTGACATTTGCATAACTGAAATTGTTGACTTTAAATTTATGCTTCAGTATTGCAAAACATTAAGTAACATGTAGTAGATCTGCCAAAAATTGTGGGAGCGATCACAAAAATCTTATTGTATCCAGACAAACTTCCCAACAATGCTAAGAATGCAAAACTTAAAGAATCTGACAGTTGCAAATGTATTTGTGCAGATTTGAGGTTAAAACTAGTTTTGTTATCCCAAATTTACTGTGATGAAACGGAGGCATGGTATGACAAATCATACAGAAGAGTGCCTTGTCTGTAAATATCTATTTTGAGTTAGTGATCGTTTATGCCAATGTGTGTTTGAAACCTTTTACGTGTAGAATGAATTGCAAAGAATTCAGTTCAAGCTCCTTACCCTCACTTACAAAGCCCTTATCAACACTTCTTCCCCTTACATCTCTGGCCTTGTCTCGAGGTACATACCCAATCGGACACTCTGCTCTGCCTCTGACCTCCGCCTCAATTCACCTCTCATTACCTCCTCCCATGCTCACCTCCAAGACTTCTGCCATGCTGCCCCCAATCTTTGGAACTCCCTACCCCACCTCACTCAACTCTGCCCCACCCTTCAGTCCTTCACACACTCACTCAAAACTTTTCATGCTCATCTAACCTACCACTTCCTAACCATTCTATCCACCTCTTCCATCGCCTGCCCTCTCAATTTCTCTCAGTTGGTCTGACTATCTCTCACCACCCCTCCCTCTAGAATGTAAGCTCTCACAGGCAGAGTCCTCTCTACCCACTGTCCCATTTCTGTCTACTGTCTGACTCCCTTGTATGTCCCGTGTTTTTGCGAGCCTGACTTAGCCTGTATTAGCTTCACCTGACCCTTATTAAAGACTGTATATCCGTGCGGTATGGGGGTAATAGTGCACACCAGGGTCGGACTGGCCCGCTGGAGGACCGGGCTATCCCCCGTAGGCCCAGACCCTGATCGCTCCCCTCTTCGTTGGTGTGGGAGTGGAAAACTTGAAAAAAAAATACTCACGTGACCGCGGCACTCCGCGACTATTAACTCTAGTGCTACCAGCCTACTGCTGGTTGCATAAATATCGGGGGGAAAATTGCGTGGGGTCCTCCAGATTTCCATGCAACCAACACTAGGCAAACCAGCAGGGTGGGGGGCACTATAGCAGGGGGACACGCCGCAGGGGGACACGCCGCAGGGGTCCTCCTGCCATTATGACAACCATCCCCAGGCTGTTCAGCACTGGGCTGCAATTCCCTAGGGAGTGGGGTCCACAAAAAAACGTGCAAGCCCAGCCTCTAGGAACAACCAGCCCAGTGTTGAAAGCACTAGGGCTCTTCCTATACCCCTGAGACGGTGGGTGTAGGGTAATAACAGCAACGTGTGTCCCCCTGCTATAGTGCCACCCACCCCGTCTGGTTTGTCTAGTGCTGGTTGCATGGAAATCGGGTAGACCCCAAGATTTTTTTTTCCCAATTTTCACGCAACCAGCAGTAGACTGGCAGCGCTTGGGTTAATAGTCTAATTTTTTTATTTTTTTTTAAATCATTTAATGTTAAACTTCTAGAGTCACCCGGTCCTGCACCTGTATAGTCCAGCAGTGTAACAGTGATGTGTTTGCTAATCTCGCCTCTAGAAAGCAGTGTGTTGTATCTGGCGATTTTGATTTCAAACTCGGGCGAGTTTGTACAATCACAGCTTCATACATTTGGTGACTTGTATAACATTTGGTGACTTGTATAGCTAGAGTACGAAAAAAATCGAGATAACGATTTGTAGCGATTTAGAAAACAGCGATTCTGATTCCGATTTTACATCAAATTGCCACTTAATACATCGGCAACTATAAACGCGCCTGAGAAGATTGCTGGAAATGCAAAATTGCAGCTTGATACAATTACCCCCTAGAGTATTGAAGAAAATGGAAGATTGCAACTTAGAACCTGTTAAGATAACAGTTTTAGCTACCTAAAACATTGCATACAATGTCAAATACATTTAATTCTACCATGGTACATGAACTTTTACAAATATATAGCTTGTAATTTTGCTTTAGTTGACATCTACAAAGAGAATATACTGGTCAAGGAGAATTTTGATGTCATAGATTGACTATTCCTTGTTAATGATCCATGCTCCTCTTAACAAAATAAAATCATACATTAGTTCAATACAGTGGTCACAGACAGCACTCACCCGAGCCTGTCTGTGTGTTTGTCAATGGGGTACACACAGCAAACCCACCTGGTTTGTCTAGTAATGCTCAAAATACCCTTGTTAAAGCACATACTTCCTATTAATTTCAAAACACTGCTACCACCAGGTGTGGTTGTAGAGCTGAACAATTAACGGAAGCCTTAGCTACGCCTTGCGCTATCTGAATCTACAATCAAAATTTAAAATCATCTAGAGAGTCATCAAAAGTAAAATAATACCCTTCATTTCAGTTATGCATCACTATATATGAGCAAGCTTAATTAGCCATGTATAATGTATAAAAATTAAGATAACAAAATGACACACAGTAATATAAAATTATGCAATCAAGGAAATAAAAAATAAAGCAGAAGTACAGAAATAGAAAAAAAAAGGTACGTAAATTCATATCAGTTTCGAGAGTACACAGAAACACGGACCATTTGCCCAACACGATTGGCCTTCAGAAATATGTCAAAGATACTTTGCCCTCATGTTGGTTTTAAGAGATCAGCTTCACCTCCCATCAGCCCTTTGAAGTCACTCAGAAAGAAAGTGTATACGCTAATAAGGGGGTGCTTCACACCACTGGGTATGAATGAGTCTATTCAGGAATAGCCAGAATTTCTTATAAAGTTTTCTATTGAACATCACAGAATCATAATAAAAATTGCAATTGACCATGTGTAAATTTACCAATGGATAGATATGAAACATCACTATAAAATATTTATTATTTGGGTCAATACTTTGTTTTATTGTTTCCCGGCCAGACAGACTTTTCTGCTTAAGGTATAAGGTGTAGTTCATTCTTCTGAGTATGAATATGTTCAGGTATTTGCTCAAATAGCAATGAAAAAAGAAATGGTTTTGATATTTCTTATGTCAAATGATAGTCCTGTCCATGTGCACTGAATTCAGTATGTACAGTCATAAATGTTTCTGACACGTTCTGATAACTGTGCTAAGGAGATGCTCAGCCCACTAACTATAGCTATGACACAAGACATGATGAATAGTAGGGGTGCCTGGCTGTGGCAAACTATCGGTTCATATGTTAGCAAAGATAAATGAACCCCTTTGTTATTAGGGAGTTCAGAAATGACAAACAAAGCATATTTTAGATATTTGTAAGCCATGATATCGTCATAACTATGACAACTGTAACCTCACATTGTCCCATTCTCAGCATGAACAATAACTCTAAAATCCCCTACAATTATTTCATACTTTAAATTAAGCAATAATGTATTAATCACCTTAGATTTCCTGGATGATGGCTACATTGTCCACATTTATAACATAACATGTATTGTCTTATCAAAAATGTATGCATGGAAGCTTCTTTTTGGCTGTATACACTAAAAACAAGTCATTCTAACTTGCTGAAACTATTACTTGTGAGGCTGTAAATGTACATCCTGTCTGTGTTGTGTGCATGCCTAAATTCAGACATTCATTTCGCATTACTGGCTTGAACACATTTTGCTGATATGAGTAAGGAGTAGACACTTTTTTTTCTTTTTCGTGGGGAGAAAATGCCTTTGTCCCACTTATTGTCAAAATGCAAGTTTATGCTACCGTAGGAATGCCAGGTCAGGTGCAAATTATACTTGGCAAAATGACCAAAATCACTGAGTGACGAAATATGATTGAAATCCAGTGTATGCCACCCCGCCCACTTCTACTAAACCCCAGACAACATCCTTCTGTTCTGGTTCCATGTCCCAGCCTTCAAGGCTCAGAACCAGGATCTAAATTCAGAGTCACATA